>NW_027507915.1:0-675000 GCF_037356315.1 Lithobates pipiens
TTCACTATATCTGCTTTCCCCAGGACCCTGCAGTCACTATATCTGCTCTCCCCAGGACCCTGCATTCCCTATATCTGCTCTCCCCAGGACTCTGCAGTCACTATATCTGCTCTCCCCAGGACCCTGCAGTCACTATATCTGCTCTCCCCAGGACCCTGCAGTCACTATATCTGGTCTCCCCAGGACTCTGCATTCACTATATCTGCTCTCCCCAGGACTCTGCATTCACTATATCTGCTCTCCCCAGGAGCCTGCACTCACTATATCTGATCTCCCCAGGACTCTGCAGTCACTATATCTGCTCTCCCCAGGACCCTGCAGTCACTATATCTGCTCTCCCCAGGACCCTGCAGTCACTATATCTGCTCTCCCCAGGACCCTGCATTCCCTATATCTGCTCTCCCCAGGACTCTGCAGTCACTATATCTGCTCTCCCCAGGACCCTGCAGTCACTATATCTGCTCTCCCCAGGACCCTGCAGTCACTATATCTGCTCTCCCCAGGACCCTGCAGTCACTATATCTGGTCTCCCCAAGACCCTGCATTCACTATATCTGCATTCATTATTTCAGCTCTGCCCAGGACCCTGCAGTCACTATATCTGCTCTCCCCAGGACCCTGCATTCACTATACTGGATCTCCTCTGGAGCCGGCATTCATTATTTCTGCTCTGCCCAGGATCCTGCATTCACTATATCTGCTCTCTCCAGGACCCTGCAGTCACTATATCTGCTCTCCCCAGGACCCTGCATTCACTATATCTGCTCCCCCCAGGACCCTGGAGTCACTATATCTGCTCCCCCCAGGACACTGCAAGTCACTATATCTGATCTCCCCAGGACCCTGCAGTCACTATATCTGCTCCCCCCAGGAGCCTGCATTCACTATATCTGCTCTCTCCAGGACCCTGGAGTCACTATATCTGATCTCCCCAGGACACTGCAAGTCACTATATCTGATCTCCCCAGGACCCTGCAGTCACTATATCTGCTCCCCCCAGGAGCCTGCATTCACTATATTTGCTCTCCCCAGGACCCTGCAGTCACTATATCTTTTTTTTTTTTAATTTCATAATCTTTATTCATTTTCAACATTCTTTTACATAATAACAACAAGAAAAATATTCTCTATGACATGTGTAGCACTTATTTCACCTTTACAAATACAGTAATACTTTAGTGAGTAATAAAAAACCTTTAGAAAACATTCCTATCCATGATGTGTCAATATTTCTTCTATCTAACCCCTCTTTTCACTCATTGCTCATATATTCCTCCTTCCCCTCCTACTTCCTCTCTCTCTACCCAGCTTTCACCTCTCCCATACCTCATTCTGGATATCTCATTCTATCCAGCCAGGGTTTCCACATCTTTTTAAATTCTTTAAAATTTCCTCTCCTCAAATATATCACCCTCTCCTTCCATATTGTCTCCATAATTGCTATCTGCCAGTCCGCTACTGAAGGAGCATTTTTTGCTTGCCACCTTTGAGCTAACAATTTTCTTGCCTGAAACAAACATCTCAGTATTGCTTTATTGGTATGTCGCGATCTCCCTATTGCTTCACCCAGGCCCAGCACACATATCCTGGGATCCCCCCTGATCGTTGCACCAAATGTTTCATTCAAGATGATAACAATCTCTGACCAGTAGCGAAACAATTTTGGGCATCGCCAGAACATGTGAGCCAGGTCTCCAGACTCTTGACATCTAGGGCACTTATCATCTGCTCTACGTCCGAAACTAAACAGTCTTTTTGGTGTATAATAGGCCCTATGCAGCAGCATTAAGTGTGACATCTTCTGGGCAGGCGAAACTGAGATTGAGTAGCCATCCTCCAGTATTTTCCTCCACTGTTCATCCGTGAATATTCCCAACTCCTCCTCCCATTTCCTTCTGCATTTGAACCCTTCTGGGCTTCCTATACTTCCTTCGCATATAACTGGATATACATCCGCTATAAATCCTTTTGTCCTCACTGGGGCCTTTAATCTGCTAAAAATAGGGGAGTTATTCCACACAGGACCTTGCCTATTAAATTGTTTCCCTAGGGCATGTCTAATTTGAAGGTATTTATAAAATGATTGTTTGGATATATCAAACTCTGATCTTAAAGCGCTGAATGTCATTAATATTTTCCCTGTATATAACTGGGCCAACTTATCTATCCCTTTGACTTCCCAATCTTTATATACCCCTATTTCTTCCATTTCCTGCAGGTTCCGGTTGTCCCACAATGGGGTGTACTGAGTTAAGCCTCCCAGGCCTTTAATCGCCTTAACTGCCTTCCACACCTTTACTACTAATTTTATTGTGGGTATTTTTTTTTGGGGAAATGAGTTTGCCTCCAGAGCTTCTACCATATTCTTATGGGGTGTCTCCATTAATATTAAGGCCTTATTAATTCCTCCACCCATCTCCTCACTCATGTCCAAGTGTTGTAATTGAGCAGCTAAAAAATAGCTCCTTGGATGTGGAACTGCCATTCCACCTTTTCTTGTAGGTGATTGCAAAGTTTGTAGAGCTATCCTGGATACTCCCCCTTTCCATATAAGTTCTCGGAATAGTACCTCTATTTTCCTAAACCACATTATGTCTACCCAAATCGGGGAGTTATGTAACACATACAATAACTGAGGCATCCATACCATTTTAATCAAGTTACATCTCCCTGCATTCGATAATGGGAGTCTTTTCCAGATTTCGATTTTCTTCTTGAATTTAGCTATTAATGGAACCAAATTATCATTTATATATTTATTAGGATCTCTTTGTATGTGTATCCCCAGGTATTTCATGCGCTCCACAACTTCCAGCTGCGCGCCTGTCCCTGGGCTTTGAGCCCTACTTTTATCCAATGGCATAAGAACTGATTTTTCCCAGTTTATCTCCAGGCCTGAGAACCTCCCGAAATCTGTAATAAGTTTCATCCCTTGTCTGAGGGACTGCTCTGTGTCCCCCAGAAAGAGGAGAATATCGTCCGCATATAGCGCTATCCTCTCTTCCCTCGTCCTCCTTTGGAAACCGACCATATTCCTACTAGATCTAATTGCAATAGCTAATGGTTCTATTGCTAGGGCAAAGATCAGGGGTGACAAAGGGCACCCCTGTCTTGTCCCCCTCTCTAGAAAAATCCTATCTGAATATTCATTATTAACCCTAATTCTAGCACTGGGGCCGTTATACAGGGTTTTTACCCATGCAATAAGATTAGGGCCAAACCCAAATTCCCTCAGTACCCGCCAGATATAGGGCCATTCTAAACTATCGAAGGCTTTGATTGCATCTAAAGCCATTATTGCCTTATTGCCATCATTCTCTATAGGTACCTGCATATTAAGATATAATCTTCTTATGTTCGTGCTTGTAGTTCTACCTGGGATAAAACCTGTTTGGTCGGAGTGTATCAGCCTGGAAATAATTTTATTCAATCTAATGGCTAATACTTTGGCTAATATTTTAGCATCCGCACAGAGAAGGGAAATGGGTCGATAGGACTGTGTTTCCAATGGGTCCTTCCCCTCCTTGTGTAAGACTATTATTGTTGCCTCAGTCATTGAGGTCGGCAATCTCTTTTAATACAAACGTTTTTATTGGGTGAGAAACAGAATACACAGTAATGCACATATACACAACTTGCAGTAGCATTGTACAGAGTTCCAGTAATGCTCCGATGAAATAATGAGGAACAATATCCAGAGAAAACATACAACAAAAAAGAAATAGAACAGGGCTATAGAGCCAGTTAAACGTAAACTGTCATCAGAGAGGTCGTATGTAACTGTTCTAGAAGTACCATGCTAAGATCTTTGGGGTGACTGTGTAGGTTAAGAGAAAAACACATTAAATATACCATAATAACAACAACTGACCGTAGCAGAGAAAAGAAAAAAAAATCTCTTCTTTCATAGACTTCAGCCCCATAACGACTGGTATAGGACCAATCTCGGAAAATAAAAAATGTGCGGAGATTTGGTGGACAAGGTAACCAAAACAGGGTCCTTAAAACTGCTATGTCCCAAAAGCAAGGCCCAGTGCTATCTTATCTCAGGGATCCGCCTGCGGGGAAAGGGGAGGAAGTACCAACCCCTCCGCCCCTAAGCCGAGCGGCCAAGTTGCCCACTTGGCAGTGTGAATGTGCATAGAGTCCAGCAGCGTATGGTGGATCCGTTCCATAAGACGGATAGATTCCATCCTTCGAATAACCTGAGCCCAGGGAACCGAGGGTGAGCGCCAATGTAGCGCCACCGCCCATTGAATGGCACTAAATAGGGTATTAATCAAACTCTGGGAGGATCTGGTAGTCCCCGGGAGGGGTGCAAAAAGTAGACAGTGTGCTGCCGTCAGTTCAACGCCAGCCCCCACTATGGTGGTGACTAATGTTGAAGCTCGATCCCAGACAGGTCGGAGCAGGGGACAGCTCCAGAATATATGGAGCAGTGTGCCAGGCTCCAGGCAACCCCTAAAGCACCCGTCAGAGACCGAGGGAAAAAATGTATGTACCTTTACTGGGGTGAGGTACCAACGTGTGTGTACTTTCATTACCGTGTCTTTAATAGCCATGGAACGGGAACATCTATGCATATTCCGGAGCATGTCTTGCCAATCCTCCTGAGAGAATTCGGTGGACAGGTCTGCTTCCCACAATCCCATGGCTCTAGATTTCTCAGGTAGTTGAGCTTCTAATAGGAGCTTATATATCATAGAGATAGTGCCTCTATCTCTGGAATGTCGATAACATAGTGATTCAAATTGCACCCTAGAGGGGTCACTAGCTACACAATAGTGCGATTGGAAAAAATGGCGAATTTGCAGGTATTTATAGAATTCCCCCCTCGGAATCTCATGGCTCCTCTGAAGCTGCAAAAAGGATGTAAAACGTGGGCTATCATTGCAGAGAGCTCGGAGGGTAACCAGTGACTTCCGAATCCACCAGCTGAAAGAGCCGGGGGACTCGAATGCCAGGGGGAATCTCCTATCGCCCAGAAAGGAGGCCAACCGGGGTCTGCTAGGTAGCAATCTAAATTTAGAGTGATAGAGTGACCACAGATAAAGGGAGCGGCTAACTATAGTGTTCAGGGGGGCTAGAACCCCTGGTCTCATCTCCCCCTGCCACAGGATGCCCGGGAGAAAATACGGGCGTATGGACTGGGTTTCAAAAATCAGCCATGGCACCCCACAGTCAGTAGCGTGCCATTGGGCCGTTTGAGCCAACCTTGCTGCCAGGTAATATAACCAGATATCTGGTAAACCCAGTCCCCCCCGGGGCAGGGGTCGATGTAACAGAAGTTTCCCAAACCTGGGCCTCTTATTCTGCCATATAAAAGCATTAATGTCGCGTTGCAACAATGCGAGAGCTCGACGTGGGACATACAGGGGGAGGGCCCTAAAAAAATAAAGTAATTTGGGCAGAATAGACATCTTAACCGCGACCACTCTCCCCATCAAGGGGATATGATAAGTGGACCATAGTTTTAGCCATCTCCTAACGGACGAAAAGGCCACAGGAAAATTAGCATTATAGGTGTCCGATAGAGTGGTGGCAAGATGGATCCCTAGATAATTCAGTGTATGTTTAGATGCTAGGAGGCCAAATGTGTTTTGGAGATGTAAAACTTCGGGGGGGGAGAAATTAACAGGAAGGGCCGAACATTTGGAAAGGTTCACTGCCAACCCTGAAAGTTTCCGGAATGAGTTCAGGGTGTCGATGAGGTTGGGTAGCGAAATTAGAGGGTTGGGTAAAAACAAAAGGGCATCGTCCGCATATAGGCTAAGCTTGTATTCCCCCTCCCCCTTCAGGTACCCCCCTATATTCGGATTAGCAATAAGTGCCCTGGCCAGGGGTTCCAAAGCCAGGGCAAATATTAAAGGGGACAGCGGGCAACCCTGTCTGGTGCCCCTGCCCAAGGGGAACAGCTCCGAGGAACAGCCCGGGATCTTCACTCTAGATTGAGGGTGCAGATATAAAGCCTTAAATCCGTTGACAAAAGCATCAGTAAACCCAAACTTATGTAAAACTCTGTCAATGTAGGGCCATAAAACACTATCAAAGGCTTTATGTATATCCAGTCCCAGGAGCAGGACTTTTTTGGAGAAAAGGTTGGCGTCCTGTATAACATTCAAGGCTAATCTAATGTTGTCAGTGATTTGCCTATTTGGTATAAATCCCGTCTGTTCCGGGCCCACCAGAGTACCAATTATAGGGGCTAGTCTGTTTGCTAATAATTTTCCTAAAATTTTGACATCATTATTCAATACCGAAATGGGCCTATAATTTTGGGGCAGGGTGTGATCCTTATTTGGTTTGGGGATTAACGTCATAGTGGCATGAAGCATTTCATCTGGGATAGCATGACCTTGTAAAATCTGGTTAAAAAGCTTCGTCAACTTGGGGGCCAGGACTTGGGTAAATTTTTTATAGTATAATGAGGTAAATCCATCCGGGCCAGGGGCCGTAGAGGATTTAAGGGATTTCACAGTGGCTATAACCTCTTGTTCGGAAAAGGGGGCATTTAAGGCTTGAAGTTGTGAGTCTGACAGTGATGGGAGGGTCACAGAATCTAACCACTGATCCACATCCGGGGGGGCAGGTTGGGAAGGAGGAGATAACAACTTCGAGTAGAATGTTTTAAATATTTGAAGTACTTCTGTAGGGTGGGTGACTATGTGACCTGAATCGTTTCTTAGCTTGTAAACATGGGGAGGCTGTAGGGATTGATGAAGTTTGCTAGAGAACATACTGGAGGCCGTATTACTATGTAAGAGAAATTTAGCCTTAGACCAACGCAGTGCCTTTTCAGTGTGACCCGAAAGGATTGTGTCTAACTCGGCTCTCTTTTGGTTGATTAACTGCATAGTGTCTAGCGAATGGGAGACGGAATGGGATTGGTATAATAGCTGTAAGTCATGGGTAAGGGAACGGATCTGCTCACCCCTCTGTCTTTTTTTGGAGATTGCGATCTCAATTAAATGGCCCCGAAGGACCGCTTTATGAGCCGTCCAGAGTGTTTGAGGGGAGATATCCCCAGTATCATTAATTTGGAAGTACTCCTCTAGGCGGCCCAACACACGAGTGTAAATCTCCGGGTCCGTCAACAATGAGTCGTTAAGCCTCCAAGAGGCTGCCTTGGGGGAAAGGCCAATGTGGGAGGTGTGGAATAAAACCACCTGGTGATCAGACCAGGGGCACGGATGTATAGATGCGAGAGCCGAGTTAGCCAGCAATATGGGGGAAGTGTATATGTAATCTAGTCTAGCATAGCTATCGTGGGGGTGGGAATAATGGGTATATTCCCTTACGCCAATATTCAGTGCCCTCCACGAATCTATAAGTTGTAATCTATCTAACGAGCGGCTCAGTAGTTTCGGGAAGGCCTTAGCACAATGAGTGGGTTTGCTGCGGTCTAACGCGGGGTTGGCCACTAAATTAAAATCTCCCCCCACAATCAGATGAGGTGAAATATATCTGTCTAAAGTTTTTAAGAATTGTTGGTAGAAAGTACCTTGTGCAGAGTTTGGAGCATATAAATTAGCTACAGTCACCGCCTTACCCTGTATCAACCCTTGCAACACAATGAACCTACTATTTGGGTCCTTATACACATGTGATGGTTCGAACTGCAAAGTATTGCGGATAAAAATCGCAACTCCCCTGGCCCTGGACTCAAAGGTGGTATAGTAATGCAATTTGTACGACTTGTCAAAGAATTTAGGACAAGACGAAGAGGAGAAGTGAGTTTCCTGTAAAAGTATTATATCAGCTCCCAAATGCCTATATTGACGGAAAGCCTTTCTTCTCTTTTGGGGAGAATTAAAGCCCCTCACATTATGTGAGATAATCCGGAGACCCATGTCATGTGGTGTATATGCACGCTATTCCGTATACCCCACCAAAGAGGCGTTGTACCCCATGCCAGAGTCCAGTGCCATGGGAGCCACCCTCACATACACTAGAAAAAATCATGAACCGAAGGCAATTAGGGCCCTCTGACCACCAATTAAAGAAGTCAAAAATAGCAAACCAAGTTATCCATAGATCAGGGCAAGTGTTACGGTCAGTATAACCTAAGAACAAATAAACTGAGATAAAAACAAAAACAAAATAACTGTGGAGTCTGGGTGGAAAATCCAGCCAGACCAAAAAAATGTACACCTGGGACCCTAAGGCCCCAACATCCACCTGCTCCATTCACTCCCCGCCAACGAACAGTCCAAACAGGGAGTGGAGGACCAGTGTGGAGGGGGGAGAATCACAGCGCCAGAAAAAAAAGAGAAAAAATTATCCAGCGAAGGAACTATGGGACACACAAAAAAAAAAAGGGGAAAAAAATTCGGCAAACATCTCCGGGGACAGGGAGACACCAGAGTCATATAGCAATTATCTTCGGACAGCTTGCTCAAAGAATAGGGAAAGGGGAAGGGATTCAAAGTATCCAGGTAGGATAGCTGAGGGAACCTGGGCATATGCTCCATTGAAAACTGTCAAAATCCATGCAGAACAAACTGGGAAAATCCAGGAAAACCAAAAAAATGATCACTCCTCAGGAAGCGGCTGGAGCCTGCGAGAACGCCTGTCCCTATGGGGCGATGGAGTGGCCCAAATGGGAGATGGACGAGGAGACGGTGGGTGCCTTGGTGTTTGCTGTCTTTCCAACAGGCCCAGCTTCATCAGGACTTCTCTACCCTCCACAACCGTGGTGGCAACATGCGTGGAGCCATTATGCGGGACGATCAACTTAAACGGAAACCCCCAGCGATAACGCACCTGAGCTGTTTGTAGCGCAGAAGTAATTTCCTTCATCTGTCGCTGCTTTTCCAGCGTGGCCGGGGCGATGTCCGGGAAAATTTGTACAGCAATCCCATCCAGAAGGATATGAGGGGTGTTGCGGGAGGCCCTGAGGATCTCCTCCTTAATCAGGAAGTCCTTAAGGCACATAACAATGTCCCGTGGGGGCTTCTCTGGGGGCGGTTTAGGCCTTAAAGCCCTGTGCAGTCTGTCGCATATGAAGGATTCCTTAGGCTGGGTGGGGAGAAGCAGTTGAAAAAGTTTGGTGATCGCGGCCGGGAGATCCGTCACTGACTCAGGGATCCCCCGCACCCTCACATTGTTCCTCCTATTTCGGTTGTCCAGGTCTTCCAAATGATTCTGGAGCTGGACAACCGTGTCCCCCAACATCTCATGGTCCCTCCGTAGATCCGCATAAGCTAAATGGAGCTCATCATGTTTTACTTCCAGGAGGTCTGTCCTGTTCCCCAGGGCCGCTAACTCCTGCGAGAGTGTGCTAGTCGACTTCTGCAATTCCGCCTGGAATTTCCTGGCTAGCCTATCGTACATGTGGGCAAGGCTGTCTTCTAGGTCAGCTTTTGTCAGCTGAGAGTCCCCCGTACCTGCCTGTGAGCCCGCTGCGCGCGGAGTCTCTGCATCCATGGAGGCCTGGGCGCCATCTTGAGACATCTCCTGCTTCTCACTGACTCGAAGAAGATAGTTTGTCAAGGAGCGCTGAGCGGTTTTCCGCTTGCCCTTCTTAGCCGTCGGCATGCACGATTGGTCCCTCGGGCCGATGGGCTAGCTGTGGTAGCGATCGGCGAGCAAATTCGGCCCTGGGAGTGCTTTAGTATCTCCGCTGTCCCCGGAGCTCCTGTGACTAGCGTCCTGCTCGCTCCGCGCCGCGCATGCGCCCCCCGAGGTCGGCAATCTCCCCTCCTTTTTTGCCCAATTAAATACTTTAAGGAGCTCTGGAAGCAATATTTTACTGTAATATTTATAGGTTTCCAAAGGAAGACCATCTGGCCCTGGGGATTTCTTATTAGCCATTTCTGCTACTGCGCACTGGATTTCCTCAATTGTTAATGGGGCTTCCATTATCTCATTCTCTTCCTTTGTTAGGGAAGGCATTTTGATATTCGAAAAGAACCTATCCATATCCTCGCCAACCTCTGTCCCCCGTGAAGAATACAGTTTGGCATAGAATACCCGAAAGGTATCAGTAATCACTGAGCTCTGTGCTGATATTTCTCCTTTCTCAGTCCTTATCACTGGGACAGTGGATGGCGAGGAGTTACTTCTTACAATCTGTGCCAACATCTTTCCTACTTTTTCCCCTTCCCCATATTCCACTTGTTTCTGGAACAATCTTTTATTCTCTATTTTCCTAATAACCACTACCTTGTGTTCCAGTTGTTTCTCTAACCATATTTTTTTTTTCTCTGGGGTGGGGTTTTCTATATATGCTCTCTCTGCTATTACTAGATCCCTTTTAACCCTATTCTCCCATTCATTAGATGTTTTCTTAACATTCGCTACCTGTTGGATAAGAATACCCCTAAGATAAGCCTTCAATGCGTCCCATATTACTCCTATCTCTGCAGACCCACTGTTAAACTCCACAAACTCTGCCACACTAAACAGCACCCTCTCGGGGTCTCCAATTAGCTCAAACCACACTGGATTCATATTCCATACTCTTGGGGGCTTTATCCCCCCTAGATTTATCGAAACTGTCACTAGCGAGTGATCTGACACCCCTCTAGGTTGATAAACTATTTCCCTTACTACACGGCTTGCCTCCTCATTCCCAAGGACTAAATCTATCCTTGAGAGTGAGGAGTATGAGCTTGAGAAACATGAGTATTGTAACTGGTCCGGGTTACGCATTCTCCATATATCAGACAGGCCCCCCTCCAGCAAAAATCGAGACAGCCGGGTCTCAGCCTCCATTTGCATACATATTCCTGGTGGAAACCTATCCTGGCTTTTATTTATAACCTCATTAAAGTCTCCCATTACTATAACAGGAATCCCCGATTTATCCGCTATAAATTCCATCAAACAATATAAAACTTCCATTTTAAATGGGGGAGGAATGTAAACATTTGCAAAAACGTACTCCTGATTTTCAATTACACAGTGTAAAAAGATAAACCGCCCTTCTTTATCTATATCGATCTGCCGGCAGGAAAACGCCACCTCTCTCCTTACCAGCACGGCCACTCCCCTCGAATAAGAGGTGTGGACTGAATGGTACTGGACATGAAATTTCCTACTCTGAGTTTTTAATATGGTTTCTTTAATTAGGTGTGTCTCCTGTAGGCAGATCAATCCTACTCTACACTTTTCCAGGGTGTCAAACACTACTGCTCTTTTTACAGAGGCTCCCAGCCCTCGGACATTCCAAGAGCCAATATTCAAAACTCTAGACTGCATAACTCTAAGAAGTGTGGAAAAAGAAAAAAGAAGAGCGAAAAAAGAGTAAAACCTGGAGGCTCAAAATTAACATTTAAATTCCCTGAATTCCCTGACGTTGAGCAGAAATAATCCCTGCTTCTCCCTCTATAGTTCATGCCAAGGAGGAGAATGCAAGGAGGGGATGTAAAAAGGAAAGTGCAATCCCACTTAGTGAGTACTTTGATAAAGCTATACCATCTTTTATTCTCCCTAGTGTCATCCCTTCTCAGTCTCCTCTTGTGAGCATGAGATCCAAACCTTCTGTCTACACACACCATTACCCCGTGTTTGCTCATTACTTTTAAATTAACATCTATAACTGTGCAAGTATTACCCATTTCCTTTTCCTGAATTTTGTATGCTTCCATTTTCCCTGTTCCCTCCCCCCTACCCTCTCCATACCTATCTAGGTTACCCCTAGGGGCTTTTTCCGTGACCACTACACTCCCACACGTACCCTCATGCTCCCCCCTCCCCCCTCCTTCTCTCATACTTCCATCCCCACCCACCTCCCACTCCCCCCTAATACTCAACAACCTCCCCCTTTGACCCTCCCCTTTCTCAAGCATAAATTCTTACTATATTGTGTGTCATTCTCTACACCCTGACTTAAGTGTATCATCTTCCCTTTCTTCATTTACAGTGCACCCGTTACATCCCCCCTTCGCTAATCTTCCCCTCTCCCGATAAGAGAGGGAGGGGAAAGGAGAGAAAAAAAGAAAAAAAAATAAAAGAGAGAAAAGATGAATGAAATGAAAAGGGGGTCATACACATACATATGTAAAAAAGAGAAACACATCACTTCTTCAATAACTGATCTCCCTTCTCCTGCATCCATGCTTCTACCCTTGCCGGCGTGTCAAAAAATAAGGTCTCTCCCAATGCTACTACCCGTAACCTTGACGGATAGAGCAGAGCGTATGTAATGTCCAATTTCTGGAGTCTGCGCTTGACTTCTATAAACTCTGCTCTGCGCTTCTGCAGATCAGGGGAAAAGTCAGAGTAAAACGAGATTTTGGCGCCCTTGTAGATGACACTCCCCATCTCCCTGGCCCTTCCGAAGCAAAACAACCTTATCCCGGAAATTCAAAAATTTGATTAATACAGATCTGGGCTGACCCCCCCGATGCATGATTCTAAGCGGAACTCTGTGTGCCCTTTCAATAGCAAATTGTTGGGAGAAAGACTCTCTGCCAAACACTTCAACAAGCCATTTTTCCAGAAACTCAGCTGTGTCAGAGCCTTCACACTTCTCGAGGAGGCCTACCAGTCTTATATTGTCCCTGCGGAGTCTGTTCTCCAATTCATCCAGTTTCCCTTCATATTTACCCATCTATATTTTTAAATCTTTGACTTCTTGGTTTAATGGATACACCTCATCTTCAATCTCAGAAATTCTACCTTCTGCTGCTGTTAATCTGTCAACCGTTAACTGAAGTTCCTGCCGTATAAAGGCCAGCTCTTCTTTAATACTTCTTGTTTGATCGCATAGCTCCAATAATGATTGTTTACAAACGTTAACAGCCCCAAGGACCTCCTTCAGCGTTGGCTCTTCTTCACCATTTATTGGGTGTACCAGCGTGGGATCTGACTCTGATCTTCCAATTGCTCCTGCATTTTTATTTATATGTTTTATGCCTGCTTGTGACAGTTGCCCTTGACTCTTTCTATCCGTTGGAGGTTTCACTAGACTCCCCTGTCCCCCCTTGGTTGGCGTATTATCGGGAGTATGAGCATGGGCATATTTTTCCAACTTGGCCGCAGCAGCTATCCCAGCTGTTGTTGCAGTAAACTGGGGGTCTTTTTCTTTATCTTTTTCTTTGGCAGATCTCAAAGATTGCGCCCCCACATTTTCCTGCCTGGCATGCTCCTCCCCCCTCCACCTTGCAGACATCGTTCAAATCCGCAAGTGTCCCCGAGAGAAAAAAAAAAAAAAAAACAATATCTCTTTTGAAGGGGGGTAAATTTCCCTAGGCCAAGGCAAAAAAAAAAAAAAAAAAGGAGAGGTCAGCTTCAGCTACTCCGCAGTTAGTCCAGAACTATTAAGAATGAATGAGCTAATTTCTTAAAGGGCAAGCAGCAGCAGCAGGAGCTATTTTTCCAGTATATGTATTTATATATTTCTTTCTTTCTTTACTGCAACACTTTCCCCAAGGATAATACAGCGTTCACAACAACTCCCCTCTTACTTCTCCTTTAATTCAGCTCAAAAGAGGCAATGATGGGGGGGATCTGGCATGAAATAAAACGTCTCTCCACAGTCACTGCATAATAATATATCTATGCCTTTAAATTTCTTCGCTGGGTTTAGCTGACTTTTACCTGGAAGTGGCTGTACCTCATCCCCAGTCTCAGTGATGTGGCTCCTCTCTCGAGCGGATCTCACGGGGTTTCACCTCCAGGGGCTGAGCTGAGAAATCTCTCCTCCGTTCACACTCCTCCACACACCGCCGGTGCTCGAGAGACCCCACCGCTCCGCCACTCCGCCACACTCTGCCTCTCCCAGCCGTCAGCAACCACTGCTGGGCACCTCAGATCCCCCCAGCACACCAAGCCAGAGCCTTCTCCATTAGGGAGATCAAACGGGGATCAAACGGGGATGTCACGGGTGCCGCTGATACCAGCTCCTGTCAGCGTGCAGTGAGAGCACACATCTCTCTCACACTCACTCCTCACACACCGCCGCCATCACCTTCCGGTCACGCCCCCCGTCCGCATATGTATTTTTACTTCACGTGCAGTCACTATATCTGCTTGCCCACAGTACACATATACCGTTCATGAGAAAAGGTACTTATCAGTTTATATTTACTAAAATATTTGCATTTCCATGTTCAGTCTTGTGACTTCTATGAGTGCCTGGTTAAAGCTTGTAGGAGGAGTTCATTCTCCTCTGACTGACCTTTGATGCTGCATGACCCCTGATCCTCTTTCTGGACAGTGCCGATTGACCCTGTACTGATCCCGTGCACCCCCACCCCCCCCCCCAAAAAAAACCTCTCTAGCAATACACACCAAACGGAGCATGTGAAGAAAGCCCACAAGGCTCTGAACTATTAGTAGATGGATTGGGGACTGTGGGTGAAGGGGAGGATCAGAGAAGACAGAAGCAAACAGCCTGGTGTCCACATTTATTAGGAAGGATCTGCACAGGTCTGATCTTCTTATAATGAACGGTCAATAAATGATCTGGCCACGGTCCTGTGTTCCGTGGCCACGGGACCCGTGGACCCGATCGCCGCGATCGGGTCACAGAGCTGAAGAACAAGGAGAGGTCTGTGTAAACAAACCTCTCCCGTGCTTCCCTGTGTGGCCGTCACCGATCGTCTCTTCCCTTTCATAGGGAAGGATGATCCGTGACGTCACATGCCAGGCCACGCCCCCCTACAATAAAAAAAAAACACATAACGTCATATATAACCCCTACACTGCCCCCTAGGGGTTAACTCCTTCACTGCCAGTGTCATTTACACAGGAATCAGTACATTTAAATAGCACTGATTGCTGTATAAATGACAATGGTCCCAAAAATGTGTCAAAAATGTCCGATGTGTCCGCCACAATGTCGCAGTCACAATAAAAATAGCTGATCGCCGGCATTACCAGTAAAAAAAAATAATATTAATAAAAACGCTATAGAACTATCTCCTATTTTGTAAACGCTATAACTTTTGCGCAAATCAATCAATAATCGCTATTTTCAATTTTTTTTTTACCAAAAAATATGTAGAAGAATACGTATCGGCCTAAACTGAGGGAAAAAAAAACGTTTTTTTATATTTTTTTGGGGATATTTATTATAACAAAAAGCAAAAAATATTGTTTATAGCACAAAAAATAAAAATCGCAGAGGTGATCAAATACCACCAAAAAAAAAGCTCTATTTGTGGGAAAAAAAGGACGCCAATTTTGTTTGGGAGCCACGTCGCACGACTGCGCAATTGTCAGTTAAAGCGACGCAGTGCCGAATCGCAAAAAGGGGCCTGGTCATTTGGCTGCAAATTGTTTCGGGGCTTAAGTGGTTATATAACCCTTGAAACCAGTGGCCGCTGCTGTTTCTTTTTTTGGGGGGGGGTGGCAAACAATCCACTCCCACACCACACCCCCTCCCCCCTGTAGGTCTGGTCACAGACAGCACCCCCTCGTTAGTCAACCGGGTCACAGGGGTCATAGATGGCAACCCCCCTGGTCGGTGAGTCAGATGGGGCCCTGCACTTACCCTTCCTCGCGGGCAGTGTAACGGGCGGCGGCTGCTTCTCCCCAGGCTGCTTGTTTGCTGCTCGGTTCCCCTGCGTACGTTTACATGTAAGTATTACATTGTATATCATGTATGTTGTGTGATTATATGTCAGTATCAGTGCCCTAAGTGAAAATGTCCAAATTGGGCCCCAATTAGCCATTTTCCCTCCCCCGGTGTCATGTGACTCGTTAGTGTTACAAGGTCTCAGGTGTGAATGGGGAGCAGGTGTGTTAAATTTGGTGTTATCGCTCTCACTCTCTCATACTGGTCACTGGAAGCACAACATGGCGCCTCATGGCAAAGAACTCTCTGAGGATCTGAAGATAAGAATTGTTGCTCTATATAAAGATGGCCTAGGCTATAAGAAGATTGCCAAGACCCTGAAACTGAGCTGCAGCACGGTGGCCAAGACCATACAGCGGTATAACAGGACAGGTTCCCCTCAGAACAGGCCTCGCCATGGTCCACCAAAGAAGTTGAGGTCACGTGCTCAGCGTTATATCCAGAGGTTGTCTTTGGGAAATAGACGTATGAGTGCTGCCAGCATTGCTGCAGAGGTTGTAGGGGTGGGGGGGAGGGGGGGGGTCAGCCTATCAGTGCTCAGACCATACGCCTCACACTGCATCAAATTGGTCTTCATGGCTGTCATCCCAGAAGGAAGCCTCTTCTAAAGATGATGCACAAGAAAGACCACAAACAGTTTGCTGAAGACAAGCAGACTAAGGAGATGGATTACTGGAACCATGTTCTGTGGTCTGATGAGACCAAGATAAACGTATTTGGTGTCAGATGGTGACAAGCGTGTGTGGGGGCAACCAGGTGAGGAGGACAAAGACAAGTGTGTCTTGTCTACAGTCAGGCATGGTGGTGGGGGTGTCATGGTCTGGGGCTGCATGAGTGCTGCCGGCACTGGGGGGCTACAGATCATTGAGGGGACCATGAATGCCAACATGTACTGTGACATACTGAAGCAGAGCATGATCCCCCTCCCTTCAGAGACTGGACCGCAGGGTAGTATTCCAACATGATAACCACCCCAAATACACCTCCAAGACCACCACTGCCTTGCTAAAGAAGCTGAGGGTAAAGGTGATGGACTGGCCAAGCATGTCTCCAGACCTAAACCCTATTGATCATCTGTGGGACATCCTCAAAACGGAAGGTGGAGGAGGGGAAGCTCTCCAACATCCACCAGCTCTGTGATGTCATCATGGGGGAGGGGATGAGGACTCCAGTGGTGACCTGTGAAGCTCTGGTGACCTCTAGACATGTGCATTCGCTTTCCTCCGAATGCATTTTCGTCCGAATTTCAGGTATTTTTGTTATCGGTTTGACAAACGATAACGAAAGCACAGAGTCCGAAAAACAAAAGATCCGACATAAATAAATGCTTTATTTTCGTTTTCGTTTTGACACAGTTTGACACAGATAGGAGATTCAACATGACTCTGACAATAACAATCTGTGTCTTTTAAACTTGTATCATAACAGTCCATTTATTCACACAGGGGCAACACGACCTCCAGCACGATTTTGGGAGGCAACTTGGACACAACTTGAGTGTGAATCACAGCGCGACTTACAACACGTCTTTAATGGGCATGGGCATGGGTTCCCCTTCAAGAGCATACCAGGCCCTTCGGGGTCTGGTGTGGATATTAAGGGGAACCCCATGCCAAAAAAAAATAAAAATGGCATGGGAGTCCCCCTCAAAATCCATACCAGGCCCTTCAGGTCTGGCATGGATTTTAAGGGGAACCCCGCGCCAAAAAAAATATGGCGTGGGGGGTCCCCCTCAAAATCCATACCAGACCCTTACCCGAGCATGCAACCTGGCAGGCCACAGAAAAAGAGGGGGGGATGAGAGAGCACCCCCCCCCGAACCATACCAGGCCACATGCCCTCAACATTGGGAGGGTGCTTTGAGGTAGCCCCTCAAAGCACCTTGTCCCCATGTTGATGAGGACAAGGGCCTCATCGTCACAACCCTGGCCCGTGGTTGTGGAGGTCTGCGGGTGGGGGGCTTATCGGAATCTGGAAGCCCCCCCCGTGTGAAGAAAGGAAGAAGGAAGAAGACCAGAAGAAAGAAGATGAAAGAAGACTTTAATAAAGGAATTGTCAAAGACCATCTCCTCTAATTTTTTACACTTTTTTGTCACTATTTTGGTGAAATGGTAGGGGTACTTTTGTACCCCCTTACCATTTCACACAGGGGGGGGCCAGGATCTGGGGGTCCCCTTGTTAAAGGGGGCTTCCAGATTCCGATAAGCCCCCCGCCCGCAGACCCCCACAACCACCGGCCAGGGTTGTGGGGATGAGGCCCTTGTCCTCATCAACATGGGGACAAGGTGCTTTGAAGGGCTACCCCAAAGCATCCTCCCAATCTTGAGGGCACGTGGCCTGGTACGGTTCGGGGGGGGCGCTCTCTCATCCCCCCTCTTTTCCTGTGGCCTGCCAGTTCGCATGCTCGGATAAGGATCTGGTATGGATTTTTAGGTGGGACTCCCACGCCATTTTTTTTTTTGGCACGGGGTTCTCCTTAAAAATATGCCAGACCTGAAGAGCCTGGTATGGATTTTGAGGGGTACCCACACGCCATTTTTTTTTTGGCACGGGGTTCCCCTTAATATCCATAGCGGACCCGAAGGGCCGGGTATGTAGTTTCAGGGGACCCCCACGCATTTTTTTAATTTATTTTTCTTAATGCTAATGACCTGTGTGCAATGCAAATAGCCTTAAAAAAAAAACCCCATAGAAGATGTACAACATTAGAATCCTACTATAGCTTGTAGTCGAAATATCCGACCAGGAATGTATGATTGCAGCATCAAAAGTGAGTTTCTCTGCTCCGTCAAATCTTCTTTAAAGAGGAAGTAAACCCTCTTTGATTCCCTGCAAAGGTAAAGCATAATGGACCACTATGCATTGCATCGCATCGCATCGCATAGTAGTCCATTATGTGTCACTTACCTGACACAGAAGCCAGCGAAGTCACCGCTGTCCCCTGTAGTTCCGAGCATCCATCTTCTTGGTGGGTCTCCGTGGGTCTTGCTGCTCCGGCACTGTGATTCGCCGGAGCAGCGATGACGTCACCCCCGCGCATGCGCACGGGAGCCGACACTCGCGACATATCGCCGCGATCTGCGGCTTACCCAGTGCGCCTGCGTGGTGCTGTCTACGGCGCATGCGCCGTAGACAGCGGTGGCTGTCTTCAGGTAAATATCTCCTAAACCGTGTAGGTTTAGGAGATATTTCTTGGACCTACAGGTAAGCCTTAATCTAGGCTTACCTGTAGGTCAAAGTGGTTTGTAAGGGTTTACAACCACTTTAACCACCTCAATACAGTGCACTTACACCCCCTTTTGAATGACAATTACTCAGTCATGCAACACTGTATCCATTTGAAACTTGCGTCCTTTTTTCCACACAAATAGAGCTTTCTTTTAGTGGTATTTAATCACTAGTGGGTTTTTTATTATTTGTGCTATAAATAAAAAAAAACGTAAATTTTGTGAAAAAAATGCCCTTTTCTTTGTTTCTGTCATAAAATTTTGCTAATTAGTAATTTCTATTCATAAATTTTGGCCAAAATTTATACTGCTACATATCTTTGGTAAAAATAACCCACAGTAGTGAATATTATTTGGTCTTTGTGAAAGTTATAGAGTCTACAAACTATGGTGCCAATCACTGAAAATTGATCACATCTGATCAGGCCTTCAGTACATCAGGTGTACCTCATTTCTTGAGACACTAACAAGTCAGGAGAGTACAAATACCCCCCAAATGACCCCTTTTAGAAAGTAGACATTCCAAGGTATTAAGTAAGTAGCATTGTGAGTTTTTTTAAGTTGTCATTTTTTCCCACAATTCTTTGCAAAATGAAGATTTTTTTTTATTATTATTTTTTTTTTTTTTTTACTAAATTGTCATATTATCAGGTTATTTCTCTCACAGAGCATATGCATACAACAAATTACACCCCAAAATACATTATGCTACTCTTCCCGAGTACGGCGATACCACATGTGTGAGACTTTTACACAGCCTGGCCACATACAGAGGACCAACATTGATGTAGTACCTTCAGACGTTCTACGAGCAAAAATGACGCATCTCATTTCTCAACCACCTATTACACTTTTGAAGGCCCTGGAGTACCAGGACAATGGAATTTCCCATAAAATTACCCCATTTTGGAAAGCAAACACCCCAACGTATAATCTGTGAGCCATAATGAGTTTTTTGAACGGTTCATTTTTTTCCAGAAGTTTTTGGAAAATGTGGGAAAAAATGAAACCGCATTTTTTTTTTTAACACAAAGTCGGCAATTTATAAGATATTTCTAACACATAGCATGTATATAGCAAAAATTACACCCCAAAACACATTGTGCTACTCCTCCCGAGTATGGCGATACCACATGTGTAGGACTTTTACACAGCCTGGTCACATAGAGAGGCCGAACATTGAAGTAGTACCTTCAAGCGTTCTAGGAGCATAAATTACACATCTCATTTCATTCCTACCCATCACACTTTTGAAGGCCCTGGAGCACCAGGACAGTGAAATTACCCACAAAATGACCCCATTTTGGAAAGCAAACACCCCAACGTATATTCTATGAGACATGGGCTGCAAATAGGTACTCGGGTACTCTGATGGGCTGCAGATAGGTACTCTGGTACTCTGATGGCCTGGTGACAGGTTCTCTGATGGCCTGGTGACTGGTATTTGGGTACTCTGAAGGGCGGTGATAGGTTCTCAGGTACTCAGATGAACTGGGACAGGTACTCGGGTACTCAGATGAACTGGGACAGGTACTCGGGTACTCAGATGGACGGTGACAGGTACTCAGGTACTCAGATGGACTGGGACAGGTACTCGGGTACTTTGATGAGCTGTGACAGGTACTCGGGTACTTTGATGGACTGTGACAGGTACTCGGGTACTCTGATGGACTGTGACAGGTACCCGGGTACTCTGATGGACTGTGACAGGTACCCGGGTACTCTGATGGACTGTGACAGGTACCCGGGTACTCTGATGGACTGTGACAGGTACTCGGGTACTCAGATGGACTGTGACAGGTACTCTGATGGACTGTGAGTGACAGGTACTATGAGGGGTGGTGACAGGTCCTCTTTATTGGGAGGGGACAATCAGTGTGATTGGTGTGTACACTGTAAGCGGTAACGAGATGTTACCGCAATCTCCTCCTCACACACGATAGGTGTGTGAGGAGGAGAACCCGGTAACATCTCGTTACCGCGGTTTGTTTACATTTAGTGATCGGCTGTGAAACTATCACAGCCGATCACGTGTGTAAACAGCCGGCCAATGGCTGTTTACCAGCGTCGGTGACGAGCAGTGTTCCTGGGAACACGCCGCCACCGACGTGCATGCGCAGCGCGATTGCGCGCACGCGCCGTGCACATTAGGGGTGTAACCATCTGTGATCGCCTGTGACTTCATCACGGCCAATCACGTGGTAAACAGCCATACCCAATGGCTGTTCACCCTCCCCTCGGTGGCGAGCGGTGTCTCCGTGACACGCCCCCACCAAAGGAACAGGGATGCATGCGCACAATCGCGCGCATTCCCTGTTTAAATGGGGGGACGTCATATGACGGCCTCCCGCCACAATAGGTGCGCCTCCTGGCCGTCACTTGACGGCTGGCAGTCAGCAACTGGTTAAACATTCCGACAGACACCATAGGCCTTCAGTGACAGATTCGACCGTAATTCATTTGGATTTTCGGACAAATGCAATTTTTTTAATGAAGAAACGAAATAAGTAAAAACTAATTTCGGGAGTAACTAAATAAATGTATTTTTCGTACGAAAACGAAATTTCCGAAACAAAATATTTCAGGCTGCACATGTCTATGATCTCCATGCATATTCATGTATTAGAGAAATATACTAATATATATTTTTTTATACGCTTTAATCTCTATATTTATTTTTGTCATAGTGCGCCTTTTATCTCCTTTGTTAGACACGTCTGACCTACAAATGTTGCTGAGCCAAAGAAAACGAACATGGAGACACCAACCAGTATATCTGACACAGCGATATGAGATGCTGATAGGTTTTCAGTTACAGTTACGCTTAGAACACCCCTCCCCCTTCACCAAATCAAGGGGGGTGACTACATTTCCAAACTTTTGATTGAGTGAACAATATAGTGGATTGTGAAGAAAAATAAATGTACGAAAATCCCAGGAGTCACCTCATGGGATGAGTGCTAAATTAGTGACTACCAGCAGAATACAAGTGCACAGCATCATTTTGTTTATTGAAAAATCTTACAAACAACAACTGTATATACAATAAAACCATAATAAATAAAACATATTTACTAAATAATTGAATATGACTATACAAAACAAAAAAAAACAAGAACATGGTGCAATGGTGCAATGGTGCAAACTAAATTGCACACAACATAATCCCTACGGGAGAGCCAGACTAAGGAACATCACCGTCACCATGCATGGAGCCTTTTATCAAAAATATATTTGATCTGAAAATCTAGGGGAGTGAAAGAAGAATACAAAGAAAAGCCGCACACCCCGAGATCAACAGGCAGCAGCTACAGAGCCCTGATATTCCTCCACGCCTTTATCCAGACCTCCTGCCCCCACCTGTCTTTCTCAAGCCCCCTGAATCTTCTCAACCTCACCCAGAATGTTCTGCACCACCACTTCCACAGGGAGGATTTTACCCCGTAAAGGATACCTGACACCGCGCACTCCACGTGAAATAATGGACTACTAAACTAACTAAAAAAAGTGTTTCCAAATCATAATCCTGACGAGTCCGGAATGCCCCATACACCCACTCTGCATAACTCATATGGGGGAGGAAGGGTATACTCAGAGCCCTCCCCACCCTCTTGTACACCTCTATAATTAAAAAGGGCACTGAACTAGAAAGTGATCCATGGACTCCACCACTCCTCCACACTCCACTCTCGGGCAGCCCCGATCACTCATGGAAAGAAACTTCAAGTTGCCCTTCAAATATAATGAAAAATATAAAATGCAGCACTATAATGCCACGTACACACGAGCGGACTTTTCAACATCCAAAGTCCGAAGGACTGAGTCCGTCAGACTATCCGATCGTGTGTGGGCTGCAACGGACTTTTGACTCGCCAAAGTCCGAAGGACTTTAGAATATGGAACATGCTTCAAATTTTTCCGAAGGAACTCCGCCGGACCCGGTCCCCTTCGAAAATTCTGTTCGTGTGTATGCTACTCCGACGGACTAAAACCGATGCTAGGGCAGCTATTGGCTACTGGCTATGAACTTCCTTATTCGAGCCGAGTCGTACGTCATCACGTTCGAATCCGTCGGAGTTTAGTGTGATCGTGTGTGGCCAAGTCCGCTCAGCCGAAAAGTCTGTCAGAACTCCGTCGGAATTCCAGCAGAACTCCGACGGAACTCCTTCGGAAGTCTGTCGGACATAAGTCCTCTCGTGTGTACGGGGCTTTAGAAGAAAAATAAATGTATGAAAATCCCAGGAGTCACCTCATGGGATGAGTGCTACATTAGTGACTTCCAGCAGCATACAAGTGCACAGCAAATATACAAATACTTCTAATGCCCCGTACACACGACCGGACTTTTCAACATCAAAAGTCTGACGGAATGATTCCGGCAGACTATTCGAACGTGTGTGGGGCTGCAGCGGACTTTTGATTCGCAAAAGTCTGACAGACTTTAGAAATGGAACATGTTTCAAATTTCTCCGACAGAACTCTGCCGGACCCAGTTCCTACTGAGAAATCCGCTCGTGTGTGTGCTAGTCTGACGGACTAAAACCGACGCGAGGGCAGCTATTGGCTACTGGCTATGAACTTCCTTATTCTAGTCCAGTCGTACGTCATCACGTTTCGAATCCGTCGGACTTTGGTGTGATTGTGTGTGGCCAAGTCCGCTCATTCGTAAAGTCCGTCAGAACTCTGTCAGAACTCCGTCAGAACTGTCGGACATAAGTCTGGTCGTGTGTACGCGGCATAAGGATACCTGACACCGCGCACTCCACGTGAAATAATGGACTACTAGACTAACTTAAAAAAGTGTTTCCAAATCATAATCCTGACGAGTCTGGAATGCCCCACACACCCACTCTGCATAACTCATATGGGGGAGGAAGGGTATACTCAGAGCCCTCCCCACCCTCTTGTACACCTCTATAATTAAAAAGGGCACGGAACTAGAAAGTGATCCATGGACTCCACCACTCCTCCACACTCCACTCTTGGGCAACCCCGATCACTCATGGAAAGAAACTTCAAGTTGCCCTTCAAATATAATGAAAAAATATAAAATGCAGCACTATAAGAAGAAAAATAAATGTATGAAAATCCCAGGAGTCACCTCATGGGATGAGTGCTACATTAGTGACTACCAGCAGTATACAAGTGCACAGCAAATATACAAATACTTCTAAGACCCCTTTCACACCACACCGCACCTTGCGTCGGCGGTAAAATGCCGCTATTTTTAGCGGCGTTTTACCGCCGGATTTGCGGCGCATTTCGGCCGCTAGCGGGGCGCTTTTACCCCCCGCTAGCGGCCACAAAAGGGTTAAAACCGCCGGCAATACGCCGCAATAGCGGCGTTTTGCCGGCGGCATTACAGCGCTGCCCCATTGATTTCACTGGGCAGCAGCAGTGGAGGAGCGGTAAACACACCGCTCCTTCACCGCTCCAAAGAAGCTGCTGGCAGGACTTTTTTCTGACGTCCTGCCAGCGCACCGCTGTACTGTGAAAGCCCTCGGGGCTTTCACACTACACACAATGGTGCAGCTTCTTTAGGGCGTTTTGCAGGCGCTATTTCTAACGCTATAGCGCCTGCAAAACGCCCCGGTGTGAAAGGGGTCTAAAGGATGTTCCTGGAGCAATACCCCAGGGATAAGGAATGCACAGGTGTCTGCTGATTAATGTGAACCAGTAACATAGAAGTCTGCAACAAAGTTTTATCAATATAAAGCTGGCCATACACCTATAGATTATCTGCAGATTTTCTATGGTTAGATGGAAAATGTGGGAGATTCCTCCATCCACACAGTTTAGCGAACATGGAGAAATCTGTTGCACTTTTTCCATCTAACCATAGAAAATCTGCAGATAATCTATAGGTGTATGGCCTGTGAAATGATCTGTGAAGATCAATATGTGAAAAATACTGCTACAATATAGCCAAGGAAAAAAAAAAGTCTTTGTGAAAAGAAATCAAACAAGGACAGTCTTTGAAAAATGAATCACTATAGCTGGAAGCTTCTCCCCCAGATGTTCTACGATCCTATTACAAGGAAAATAGGAGTGGCGCTTCTTCAGAAGTGATGATAAATGAAACCACGTGGGTGCGACAACAGATAGAATACGTGGATGTGGAGGCCCTTTTTCCCTTTTTTTTTTTTTTTCTATTTTTCTTTGATTTCATAACTCTGACTGGATGCTATTGGGAGTACCGCAGATCGTTCCACCTTTTGCATGCAGGCACGTTCACCTGCCAGGATTTCAGGTGCCGGTTGTGTTTCGTAGATGTGGCCAAGGTACACCATCACACCATCATATCCCAGTTAAGATCCACTGGAGTGGATGACTCAAAGGCTCGTTCGACCCACCGCTATACGGCGTGTGTGCGTGTCCACCATCTGTGGTAAGCGTATTCAATCTGTTGTCGCACCCACGTGGTTTCATTTATCATCACTTCTTAAGAAGCGTCACCCCAATTTTCCTTGTAATAGGATCGTAGAACATCTGGGGGAGGAGCTTCCAGCCACAGTGATTCGTTTTTCACAGACTGTCCTTGTTCGATTTCTTTTCACAAATATTTTTTATTTTTTTTTACTTGGCTATATTGTAGCAGTATTTGTCACATATTGAGCTTCACGGATCATTTTTTTTTGGCTGGTTTGTGTGCAAAGATTGTCTTATTTGGTCACATCACAGCAGTATTTGTCTTATATTCAGGGGTCAAGTCCTGGGGAAGAAAGTGTGGGAACTCCCACCCAAGATCCACTCGCCCGCCAAAAAAACAAAAACAAAACAATGATATGCTCATATGCACGAACGCT
The DNA here is from genome assembly GCF_037356315.1 of Lithobates pipiens. Taxonomy (NCBI): domain Eukaryota; kingdom Metazoa; phylum Chordata; class Amphibia; order Anura; family Ranidae; genus Lithobates; species Lithobates pipiens. The sequence goes on from NW_027507915.1 coordinate 25,560, forward strand.
TCAAAAATTGTATTTTTCATCGAATTGTGTATATGAAGCTTAAAACGGAGGTCCACCCTAAAGTGGACCTTCCGCTCACTGGAATCCTCCCCCCCTCCGGCGCCACAATTGGCACCTTTTTAGGGGGGAGGGGGGTGCAGGTACCTGTACAGTACAGGTATCTGTACCCACTTCCGGGATAGCTCTCTGCGGAAAGGGGCGTAGATTTACGCCCCTTTCCGAAAGTCCCCCCCGCTGCCTGCTGGGAAACACACAGATCCCAGAGGCAGCGGGGTCCATCCTTATTGCGCAGCGCGACTCGCGCGTGCGCAGTAGGGAACCGGGAAATGAAGCCCGAAAGGCTCCACTTCCTGATTCCCATACCCAAGATGGCGGCGGCAGCACCCGAGAGACGATCGAGAGATCGGCTTCGGGTGCCGACATCGCGCGCGCGCTGGGCGGGTAAGTGTCCTTATTTTAAAAGTCAGCAGCTGCAGTATTTGTAGCTTCTGGCTTTTAAAAACAAAAAACGGCGGAACTCCCGGCGGACTCCCGCTTTAACTGTTAGTACATAAATCAGCATTCATTAAATTGCGCTTCCATGCAAATGTGAATATCATGTTCTGATCTTTATTGGGAAATTTTATTTTGTGTATAGAGTGTTTATGTGGTGAGTTTACACTTTTCATTGATGAGGAGACAGAAAATCAGGAGGGGGCGGCGGGGAGGAGCATCACGAGAGGTCTGACTAAATACAATCTCTTAGCAGCAGGGACCTGATCTACCCATCAGCTAGCTGTGATTGAAAGGTAGATCGATGAGGAAGCTGTCATGGGGCCCCCTACTGGCAATGCCTGAATGGTCAGTCCACCCCTGGTGTGCGGCACTTAATATTGCGAGCTGTGTCGGCGGCTGCTGGTGTAGCACCTGCCACGCAGCTCGCATACTTCAAAGTCTTGCAGGACGCGGCTGCTAATGGGAACTGAGTTCCTGTTGTGGAAAAAGTACAGGAACTCCGTTCCCATGCGTTCCCACAGGACTTGAGCCCTGCTTATATTGATACACTTTGTTGCAGACTTCTATGTTACTGGTTCACATTAATCAGCAGACACCTGTGCATTCCTTATCCCTGGGGTATTGTTCCAGGAACTTCCTTTAGAAGTATTTGTTTATTTTCTGTGCACTTGTATACTGCTGGTAGTCACTAATGTAGCACTCATCCCATGAGGTGACTCCTGGGATTTTCATACATTTATTTTTCTTCTTATAGTGCTGCATTTTATATTTTTCCTTATATGTGAAGGGCAAGTTGAAGTTTCTTTCCATGAGTGATCGGGGCTGCCCGAGAGTGGAGTGTGGAGGAGTGGTGGAGTCCATGGATCACTTTCTACTTCAGTGCCCTTTTTAATTATAGAGGTGTACAAGAGGGTGGGGAGGGCTCTGAGTATACCCTTCCTCCCCCATATGAGTTATGCAGAGTGGGTGTATGGGGCTTTCCAGATTCGTCGGGATTATGATTTGGAAACACTTTTTTTAGTTAGTTTAGTAGTCCGTTATTTCACGTGAAGTGCACGGTGTCAGGTATCCTTACGGAGTAAAATCCTCCCTGTGGAAGTGGTGGTGCAGAACATTCTGGGTGAGGTTGGGAAAATTCGGGGTCTTGAGAAAGACAGGTGGGGGCAGGAGGCCTGGATAAAGGCGTGGAGGAATATCAGGGCTCTGTAGCTGCTGCCTGTTGATCTCGGGGTGTGCGGCTTTTCTTTGTATTCTTCTTTCACTCCCTTAGATTTTCAGATCCAATATAATTTTGATAAAAGGCTCCATGCATGGTGACGGTGATGTTCCTTAGTCTGGTGCTCCCATAGGGATTATGTTGTACGCAATTTTGTTTGAACAGTTTATTTTGTTCTTGTTCTTTCTGGTTTGTATAATTATATTCAATTATTTTGTAAATATGTTTTATTTATTTATTATGGTTTTATTGTATATAAGTTGTTCTTTGTAAGATTTTCAATAAACAAAATTAACCCCTCATAATGGGTACAGCGGGTGTACAGACCCGGGAACTCAGTACAGGGATGGTGGGAACCCCTCATAATGGGCACAGCGGGTGTACAGACCCGGGAACTCAGCACAGGGATGGTGGGAACCCCTCATAATGGGCACAGTGGGTGTACAGACCCAGGAACTCAGTACAGGGATGGTGGGAACCCCTCATAATGGGCACAGCGGGTGTACAGACCCAGGAACTCAGCACAGGGATGGTGGGAACCCCTCATAATGGGCACAGCGGGTGTACAGACCCAGGAACTCAGTACAGGGATGGTGGGAACCCCTCATAATGGGCACAGCGGGTGTACATACCCGGAACTCAGCACAGGGACGGTGGGAACCCCTCATAATGGGCACAGCGTGTGTACAGACCTGGGAACTCAGCACAGGGATGGTGGGAACCCCTCATAATGGGCACAGCGTGTGTACAGACCCGGGAACTCAGCACAGGGATGGTGGGAACCCCTCATAATGGGCACAGCGTGTGTACAGACCCGGGAACTCAGCACAGGGATGGTGGGAACCCCTCATAATGGGCACAGCGTGTGTACAGACCCGGGAACTCAGCACAGGGATGGTGGGAACCCCTCATAATGGGCACAGCGGGTGTACAGACCCGGGAACTCAGCACAGGGATGGTGGGAACCCCTCATAATGGGCACAGCGGGTGTACAGACCCGGGAACTCAGCACAGGGATGGTGGGAACCCCTCATAATGGGCACAGCGGGTGTACAGACTCTGGAACTCAGCACAGGGATGGTGGGAACCCCTCATAATGGGCACAGCGGGTGTACAGACCCGGGAACTCAGCACAGGGATGGTGGGAACTCCTCATAATGGGCACAGCGAGTGTACAGACTCTGGAACTCAGCACAGGGATGGTGGGACAGAAGAATAAAATATAACACAGCTGGGATTCTCCATTCTGTTCTCACCAGGACAAGCAAAGAATAAAGGCAACTGATCGGATAATCACCACTCACAGCACATTGGAAGCCATCGTCTTACACAGTATGGTCTCGTTTCTGTGAAATTGCTAATAAAATGAGGTCAGGTTCAGGTTCAGGTCTCACAGGAAGGAAGTTGTGATATCATAACAATTATATAATATAATTCTGAAGAACAACAATTCACTCACAGCTATATTCTGAGGAGGTGGCGAGCTCTCCTGCTGAGGACAGGTGGAGGTAAGACCAGCCGTGAAGACGTCATTCCACAATGGATGGACGCCATCACCTCTACTAATGGTCTCCATGTCTTCTGTACTCTCTGCTCAGAGCTCCTATCTAACTATAGAGAGAAGTACTCTATATGGGGACAATTTCAGATCTCATTGGCTCTTCATCTAATGATTCATACACCTAAATCTCTTCATTCTTTAGGTGCGTAGATCATCCTTGAGAGTTCTGGTTTATATTTCATTCTCCAGACAAAAGGGTTCCAAGTTGAACTTTTTGGGAGAGGAACAAAGGGGGTAAGAGGGTGGGATAGAAAGAGGGGCATGGTGCAAAAGGGGGTAAGAGGGGAGGGGGTGTTAGACTATGGGAAGGAGAGACGGGCAGTAGAAGGTGCGAAGGGGATAAAGGAAAAGAGCGATATAAGGTAAGAGAGAGAAAGAAGAGGTAAAAAAAAGAGAGATAGAAAGGTGTGAGAGAGAGAGAGAGAGCGATGAAAATAGAGATAAAAAGAGAGCTAGGGACAACAAAGGTAAGAAAGAGATGAAAAGAAGAGAGAGATACAAAGGAAAGTGAGAGAGAGAAGGAGAGAGATACAAAGGAAAGTGAGAGAGAGAAGGAGAGAGATACAAAGGAAAGTGAGAGAGAGAAGGAGAGAGATACAAAGGAAAGTGAGAGAGAGAGAGAGAGAGAGAGATGAGGAGAGAGAGAGATACAACAGTAAGAGGGGAGAGAAATGGAGAGAGAGGGAGACAGAAGGAGAGAAATACAAAGGAAAGAAAAAGAGACAAATAGAGAGCGAGAGGAGAGAGATACAAATGTAGGTGAGAGAAAGATGGAGAGAGGGAGACAAAGTGTGATATAGAAAGGTGAGATGGGGAAAGAGGGGAGAAAGGGGGTAAGAGGGTGGGATTGAAAGAGGGGCAGGGTGCAAAGGGGGTAAGAGGGGAGGGGGGGTTAGACTATGGGATGGAGAGAGGGGCAGTAGAAGGTGGGAAGGGGGAGAAAGGAAAAGAGAGATACAAGGTAAGAGAGAGAAAGAAGGGGTAAAAAAAAAGAGAGAGAGATACAAAGGTAAGAGAGAGAGAGAGAGAGATGAAGATAGAGATAAAAAGAGAGATAGGGACATACAAAGGTAAGAGAGAGATTCAAAGAAAGAGAGAAATACAACAGTAAGTGGGAGAAATTAAGATATATAGAAAGACAGAGAGAAGGAGAGATGAGAGAGAGGAGAAGGAGAGAGATATAAATGTAAGCGAGAGAGACGTGAAGATTGAGAGAGTTACTAAGGTAAGAGAGATGGAGAGCGACACAAAGGAAAGTGATTGAGAGATGAAGAGAGCAAAGGAGAGAGTGAGACAAAGGAAAAAAGATGAATAAAGAGAAAGGGAGAGATACAAAGGAAAGTGAGAGAGAGAGAGAAGGGGAGAGATACAAAGGAAAGTGAGAGAGAGATAGAAGGGGAGAGATGCAAAGGAAAGTGAGAGAGAGATAGAAGGGGAGAGATGCAAAGGAAAGTGAGAGAGAGAGAAGGGGAGAGATACAAAGGAAAGTGAGAGAGAGAGAAGGGGAGAGATACAAAGGAAAGTGAGAGAGAGAGAGATAGAAGGGGAGAGATGCAAAGGAAAGTGAGAGAGATAGAAGGAGAGAGATACAAAGGAAAGTGAGAGAGAGAGAAGGGGAGAGATACAAAGGAAAGTGAGAGAGAGAGAGATAGAAGGGGAGAGATGCAAAGGAAAGTGAGAGAGAGAGAAGGGGAGAGATACAAAGGAAAGTGAGAGAGAGAGAAGGGGAGAGATACAAAGGAAAGTGAGAGAGAGAGAGATAGAAGGGGAGAGATGCAAAGGAAAGTGAGAGAGATAGAAGGAGAGAGATACAAAGGAAAGTGAGAGAGAGAGAAGGGGAGAGATACAAAGGAAAGTGAGAGAGAGAGAGATAGAAGGGGAGAGATGCAAAGGAAAGTGAGAGAGAGAGAAGGGGAGAGATACAAAGGAAAGTGAGAGAGAGAGAAGGGGAGAGATACAAAGGAAAGTGAGAGAGAGAGAAGGGGAGAGATACAAAGGAAAGTGAGAGAGAGAGAGATAGAAGGGGAGAGATGCAAAGGAAAGTGAGAGAGATAGAAGGAGAGAGATACAAAGGAAAGTGAGAGAGAGAGAAGGGGAGAGATACAAAGGAAAGTGAGAGAGAGAGAGATAGAAGGGGAGAGATGCAAAGGAAAGTGAGAGAGAGAGAAGGGGAGAGATACAAAGGAAAGTGAGAGAGAGAGAAGGGGAGAGATACAAAGGAAAGTGAGAGAGAGAGAAGGGGAGAGATACAAAGGAAAGTGAGAGAGAGAGAGATAGAAGGGGAGAGATACAAAGGAAAGTGAGAGAGAGAGAAGGGGAGAGATACAAAGGAAAGTGAGAGAGAGAGAGATAGAAGGGGAGAGATGCAAAGGAAAGTGAGAGAGAGAGAAGGGGAGAGATACAAAGGAAAGTGAGAGAGAGAGAAGGGGAGAGATACAAAGGAAAGTGAGAGAGAGAGAGATAGAAGGGGAGAGATGCAAAGGAAAGTGAGAGAGAGAGAAGGGGAGAGATACAAAGGAAAGTGAGAGAGAGAGAGATAGAAGGGGAGAGATGCAAAGGAAAGTGAGAGAGAGAGAAGGGGAGAGATACAAAGGAAAGTGAGAGAGAGAGAAGGGGAGAGATACAAAGGAAAGTGAGAGAGAGAGAGATAGAAGGGGAGAGATGCAAAGGAAAGTGAGAGAGAGAGAAGGGGAGAGATACAAAGGAAAGTGAGAGAGAGAGATGAAGAGAGAGAGAAAGATACAACAGTAAGAGGGGAGAGAGATGGAGAGAGAGGGAGACAGAAGGAGAGAGATACAAAGGAAAGAAAAAGAGACAAATAGAGAGCGAGAGGAGAGAGATACAAATGTAAGCGAGAGAGAGGTGAAGATTGAGAGAGTTACTAAGGTAAGAGAGATGGAGAGTGACACAAAGGAAAGTGATTGAGAGATGAAGAGAGCAAAGCAGAGAGAGAGATACAATGGTAAGGGTGGAAAGAGAGGTGAGGAGAGAGAGGTACAAAGGAAAAAGATGAATAAAGAGAAGGGGAGAGAGAGAAGGAGATAGATACAAAGGAACGTGAGAGAAAGATGGAGAGAGAAGGGGAGAGATACAAAAAAAAGTGACAGAGAGATGAAGAGAGATACAAAGGAAAGTGAAAGAGAGAGAGAGAGAAAGATACAACAGTAAGAGGGGAGAGAGATGGAGAGAGAGAGAGACAGAAGGAGAGAAATACAAAGGAAAGTGAGAGAGAGAGATGAAGAGAGAGAGAAGAAGATACAACAGTAAGGCCGCGTACACACGCGGGGACTGTCTGCCGAAACTAAGTTCGTCAAACAGTCCGCTCAAACTTTTGAATGAACGAACACGCCCACACACGGCACTTTTTGAGCGGACAAATACGGCAAACTTTGTTCGTCGTACTAAGTCCGCGCAACTTTTGAAATGAACGGACTCGCCCACACACGAGGCAACAGTCCGCTCATTTCGAGCGCGTGTGCAGGTAGGCGGGGCCCGCAACGGAGACGTTGCGGGCTCCGCCGCCTGGAATGTACTTAAAGGGGAACCCCAACGCCGAAAAAAAATCGGCGTGGGGGTCCCCCCAAAGTCCACAACAGACCCTTGTCCGAGCACGCTACCCGGCCGGCCAGGAAAGGGGGGCGAGCGAGCGCGCCCCCCCTCCCGAGACGTACCAGGCCGCGTGCCCTCAACATGGGGGGTGCCTTGGGGAAGGGGGGGCCACGCGGCTCCCCCACCCCAAAGCACCTTGTCCCCATGTTGATGAGGACAAGGGCCTCTTCCCGACAACCCTGGCCGTTGGTTGTCGGGGTCTGCGGGCGGGGGGCTTATCGGAATCCGGGAGCCCCCTTTAATAAGGGGGCCCCCGGATACCGGCCCCCCACCCTATGTGAATGAGTATGGGGTACAATGTACCCCTACCCATTCACCTGTAAAATAAAAGTACCCAAAAAAAAACACAACACACGAGATAAAATATTTTATTGCACAGCTCCGGGGGTCTTCCGTCTTCGGGGGTCTTCTCGCCGGACTCCTCCGCTATCTTCTTGTAGCTCTTTTGCTAGCGGAGGAGTCCGGCTTTCTTCCTCCCCGCCGCCGGCCTCTTCTCCCGACTTCGGGGGTCTTGTCCCCCTCTTCGGTTCTTCTGCCGGGCCACCGCGCCTTCTTATAGCTCTTTTGCAGGCGGTGGCCCGGTCTTCTGTCGCCGCCGCCTTCCGTTCTTCTGCCGGGCCACCGCGCCTTCTTATAGCTCTTTTAGAGGCGGTGGCCCGGTCTTCTGTCGCCGCTGTCGCCTTCCGGTTGCCTTCCGGTCGCCTTCCGTTCTTCTTGTTCTTCTTCTTCTTCTCCAGGAGATGTTGACACGTCGGTCTCTCCGGCCGGAATGCCAGAGCCGCGCTGTGCGGCCACTTATATAGTGACAATGGGGCGGTGTCACATGGTATATGTCACATGGGTTGGTCACATGGTGACCCCGCCCCCTTACGATGTCATAGGCCCCATGTGACATCAACCCATGTGACTAACCCATGTGACATATACCATGTGACACCGCCCCATTGTCACTATATAAGTGGCCGCACAGCGCGGCTCTGGCATTCCGGCCGGAGAGACCGACGTGTCAACATCTCCTGGAGAAGAAGAAGAAGAACAAGAAGAAGAACGGAAGGCGACCGGAAGGCGACAGCGGCGACAGCGGCGACAGAAGACCGGGCCACCGCCTCTAAAAGAGCTATAAGAAGGCGCGGTGGCCCGGCAGAAGAACGGAAGGCGGCGGCGACAGAAGACCGGGCCACCGCCTGCAAAAGAGCTATAAGAAGGCGCGGTGGCCCGACAGAAGAACCGAAGAGGGGGACAAGACCCCCGAAGTCGGGAGAAGAGGCCGGCGGCGGGGAGGAAGAAAGCCGGACTCCTCCGCTAGCAAAAGAGCTACAAGAAGATAGCGGAGGAGTCCGGCGAGAAGACCCCCGAAGACGGAAGACCCCCGGAGCTGTGCAATAAAATATTTTATCTCATGTGTTGTGTTTTTTTTTGGGGTACTTTTATTTTACAGGTGAATGGGTAGGGGTACATTGTACCCCATACTCATTCACATAGGGTGGGGGGCCGGTATCCGGGGCCCCCTTATTAAAGGGGGCTCCCGGATTCCGATAAGCCCCCCGCCCGCAGACCCCGACAACCAACGGCCAGGGTTGTCGGGAAAAGGCCCTTGTCCTCATCAACATGGGGACAAGGTGCTTTGGGGTGGGGGGGCCGCGCGGCCCCCCCTTCCCCAAGGCACCCCCCATGTTGAGGGCACGCGGCCTGGTACGTCTCGGGGGGGGGAGCGCTCGCCCGCCCCCCTTTCCTGGCCGGCCGGGTAGCGTGCTCGGACAAGGTTCTGTTGTGGACTTTGGGGGGGACCCCAGCCGATTTTTTTCGGCGTTGGGGCTCCCCTTTAAGTCCATACCAGGCGGCGGGGCCCGCAACGTCTCCCTCGCGGGCCCCGTCTACCTGGAGACGCGCTCGAAATGAGCAGACTTTCCTCCGAGCGGGAACAGTTTGCTCATTTCGAAAGTGGCCTACACACGGGCGGACTGTCCGCTCAAACCAAGTTTCAGTGGACAGTTTTTCGGAATTTCCGAAAAACTTTGTTCGTCAAACTGTCCGCTGAAACTGTCCGCTGAAGCCCCACACACGAGCGGACTGTCCGCTGAAACACTGTTCAGCGGACAAAGTTGGGCGAACAGTCCCTGCGTGTGTACGCGGCCTAAGAGGGGAGAAAGATGGAGAGAGATACAAAGGAAAGAAAAAGAGACAAATAGAGAGCGAGAGGAGAGAGATACAAATGTAGGTGAGAGAAAGATGGAGAGAGGGAGACAAAGTGTGATATAGAAAGGTGAGATGGGGAAAGGGGAGATAGAACGTGGGAAGGGGGAGATAGAAAGTGGGAAGGAGGGGAGATAGAAAGTGGGGGGGGGGAGATAGAAAGTGGGGGGGGAGGGTTCTTTAGAAAGGTGAAGAAAAACATAGAGGTGGAAGGTAGGGAAATGGGGGAAAGAAAGTTAGGTTGGCCTTAAACTAGAATTGTATTTGAATTTTTACATTTTCAAAATGTTTGTTCAAGTTTCTAATGGTTATTGAGGTTAAACTGCCATTCTTTTTTGGCCATAGTGACAAGCAAATTTGAAGGAACGGATGAGCAGATTTTTACTAGTGAATGTGGTTTTCCTTCAGGAAATTCCATTCATTCTAAAACTGAATGTTAAAAGCAAACAACATTTTGAAGTACATTTAAATGACATTCATCAAGTACTGATAAGCTTTTTTTTAATATGAATGTTGGTTAAAAAATCTACCAGTGTATGGTCAGATTTAAATACAAAGGTGGGGAGACACAGGGGTGAGTAGGGGTTGAGATAGAAAGGTGAGAAGAGAGATATTGAGGGAGGAAGAGGGTGAAATAGGTGGGGTGGGAGAGAGAAGCAGAGAAGAGGGCAAACCATATGTGTCTGGGAATAAGGAAAGGCCAAGGTTGAAAGAAAGTTAGGTAAAGGAGACAAAGGGGGTACAAAGCAAAATGTAAATAAACAGGAGTAAGAGATGTGTATGAGCTGAGACAAAATAGAGAGAAAAGAGTGCGACAGACAAACCAAGAGGGTTTTGGCAGTGTTGGTGGTGGTATATGAGTTGGTGGTGTTTGCGTTTTTGTTGTTGGTGTAGGTGTTGATGGTAATGTTGTTGGTGGTGTTGGTATTTGTGTTGGTGTTGTTAGTGGTGAAGGTGTTGATGGTATTGTTGTTGGTGGTGTTGGTATTTGTGTTGGTGTCCATTGTATTGTTGTTGGTATTTGTGTTTTTGTAGGTGTAGGTGTTGATGGTATTGTTGGTGGTGCTGGTGTTGTAGGTGGTGTTCATGGTATTGTTGTTGGTATTTGTGTTGTTTGGGGTGTAGGTGTTGATGATATTAGTGTTGGTGGTGTTTATATTTGTGTTGTTGGTATCGTAGGAGTTTGTGGTATTGTTGGTGCTGTTGGTATTTGTGTTGGTAGTGTTGTTGGTGGTGTAGGTGTTGTTGTCAGTCAGTGGTGTTGGTATTTGTGTTGGTGTTGTTGGTGGTGTAGGTGTTGATGGTATTGTTGTTGATGCTGTTGGTATTTGTGTTGGTAGTGTTGCTGGTGGTGTAGGTGTTGTTGTCAGTCAGTGGTTTTGGTGTTTGTGTTGGTTTTGTTGGTGGTGTAGGTGTTGATGGTATTGTAGTTGATGCTGTTGGTATTTGTGTTGGTAGTGTTGTTGGTGGGGTAGGTGGTGATGGTATTGTTGGTGGTGTTTGTATATGTGTTGGTGGTGCTGGTGTTGTTGGTGGAGTAGGTATTGATGGCATTGTTGGTGGTGGTGTTGGTATTTGTGTTGGTGGTGTTTTTGGTGGCGTAGGTATTGATAGTATTGTTGGTGGTGTAGGTGTTGATGGTAATTGTTGGCGGTGTTGGTATTTGTCTTGGTGTTTTTGTTGGTGGTGTAGGTGTTGATGGAATTGCTGTTGGTGTAGGTGTTGATGGTATTGTTGTTGTTGTTGGTGTAGGTGTTCATGGTAGTTGTTGGTGGTGTAGGTGTTCATGGTAGTTGTTGGTGGTGTAGGTGTTGATGGAATTGTTGTTGGTGTAGGTGTCAATGGTAATTGTTGTTGATGGAATTGCTGTTGGTGTAGGTGTTGATGGTATTGTTGGTGTTGGTGGTGTAGGTGTTCATGGTAGTTGTTGGTGGTGTAGGTGTTCATGGTAGTTGTTGGTGGTGTAGGTGTTGATGGAATTGTTGTTGGTGTAGGTGTCGATGGTAATTGTTGTTGATGGTATTGTTGTTGGTGGTGGTGTAGGTGTCCATGGCAGTTGTTGGTGATGTAGGTGTTGATGGAATTGTTGTTGGTGTAGGTGTCGATGGTAATTGTTGTTGATGGTATTGTTGTTGGTGGTGGTGTAGGTGTCCATGGCAGTTGTTGGTGGTGTAGGTGTTGTTGGTATTTGTGTTGGTATCGTTGGTGGTATTGGTGTTTCTGTTGGTGGTGATTTTGATGGTGGTGTTGGGTGGGAGTGAGGGTAAAATACAAAAAAGAAATGGTGTTACAGAGGAAATAGAAAGATAGAGATACAGCCACAAGGAATAAGAGAGAATGAAATGAGCAGTAGAGAGCATGGAGCAAAAAGAGAGACCCAAAAACAGAGAGAACCTTCATTGTGAAGCCTTCTCTTTGTCTTATATTATACAGTAAGGGATATATTGGTTCCTTTAAGAAGACGAGATAACGATCACATTCATCCGGTAACTCTCTGTGTCTTTATAGGAAATAACGATGTCAAATATCAGCAATGTGACGGACACAACCAAGTCCTTGAGCTATGGGGACATTTTCATCATCCTGGTTCTATTTTTTATTTTCCTGGTGGGGGTCCCCGGCAATGCTTTGGTGCTTTGGGTCACCGGAGTGAAGATGAGACGCAGAGTCAGCACCATTTGGTTTTGGAACCTTGCTCTGGCCGACATCACCTGTTGCTCGTTTGCCCCACTCATCCTAGTTAATATCTTCCATTCCCGTTGGCTATATGGCAACGCTTTGTGCAAAATTTTACCCTTCATCCTCATCCTCAATATGTTCTCCAGCATCTTCACCCTGGTGGCCATCAGCATCGACCGTTGCATCCTGGTGGTCTGGCCAGTGTGGGCCCAAAACCACCGGCGCTTAAAAACCGTGTGGATCGTCTGCTTGGTTATTTGGGTTGTGTCCGTTATATTGGGTCTCCCTGCTGCCATCTACCGGACAACGGACATTGAGAATAATATGACTGTATGTATCTATATGAAAGGTTTCATGGTTCCCATCACTCTTACTCGAATGGTTTTTGGATTTCTGATTCCTTTTGTTATCATTTTTACCTGTTACATCCGTCTGGCCTTTAAAGCACAAAATATACGACTTTTAAAAGTAGGAAGGAAAACCACCATGGTGGCCCTTGCCATAATAGTGGCATTCTTCATCACCTGGGCTCCATACCACGTCATGGGAATTCTTCTGCTGTACACCGAAGATCAGCTTGTGGTTTCCTTGAATGCTCCAGCCCAGGCCTTGGCTCACTTTAATAGTTGTATCAACCCGATACTGTACGCCTTCATGGGGAAAGAGATGAAGAGTAAAGTACGGCAGTCTATAGGTGCGCTCATGGAAAATGCGTTTAATGAAGATGTATCAAGATCGGTCACATACAAAAGGAGCAGATCCTCATCTAAAGAGCACTCTTGTCTTGAGCGAGAGTAGGACTAAGATACTGATGTGAGATGGATATTTATGCTGATAAGAGTAATTATACCCCAACTCTAAGACATAGAACAAGGATTAAATGCCCATTACGTCTAGGGGGTGACTGAATAAGGAGCAAATACTCACCTTGTTTTGTGCTCCAGAAGATGAGCTTCTCTAAGGTGGTCCCTGAAGGCCACAACGTACAAACGTGATGATGCTGAGGGACCTTTTACAGATCAGACCTTTGGAGCTGGCCAGAGTAGGAGAGAGGACAAGCAACAATGTCTGTTCCTCTACCCTCAAGACATGATGAGCGATGGCCACTGCAAGGAAAGGTCTTTTTATTTTTTAATTCCCCGGAGGTGCGCTTTAATATTAATGCATAGTCATAGCCTTGATTTATTTATTTTTGGTTTTGGATATAGTGTTTCCCTATATATGTCTAATTTAGGAGACTTTCCATCATTTCCTGTCCCGGAGATACAACAGGAAGCCAAAGAAGATCTCTACAAAGTGAGGGGAAATCCCCTTTGGCCAGAACAAGTGTCCCCCCCCATGGAAGATTTGGCCTCGTCTCTTGATCTGGTGGCAGCTGCAAAACTTTGGACTGGTCAACACTTTCAGTCTCAATGACCGCGATCAGCAGGACAAATAGAGATGGTGAAGATCTCCAGCAGAAAACAGCAGCAGTCGCAAGAAACCAAAATATGACAAGGGCTCTAATTTAGTCCCTAATAGGCACCTATTTAATAGGAATCACTGTAGTACTCCGGAACCCAACCTACGGCCGGAGGCCGCATGCAACCCTTTTAACCTTTTTTGCATCCCTCAGGGTCACTGCAGGCACCAATCTGCATTTCCCTATTGACTTGTTAAGGCAGTGACTTATACCAGTCTCAATATGTCCACGGTCTCTGACCATCTCCTATACCATGTCCACAGTCTCTGACCATCTCCTGTACCATGTCCACAGTCTCTGACCATCTCCTATACCATGTCCACAGTCTCTGACCATCTCCTGTACCATGTCCACAGTCTCTGACCATCTCCTATACCATGTCCACAGTCTCTGACCATCTGTTATACCATGTCCACAGTCTCTGACCATCTCCTATACCATGTCCACTGTCTCTGACCATCTCCTGTACCATGTCCACAGTCTCTGACCATCTCCTGTACCATGTCCACAGTCTCTGACCATCTCCTGTACCATGTCCACAGTCTCTGACCATCTCCTATACCATGTCCACAGTCTCTGACCATCTCCTGTACCATGTCCACAGTCTCTGACCATCTCCTATACCATGTCCACAGTCTCTGACCATCTCCTATACCATGTCCACAGTCTCTGACCATCTCCTGTACCATGTCCACAGTCCCTGACCATCTCCTGTACCATGTCCACAGTCTCTGACCATCTCCTATACCAGTGATGGCGAACCTTGGCACCCCAGATGTTTTGGAACTACATTTCCCATGATGCTTATGCACTGTGCAGTGTAGTTGAGAATCATGGGAAATGTAGTTCCAAAACATCTGGGGTGCCAAGGTTCGCCATCACTGTCCTATACCATGTCCACAGTCTCTGACCATCTCCTATACCATGTCCACAGTCTCTGACCATCTCCTATACCATGTCCACAGTCTCTGACCATCTCCTATACCATGTCCACAGTCTCTGACCATCTGTTATACCATGTCCACAGTCTCTGACCATCTCCTATACCATGTCCACAGTCTCTGACCATCTCCTGTACCATGTCCACAGTCTCTGACCATCTCCTGTACCATGTCCACAGTCTCTGACCATCTCATGTACCATGTCCACAGTCTCTGACCATCTCCTATACCATGTCCACAGTCTCTGACCATCTCCTATACCATGTCCACAGTCTCTGACCATCTCCTATACCATGTCCACAGTCTCTGACCATCTCCTATACCATGTCCACAGTCTCTGACCATCCCCTATACCATGTCCACAGTCTCTGACCATCCCCTATACCATGCCCACAGTCTCTGACCATCCCCTATACCATGTCCACAGTCTCTGACCATCCCCTATACCATGTCCACAGTCTCTGACCATCCCCTATACCATGTCCACAGTCTCTGACCATCCCCTGTACCATGTCCACAGTCTCTGACCATCTCCTGTACCATGTCCACAGTCTCTGACCATCTCCTATACCATGTCCACAGTCTCTGACCATCTCCTGTACCATGTCCACAGTCTCTGACCATCTCCTATACCATGTCCACAGTCTCTGACCATATCCTATACCATGTCCCCAGTCTCTGACCATCTCCTATACCATGTCCACAGTCTCTGACCATCTCCTATACCATGTCCACAGTCTCTGACCATCTCCTATACCATGTCCACAGTCTCTGACCATCTCCTATACCATGTCCACAGTCTCTGACCATCCCCTATACCATGTCCACAGTCTCTGACCATCTCCTATACCATGTCCACAGTCTCTGACCATCTCCTATACCATGTCCACAGTCTCTGACCATCTGTTATACCATGTCCACAGTCTCTGACCATCTCCTATACCATGTCCACAGTCTCTGACCATCTGTTATACCATGTCCACAGTCTCTGATCATCTCCTATACCATGTCCACAGTCTCTGACCATCTCCTATACCATGTCCACAGTCTCTGACCATCTGTTATACCATGTCCACAGTCTCTGACCATCTCCTATACCATGTCCACAGTCTCTGACCGTCTCCTATACCATGTCCACAGTCTCTGACCATCTCATGTACCATGTCCACAGTCTCTGACCATCTCCTATACCATGTCCACAGTCTCTGACCATCTCCTATACCATGTCCACAGTCTCTGACCATCTCCTATACCATGTCCACAGTCTCTGACCATCTCCTATACCATGTCCACAGTCTCTGACCATCTCCTATACCATGTCCACAGTCTCTGACCATCTCCTATACCATGTCCACAGTCTCTGACCATCTCCTGTACTATGTCCACAGTCTCTGACCATCTCCTATACCATGTCCACAGTCTCTGACCATCTCCTGTACCATGTCCACAGTCTCTGACCATCTGTTATACCATGTCCACAGTCTCTGACCATCTCCTGTACCATGTCCACAGTCTCTGGCCATCTGTTATACCATGTCCACAGTCTCTGGCCATCTGTTATACCATGTCCACAGTCTCTGACCATCTCCTATACCATGTCCACAGTCTCTGACCATCTCCTATACCATGTCCACAGTCTCTGACCATCTCCTGTACTATGTCCACAGTCTCTGACCATCTCCTATACCATGTCCACAGTCTCTGACCATCTCCTGTACCATGTCCACAGTCTCTGACCATCTGTTATACCATGTCCACAGTCTCTGACCATCTCCTGTACCATGTCCACAGTCTCTGGCCATCTGTTATACCATGTCCACAGTCTCTGACCATCTCCTATACCATGTCCACAGTCTCTGACCATCTCCTATACCATGTCCACAGTCTCTGACCATCTCCTGTACCATGTCCACAGTCTCTGACCATCTCCTATACCATGTCCACAGTCTCTGACCATCTCCTATACCATGTCCACAGTCTCTGACCATCTCCTATACCATGTCCACAGTCTCTGACCATCTCCTATACCATGTCCACAGTCTCTGACCATCTCCTGTACCATGTCCACAGTCTCTGACCATCTCCTATACCATGTCCACAGTCTCTGACCATCTCCTATACCATGTCCACAGTCTCTGACCATCTCCTATACCATGTCCACAGTCTCTGACCATCTCCTATACCATGTCCACAGTCTCTGACCATCTCCTATACCATGTCCACAGTCTCTGACCATCTCCTGTACTATGTCCACAGTCTCTGACCATCTCCTATACCATGTCCACAGTCTCTGACCATCCCCTGTACCATGTCCACAGTCTCTGACCATCTGTTATACCATGTCCACAGTCTCTGACCATCTCCTATACCATGTCCACAGTCTCTGACCATCTCCTATACCATGTCCACAGTCTCTGACCATCTCCTGTACCATGTCCACAGTCTCTGACCATCTCCTATACCATGTCCACAGTCTCTGACCATCTCCTATACCATGTCCACAGTCTCTGACCATCTCCTATACCATGTCCACAGTCTCTGACCATCTCCTGTACCATGTCCACAGTCTCTGACCATCTCCTATACTAAGGGTGTCAAACTCAATTTCATTGCAGGCCGCCATCAGCATTATAGTTGCCATCAAAGGGCCGGTTGTATCTGTAAGACTATATAAATGTATCAAGAGCTTTTTTTTCTCAGGGAATAGATGGAGGAACTCAACCACGCCCCCCCCCCCCCACCTCCGCCCAATGGCCAAATTGCACTACCAGTGGGGGGGATCTTAAAGGGTCAATAAATACCAGGATGTGCTTTGTACAGAGAGCAGGTTTAGAAAGTGCGCAAAAAGCGTGTAGAATGTACAGAGTGAAGGGTTCAGGGGTGTGCTATGTACAGAGTGCAGTATTTCAGGAGGGCACTATGCACAGAGTGCAGGGTTCAGGAGTATGCTATGGACAGAGTGCAGGGTTTCAGGAGTGCGCTATGGACAGAGTGCAGGGTTCAGGGGTATGCTATGTACAGAGTGCAGGGTTTCAGGGGTATGCTATGGACAGAGTGCAGGGTTCAGGGGTATGCTATGTACAGAGTGCAGGGTTTCAGGAGTATGCTATGGACAGAGTGCAGGGTTCAGGGGTATGCTATGTACAGAGTGCAGGGTTTCAGGAGTACGCTATGGACAGAGTGCAGGGTTCAGGGGTATGCTATGTACAGAGTGCAGGGTTTCAGGAGTACGCTATGGACAGAGTGCAGGGTTCAGGGGTATGCTATGTACAGAGTGCAGGGTTCAAGAGTACGCTATGGACAGGGTGCAGGGTCCAGGAGTACGCTATGTTAAGAGTGCAGGGTTCAGAAGTATGCTATGTAGAGAGTGCAGGGTTTCAGGAGTACGCTATGGACAGAGTGCAGGGTTCAGGAGTACGCTATGGACAGAGTGCAGGGTTCAGGAGTACGCTATGGACAGAGTGCAGGGTTCAGGAGTACGCTATGGACAAAGTGCAGGGTTCAGGAGTACGCTATGGACAGGGTGCAGGGTTCAGGAGTATGCTATGGACAAAGTGCAGGGTTCAGGAGTATGCTATATACAGGGTGCAGGGTTCAGGAGTATGCTATGGACAGGGTGCAGGGTTCAGGAGTATGCTATATACAGGGTGCAGGGTTCAGGAGTATGCTATGGACAGGGTGCAGGGTTCAGGAGTATGCTATAGACAGGGTGCCGGGTTCAGGAGTATGCTATGTACAGAGTGCAGGATTCAGGAATACGCTATGTACAGAGTGCAGGGTTCAGGAGTACGCTATGTACAGAGTTCAGGGTTTAAGAGTGTGCTATGCATAGTGTGCAGGGTTCAGCTCTCTTTTCATAGGATGTCCACATCCTAATCCAACCCCTCCCTTTTGACCTCTGCACCCCTCCCCCCCATCCCCCACCTCTGCACACATCTCCCTCCATAGCCCTCACCCCCTCCCCCTCCCAAAGCTTCCTCACATCTCACATTTTCAAAAAATACCTGGCTTGGGTCTAGTACCCCCCCCCCCCCCACAGTGTAGGTGACTCCGCCTCTCTCTCTCTCTGACTTGCAGCAAGATCATTGGTCGGCATCTGTACACCCGGGCACAGATGGGGATCACAGTGCGGCCTACCATGTGATGCCCCATCAAACCTGTGACCTCACTGCATCAGCATCTCCCTTGTCCCTGCCAGGAATCTGTGAGAGCCACCGAGGGGAAATCTGTCCTTCTAAATACAGAAGGTGGTGAACAGGGAGCGGAGGGCGACACCTGGTGGTGGTGCAATGTTTACTGTCCTTCAGACTTTAGGAGGACCGGATTGTGGCCAGCGGAGGTAGAAAATGTCCTGGGCTCAGCATTAGTGAGAATAAATCTGGCCTATGGGTTGGTGGTCATTGGGGGGAGGAGTAGTGCCCCTATAGGTGGGAGGAATAGTGCCCCATCATTGGTATCAGTGGGAAGAATAGTGCCCCATCATTGGGAGGAATAGTGCCCCATCATTGGTGTCAGTGGAAGAAATAGTGCCCCATCATTGGTGTCAGTGGAAGGAATAGTGCCCCATCATTGGTGTCAGTGGGAGGAATAGTGCCCCATCATTGGTGTCAGTGGGAGGAATAGTGCCCCATCATTGGTATCAGTGGGAGGAATAGTGCCCCATCATTGGTGCCGGTGGGAGGAATAGTGCCCCATCATTGGTGTCCTTGGGAGGAATAGTGCCCCATCATTGGTGTCAGTGGGAGGAATAGTGCCCCATCATTGGTGTCAGTGGGAGGAATAGTGCCCCATCATTGGTGTCCTTGGGAGGAATAGTGCCCCATCATTGGTGTCATTGGGAGGAATAGTGCCCCATCATTGGTTTCAGTGGGAGGAATAGTGCCCCATCATTGGTGTCAGTGAGAGGAATAGTGTCCCATCATTGGTGTCCTTGGGAGGAATAGTGCCCCATCATTGGTGTCATTGGGAGGAATAGTGCCCCATCATTGGTGTCAGTGGGAGGAATAGTGCCTCATCATTGGTGTCATTGGGAGGAATAGTGCCCCATCATTGGTGTCAGTGGGAGGAATAGTGCCTCATCATTGGTGTCATTGAGAGGAATAGTGCCCCATCATTGGTGTCATTGGGAGGAATAGTGCCTCATCATTGGTGTCATTGGGAGGAATAGTGCCCCATTTTTGGTGTCATTGGGAGGAATAGTGCCCCATCATTGGTGTCATTGGGAGGAATAGTGTCCCATCATTGGTGTCAGTGAGAGGAATAGTGCCCCATTTTTGGTGTCATTGGGAGGAATAGTGTCCCATCATTGGTGTCAGTGAGAGGAATAGTGCCCCATTTTTGGTGTCATTGGGAGGAATAGTGCCCCATCATTGGTGTCAGTGAGAGGAATAGTGCCCCATTTTTGGTGTCAGTGGGAGGAATAGTGCCTCATCATTGGTGTCATTGGGAGGAATAGTGCCCCATTTTTGGTGTCATTGGGAGGAATAGTGCCCCATTTTTGGTGTCATTGGGAGGAATAGTGCCCCATTTTTGGTGTCATTGGGAGGAATAGTGCCCCGAGGGCCGGGTAAAAGGCTAGCTGGGGCCACAGTTTGGAGACGGCGGTCCTCTCCCGTGTGTGGGGTCTCTGACCATCTGCCATGTCATTATCAGTCTTTGATTCTACACTATTCTGCTGTCTCTGGCTTGAAATACTCACAGAATGTTATGTGCAGCCCTTTGGTTATGTTGAGGATCACCATATCAAGATAGTTGACCCCCCCCCCCACTGCTGTAGTAGTTGGCGCTACTATACAGTGAGAGCCGCCATCTTCCAGGCCCCACTGGAGCCCCCGGAGGCGGTCGGTCACATGACACACTCTCCACCGCCTTCTTCAGATCCATTTTTTTAGTTTGTTCAAAACATAATGAAGAGAGATTTATATTTTTCATGCAAAATGTTTAACTTGTCATTTTATTATAAATAGTTTTCCAAGTATTATAAACCTCTTGTCTCTGTGTATATCTCATATTGTATGCACATCGGGGGGCGTGTAGAGACCGCCTACTGCGCCTCCATGTGTAGAAGTGCTGCAAGTGACTGCGCTTTACTGCTCCGGTGTCTAAGGGACCCCCCGAGGCTGATGACGAGTTATTGGACACAATATCATCCCGATGACTTAATATGAACAGTTTCAGAAAGTTCAGCAAGGGTGCTGACCTCAGTGCTTAACATGCAGACAGCCACTAGAGGGCGACTCTACAACTCTATATATAAGGACAACCATCATGGTAGACTGAAAAAGTCAGCCCTTTCTTAGATCGGGGGAGGCGGCGGAGGGCGGTCACGTGACCACACATCGGTGATGCGAAAAAGTTTATTTAGCGGCCGCATTAAAAAAAAAAAAACACAGATACCGTGTAGTATATCTTATTATTACCGAGGCAGGAATGGCGTTACAACAGCTTTAACCACTTACAGACCGGACCATTTTGCTGGTCAAAGACCAGACCACTTTTTGCGATTCGGCACTGCGTCGCTTTAACTGACAATTGCGCGGTCGTGCGACGTGGCTCCCAAACAAAATTGACGTCCTTTTTTTCCCACAAATAGAGCTTTCTTTTGGTGGTATTTGATCACCTCTGCGGTTTTTATTTTTTGCACTATAAACAAAAATAGAGCGACAATTTTGAAAAAAACGCATTATTTTTAACTTTTTTGTTATAATAAATATCCCCCAAAAATATATAAAAAAACATTTATTTCCCTCAGTTTAGGCCGATACGTATTCTTCTACATATTTTTGGTAAAAAAAAATCGCAATAAGCGATTATTGATTGGTTTGCGCAAAAGTTATAGCGTTTACAAAATAGGGATATTTTTATAGCATTTTTATTAATAATTTTTTATTATTTTTTTTTTACTAGTAAGGGCGGCGATCTGCGATTTTTATTGTGACTGCGACATTGCGGCGGACACATCGGACATTTTTGACACATTTTTGGGACCATTGTCATTTATACAGCAATCAGTGCTATATAAATGCAGTGATTCCTATGTAAATGACACTGGCAGTGAAGGGGTTAACCAGTGGGTGGCAGTGTAGGGGTTAAGTGTTCCTAGGGGTGTGTTACTAACTGTGGGGGGGTTGGGCTTTCATTTAGTGAACACTGATCTCTGCTCCAATCACATGGAGCAGAGATCAGCGTCACTAGTTGCTAGGCAGAATGGAGAAATGTTGTTTACAACGGCACTTCTCCATTCGGCCGCTCCGTGAGACGATCGCGGGGATGCCCGCGGCGATCGAGTCCGCGGGTCCCGCGACCAGACTCACGGGGGTCCCGACCAGCGCGGGAGCGCGCCGGCGGCGGCGCGCTTCCGATGGCAGGGCGGCAAATTTAAAGGGATGTACATGTATGCCCATTTGCCTGACCGTGCCATTCTGTCGACGTACATCGTCACGCACTGGTCGGCAAGTGGTTAACCACTTCAACCCCCGGAAAGATTTTCCCCCTTAACCACTTAAAAGACCAGGCCTCTTTTTCTAATTAAAAACATGTTTTTTTTTGCTAAAAAACCCCCAAACATTATACATTTTTTTTTCGAACACCCTAGAGAATAAAATGGCGGTCGTTGCAATACTTTTTGTCGCACCGTATTTGCACGGCAGTCTCACAAGCGCATTTTTTTTTTTTTGGGGGGGAAAAATCACTTTTTTTAATAAAAAAAATAAGACAACAGTAAAGTTAGCCCAATAATTTTTTTTTTTTTATATTGTGAAAAATAATGTTACGCCGAGTAAATTGATACCCGACATGTCACGCTTCAAAATTGCGCCCCCCACCCCCTCCCGCTCGTGGAACGGCCACAAACTTTTACCCTTAAATAGGAGACGTTTAAAAAATTCTACAAAGTCGCATGTTTTGAGTTACAGAGGAGTTCCAGAGCTAGAATTATCGTTCTCGCTCTAACGATCGCGGCGATACTTCACATTGTGTGGTATGAACGCCGTTTTCATATGCGGGCGCTACTCACGTGTGCGTTCGCTTCTGCGCGCGAGCTCATCGGGACGGGGTGCTTTTAAAAAAAAAAAGTTTTTTTTCTTATTTATTTATTTTATTTTTTTTAGGAGACACAGACTGGGAGGGGGGGCAGATGAGGAGTGATGGGGGGCTCCAGCTATGTTTGTCCCCCTCCCCCGGATATTATCACCTCTACACAGGGCTGGACTGGGACAAAAATTTGGCCCTGGACTTCATCCAGACCGGCCCACTTTAATTTTGCAAACACGCAAAAAACAGTATATAAACTGTGCGCAAAAAAGCCCCTAGAGAACCCCCCTTACATCAGGGTCCTCAGAGAGCCCCCCACTTACATCGGGGTCCCCAGAGAGCCTCCCCTTACATCAGGGTCCCCATATAGCCTTCCCCTTACATCAGGGTCCCCTGAGAGCCCCTCTTACATCAGAGTCCCCAGAGATCATCCGCCTTACATCGGGGTCCCTAGAGAGCCAACCCCTTACATCCGGGTCCCCACAGAGCCCCCCCTTACATCCGGGGTCCACAGAGAGCCTCTCTCTTATATCAGGTTCCCCAGAGAGCCCCTGACTTACATCAGGGTCCCCAGAGAGCCCCTCCTTACATCAGGGTCACCAGAAAGAGGGCAGCTAGTGGGCCGGAACCCTGTGGTTGGGGACTCCTGGACTGACTTGGGGCTATGGGCCCCAGATTCGGGGGCTATAGCCCCAAAAGTCCCCCCCCAACGATGCCACTGGCTGTCACTGAAACCGGCCCACTGAGCCATCGGCCCACCGGGAAACTCCCTATAGTCCCTATGGCCAGTACATGCCTGCCTCTACAGCCGGCCATATACTCCATATACTCCCCATTACACCTCAGAGCTCGCCTCACACCACAGAGCACACACTACATTGTGTCTGACCTACCCCCCCACCTACTTACCTCCCCGGGCTCTCTTCCCCTCTGTACTCCTCATCTGTAAAGCTCTGCTCTCCTCACTCACCAAAATTCCCAGATTGGGTGATTTCTTCAGCTTTCCCAGCAAATATAAACTCATATCGCTCTAACGATCGCGGCGATACCTCACACTGTGTGGTATGAACGCCGTTTTCATATGCGGGGCTGGCGCTGCTCACGTATGCGTTCGCTTCTGCGCGCGAGCTCCGTGGGACGGGGTGCTTTAAAAAAAAAAGATTTTTTTCTTATTTATTTTATTTTATTTATTTTTACACAGTTTGTTTAAAAAAAAATAATAAGAATTTGTGTCACTTTTATTCCTATTACAAGAAATGTAAACATCCCTTATAATAGAAATAAAGCATGACAGGTCCTCTTATATATGAGATCTGGGGGGGTAAAAAAGACCTCACCTCTCATATTTGGATTTAAATGCAATAAAAAAAAAAATTAATAATAAAAAAAAAATTTGTTATAAAAATGACAACAGAAAAATGTCCCTTTAAGAGGTATGGGCGGAAGTGATGTTTTAACGTCGTTTCCGCCCTGCTATGCTATGGAGACGGGTGTGGGGGGCGGGGCCATCTTAGCCTCACTCGTCTCCATACCCGGCCACGGACAGGTCCCGATCGCTTCCGCCACTGCCGATGGCTCCGGTAAGCAGCGGAAGGGGGGCGCGGGGGAGCGGCGGGAGGGGGGTGGCCCCTCTCACGCCACCTTTACAGTGATCTAGCAGCGAATCCGCCGCAGAGACCACCATTATCGTTTACTGAACCGCCACCTGAAGAGATGGACACCTTGGCTGTGGCAGCAGCTGCTGCCGTTACCGAGATATCCCTCTTCAACAAAGGGGCGTACGTCGGCGTGCGGCGGTCAGTAAGTGGTTAATGACCAGGCCATTTTTTTTGTGATTAACTGACGATTGCGCGGTCGTGCGACGCCATACCCAAACAAAATTGACGTTTTTTTCCCCCACAAATAGAGCTTTCTTTTGGAAGGTATTTGATCACCTTTGCGTTTTTTTTTTTTTTTGCGCTATAAACAAAAATGACCAATAATTAAAAAAAAAAATAAATAACATTTTTTTTTTACTTTCTGCTATAATACATTTCCAAAAAAAAAAAAAACTTTATTTATTATTATTATTATTATTATTATTATTATTATTATTATTATTTACTTTATTCATCAGTTTAGACCGATTTGTATTCTTCTACATATTTTTGGTAAAAAAAAAAAAAGCAATAGGGGTATATTGATTGGTTTGCGCAAAAGTTACAGCGTTTACAAACTATGGGATGGATTTAGGGACTTTTATTAAATTTTTTATTGTTTTTACTGGTAATGGCGGTGACCGGCGATTTTTAGCGGGACTGCGACATTGCGGCAGACAAATCGGACCCCAAATGACACTTTTTGGGGACCAGTGACATTATTACATTGATCAGTGCTAAAACGCGCTGAGCAAAGTAACAATGTCACTGGCAGGGAAGGGGTCAACACTAGGGGGCGATCAAGTGGGTTAAAGGTGTTCCCTAGGTGTGTTCTAACTGTGGAGGGGGTGGGCTTACTGGGACATGACAGAGATCACTGTTCCCGATCACTGGGAACAGAAGATCTCTGACATGTTATATGGCAGAACGGGGAATCGCCTTGTTTACATAGGCAGTTCCCCCCTTTCTGCTTCTGTACACATCGATCACGGGTCACCGGTGAACATCGAGTCCTCGGGCACTCTCCCGCGGCGCCCGCTATCCTCCTTGCACAGACTGACATACAGGTACGTCGGTTCACGCAGGAGAGCCAACCTGCCGCAGTAAATGTACGTGAGCTGGTCGGCAAGAGGTAAAAGTGTGCTCCATGTTGGAAGAACAACAGCAATCTGCTTATATATACTGTGAACTATGTACTGTGTGCATTATACCTATCTATCCAGCAGGTGGCACTGTAGTGTAATTAGAGGAAGTGTTGCCTCTCAGTGTGTGTAGTTGTATTCTCCTTGTTCCTGTTCATGTTTCTACCGCTGTAAGACATGCATTGCTAATCCTGCATTAAAGTAAAGCCGTTTGCTGTATCCAAGAAACTTCCAGCGCATAATTCAATACCCCGCTAATAGGTTATAGGTCCCTGGCACCCAGCAGCCCCCCAGGGCACCCAGAGGCACTGACGAGGATACTGCAAGTCCGTGAGTACTGTATACAAGTAGCTGAAAGATTGCAAAGTTGAACAATGCCAATTATCAACTGTGGAAGTTTAAACTGGAAGTGTTTCTCTGGAAGGGTGACTTGTGGCAAGTGATGAATACAGACAGACCCACAGACGGAGAAACGGAGGACTGGGATAGGAAGAATAGGAGGGCAAAAGCGACTACAGGCATACCCCACGTTTAAGTACACAATGGAGTTTATTTACTAAAGATGGAAAGTGCAAAACCAGGCTCACTTCTACATATAAACCAATGAGCTTTCAGGTTTTATTACCAAAGCTTAATTGAACAAGCCAAGGTTAGAAGCTCATTGTTTTCTATGCAGAAGTGAGCCTGATTTTGCACTTTTCAGCTTTAGTAAATAAACCCCATTGTGTACTTAAAGGTGGGGTATGCCTGTATAAGCTTGCTACTGGAAGATGACCAGCTTATCCACATAAGAACAGAGAAAACAGCCAAAGGTATGTGGACTTCATTACACAAACTGCCTGAGCATTCAAGCCTCAACAGAAAGCTGATCTTTTTTTGCTGTTCGTAAGGGTTGCATTCTGACCACCGTTGTAGGGGTTCTTTCCACTGACCACCACTGTAAGGGTTTGCAAGGGACCCGGATAAGACAGCAATTTGTGTGAAGCTGGCCCAGGTCCCGCCCCACTTCTTCTCCAGATGGGATACTCACGTACTGTACCTGTCTTTTGGAGATACTTCGCCATCTTGTGTCATTTATTCTCCTGGCCTCAGGCCCACGTTCTCACATATTCCCATCCCGAGGCCTTTCAATCGGAGATGCTTTGTCCAATCCAGAGGCTTTTTAAGGGTTTACTGCATCACCTTAAGCACACAAAGCATCACATCTTCTCCTTAGTATATAGCCCCAGTAAGGAACACTGTGGGGTTTATTTACTAAAACTGGAAAGTGCAAAATCTGGTGCAGTCACAGACCCTGGCTGCAGGGACCTATACTGCCCACATTTACCCTGTTATTTGTTATATTTCCCTTTTTGGTACATTTTGAAGGACTGTTTTCTTGTATGTTTTCTTTGGAACTATGCATGTTGGTTGAAAGAGATGGTCACATTGGTCTCTATTCCATGCATAGGTTGCCCATCCATTAAGGGTGCACGGGCGCTGCCTCCTCTTTCCATTCCCACCCCCACCCCCTATTCATGCATCTGGCCCCTTTCAGGATGCCGGGCGCATGAATTACAGCGACCGGGGGGAGGGGGGGGTAGAGGCTCCAATAGGCTTTAAAATAGGGTGGGCTCATGGGGCAGAGCATTGCGCTCGGAGCCCACCCAGGTGTGTCAGAAAAGCACATTATTATTCTGCCTTCTAACACTGAATCGTCTCTCCGCCAATCAGGAGGCACAGATTGGCTGAAAGGACAGGCGATCCTATTGGGCGCCTAAGAGGAGGAGGGAGATGCACGGCGGAAGCTGCCGTGATCCACAGGAGGAGGAAGAAAGAAAGCTGCCACTTGGCAGTCACGCTACCCACCTGCCTGCTTCCTAGATGGGGTAAGTGTGGGGCTTTGATGTCGCGACCGTCCTCAGGGAGGGGTTGCCACCAACTGACTAGGGGGGGGGACTGTCTGCCGCCCCCCAACAGGAAAAAACACCAGCCACCACTGGTTCCATGTACTCCTATGTAGGCGCCGGACTGTATGGGGTGGGCTCCTCCAATCAAAGCTTGCCTGGGAGCCTGGCTGTTGATTAGCTTACTGTTAGATCGCTGTTTAAATAGAGTACTGTTAGCTGCTACCTGTACATTAAATGTGCTCTTAGATGTACTGAAGATACTACCGTTTAAAGTTTGCATTGTTTAGGATAAAGTGATCAAGCTCTTATCTGATTCTGTGCGGTATAAATTCTGTGTGAATTTTCAATGAAAGGTGTTCCAGTTTGCACGTAAGCTAGTGCCGCTTAGTTCTTGAGTGCAATTCTCAGCTATAATACCTGATTCTTGGTTCCAGAATGGAGGAAGCTCTTGGCAGAGGCACCCAGGTGGGGTGCCAGGCAGTCCGTCACAGTAACCAATCTGCTGCCAGGTTTTATTGTCAAAGCTTAATTGAACAAGATGAAGCTAGAAGCTGATTGGCTACCATACACAGCTGCACCAGATTTTGCACGCTCCAGTTTTAGTAAATCAACCCCTCAGCACTTCTACGCAGTATATAACATCCAGCCATCTTTCCAGTTGTTTCCAGTAAGTCCCAGAACAGTGGCTTCACACACCATGCGAGGTGTCCCTTATGCCGCGTACACACGATCAGATTGTCCGGCGTACTTAGTCTGCCAAAACGCATTTCAGCGGACAATTCGATCGTGTGTGGGCTTCAGCGGACTTTTCCAGCGTGAAGTCCGGCGGACTAAGAAAGTATTTTTGCACTCCAATCTTCCTGCCGGACTTGGGTTTCAGCGGACAATACGTTCGTGAGTATGCTAGTACGGCGGACTAAAAATGACGCATGCTCAGAAGCAAGTACGAAAAAGGAAGCTATTGGCTACTGGCTATTGAACTTACTTTTTCTAGTCCCGTCGTACCTGCTGTACGTCATCGCGCAAGCGAACGTCGGACTTTCTGTGTGTCCGTGTGTGGCCAAGTCCGTTTGGTAGAAAGTCCGCCGGACTATCCGCCGGATTGTATGTCGGACTAAGTACGCCGGACAATTCGATCGTGTGTACGCGGCATTAGTCCCAGCCCCCGAGGCTTACATCAACCAAGCTACAGACCTGCTGAGGGAAAGGGGTAGCAATGTTTTTCCACCTTCTCCCTTGTGAGTGCTTGTTCAGGTTCCTGGCAGCCCAATCCTGCGTAGGGCTCTCCCTTCCACTCATGTGCACAGGCCACACAGGGCAGTGGCCTTATGCTGATCCTACTTGACAAGGAACCTCTCCCTGCACCGTTATTCCCCATTTGCAACAGGATCTCTGTTCCTCACCTATCCATTCACTCCAAGCATGCTCGAACGCTGTATGCAGGGCTGGACTTACCATTGGGCTTGACTGGGCTCAAGCCCATGGGCCCCACCCAATAGGGGCCCGGCGGGCCCGCGAGAGGACCCGAGAACCGCTGTAACAACATATTCGGCGACCCATTGCAGTTTTCTGCGGAAGTGATGTTCCGTCGCTGCCATCTTGCTACACCCCACACTCCTCCATAGTAAGAAAACACCAAGAAGGGGTAAAGCGGACATGTTGTTACACCCACAGGAGTTTTGCATTTTAGACGTATTTATAACATTAAAGTTAGTATATAGTGAAATTACGGGACTTAGAACTCCGCCTGGTTAGATGTTGAATTTTAAAAGCAGAGAACTTCTGTCAGATTAGCAAACCTGTGAGATGAGCAGAGTTGCCGCTGCTTTTAAAATTCAAGATCTAAGTAGTCAGACGGAGTTCTCAGTCCTGTATTTCACTATATAAACTGACTTTACTGTTATAAATACATGTAAAATGAAAGACTCCGGTGGGTGTAACAAGATGTCCGCTTTCCTCCTTCTTAGTGTATCCTTACTGTGGACGAGTGTGGGGTGTACCAAAATGGCGGCGATGGAACGTCACTTCCGTAGTAAACTGCAATGTTTTTTTTTTTCCCTTAAAATTCCCTCCTAAACTAGGGGATAAATATGGTAATGTATAGAAGGTAGGGCCCGAAAGTGACTCAAGCCCAGAGGCCCCCACCACCCTAAGTCCTGCCCTGGCTGTATGTAGGCACTCTAATAGATATAGAATGCCACGAATTCTATGGCTGCCAGAGGTCGCCAGAAGTTGCCGCAACCAATCAGACGGCAGCACTCTCTGTGACAACTACGTAATCTCTCAAGGAACAAATTTTCTCTAAAGATTCGGCTCCATCTGTATAGTGGCACACAGCCCCACCTACTGGATTGAGGCCAAAATGCACTTGCATACCCCCCCCCCCCCCTCTTAACAGATGCCGTGCTCATCATACACACAACCATACACAGAATGAAGAACAGCAATAAAACCGGCGTGCATTGTAAAGTACAGTACATAAACAAAGAACAAACATTTCAAGTAACAAGCTGAGTTATTGACAGGCCAGACATGTACGCAGCTGTATTAAAAAGGAAGGGGGGGGCGTGGCCTAACTCCGGACGAAGATGGATGCCTAATCCCTGAGCTCCAGCACTCGGGAGAACAATCTATTTTAATCAGGGCTAATCTCAAGTCATCCACGCCAGGGAACGGCGGAGCGGAGCTCCCCATCGCCTCAGGCACAGATGGAGCATCAGCAGCAGCCGCCAGTGAACATTCCAGCGATGTTCCGGACATCCCACGGAGAAGGCCTCAAAGCCCCGGCGGCTCCACGGCCATCGCGGACACCGCGAACGGAGCGAACGGACCACAGAGGCAAGAAACACCCCAGCCCCAACCGTTCGGCCTAGCAGACCTTCAGGCCAACCTTCAAGCTATGTCTATGGACATAAAAGCCTCCTTTTCCGCTGCCATCAATGAAATAAGAGCAGACATACAAGGCATAGCAGAAAGAACTGGAGCAATGGAGCAAGCCTCAGCTCATCAGGCAGAAGCAATAAAGCAGGTACAAAAAAAACGCTGACATACATTTAAATCACATCATAGATATGCACCGCCGCATTGAAGATTTGGACAATAGGGGGAGGAGACACAATATTAGAATCAGAGGAGTCCCAGAAATGACTGACCAAAACCCAGTTGAACAGACTGCTGCCGCACTATTTAATGACATCCTGGACAGACCCCCTGACTCCCCTATTGAATTTGAAAGGATCCACAGAGCTCTGCGGCCCAGGGGTAGAGATGATGATCCACCTAGAGACATAATCTGCTGCCTGGTCAATTTCCCCCTGAAGGAAGCGATTCTTAAAAAAGCGAGAGAAAAAGGCAGAATCATTTTTAATGGAAATGAAATCAAACTGTACCAAGACCTATCAAATATCACGCTACAGCAACGCAAAGCCTTACGCCCGATCACGGAGCAACTGCGCACCAGAGGCATTCCATACAGGTGGAAATTCCCCTTTTGCCTATCTGCCACGTGGAGAGGCCACACAGCGCTATTGCGCACACCAGAAGACCTACAGTCATTTTTCCCGAAGCTCTAGATCTCCCCAGAATTGAAGTACCAGACTGGTATAGCTCCTTCACACCGAGCGAATCGTGGATAGCAATTTCCAACAACCTCACTCCAAGAACCCAAAGAAACAGAGACCGTCGCCGCAGATCACCGTCTCCGCACTACAACAGAAGAAATGCTCTCCAAAGAAGTCCCGGCATCTCCCCACCCAGACGCAGAGACCGCATGGATCATCGAGAGTAGACTTGTGCACAATGGAAAATTTCGTTTAGTTTCGGTTCGTTGTCATTCGTAAAATACATAATTTCGTTCTGTTACATTCGTTATGTTACGTTAATACGTTTTCGGATAATTCGTTATTATTCGTAGAGTGTCGAATTCATTCGTTCGTATTCGTTGAAATTCGATATTTATGTATGTATAGGCATTCGTAGTGATTCGTAGTTTGGAAAGTCATTTGTTTATTGAATCTTTTAACACACACAATGACAACGTCTCTTCTCCTCGGCTCAAATACAATACAATACAACACCCTTCTCACTCACTTCTCAGGAATGCACTTTGCCAGTAATCCAACCATTTGAATTCATTCGAATTCATTCGTTATATTTCTTTCGTATTCGTTGTTATTCGTTATTTTTTTTAATTCGGACATTCGGATGCATCCGAATGTCCGAAAGATGCAAAATTCGGCCGAATTTAGATTCGTTACGAAACGAATTGCACAAGCCTAATCGAGAGCAAATGGACACATGATCTCATATCTTCCATGAGAAGTCAAACCTCTAGAAGTTCCCACAAAATGTGACTTTGCCTACTCGGCGCTTCAATTACTCTTTTCTGTTCTCTTTTTACCTCCGCTCTATTCTCACCATTTTTATCTCATCACCTTTTTCCCCTTTTGTATTCTGTCTCATAACTCCCTCTCTCTCTCGCAAAGAAGGACATTTCAAAGAAAAACTGGTAAGAGCCTCTGTGAGGGGGATAAAGGGCAAGAAAGGGGTCGCGAAAGAGTAAGAAGAATACATTTCTTCTATGCCTACCTGCTCTGATTCATACAGACCTGATTCATGAATAGATAACCTCACAAATCTGGGTTATTAGCACCCCCCCCCCCCAGAGCCGCATTTTGAGTCTTTACAGTATTGAGCACCTTCCTTACTGTGACATTGTCCCTAAACACCCCTGATCAACCAAGTTGTAGATCAATTAATCACTCTTTACAGATATGGTGCAATTAGGGTTGCCATCTTTTGTTCAAGTCAAACCCGAACACTTTAGCTGAGCACGCCAATTTATTTTATTTTTTTTAAAGTATTTTGCTATTAAATGACATTTCTAATCATATGAAGTTAATAACAAGAGTCCCCCTTTACATCAGAGCCCACGGAGTTCCCCTTTTTACATCTGAACTCGCTGAGTTCCCTTTCACTGTAAGGGAGGACTCTGCAGACTCTGATGTAAGGGAGAACTCTGCAGACTCTGATGTAAGGGAGAACTCTGGGGACTCTAACATAAGGGACGCTCTGGGAACCCTGATGTAAGGGGGAACACTGATGTATGGAGAGGACTCTAATGTAAGGGGGAACACTGTGGACTCTGGTTTAAAGGAGAAATCTGATGTAAGGGGTGCTCTGAGAACCCTGATTTACCTTAGTGTACTCACTCAGAGGCAGGGGAGAGAGAAGGGGGGAGACTTCAGTCACAGACAGGGATGGATGGTGAGCTCACTCACCCCTTGGCAATCAGCATCTCTCATCCAGATGTATCTGAGGCTGCTGAATTCAAATTTTTCCGGTCCCAACTTTCCTTTTCTGAGGCACAGTGCCGGGGATTGGAGTGTGGGCAGACACAGAGGGGTAGGGTTGGGGGGAAGAGGTGCTGATCGAGCCCTCTCTCCTCTCCCATGTGTGTGTGTGTGTTTCGGGGGGGGGGGGGGTTAGTGTTGGCTTTGAGCAGTGTGAAAGAGTGTAACAGACACTTTAAGCTTAGACAACTGCAGCCAGCAACCCTGCTGGGAAGCCATAGTCCAGTTTAAATAATGTGTCCGGGTTTCAGGCAGTCTGAAACCCGGACGCATGATTCCAAACCCGAACTGTCCGGGTGAATCCTGGACAGGTGGCAACCCTAGGTGCAATACCATAAGGGGGGGGGGAGAAGGGGAGAATAGAGTGGGGAGGGTAAAGTTAGAATTTTAAATTCTTCAAGGTACTTTAATGCTCTAACAGTTAGTCTTGTTGTCGCTTTGACTGCAATTACAACTTAGGGTTAAAGTCACAAAATGCCATTTTCCCGGCATTCTAAGGTTAACAAATTTATTGATCACAACACAGCCTGCTAGTTATGTCTTTACATAGTATAGAATGTTCGTATGTGTGTGTTCTCAATACCGTAGATATGTTTATCTCGATAATAGAACTGAGTATAGGATGATCAAGATACATGCATTGTTGATACGGGTTAAAATTGTTTAAAGTTCAGAATTCTTACAGAGTTGTTTTTTAAGGTGTTAGGACTGAGGGAGATTTCCTCCCCCCTCGGCAGGTTGATGGTTTATATTCTAATCGTTAGATTGCAACCAATCTTCTACCCTCCTATTATCCGCTAGGAGAGACACTTAGATCAACCCACCGACAACACAATCGTTGTCTCAAATAGGCCACTACTCACTATCATACATCTCAGATACTCGCTTCCACGCAACATACTATCTCCTATGGTCAAACACAGACATAGAGGATCGTTTAACACCTGATATTATAGCTATAGGTCAAAACAATAACCTAAACTACCGTTATGTCTCATTGTTGGTACACTGTTCTTAGTATAAGGTGCATCTGACACAAACCTCTCATAGGGTAGACAAAATGGCTTTCACTAAAGGTTAGCCAACCGCTCCACTGTTTTTTTTTTTTTGTAGACACTCGAAATACTTGATTATCCCTTTCAAGCCATATGTCTTGGTACACCCTCACTGTTTCTGCCCCGTCATGTTTCTCCATTAGTACACTAAGGGCTAAAATACAATAACTCGTCCCTAAAACCTTCTAATAGATAGTAGGTCTAACACCAACCCCTACCCTGGCCCAATCTATCAAGAAAATGCCCTAATCTAATTAACCACTTCCCGACCAGCGCACGACGATGTACGTCGACAGAATGGCACGGGCAGGTATATTGGCGTACATGTACGTCCAATATTCGTTGCCGCCGTGCCATCGGGAGCGTGCCGCCGGCGGCGCGCTCCCGCGCTGGTCGGGACCCCCGTGAGTCCGGTCGCGGGACCCGCGGACTCGATGGCCGCGGGCATCCCCGCGATCGTCTCACGGAGCGGCCGAATGGAGGAAATGCTGTATAAACAACATTTCTCCATTCTGCCTAGCAACTAGTGACGCTGATCTCTGCTCCATGTGATTGGAGCAGAGATCAGTGTACACTAAATGACAGCCCAACCCCCCCCCCACACTTAGTAACACACCCCTAGGAACACTTAACCCCTACACTGCCACCCACTGGTTAACCCTTTCACTGCCAGTGTCATTTACACAGGAATCACTGCATTTATATAGCACTGATTGCTGTATAAATGACAATGGTCCCAAAAATGTGTCAAAAATGTCCGATGGGTCCCCCACAATGTCGCAGTCACAATAAAAATCGCAGATCGCCGCCATTACTAGTAAAAAAAAAAAATAATAAAAAATTATTAATAAAAATGCTATAAAACTATCCCTATTTTGTAAACGCTATAACTTTTGCGCAAACCAATCAATAATCGCTTATTGCGATTTTTTTTTACCAAAAATATGTAGAAGAATACGTATCGGCCTAAACTGAGGGAAAAAAAATGTTTTTTTATATATTTTTGGGGGATATTTATTATTACAAAAAGTAAAAAATAATGCGTTTTTTTCAAAATTATCGCTCTATTTTTGTTTATAGCGCAAAAAATAAAAACCGCAGGGGTGATCAAATACCACCAAAAGAAAGCTCTATTTGTGGGAAAAAAAGGACGTTAATTTTGTTTGGGATCCACGTCGCACGACCGTGCAATTGTCAGTTAAAGCGACGCAGTGCCGAATCGCAAAAAGTGGTCTGGTCTTTGACCAGCAAATTGGTCCGGGGCTGAAAGTGGTTAAGCAATATCTCAATGACTTCTCCCGAGTGCAGGAAGTTATCCCATAGTAAGAAGAGAAATTTACAAAGAAAAAAGAAAG
Organism: Lithobates pipiens; assembly: GCF_037356315.1. Taxonomy (NCBI): domain Eukaryota; kingdom Metazoa; phylum Chordata; class Amphibia; order Anura; family Ranidae; genus Lithobates; species Lithobates pipiens. The sequence continues at coordinate 60,176 of NW_027507915.1, forward strand.
GAAGAAACTAACAGGAGAGAAGAAGAAAAACTTCTCTCTTTTTAGTATACCGCTAATCAATTAGCAACCACAAGCATCCATTGAGCCCTGAGTAGTCCCCGTTCTCACACAAAGGGCAATCACTCTTGCTCTTTGAACAAACCGGATCCCTAAAAGGGTAGACTAGCAGGTCTATCTCTACCCCCGGTCAAACCCCCTTTACACATTCCTCCCCCTCACCCCTTCTCCCCCTCTACCCCCCCCCCCTTTTTTATTTATTTTTTATTTATTTTTTTAATTTTCTGTTTCTCTGAAACTTACCCCTTCACCTAGAAGTATACATCCAAACTCTAAGATGACTAACTGTAAACAGAATTCCACTCCACTAATGATCAAACTTCTCTCAATTAATGCCAAAGGACTTAACATACCTGAAAAAAGAACCAAAATACTCAATGAATTCCACAAACACAAAGCAAATATCATATGTATCCAAGAAACACATTTCAAATCCGAAAAGTTCCTGAAATGACAAGACAAAAGATTCCCTTTTGCCTACCACGCCACAAACCCCGAAGGGAAAACAAAAGGGGTCTCAATTTTGATTTCCAAACAGACATCATTCCAACTCCAAGACTCTATGACTGACCCTGGAGGCAGATTTATATTTTTAAAAGGTAAACTTGGCAATCACCCCATCACTATTGCAAACATATATGCTCCAAATTCTAAACAGGTAGCCTTTTTCCGTAAAATCAAAGACCTGCTAACGACATTCGCGTCCGGTATTCTCATCCTAGGGGGTGACTTTAACATCCCACTAAACCCCGCAATAGACACCTCGAGTGGAGCGTCGAGCCTACCATACAGAGCATTAAAACAAATAAAAATTCAGTTACAAAACCTTATGTTACACGATTCCTGGAGAACTCTCAATCCCCAATCCAAGGACTTCACATTCTTTTCCAGCGTCCACCAAAAGTATTCAAGAATAGATTACTTCTTTATGACACAATCAGACCTATCCCTCCTGACCAACAGTACCATCGAACCAATGACCATTTCGGACCATCACCCAATCACCATGACTCTAACTTTCCCAGAGAAAAACACTAGCACAAAAACATGGAGACTGAACACTTCCATATTGAAAGACCCCAAAGATATTTCAGAGTTTAATGAAACACTAAAAGACTAGTGATGGCCGAACGGTTCGCCCGGCGGTCGTTTCGCGGCGAATTTCCGACATTCGCGGTCCGCACGTTCGAACGCCTTTTTCCGTCGTTCGCCGCGGCGGACTTACGTGTTTAATGTATACAAGAACTTTAACCTTTGGTGACACGTTTATCATGTGATACAGGACAGCCAATTGAGACATGACAGCACATGGACACTTGTACATTCCCCCTAACCTATAAATACACCCGATCCGGTGGCCATTTTACATTCTTTCTTCTGTTAAGATAGGGACAGGTTCCTGTGTGGAGTAGGGAGAGATAAACCACTAGCTATTTGGTACACAAAAGTTCTTTTCAGGACTGGTATAGGTGTTAGGTGTTGATAGGTTTGCTGTGCTGCTGATTCTTGCAGCAGCCTGAGTGTCTTTTGTTAGTTTAGAGAAAGGGAAAGGACGGTGTATGCTACAGGGACAGCCAGATTAGTCTTTCATCATCATCATCATCATCATCATCATTAGCTGTTACTATCAAGGTCCACAAAAGAGCTGTTCCAGTAACCACTAATCGTTCTCTTTTTTTGCCAATTTGTATAGGGACAGGAAGGAAGCAGTGTTGTCAGGCAGTGAGGGTAATTTTAAAGACTTGCTGTTATTATTAGTTCCACAAAGGTTCTTTTCAGGACTGGTATCAGTGGTACAGTAATAGGCTTGTACATGTATAATATTCTTTCTTCCAAATATAGAAAGGATATTATACTTGACTGCTGCCCTTCTGCTGCAGTCTGCTAAACATTCACAACTCACTTGTTCCACAAAAGTTCTTATAAGGACTGGTAACTTGGTATAGGGTGCTACGGTACATAGGCTTGAGTGCGGTACAGTCTGCTGTTCTGTAAGGACCGCTATCGGTCCACAATAGATAGGGTTGACGTGCACCACTGCTGACCGCTGCCCTATACTGCAGCAGTCCTTCAGCGGTATAGGGACTGACGTACAGTCTGCTAATCACTAACACACAACCTGCTTGTTCCACAAAAGTTCTTATAAGGACTGGTAACTTGGTATAGGGTGCTACGGTACATAGGCTTGAGTGCGGTACAGTCTGCTGTTCTGTAAGGACCGCTATCGGTCCACAATAGATAGGGTTGACGTGCACCACTGCTGACCGCTGCCCTATACTGCAGCAGTCCTTCAGCGGTATAGGGACTGACGTACAGTCTGCTAAACACTAATACACAACCTGCTTGGTCCACAAAAGTTCTTATAAGGACTGGTAACTTGGTATAGGGTGCTACGGTACATAGGCTTGAGTGCGGTACAGTCTGCTGTTCTGTAAGGACCGCTATCGGTCCACAATAGATAGGGTTGACGTGCACCACTGCTGACCGCTGCCCTATACTGCAGCAGTCCTTCAGCGGTATAGGGACTGACGTACAGTCTGCTAAACACTAATACACAACCTGCTTGGTCCACAAAAGTTCTTATAAGGACTGGTAACTTGGTATAGGGTGCTACGGTACATAGGCTTGAGTGCGGTACAGTCTGCTGTTCTGTAAGGACCGCTATCGGTCCACAATAGATAGGGTTGACGTGCACCACTGCTGACCGCTCACCTATACTGCAGCAGTCCTTCAGCGGTATAGGGACTGACGTACAGTCTGCTAATCACTAACACACAACCTGCTTGTTCCACAAAAGTTCTTATAAGGACTGGTAACTTGGTATAGGGTGCTACGGTACATAGGCTTGAGTGCGGTACAGTCTGCTGTTCTGTAAGGACCGCTATCGGTCCACAATAGATAGGGTTGACGTGCACCACTGCTGACCGCTGCCCTATACTGCAGCAGTCCTTCAGCGGTATAGGGACTGACGTACAGTCTGCTAAACACTAATACACAACCTGCTTGGTCCACAAAAGTTCTTATAAGGACTGGTAACTTGGTATAGGGTGCTACGGTACATAGGCTTGAGTGCGGTACAGTCTGCTGTTCTGTAAGGACCGCTATCGGTCCACAATAGATAGGGTTGACGTGCACCACTGCTGACCGCTGCCCTATACTGCAGCAGTCCTTCAGCGGTATAGGGACTGACGTACAGTCTGCTAAACACTAATACACAACCTGCTTGGTCCACAAAAGTTCTTATAAGGACTGGTAACTTGGTATAGGGTGCTACGGTACATAGGCTTGAGTGCGGTACAGTCTGCTGTTCTGTAAGGACCGCTATCGGTCCACAATAGATAGGGTTGACGTGCACCACTGCTGACCGCTGCCCTATACTGCAGCAGTCCTTCAGCGGTATAGGGACTGACGTACAGTCTGCTAAACACTAATACACAACCTGCTTGGTCCACAAAAGTTCTTATAAGGACTGGTAACTTGGTATAGGGTGCTACGGTACATAGGCTTGAGTGCGGTACAGTCTGCTGTTCTGTAAGGACCGCTATCGGTCCACAATAGATAGGGTTGACGTGCACCACTGCTGACCGCTCACCTATACTGCAGCAGTCCTTCAGCGGTATAGGGACTGACGTACAGTCTGCTAATCACTAACACACAACCTGCTTGTTCCACAAAAGTTCTTATAAGGACTGGTAACTTGGTATAGGGTGCTACGGTACATAGGCTTGAGTGCGGTACAGTCTGCTGTTCTGTAAGGACCGCTATCGGTCCACAATAGATAGGGTTGACGTGCACCACTGCTGACCGCTGCCCTATACTGCAGCAGTCCTTCAGCGGTATAGGGACTGACGTACAGTCTGCTAAACACTAATACACAACCTGCTTGGTCCACAAAAGTTCTTATAAGGACTGGTAACTTGGTATAGGGTGCTACGGTACATAGGCTTGAGTGCGGTACAGTCTGCTGTTCTGTAAGGACCGCTATCGGTCCACAATAGATAGGGTTGACGTGCACCACTGCTGACCGCTCACCTATACTGCAGCAGTCCTTCAGCGGTATAGGGACTGACGTACAGTCTGCTAATCACTAACACACAACCTGCTTGTTCCACAAAAGTTCTTATAAGGACTGGTAACTTGGTATAGGGTGCTACGGTACATAGGCTTGAGTGCGGTACAGTCTGCTGTTCTGTAAGGACCGCTATCGGTCCACAATAGATAGGGTTGACGTGCACCACTGCTGACCGCTGCCCTATACTGCAGCAGTCCTTCAGCGGTATAGGGACTGACGTACAGTCTGCTAAACACTAATACACAACCTGCTTGGTCCACAAAAGTTCTTATAAGGACTGGTAACTTGGTATAGGGTGCTACGGTACATAGGCTTGAGTGTGATACAGTCTGCTGTTCTGTAAGGACCGCTATCGGTCCACAATAGATAGGGTTGACGTGCACCACTGCTGACCGCTGCCCTATACTGCAGCAGTCCTTCAGCGGTATAGGGACTGACGTACAGTCTGCTAAACACTAATACACAACCTGCTTGGTCCACAAAAGTTCTTATAAGGACTGGTAACTTGGTATAGGGTGCTACGGTACATAGGCTTGAGTGCGATACAGTCTGCTGTTCTGTAAGGACCGCTATCGGTCCACAATAGATAGGGTTGACGTGCACCACTGCTGACCGCTCACCTATACTGCAGCAGTCCTTCAGCGGTATAGGGACTGACGTACAGTCTGCTAAACACTAATACACAACCTGCTTGGTCCACAAAAGTTCTTATAAGGACTGGTAACTTGGTATAGGGTGCTACGGTACATAGGCTTGAGTGCGGTACAGTCTGCTGTTCTGTAAGGACCGCTATAGGTCCACAATAGATAGGGTTGACGTGCACCACTGCTGACCGCTCACCTATACTGCAGCAGTCCTTCAGCGGTATAGGGACTAAGAGTTTTGTCACAGGGTCATTTAAAAAATGACATGCAGAGGAAGAGGCAGGCCCTTCCGCAGGGGTGGTAGGGGTAGGGCAGGAGCAACAGGCTTGAGCCAAAGTGGGAAGTTGCAGAAGGTGCGTTCAATTACTTTAAAGGATGCACCAGACTTGGTTGAGTGGCTCGCTCAGCCTTACTCTTCTGCACCCTCCTCATCCTCTCGATCTGCACCCTCTTCTTCACTCTCTGCTATGTGCACCCCCAAAGACACTACCACCAACAACACGACCACCACCACCACCACCACATACCTTCCGCTTGAGTCACTGGAATTATTTTCCGATCCATATCAAGAGGACATTTCTGATGCGCAGCCACTCTTGGTATTGGATCAGGAAGAGGAGGTAGCAACAAGCGCTACTCAGCAGTCTGACGCCAGTACCCAGATCAGCCCAAGGAGGAGGTTGGTCCCCGGTGTTGCTGCCTACTCCGAGATCTCTACTTATAGCGGTGGGGAAGGTGACGTTGATGATGACGTGTCTAGTGATGTCACGTGGGTGCCCACAAGAGAGGAAGAGGAGGGGAGTTCAGAGGGAGATATGGACCAGCAGATAGGGAGGAGAAGCAGCAATGACTTACATTGCACAGCAGGGACAAAGCAGACTGCAAATGTATCAGGAGCGAGTCATCGACCATGTACGGTCACATCTGGCGCTCCCAGGACACCGGCACATGGCTCCGCAGTGTGGGCTTTTTTTAACGTGTCCGCTGCTGACAATAGCGTTGCCATCTGCAATCTTTGCAGTCAACGCGTTAGTCGCGGTAAGCCCAATACTCACCTAGGGACGACCGCCTTAAGAAGGCACATGAGCAGCCATCACCGAGCCCAGTGGGAGCAACGGAACACACAAAGCCACACTGCAGGCTCTCACCGTCCAGCCTCGTCTTCTACTTCTCCTTCTCCTCTCTCCTCACAATTGTCCTCCACTCCACCTTCCATCACGCCAAGCTCACATTTTTCTGCAAAAAGGCAGGCTTCCGTGGGCCTAATGTTTGAGCGTAAAAAAATGATGATGCCGGATAACCCTCTTGCCCAACGGTTGGCGGCTGGCTTGTCAGAACTCATAGCCCGCCAACTACTGCCATATAAACTGGTGGACTCGGAGGCCTTTCGCAAATTTGTGGCCATTGGAACACCACAATGGAAGGTCCCAGGAAGGAAGTATTTCTCAGAGAAGGGCATCCCAGAGCTATATGGCCATGTTCAGCGGCAAGTGAATGTATCTCTGGCACACAGTGTCGGTGCCAAGATACATCTGACCACAGACACGTGGTCTAGCAAACACGGGCAGGGAAGGTATATCAGTTTTACTGCCCACTGGGTGAACCTTCTGACGGCCGTCAAGCATGTAACCCGTGGCACCCGTGTAGATTTGGTTTTACCGCCACGGATTGCATGCAGGCCTGACTCTTCTTCTCCTCCTCCTACTCCATCCTCCTCCCTCTCCTCCTCAGCTGCCTCCTCCTTTTCTGCTGCTAGCGTCTCTTCCACTGCACCGCCCAAGCTCCCCAGAACCTATTCCACATGCCAGGTGAGACGTTGCCATGCCGTGCTGCGTCTGTTGTGCCTGGAAGCAAAGAGCCACACTGGCCCGGCACTCCTTTCAGCTTTGCGTTCACAGGCAGATGAGTGGCTAACACCGCTCAATTTGACAGTTGGTAAAGTGGTGTGTGACAACGGTGCCAATCTGCTTAGCGCATTGAAACAGGGCAAAATCACGCACGTGCCGTGCATGGCACACGTCTTAAACTTGGTCGTGCAGCGATTCCTTGTCAAATACCCTGGGGTCCAGGACATCTTGCGGCAGGCAAGGAAAATCTCGGCCCATTTCAGAAGATCTTACACGGCCATGGCTCGCCTTGCTGACATTCAGCGGCGACACCATCTGCCGGTCAGACGTCTTATTTGCGATTGCCCGACGCGATGGAACTCAACCTTCTATATGCTTGATAGGCTGCTCCAGCAGAAACGTGCAGTTAACGTCTACCTGTATGAACTCTGCGAAAGAAACGGTTCTGGGGAGCTGGGTTTTTTTTCACCGCGCCAGTGGCTGCTCATGCGCGACACATGCAGACTTCTGCGGCCATTTGAGGAGATCACCAAACTGGTCAGTCGCAGCCATGGCGCCATCAGTGACATGGTACCTTATGCCTTCTTTCTGGAGCGTGCATTGCGTCGTGTCATTGATCAGGCTGTGGAGGAGCAGGAGCGGGAAGATGAGGAAGTCGCAATGCTGGATGAATTCCCAGGGGGGGCTACTCTATCTGAGACAAGTCAACAACAGGAGTCTGATGAGGAGTCAGAGGAGGATGGTGCCGGGGCGGATGAGCAGGAGCAAGAAGAGCATGCTTTAAACCTTTCTGGGATCCCTGTTGTGCGAGGATGGGGAGAGGAGAATGAAGAGGACGACATTATCCTGGATGATGAGCAGGAGCCAGGCCACCACACCGCTTCCACTTTAGTGCAAATGGGGGCCTTCATGCTCCAGTGTTTTAATAGGGACCCCCGTATAAAAAGCATGAGGGTCAAGGACCAGTACTGGGTGGCAACGTACTTAGACCCCCGGTACAAACACAAAATGGCGGAAATGTTACCGCCGTCGCAGAGGGCTGTCAGAATGCAGCACTTCCAGGCCTTGCTTCGAGAAATGCTGCATTCTGCTTTTGCGTGCGCTGGCAGAGGAGCAATTCCCACTCCCAGAGAAGGATTTGCGGGTACCAATCCAACAGCGCCTGCAAGAAGAGGCCGGTTTGAAGATGTGTTGGTGACTTCGGATATGAGGTCATTCTTTCAGCCGAACCATCGACAGGTGTCATCCGGATCCAGCATCAGGGAACGCCTAGACCGTCAGGTGTCCGACTACATTGGGTTAACGGCCGATGTGGACGCTCTGAGGAGTGATGAACCCCTAGACTACTGGGTGGGCAGGCTTGACCTCTGGCCAGAGCTTGCCCAATTTGCAATCGAACTGTTGGCTTGCCCCTCATCCAGTGTCCTGTCCGAAAGGACGTTCAGCGCAGCAGGGGGGATTGTGACCGATAAGCGTACTCGCCTAGCTCACCACAGTGTTAACTACCTCACATTTCTAAAAATGAATGAGGCATGGATCTCGGAGGAATTCAACACATGTGACCAGTAGACCATGTATATGTCTATAAACTATTTTTTTAATCAAGCACACAGACCTTCTTAATTCATTTGGCTCACTTCCTTGACCCAAAAAAGCACACCGTACTATATGCCCCTACCCTCCTCTTTGAAGAGGTTGAGCGGTGTCATATTTCTACTGGGGCTGCTTATGATATCCCTGTGCTGTGCTGACTTCCTCCTGGGGGTTCTTATTATGAAGGGATCACACTATCCCTGTGCTGTGCTGACTTCCTCCTGGGGGTTCTTATTATGAGGGGATCACACCATCCCTGTGCTGTGCTGACTTCCTCCTGGGGCTGCTTACGGTGCTGCTGTCAGTGCTGTATGTCACGGTGCTGCTGTCAGCGCTGTATGTCACGGTGCTGCTGTCAGCGCTGTATGTCACGGTGCTGCTGTCAGCGCTGTATGTCACGGTGCTGCTGTCAGCGCTGTATGTCACGGTGCTGCTGTCAGCGCTGTATGTCACGGTGCTGCTGTCAGCGCTGTATGTCACGGTGCTGCTGTCAGCGCTGTATGTCACGGTGCTGCTGTCAGCGCTGTATGTCACGGTGCTGCTGTCAGCGCTGTATGTCACGGTGCTGCTGTCAGCGCTGTATGTCACGGTGCTGCTGTCAGCGCTGTATGTCACGGTGCTGCTGTCAGCGCTGTATGTCACGGTGCTGCTGTCAGTGCTCTGTATTACGGTGCTGCTGTCAGATGCCTCTATCACGGTGCATGTGTCATTCCGGTATGTCACGCTGCTGGTGATCATCTCCTGCACCCTCTTCTTTGCCTACCCTGGTCCCTGACCTTCCCTCTCCTCCATTGCCTTCATTAACTCCATAGTCCTGAATTGTTAGAACAATTTCCCAAATAAAATAAAAATGCTTGTAGTTATCGATCCCAAATTCACCTCATACATGTATTATGTCATTGTCCAGATGGTGGGACTACGTTTTACCCCCTAATAATTACCACGTGGCCGCAAATTCGACATGAAGGTTTGCAAAGTTCGCCTCCCATTGAAGTCAATGGGGCCCGCGGCGAACGGTCGGTTTCGCGAACGTTTGGGTCCGTTCGCATTTCGCGTTCGCGAAACGTCCCGTCGGAAGTTCGTCCATCACTATAAAAGACTACTTTGCTCGTAACGATAACGGAGAAACCTCAACAATCACACAATGGGAGGCCCACAAATGTGTTATCAGAGGAGAATTTATAAAAAAAATAGCCCAAATAAAGAAAGAAAAACAATCCAAAATAAATTCATTGACAGCGTATATCCATAATCTTGAAACAACACATAAAAGAACTATTGCAATCTCAACATTTGAGGAGCTTACGAATGCGAGAAAACTACTCGCAGATGAATTAAATATCAAAACCAAAAAGGCAATATATCTTAAGACACAAGATATATTATGAGCAAGGAAACAAGAGTGGGAGACTGCTCGCTAAAGCAGTGCAAAACAAAAAAAATCTCAGCAACAATCCACCAAATAATGGACAAACAAGGCAAATTACAATCCTCGAATGAGGAGATTGCAAAATAGTTCGAACTGTATTATCAGTCTCTATATAATATCCCTTCCAATCCCAAATGTCCGCTAAAATCAGACCTAAGAGCCAACCTTATCCAAGACTTTCTAAGTAAATACAGTCCACCCCGAATCTCAGACGCCACTGCCCAAAAACTTGAAGAACCGATCTCTGGCACGGAACTAGACAAAGCTATAAAAGAGATGAAAATAGGGAAAGCCCCAGGCCCCGATGGATTACCCCTACAATATTACAAGACTTTCATCGAAATACTAAAACCACAATTTCTGAAATCTTTCCAATCACTACACTTCGAGAGACGCCCCCCCCAAACAACTACTAGAAGCACATATACCTGTAATACCCAAGGAAGGCAAGGACATAACTCAGGTCACAAACTATAGGCCGATTTCCTTAATTAACGTCGATGTAAAACTTTATGCGAAAATTTTAGCAAACAGAATACTACCCTTACTAACATCCCTAATAACCCTAGACCAAGTGGGCTTTATTCCTGGCAGAGAGGGAAGGGACAACACGACCAAAGCTTTAAATATTAGTCACTGGTTAACCTCAAAACAAAAACAAGGATTCTTTCTCTCCCTCGATGCGGAGAAGGCGTTCGATAGGGTGGCATGGGATTTCATAGACGCAGTATTGAACCATATAGGAATACTGCCCCAAATGAGATCTTACATCAATGTACTATATTCCAATCCGACTGCACGAGTTCGTGTAAACAACCACCTATTGAATGCCTTCAACTTACGAAATGGCACCAGACAAGGTTGCCCACTCTCCCCACTCCTATTTGTCCTCACTCTGGAACCACTATTAAATAAAATCAGAGCAAATAATGACATTAAGGCAGGCATGTACTGGCCATAGGGACTATAGGGAGTTTCCCGGTGGGCCGATGGCTCAGTGGGCCGGTTTCAGTGACAGCCAGTGGCATCGCTGGGGGGGACTTTTGGGGCTATAGCCCCGAATCTGGGGCCCATAGCCCCGAGTCAGTCCAGGAGTCCCCAACCACAGGGTCCCGGCCCACTACCTGCCCTCTTTCTGGTGACCCTGATGTAAGGAGGGGCTCTTTGTGGACCCGGATGTAAGGGGGGGCTCTGTGGGAACCCGGATGTAAGGGGGGGGGCTCTGTGGGGACCCAGATGTAAGGGGTTGGCTCTCTAGGGACCCTGATGTAAGGAGGATGATCTCTGGGGACTCTGATGTAAGAGGGGCTCTCTGGGGACCCTGATGTAAGGGGAGGCTCTCTGGGGACCCTGATGTAAGGCGGATGATCTCTGGGTACTCTGATGTAAGAGGGGCTCTCTGGGGACCCTGATGTAAGGGGAGGCTCTCTGGGGACCCTGATGTAAGAGGAGGCTCTCTGGGGACCCTGATGTAAGGGGAAGGCTCTATGGGGACCCTGATGTAAGGGGAGGCTCTCTGGGGACCCTGATGTAAGTGGGGGGCTCTCTGGGGACTCTGATGTAAGAGGGGCTCTCTGGGGACCCCGATGTAAGGGGAGGCTCTCTGGGGACCCTGATGTAAGGGGAGGCTCTCTGGGGACCCTGATGTAAGGGGAAGGCTATATGGGGACCCTGATGTAAGTGGGGGGCTCTCTGGGGACCCTGATGTAAAGGGGGCTCTCTGGGGGCTTTTTTGCGCAATTGCGTACAGTTTATATACTGTTTTTTGCGTGTTTGCAAAATTTAAGTGGGCCGGTCTGGATGAAGTCCAGGGCCAAATTTTTGTTCCAGTCCAGCCCTGCATTAAGGGAATAGAAATCCAAAATAACACCTACAAAGTTGCAGCATTCGCCGATGATATGCTACTCTTCCTATCGGAACCTCACACATCCTTGCCTAACCTCCTCAAAGATCTGGAACATTTCCATCTTCTCTCCAATCTAAAAATCAACCACTCCAAATCAAACGCTCTTAATATCACTTTGCAGCCAAGTTCTGTTGAACTCTGCAAGAAAAATCACCCATTTATCTGGGCTGAAAAGAGTATCACATATTTGGGCATTGGAATTCCCTCAGATTTAAAAAAAACTATACCAATTAAACTATATACCCATTCTAAAAGATACACGAGATGACTTGAGAAGATGGAACGCCCTAAACATCTCGTGGTTTGGCAGGGCCTCATTAATAAAAATGACAATCTTACCCAGATACCTATACGTTATGCAAACTATCCCCATCAAAGTGCCACTATCCTTCTTTACAGCCTTTCGCAAAGCGTGCTCCCTGTTCATATGGAGGGGCAAAACCCCCAGAATAAAATTTGCCAGACTAAACCTCCCTAAACACAAGGGTGGTATAGCTCTCCCTGACCTTAGGAAATACCACCAAGCAACACTTTTAACCCGTATAGTAGACTGGAACATTCATCAAGCTGTTAAGGATTGGGTGACGTTAGAACAATCTCAGTTCACCTCCTCAATCAAGTCACTTCCGTGGATCCACCCTAAACATCATTCTAATCACATCAAAACGCACCCCTAAAGCCCCGTACACACAAGAGGACTTATGTCCGACAGACTTCCAAAGGAGTTCCGTCGGAGTTCTGCTGGAATTCCGACGGAGTTCTGACAGACTTTTCGGCCGAACGGACTTGGCCACACACGATCACACTAAACTCCGACGGATTCGAACGTGATGACGTACGACTCGACTCGAATAAGGAAGTTCATAGCCAGTAGCCAATAGCTGCCCTAGCGTCGGTTTTAGTCCGTCGGAGTAGCATACACACGAGCGGATTTTTCGAAGGGGACCGGGTCCGGCGGAGTTCCTTCGGAAAAATTTGAAGCATGTTCCATATTCTAAAGTCCTTCGGACTTTGGCGAGTCAAAAGTCCGTTGCAGCCCACACACGATCGGATAGTCTGACGGACTCAGTCCTTCGGACTTTGGATGTTGAAAAGTCCGCTCGTGTGTACGCGGCATTAGTTGGACCCACATTAGAAATCTTTCACAACACATTCAAATCCAAAATCCCCACCCCTTGGTATAGTCCTCTCACACCTCTGAGAAATAACCCTGACTTCCCACCAGGTTTAGACAGAAACTTCCTTTTACTCAATTGGCCACATAGAGAAATCCTAACCAAAATGGGAAAATACTCTCTAGAGAAGACCTCCATGACACTATAACACCTTTCCAAATACCCCATTGGAACTATATTCAAATTAGACACTTCCTGACCAACAAACAGACAACGCACCTTTGGACGAAACCCCTAACGACTGTTGAAGACCTATGTACGAAGAAAGACCCACATAGACATATTATATCAATCATATACAACTCTCTATTTGAAGGGGCACCCGATCTGTCCATCAAAACATCTGAACATTGGGAAAGAGACCTTGATATCTCAATATCCGAAAAACAATGGGAAAAATTATATATTTACGCACACAAAGGGTCAACTAAATGTAGCCACTCAGGAATGTAGCTATAAAATCTTGTCCAGATGGTATAGGACCCCCCTCTATGCTACACAAGTTCTCCCCCTCCTCCTCAGAAAAATGCTGGAGATGCAAACGAGAAGAGGGCTCGATGCTCCACGTGGTGGTGGTCCTGCCCCTTAATCCAGACCTTCTGGATGGAGGTTCACGAAACAATCAACAAAATCTCCTCAGAACACTTGAACTTTAACGCGGCACAATACCTCCTTCACTTAAATGACATCCCCAGGAAAATGTATCTGAAATCACTGCCAATGTTTATGGTCAATGCTGCACGTCACTGTATCCCCGTCCACTGGCGCTCTGAGGCCATTCCAACGAAAAAGGAATGGTTTCGGAGAATTAACAACATAGAGCAGATTGAAGAACTTATAAGTGTATCTCAGGAAAAAAATTACAAAATTCTTCGCAACCTGGCATGAATGGATAGAATATAAAAGCTCTCATGAATATAAATCAATTGTAAACCATTAGAAAATTACTTCTATAAGAGAAAAACTCAGGTAGAACTGAAATACAGCTTGTAATTATAATGTACTTTTCTCATTGTACTGTTCCCCCCCCCCCCATATTAAACCTTCTTTTTCCCCCCCCCCCCTCCCTCTCCTTCCTTTCCTCACCCTCTACCCCTCCCCACCCCTATACTTCCCCCCCATACTCTGGGTACAGTTAGCCAAACTACCAACTGACCTTCAGTATTATGATGGAATAAGCTGCTTATTTTTTATTTTTATTTTTTTCCATATATATATATTGTACTGTCTACATGAATATTTTTCCTATTCCCCTTTATAACTGTACTCTATTATTATCACATGTATAATATGCGACATTATATGTCTTTTTTCTATGATGTATCTTATGTTCTGGTTCACTCAATAAACGTTGTGAAACAAAAAAAAAAAAAAAAAAAGGAAGCGCAGGACATACAGTGGTGTGAAAAAGTGTTTGCCCCCTTCCTCATTTCCTGTTCCTTTGCATGTTTGTCACACTTAAGTGTTTCGGAACATCAAACCAATTTAAACAATAGTCAAGGACAACACAAGTAAACACAAAATGCAATTTGTAAATGAAGGTGTTTATTATTAAAGGTGAAAAAAAATCCAAACCATCATGGCCCTGTGTGAAAAAGTGATTGCCCCCCTTATTAAAACATACTATAACTGTGGTTGTCCACACCTGAGTTCAATTTCTCTAGCCACACCCAGGCCTGATTATTGCCACACCTGTTCACAATCAAGGCATCACTTAAATAGGAGCTGCTTGACACAGTAAGGTCCCCCAGAAGATCCTTAAAAGCTACACATCATGCCGAGACCCAAAGAAATTCAGGAACAATTGAGAAAGAAAGTAATTGAGATCTATCAGTCTGGAAAGGGTTATAAAGCCATTTCCAAAGCTTTGGGAATCCAGCGAACCACAGTGAGAGCCATTATCCACAAATGGCGAAGACATGGAACAGTGGTGAACCTTCCCAGGAGTGGCCGGCCCCCCAAAATTACCCCAAGAGCGCAGCGACGACTCATCCAAGAGGTCACAAAAGACCCCACAACAACGTCCAAGGAACTGCAGGCCTCACTTGCCTCAGTTAAGGTCAGCGTTCATGCCTCCACCATCAGGAAAAGACTGAGCAAAAATGGCCTGCATGGCAGAGTTCCAAGGAGAAAACCACTGCTGAGCAAAAAGAACATCAAAGCTCGTCTCAATTTCTCCACAACACATCTTGATGATCCCCAAGACTTTTGGGACAACATTCTGTGGAGCGATGAGACAAAAGTGGAACTCTTTGGAAGGTGTGTGTCCAAGTATATCTGGCGTAGAAGGAACACTGCATTTCATAAAAAGAACATTATACCAACAGTAAAATATGGTGGTGGTAGTGTGATGGTCTGGGGCTGTTTTGTTGCTTCAGGACCTGGAAGACTTGCCGTGATAAAAGGAACTATGAATTCTGCTGTCTACCAAGAGATCCTGAAGGAGAATGTCCGACCATCTGTTCGTGTACTCAAGCTGAAACCAACTTGGGTTCTGCAGCAGGACAATGATCCTAAACACACCAGCAAGTCCACCACCGAATGGCTGAAGAAAAACAAAATGAAGACTTTGGAGTGGCCTAGCCAAAGTCCTGACCTGAATCCTATTGAGATGTTGTGGTATGACCTTAAAAAGGCCGTTCATGCTCGAAAACCCTCTAATGTAACTGAATTAGGACAATTCTGCAAAGATGAGTGGGCCAAAATTCCTCCAGGACGCTGTAAAAGCCTCATTGCACGTTATCGCAAACGCTTGGTTGCAGTTGTTGCTGCTAAGGGTGGCCCAACCAGTTATTAGGTTTAGGGGGCAATCACTTTTTCACACAGGGCCATGATGGTTTGGATTTTTTTTCACCTTTAATAATAAACACCTTCATTTACAAATTGCATTTTGTGTTTACTTGTGTTGTCCTTGACTATTGTTTAAATGGGTTTGATGTTCCGAAACACTTAAGTGTGACAAACATGCAAAGGAACAGGAAATGAGGAAGGGGGCAAACACTTTTTCACACCACTGTACATGACAGGGTGCAAGGAAATTACAATGTTAGGGGAAAAAGGCAGCGTGGGGGTGGTTAGGAGGCAGACGTACTTACCCCATTGATGGATGGTCACAGGGGGGAGGAGTGTGGTTGTTTCTTCCATGTGCTGGGGGTGGAGCAAGTTAGCAGTTGGGGGTCAGCAAGCAAGGAGAAACGTTCCCGCCCTCCCTCCCTAAATGAAATTGGTTTGGTTTGGTGGTGCTGGTCGCTGCGAGGTGTGGCGTTGGGTCCTTGACGACTGGTATATATATATATATATATATATATGGAAATGCATGGGTCATTTGAAAAGGTTGGGGCCCATACCAGATATGGAGTCATTATGTTTGGTCTGGTTGTCAGTCCAGATCAGGGATCCTCAAACTACGGCCCTCCAGCTGTTGCAAAACTACACATCCCATGAGGCATTGTAAAACTCTGACATTGTAGTTCCTGAACAACTGGAGGGCCGTAGTTTGAAGACCCATGGTCCAGATTAATGGCTAACATGTGTTGGGGGGGGTCTGTGGTCAGTTAGTGAGTCCTCGAGGCGAGTTGGCGGCTGGGGACAGATGCTGACGAAGAGGGGATCACAGGCTCAAAGTAATAAGGGGGTCATCAGGGACCAGCCGGAAAATCCACTTAGTGGTCTTTGGGTAACTGGAAGATGTTACAAGTTTTTGAATTTTTGAAAATATTTAAAAATAAAGTTTAGGTTTTTTTATTGTTATTAATAAAGGCCGTTGAGGCCATTTACATCCAAGCAGGTGTCCGTGTATTCATTTTAAGGTAACAGTTGGTGCATGCATGTATTGGTGGGGAAGTAAGTTATCTGGCTACCCTAGTCATGAGTCCTCTAGTGGTTCACCCAAGCAGGCATGTCTTCATATCCAGATTATCCATTCTCAAAAGAAGAATCAGGATGCCGATTTTTTTTTACAGGATGGTCAGGGCCTCCTGGACAAGGCCTCTACTGAAGGAAGAGGAGGAAGACACCAATCTTCTGTTGCATAGGTCATTTCTCTTGGACCCTCACTGGTAACTTCTACAGCTTAAGCACAGTGTGCACTGAACACATCATGGCAGAGCAGTTCTCACGCAAGAAATTACAAAGTCCACTTTGCTCCACAGACAGGGGTGGACTGACAACTCATGGGGCCCCTGGGCAATAGGAGATTATGGGGCCCCCAGGCAATCCGAGATTATGGGGCCACACAGTATACCCAAACACACACACACACACAGTATACAATCACACAGCATACACATACATGTATACACAGACATGTTTCTATTGGCTGAGAAGGTACTGGAGAGGTGGGGCAGCTATAATCTCAGGATTTTTCAGACCAAAAGGATGTCGGTAAGGGACAGTTCTGAGATCGATGTAAAAAAAAAACACAGATTTTTACATACTGTCCCTGGTTTTACTGAGGCTGGCAACCCTGATGGGGTCCCCTAGTGGCTCGGGGCCCTCGGGCCCCAATGGTCAGTCCGCCCCTGTCCACAGACCTCAAAGGGCCGGATAAAGGCAAGCAAAAGACTGCAATTTGGAGACCACTGGTATGCGCCAATTGCTTGGTGGGATGGCAGATGTCCATTCCGATGTTTGGGTTTGACTCCCCGTCATGGTTATGCAATAGAGTTCGTCTGCTTACCTGTTTCCATGTGTTCATTTCTAGAGACCAGCCGACCCTCACCTGACTGCTTTTATAATCCATCCTCTGGCATGGCTCCACCCTAGCTCCTATCAGAGAACTCTATATTAACCTGTACACTGCAGGCCAGCCCTGCTGATCAACCTTTGTGTGTTAGCTTCCTGTTACCTGCCATGTGCTCTTCTATTGTTTTCCGGTACCGACTTTGGCGTGTCCTTGACCATCCCTGTTTGCCTGTGATCCTGACCTTTTGGCGTGTCCCCGACTTTTTCTGTCTGCTTGTGGTCCCGACCTTGGCTTTGTCCCTCACCATCCCTATCCTCCTGTTGCCTACTGTGGGTGTGAGCTGGGGGACCCTGGGGGTCGTGACCTGGAGCCAGTTGCAGCCAAGTCCATCCTCACCACTAGAGGCTCTGGTGACCACCTGCTGGCTCTTAGACTCCGCGCCCCAGGGAATCTTACGCTCTAACCCCGGTGGGATCCATCTTGGTGTTTGGGGGTGGCCCTGCCTTCCTATCACCTTGACCCCCATCCGCAGCAGTCAGCCGTAGGGTCCACAACCTTGCGGTGCACTCCTAATCCCTATGGTGTGTGCATCTGTCACCTGGCCTCAAGGTGACCTGACACTCCCCTTTGACTTCCAGTTTGCGTTCCATTGCGTTTTGCCCACATGGCCTATTCCAATTTGTTGAACCTGGAGAATCTCCTTGTTCCTGCCCAGGGTAATATGTAGTGATCGCAGTTATTACTAAGGAAGGGACTAACATAGTTACATCGTTAGGTTGAAAAAAGACACAAGTCCATCTAGTTAAACCATAAAAAATAAAAATAAAAATATCATACAATCTGTTGGAAGGCAACATGGTCTAATGTCATATTTCTGGAGTTTCTACATATCTGTTTCCTATTCCCAAAGATCAGCTATGCTGCTACTTGAAGCTCCATGGCTTTACTGAGTTAGGGCCGGTTCACACAGCGAGGCGAGGCGAGGCGACACGGCTCGCCTCGCCTCGCTCCCGCAAGTCGCCCCCATTCAGTACTATGGAACCGTTCTGAGAGGAGCGACTCGAGTCGCTCCGACTCAGAAAAAAGGTTCCTGTACTACTTCGGGGCGACTTCGGGGGCGACTTGCATTGACTTCTATACAGAAGTCCTCTGCAAGTCGCCGCTGAGCTCCCCGCAGGTCGCGGCGAGGTAAGTCGGAGACGCCTCGCCGCGCCTCGCTGTGTGAACCGGCCCTTAAGATTGGAGATTCTTTTTGGTTGATACAACCAAGCATTTTCTTTCCTGGGAGTGGTCTGGGATTAGACATGTGCAAAAGGAAAAAATTTGTTTAGTTTAGTTTCGTTTTAATTTGTTAATTCATTAATTTCGTTTAGTTATATTCGTTAACTTCCTTAAATTCGTTTTCGGATTTCGTTTAGTTTTCTAGCGAATTCGAAAAATCGGCCACATTCGAAATGATTTCAACATGATTCGATATTATTTCAACCGCATTCGAAATGATTTCAACATGATTCGATATTATTTCAACCGCATTCGAAATGATTTCAACATGATTCGACATTATTTCAACCGCATTCGAAATGATTTCAACCGCATTCGAAATGATTTCAACATGATTCGATATTATTTTAACCGCATTCGAAATGATTTCAACATGATTCGAAATTATTTCAACCGCATTCGAAATTATTTCAACCGCATTCGAAATTATTTCAACATGATTCGACATTATTTCAACCGCATTCGAAATGATTTCAACATGATTCGAAATTATTTCAACCGCATTCGAAATGATTTCAACATGATTCGATATTATTTCAACCGCATTCGAAATGATTTCAACATGATTCGACATTATTTCAACCGCATTCGAAATGATTTCAACCGCATTCGAAATGATTTCAACATGATTCGATATTATTTCAACCGCATTCGAAATGATTTCAACATGATTCGAAATTATTTCAACCGCATTCGAAATTATTTCAACATGATTCGAAATTATTTCAACCGCATTCGAAATGATTTCAACATGATTCGACATAATTTCAACCGCATTCGAAATGATTTCAACATGATTCGAAATTATTTCAACCGCATTCGAAATGATTTCAACATGATTCGACATTATTTCAACCGCATTCGAAATGATTTCAACCGCATTCAAAATGATTTCAACATGATTCGATATTATTTCAACCGCATTCGAAATGATTTCAACATGATTCGAAATTATTTCAACCGCATTCGAAATGATTTCAACATGATTCGACATTATTTCAACCGCATTCGAAATGATTTCAACATGATTCGAAATGATTTCAACCGCATTCGAAATGATTTCAACATGATTCGATATTATTTCAACCGCATTCGAAATGATTTCAACATGATTCGAAATGATTTCAACCGCATTCGAAATGATTTCAACATGATTCGACATTATTTCAACCGCATTCGAAATGATTTCAACCGCATTCGAAATGATTTCAACATGATTCGATATTATTTCAACCGCATTCGAAATGATTTCAACATGATTCGAAATTATTTCAACCGCATTCGAAATGATTTCAACATGATTCGAAATTATTTCAACCGCATTCGAAATGATTTCAACATGATTCGATATTATTTCAACCGCATTCGAAATGATTTCAACATGATTCGACATTATTTCAACCGCATTCGAAATGATTTCAACCGCATTCGAAATGATTTCAACATGATTCGATATTATTTCAACCGCATTCGAAATGATTTCAACATGATTTGAAATTATTTCAACCGCATTCGAAATTATTTCAACATGATTCGAAATTATTTCAACCGCATTCGAAATGATTTCAACATGATTCGACATTATTTCAACCGCATTCGAAATGATTTCAACATGATTCGAAATTATTTCAACCGCATTCGAAATGATTTCAACATGATTCGATATTATTTCAACCGCATTCGAAATGATTTCAACATGATTCGACATTATTTCAACCGCATTCGAAATGATTTCAACCGCATTCGAAATGATTTCAACATGATTCGATATTATTTCAACCGCATTCGAAATGATTTCAACATGATTCGAAATTATTTCAACCGCATTCGAAATTATTTCAACATGATTCGAAATTATTTCAACCGCATTCGAAATGATTTCAACATGATTCGACATTATTTCAACCGCATTCGAAATGATTTCAACATGATTCGAAATTATTTCAACCGCATCCGAAATGATTTCAACCGCATTCAAAATGATTTCAACATGATTCGATATTATTTCAACCGCATTCGAAATGATTTCAACATGATTCGAAATTATTTCAACCGCATTCGAAATGATTTCAACGGCATTCGAAATGATTTCAACCACATTCGAAATGATTTCAACCGCATTCAAAATTATTTCAACCGCATTCAAAATTATTTCAACCGCATTCAAAATGATTTCAACATGATTCGATATTATTTCAACCGCATTCGAAATGATTTCAACATGATTCGATATTATTTCAACCGCATTCGAAATGATTTCAACATGATTCGACATTATTTCAACCGCATTCGAAATGATTTCAACATGATTCGAAATGATTTCAACCGCATTCGAAATGATTTCAACATGATTCGATATTATTTCAACCGCATTCGAAATTATTTCAACATGATTCGAAATGATTTCAACCGCATTCGAAATGATTTCAACATGATTCGACATTATTTCAACCACATTTGAAATGATTTCAACCGCATTCGAAATGATTTCAACCACATTCGAAATGATTTCAACATGATTCGATATTATTTCAACCGCATTCGAAATGATTTCAACATGATTCGAAATGATTTCAACCGCATTCGAAATGATTTCAACATGATTCGACATTATTTCAACCGCATTCGAAATGATTTCAACCGCATTCGAAATGATTTCAACATGATTCAAAATGATTTCAACCGCATTCGAAATGATTTCAACATGATTCAAAATGATTTCAACCGCATTCGAAATGATTTCAACATGATTCGATATTATTTCAACCGCATTCTAAATGATTTCAACATGATTCGAAATTATTTCAACCGCATTCGAAATGATTTCTGCATGATTCGAAATTATTTCAACCGCATTCGAAATTATTTCAACATGATTCGATATTATTTCAACCGCATTCTAAATGATTTCAACATGATTCGAAATTATTTCAACCGCATTCGAAATGATTTCAACATGATTCGATATTATTTCAACCGCATTCGAAATTATTTCAACCGCATTCGAAATTATTTCAGCATGATTCGAAATTATTTCAACCGCATTCGAAATGATTTCAACCGCATTCGAAATGATTTCAACCGCATTCAAAATGATTTCAACCGCATTCAAAATGATTTCAACATGATTCGATATTATTTCAACCGCATTCGAAATGATTTCAACATGATTCGACATTATTTCAACCGCATTCGAAATGATTTCAACGGCATTCGAAATGATTTCAACCGCATTCGAAATGATTTCAACCGCATTCGAAATGATTTCAACCGCATTCAAAATGATTTCAACCGCATTCAAAATGATTTCAACATGATTCGATATTATTTCAACCGCATTCGAAATGATTTCAACATGATTCGACATTATTTCAACCGCATTAGAAATGATTTCAACGGCATTCGAAATGATTTCAACCGCATTGGAAATGATTTCAACCGCATTCAAAATGATTTCAACCACATTCAAAATGATTTCAACATGATTCGATATTATTTCAACCGCATTCGAAATGATTTCAACATGATTCGATATTATTTCAACTGCATTCGAAAGGATTTCAACATGATTCGAAATTATTTCAACCGCATTCGAAATGATTTCAACATGATTCGAAATTATTTCAACCGCATTCGAAATTATTTCAGCATGATTCGAAATTATTTCAACCGCATTCGAAATGATTTCAACATGATTCGATATTATTTCAACCGCATTCGAAATTATTTCAACCGCATTCGAAATGATTTCAACATGATTCGAAATTATTTCAACCGCATTCGAAATGATTTCAACATGATTCGACATTATTTCAACCGCATTTGAAATGATTTCAACATGATTCGATATTATTTCAACCGCATTCGAAATGATTTCAACATGATTCGACATTATTTCAACCGCATTCGAAATGATTTCAACATGATTCGATATTATTTCAACCGCATTCGAAATGATTTCAACCGCATTCGAAATGATTTCAACTGCAATCGAAATGATTTCAACATGATTCGACATTATTTCAACCGCATTCGAAATGATTTCAACATGATTCGAAATTATTTCAACCGCATTCGAAATGATTTCAACATGATTCGATATTATTTCAACCGCATTCGAAATGATTTCAACATGATTCGATATTATTTCAACCGCATTCGAAATGATTTCAACCGCATTCGAAATGATTTCAACCGCAATCGAAATGATTTCAACATGATTCGACATTATTTCAACCGCATTCGAAATGATTTCAACATGATTCGAAATTATTTCAACCGCATTCGAAATGATTTCAACATGATTCGATATTATTTCAACCGCATTCAAAATGATTTCAACATGATTCGAAATGATTTCAACCGCATTCGAAATGATTTCAACATGATTCGACATTATTTCAACCACATTTGAAATGATTTCAACCGCATTCGAAATGATTTCAACCGCATTCGAAATGATTTCAACATGATTCGATATTATTTCAACCGCATTCGAAATGATTTCAACATGATTCAAAATTATTTCAACCGCATTCGAAATTATTTCAACATGATTCGACATTATTTCAACCGCATTCGAAATGATTTCAACCGCATTCGAAATGATTTCAACATGATTCAAAATGATTTCAACCGCATTCGAAATGATTTCAACATGATTCGATATTATTTCAACCGCATTCGAAATGATTTCAACATGATTCGATATTATTTCAACCGCATTCGAAATGATTTCAACATGATTCGATATTATTTCAACCGCATTCTAAATGATTTCAACATGATTCGAAATTATTTCAACCGCATTCGAAATGATTTCTGCATGATTCGAAATTATTTCAACCGCATTCGAAATTATTTCAACATGATTCGAAATGATTTCAACCGCAATCGAAATGATTTCAACATGATTCGACATTATTTCAACCGCATTCGAAATGATTTCAACATGATTCGAAATTATTTCAACCGCATTCAAAATGATTTCAACATGATTCGAAATGATTTCAACCGCATTCGAAATGATTTCAACATGATTCGAAATTATTTCAACATGATTCGACATTATTTCAACCGCATTCGAAATGATTTCAACCGCATTCGAAATGATTTCAACATGATTCGAAATTATTTCAACCGCATTCGAAATGATTTCAACATGATTCGATATTATTTCAACCGCATTCGAAATGATTTCAACATGATTCGATATTATTTCAACTGCATTCGAAAGGATTTCAACATGATTCGAAATTATTTCAACCGCATTCGAAATGATTTCAACATGATTCGAAATTATTTCAACCGCATTCGAAATTATTTCAGCATGATTCGAAATTATTTCAACCGCATTCGAAATGATTTCAACATGATTCGATATTATTTCAACCGCATTCGAAATTATTTCAACCGCATTCGAAATGATTTCAACATGATTCGAAATTATTTCAACCGCATTCGAAATTATTTCAGCATGATTCGAAATTATTTCAACCGCATTCGAAATGATTTCAACATGATTCGATATTATTTCAACCGCATTCTAAATGATTTCAGCATGATTCGAAATGATTTCAACCGCATTCGAAATGATTTCAACATGATTCGAAATTATTTCAACCGCATTCGAAATGATTTCAACATGATTCGAAATTATTTCAACCGCATTCGAAATGATTTCAACATGATTCGATATTATTTCAACCGCATTCGAAATGATTTCAACATGATTCGATATTATTTCAACCGCATTCGAAATGATTTCAACATGATTCAAAATTATTTCAACCGCATTCGAAATTATTTCAACATGATTCGACATTATTTCAACCGCATTCGAAATGATTTCAACCGCATTCGAAATGATTTCAACATGATTCAAAATGATTTCAACCGCATTCGAAATGATTTCAACATGATTCGATATTATTTCAACCGCATTCGAAATGATTTCAACATGATTCGATATTATTTCAACCGCATTCGAAATGATTTCAACATGATTCGATATTATTTCAACCGCATTCTAAATGATTTCAACATGATTCGAAATTATTTCAACCGCATTCGAAATGATTTCTGCATGATTCGAAATTATTTCAACCGCATTCGAAATTATTTCAACATGATTCGATATTATTTCAACCGCATTCTAAATGATTTCAACATGATTCGAAATTATTTCAACCGCATTCGAAATGATTTCAACATGATTCGATATTATTTCAACTGCATTCGAAAGGATTTCAACATGATTCGATATTATTTCAACCGCATTCGAAATGATTTCAACATGATTCGATATTATTTCAACTGCATTCGAAAGGATTTCAACATGATTCGAAATTATTTCAACCGCATTCGAAATGATTTCAACATGATTCGAAATTATTTCAACCGCATTCGAAATTATTTCAGCATGATTCGAAATTATTTCAACCGCATTCGAAATGATTTCAACATGATTCGATATTATTTCAACCGCATTCGAAATTATTTCAACCGCATTCGAAATGATTTCAACATGATTCGAAATTATTTCAACCGCATTCGAAATTATTTCAGCATGATTCGAAATTATTTCAACCGCATTCGAAATGATTTCAACATGATTCGATATTATTTCAACCGCATTCTAAATGATTTCAGCATGATTCGAAATGATTTCAACCGCATTCGAAATGATTTCAACATGATTCGATATTATTTCAACCGCATTCGAAATGATTTCAACAAGATTCGAAATGATTTCAACATGATTCGAAATTATTTCAACCGCATTCGAAATGATTTCAACATGATTCGAAATTATTTCAACCGCATTCGAAATGATTTCAACATGATTCGAAATTATTTCAACCGCATTCGAAATTATTTCAGCATGATTCGAAATTATTTCAACCGCATTCGAAATGATTTCAACATGATTCGATATTATTTCAACCGCATTCGAAATTATTTCAACCGCATTCGAAATTATTTCAACCGCATTCGATATTATTTCAACCGCATTCGAAATTATTTCAACATGATTCGAAATTATTTCAACCGCATTCGAAATGATTTCAACATGATTCGATATTATTTCAACCGCATTCGAAATTATTTCAACCGCATTCGAAATTATTTCAACCGCATTCGAAATTATTTCAACCGCATTCAAAATGATTTCAACATGATTCGAAATTATTTCAACCGCATTCGAAATGATTTCAACAAGATTCGATATCATTTCAACCGCATTCAAAATGATTTCAACGTGCTAGAAACTCTAAATTTGGTATACAAACACAATAGTACTAGCACTACAACATATCCAAATTTGGAGTTTCTAGCACCAAGTGACCCCGAGATACATGGCCCTAAAGTCGGGTCACAAAATATTTTCGAATACGGTTGAAATAATTTCGAATCATGTTGAAATCATTTAGTACTTTCGGCTCAAATACAATACAACACCCTTCTAACTCAGTTCTCAGGAATGCACTTTGCCAGTAATCCATCCTCCGGCACAAAATTAATTAGCTGATTGGACTATAGGATTTAATTTGAGCTGACCTTTTGTTTCATTAGATCTTTAAAAAATTACTGAATCATGTCGAATTCATTCGAATTCATTCGTTATATTTCTTTCGCATTCGTTGTAATTCGTTATTTTTTTATTCGGACATTCGGATGCAAAATTCAGCCGAATTTCGATTCGTTACGAAACGAATTGCACAAGCCTATCTGGGATGTCGTTTCTCAGCTCTTGGTTCCGGACTGTCTGTTGCTATAACGCAAACTTGAAAGGGACCATAGCTGACAAGATGATTGATGAATGTCCTGCTACAGAAAATCAAAAGATCAAAGGCATTGAAGAGTGACCTAGGATACTGTCATATAAACCAGATGTGACCAGAACTGTGTGACGGCGACAGAGTGAAGCAGACATAAATAGGTGAAAGTAAGTGAGTTTATTAACCACTTACAGACCGGAACCATTTTGCTGGTCAAAGACCAGACCACTTTTTGCGATTCGGCACTGCGTCGCTTTAACTGACAATTGCGCGGTCGTGCGACGTGGCTCCCAAACAAAATTGACGTCCTTTTTTTCCCCACAAATAGAGCTTTCTTTTGGTGGTATTTGATCACCCCTGCGGTTTTAATTTTTTGCGCTATAAACAAAAATAGAGCGACAATTTCGAAAAAAACTCATTATATTTTACTTTTTGTTATAATAAATATCCCCCAAAAATATATATAAAAAACTTTTTTTCCCTCAGTTTAGGCCGATACGTATTCTTCTACATATTTTTGGTAAAAAAAAAATCGCAAAAAGCGATTATTGATTGGTTTGCGCAAAAGTTATAGCGTTTACAAAATAGGGATAGTTTTATAGCATTTTTATTAATAATTTTTTATTATTAATTTTTTTTACTAGTAATGGCGGCGATCAGCGATTTTTATTGTGACTGCGACATTGTGGGGGACACATCGGACATTTTTGACACATTTTTGGGACCATTGTCATTTATACAGCAATCAGTGCTATATAAATGCAGTGATTCCTGTGTAAATGACACTGGCAGTGAAGGGGTTAACCAGTGGGTGGCAGTGTAGGGGTTAAGTGTTCCTAGGGGGTGTGTTACTAACTGTGGGGGGGTTGGGCTTTCATTTAGTGAACACTGACCTCTGCTCCAATCACATGGAGCAGAGATCAGCGTCACGAGTTGCTAGGCAGAATGGAGAAATGTTGTTTACAACGGCATTTCCTCCATTCGGCCGCTCCGTGAGATGATCGCGGGGATGCCCGCGGCGATCGAGTCCGCGGGTCCCGCGACCGGACTCACGGGGGACCCGACCAGTGGCGCGCTCCCGATGGCAGGGCGGCATTGAATATTGGACTTACATGCACGCCAATATGCCTGCCCGTGCCATTCTGTCGACGTATATCGTCGTGCGCTGGTCAGGAACCGGTTAAAGTCATTGCATATAAATGTGAACACACCACCAATACAAACAGGCTGAACAAACCAAACAACCAGTGATAATAAACCAACCAGCATACCCTGTTTCCCCTAAAATAAGACCTAGCGTGATTGTCGGTGTTGGCTGCAATATAAGCCCTACCACCCAAATAAGCCCTACTCTGTTTCCTCAAAAATAAGCCCTATCCTGAAAAGAAGACCTACAAGGACTTTAACTAGGGCTTATTTGGGGGGTAGGGCTTTTATTGCAGCAATCACCGACAATCACACTAGGTCTTATTTTAGGGGAAACAGGGTATATAGCAAAAGGGGAGTCCCAGAATTGTAGTCAAAGCCAGGACAGGACCATAAACAGGAGATCAGCAGATGGGGGGGGGGGGGGGGGTAGGAGTAAACAGACAAGGAACAGGATGGAAGGGATCAGGCTGCAGGGCAAGGATCCAGGGATACAGGAACAGATACAAACAGGTTCAAGATACAGGGATCAGGATCAGGCTAACAGATAAACAGGCTGAAGGTCAAGGGCACAAGGACAATACCAGAGCCAAGGTGTGTAGGCACTTGCCGGGGTATTTTATACTCATCTCAATCAGAGGCAGGTAATGCCTGATTGCAGGAGATGATGTCGGCCCCACACTGCCAGGAACCACCTGCTTTGCGTCCCAAAGATCACATAATACTACCAACAGGGGAAAGCTCCCCTGGCAGTCCCAGACTGCCAGGAGACACCTGCTGGTGGACCATAGTACTTCACGCCAAATATCTGGCAGTGGTGTCAGCAGATGGAACCTTCCCTGACAGATACAGAGACATGATACATGGACAATGCTGCCCCTAGAGGCCAATATAGCAGGACGGACAGTAATATAATCCCCATAAATACCGATTCGTCAAAAGCCTAGATGGGATGGCACTGGGGTATAAAAGAGTGAGAGAGCTATCTCTTGTCTCTACCCTTATCGCTCTTGGCTTGTGCCTGGGCCGCATGGCTCTATCCGGCATTTTTGAGCCGCATGGCTCTCTCTTTGTCACCTGAGTCAAGCCTGACGATCCAAAGCCTCTAGGAAAGCATTGTGATCTGTATCCTACACTGCCAGGAACCACCTGCTGGTGGACACCAGTACTGCGTCCCAAAGATCACATAATACTACCAACAGGGGAAAGCTCCCCTGGCAGTCCCAAACTGCCAGGAGACACCTGCTGGTGGACCATAGTACTTCACGCCAAATATCAGGCAGCGGTGTCAGCAGATGGAACCTTCCCTGACAGATACAGAGACATGATACATGGACAATGCTGCCCCTAGAGGCCAACATAGCAGGACAGTAATATAATCCCCATAAATACTGATTCGGCAAAAGTCTAGATGGGATGGCACTGGGGTATAAAAGAGTGAGAGAGCTATCTCTTGTCTCTACCCTTATCGCTCTTGGCTTGTGCCTGGGCCGCATGGCTCTATCCAGCATTTTTGAGCCGCATGGCTCTCTCTTTGTCATCTGAGTCAAGCCTGACGATACGAAGCCTCTAGGAAAGCATTGTGATCTGTATCCTACACTGCCAGGAACCACCTGCTGGTGGACACCAGTACTGCGTCCCAAAGATCACATAATACTACCAACAGGGGAAAGCTCCCCTGGCAGTCCCAGACTGCCAGGAGACACCTGCTGGTGGACCATAGTACTTCACGCCAAATATCAGGCAGCGGTGTCAGCAGATGGGACCTTCCCTGACAGATACTGAGACATGATACATGGACAATGCTGTCCCTAGAGGCCAATATAGCAGGACGGAGAGTAATATAATCCCCATAAATACCGATTCGTCAAAAGTCTAGATGGGATGGCACTGGGGTATAAAAGAGTGAGAGAGCTATCTCTTGTCTCTACCCTTATCGCTCTTGGCTTGTGCCTGGGCCGCATGGCTCTATCCAGCATTTTTGAGCCGCATGGCTCTCTCTTTGTCATTTGAGTCAAGCCTGACGATACGAAGCCTCTAGGAAAGGATTGTGATCTGTGTCCTTTCGGTTTAGTGCTTCAACTGCTTTGCACTGTTTAGGAGCCATGGCCATCACATTGGCTCCTTGTTGTGCCGGTTGCCATGCCACACTTTTCTTTTTCCGGACTGTCATTAGCTGTAATGGGGGTTGGCCTGGAGCCTGCCCTTGAGGTGGAGCTTCCTGCTTGTATTCCCGAAAAGCGAATCCATTCTGATTCCATTCCCGCCTAGTACTGGAACATTGCTTTGATCTGCAGGTGATTTGCAGAAGATTAAGTATTCTATGGTCCCGTAGAACATTCAGGGACTTCTGGAAAGGCCGAGCCGCGGGTCACCACCTCTCCAGTTTGATCAAACATGCGAACAAAAACTTTTATTCTCATTCAGGCGACATCTATTACCAGGATGCATAACTTTTTGGCATCCTCCAAAGCTACACTATATTACCAAAAGTATTGGGACGCCTGCCTTTACGTGAACTTTAATGACATCCCAGTCTTAGTCCGGAGGGTTCAATATTGAGTTGGCCCTTTGCAGCTATAACAGCTTCAACTCTTCTGGGAAGGCCGTCCACAAGGTTTAGGAGGGTCTCTATGGGGAATGTTTGACCATTCTTCCAGAAGAGCATTTGTGAGGTCAGGCACTGATGTTGGATGAGAAGGCCTGGCTCGCAGTCTCCGCTCTAATTCATCCCAAAGGTGTTCTATGGGGGTTGAGGTCAGGACTCTGTGCAGGCCAGTCAAGTTCCTCCACCCCAAACTCGCTCATGTATATATTTATGGACCTTGCTTTGTGCACTGGTCCAAATCATTTGGTGGAGGGGGGATTATTTTGTGGGAGGAGGGGGGATTATGGTGTGGGGGTTGTACTTGGCTCCTTAGTTCCAGTGAAGGCGTCAGCATACCAAGACATTTTGGACAATTTCATGCTCCCAACTTTGTGGAAACAGTTTGGGGGACGGCCCCTTCCTGTTCCAACATGACTGCCCCACCAGTGCACAAAGTAAGGTCCATAAAGACGTGGATGAGCGAGTTTGGGGTGGAGGAACTTGACCGGTCTGCGCAGAGTCCTGACGCAGCAGCAAGACTCAGGAGCGAGCCCGCACGGGTACCCCCAGGCAAAGCAGCTTTCCGTGGGGGGGCACCAAATGAAGAGGAGGGGTCTGGAACACCGGCTGGGGGGACCCCCAGAAGAGAAGGATCGTGGCTGCTCTGTGCAATCAATTGCACAGAGAATGTGAGTTAGGCTTTGTTTGTTATTTTTATTAAAGGAAAACAAAAATCAAAGGGTTTGGAACCCCTTTAAAATGACTTCATCTGCAGATTGAAGTTCCTCCCTTTTGATCTGCAGATGAATAAACAGAAATATATCAAATTAAACAATGTTTCTTTATATCTTTTTATCTTTTTCTGTTTTAGGTTGAGCAATGTTGTTGATAAACATTGCCTGGCTGCTTTTTTTTCCTTTCTTGCAGCTCCAATTGCCGGAACTTTGTTTATATTTCAGCTGTCAACAGGGGAACCCCACTGACAGCTGAATGAATAATCAATTGGTAAGGACACGGCTGCCCTGCTCCTTAACAACCAATAATCGCCCGCTTTTTTTTTTTTACATTTCAGCTGTCAGTGGGGGAATCCCGCTGCCAGCTGAAATATCCGAGTCTGAAAGTACCGTGCAAATGCTTAGTATCGGCACTGATACTGGTATCGGGATCGGTGCAACACTAGTAGTAACCCCAGATCCAGTATCTATCATGGGCCCATCTTTCATCATTATTGTTACCGGCTTATTTCATCCCACTGACACCAACAATGTCACCTCGCTGACACCAACAATGTCACCTCTCTGACACCAACAATGTCACCTCTCTGACACCAACAATGTCACCTCGCTGACACAAAGTCATCCCACTGACACCAACAATGTCATCTCACTGACACCAACAATGTCATCCCACTGATACCAACAATGTCATCCCACTGACACCAACAATGTCATCCCACTGACACCAACAATGTCATCTCACTGATACCAACAATGTCATCCCACTGACACCAACAATGTCATCTCACTGATACCAATAATGTCATCCCACTGACACCAACAATGTCATCCCACTGACACCAACAATGTCATCCCACTGACACCAACAATTTCATCCCACTGACACCAACAATGTCACATCACTGACACCAACAATGTCATCTCACTGACACCAACAATGTCACCTCTCTGACACCAACAATGTCACCTCGCTGACACAAAGTCATCTCACTGACACCAACAATGTCATCCCACTGACACCAACAATGTCATCTCACTGACACCAACAATGTCATCTCACTGACACCAACAATGTCATCTCACTGACACCAACAATGTCATCCCACTGACACCAACAATGTCATCTCACTGATACCAATAATGTCATCTCACTGATACCAACAATGTCATCCCACTGACACCAACAATGTCATCCCACTGACACCAACAATGTCATCCCACTGACACCAACAATTTCATCCCACTGACACCAACAATGTCACATCACTGACACCAACAATGTCATCTCACTGACACCAACAATGTCATCTCACTGACACCAACAATGTCATCCCACTGATACCAACAATGTCATCCCACTGACACCAACAATGTCATCTCACTGACACCAACAATGTCATCCCACTGATACCAACAATGTCATCCCACTGATACCAACAATGTCATCCCACTGACACCAACAATGTCATCTCACTGATACCAATAATGTCATCTCACTGATACCAACAATGTCATCCCACTGACACCAACAATGTCATCCCACTGACACCAACAATGTCATCCCACTGACACCAACAATGTCACATCACTGACACCAACAATGTCACATCACTGACACCAACAATGTCATCTCACTGACACCAACAATGTCATCTCACTGACACCAACAATGTCATCCCACTGATACCAACAATGTCATCCCACTGACACCAACAATGTCATCCCACTGATACCAACAATGTCATCCCACTGACACCAACAATGTCATCCCACTGATACCAACAATGTCATCCCACTGACACCAACAATGTCATCTCACTGATACCAATAATGTCATCTCACTGATACCAACAATGTCATCCCACTGACACCAACAATGTCATCCCACTGACACCAACAATTTCATCCCACTGACACCAACAATGTCACATCACTGACACCAACAATATAGAGTTTATTTAATGCAGCTGACATGAACCATATGGGACCTATTTCATTGCACCGATGACACCAATAATACAGCCTATTTTATCTCAGAGTTCACTTTACCTCACTGGGGCCTCATTTATCCCACCGACACCAAAGATGGGAATTATTTTATTTCATTGACACCAACAATGGAACTTCATTCCCTTCTTATGTCACCACAATGAGGCTTCTGTTCTCCCACCGAGACCAACTACGGGGCTCATTCTCCCCCCACAGTCCACACCATGGGGCTTCTATTCTATCTCATTGACACAAACCATCGATTTCATTTTTTCCCACGAACAGAAGGAATCTGGGCCTCATTTTTTTGTTGCTCCTCTCCGTTACCCCAGAGGTCTCCAGCCTACGGCCCGCGGGCCACATGTGCCCACTACAAGATTTGATCAAACTCGCAGCTGATGTGCGCGCTTTCCGCTCTCCCTTCCCCCGACAGCGGATGTGCACGGACTCCACTTCTTCCCCCCCAACAGTAAGGTGGAGCTCTGATGGGGACACTGATGTGAGGGGGACTCTGATGTGAGGGGGACTCTGATGTGAGGGGGACTCGGATAGGGACACGAATGTGAGGGGGACTCTGATGGGGACATTAATGTAAGGGGGGACTCTGATGGGGACATTAATGTAAGGGGGGACTCTGATGGGGACATTAATGTAAGGGGGGACTCTGATGGGGACATTAATGTAAGGGGGGACTCTGATGGGGACATTAATGTAAGGGGGGCTCTGATCTGGACTTCTATTTAAGGGGAGACACTGACAGGGATACCAATGTAAGGGGAGATGGGGACTCTGATATAAGCGGGGACTCTGCTGGGGACCCTGATGTAAGGGAGACTCTGATGGGGACGCTGACATAAGGGGAGACTCTCATGGGTACCCTGATATATCAAGGTACTCTGATGTAATGGGGGACTCTGGCAGTGACCCTGATCTTAGGGGGGACTCTGATGGGGACCCCTGAAGTAAAAAGGAAATCTAATGGGGACCCTGATGTAAGGGAAACTCTGATGGGGACCCAGCTGTAAGGGGGGCTCTGATGTGGACACTGATTTAAAAGGAAGTCTAAGGGGAACCCTGATATAAGGGGACCCTAACAGGATCCTGATGTAAGGGGGAGTCTGATGGGGACCCTGATGTAAGGGGGAGTCTGATGGAGATCCTGATGTAAGGGGGAGTCTGATGCAGACCCTGATGTAAGGGGAAGTCTGATGCGGACCCTGATGTAAGGGAGAGTCTGATGCGGATCCTGATGTAAGGGGGAGTCTGATGCGGATCCTGATGTAAGGGGGAGTCTGATGCGGATCCTGATGTAAGGGGGAGTCTGATGCGGATCCTGATGTAAGGGGGAGTCTGATGGGGACCCTGATGTAAGGGGGAGTCTGATGGAGATCCTGATGTAAGGGGGAGTCTGATGCAGACCCTGATGTAAGGGGGAGTCTGATGCGGATCCTGATGTAAGGGGGAGTCTGATGGGGACCCTGATGTAAGGGGGAGTCTGATGGGGACCCTGATGTAAGGGGGAGTCTGATGGGGACCCTGATGTAAGGGGGGGAGTCTGATGGGGACCCTGATGTAAGGGGGAGTCTGATGGGGACCCTGATGTAAGGGGGAGTCTGATGCGGACCCTGATGTAAGGGGGAGTCTGATGGGGACCCTGATGTAAAGGGGAGTCTGATGGGGATCCTGATGTAAGGGGGAGTCTGATGGGGACCCTGATGTAAGGGGGAGTCTGATGGGGACCCTGATGTAAGGGGGAGTCTGATGGGGACCCTGATGTAAGGGGGAGTCTGATGGGGATCCTGATGTAAAGGGGAGTCTGATGGGGATCCTGATGTAAGGGGGAGTCTGATGGGGACCCTGATGTAAGGGGGAGTCTGATGGGGACCCTGATGTAAGGGGGAGTCTGATGGGGACCGTGATGTAAAGGGGAGTCTGATGGGGATCCTGATGTAAGGGGGAGTCTGATGGGGACCCTGATGTAAGGGGGAGTCTGATGGGGACCCTGATGTAAGGGGGAGTCTGATGGGGACCGTGATGTAAAGGGGAGTCTGATGGGGATCCTGATGTAAGGGGGAGTCTGATGGGGATCCTGATGTAAGGGGGAGTCTGATGGGGACCCTGATGTAAGGGGGAGTCTGATGGGGACCGTGATGTAAAGGGGAGTCTGATGGGGATCCTGATGTAAGGGGGAGTCTGATGGGGATCCTGATGTAAGGGGGAGTCTGATGGGGACCCTGATGTAAGGGGGAGTCTGATGGGGACCCTGATGTAAGGGGGAGTCTGATGGGGACCCTGATGTAAGGGGGAGTCTGATGGGGACCGTGATGTAAAGGGGAGTCTGATGGGGATCCTGATGTAAGGGGGAGTCTGATGGGGACCCTGATGTAAGGGGGAGTCTGATGGGGACCCTGATGTAAGGGGGAGTCTGATGGGGACCCTGATGTAAGGGGGAGTCTGATGGGGACCGTGATGTAAAGGGGAGTCTGATGGGGATCCTGATGTAAGGGGGAGTCTGATAAGGACCCTGTTATGAGGGGGACTCTGATGAGAAAGATGCAGTTTGAAATGACTTTTGTTTGATCTTTTATTATTGCCTTAAGTTTTTTTTTAGAATTTCTTTGCTTTACTGAAGTTCTTTATCTTTTCTTCTGAATAATATGCTAATTAAAAAAAAAAAAAATAAGTTTTTTTTTATCAATTCATTAAAATGTTATTCATTCATACATTGAACTGATTTATTTCTAGGCGGTGGATATTGGTAAATATATAGAATAAAGTCCTTGTGCGGGAAGGTTTGGAGACCCCCGATCCCCTCTATACTCGGAGGTTATATTACTATGGGCTGCACTACAACTAACAAAAAGAGTCCCAATGCCAAAAAAACAAAAACATAATAAAACAGAAAAAAAGAGAACTGAATGGGATTATTTTATTTTCTCTCTCATCACCCAGAAATGCTGGCACTCGCTGAGCCGGGTTCATTTAGGGAGAGGTTCTTATCTCCAGAGAACACGTTGTTGTCCCATCAATGTGCCGGGAGAAGAAGACTCCATCGGGGCAGACTGCTAGAGGTAAGACTTGGTAATAATCAAGACATACGGGGGGGAGGGGGACTGGGGACATCTGTACTGGGGGGGGACATCTGTACTGGGGGGGGGCATCTGTACTGGGGGGGGGACTGGGGACATCCGTACTGGGGGGGGGGGATATCCGTACTGGGGAGGGACTGGGGACATCTGTACTGGGGGGGGGGTATCCGTACTGGGGAGGGACTGGGGACATCTGTACTGGGGGGGGGGGGAGATATCCGTACTGGGGAGGGACTGGGGACATCTGTACTGGGGGGTATCCGTACTGGGGAGGGACTGGGGACATCCATACTGGGGGGGGGGGAGATATCCGTACTGGGGAGGGACTGGGGACATCTGTACTGGGGAGGGATATCCGTACAGGGGAGGGACTGGGAACATCTGTACTGGGGGGGGGGATATCCATACAGGGGAGGGACTGGGGACATCTGTACTGGGGGGGATATCCATACAGGGGAGGGACTGGGGACATCTGTACTGGGGGGGGGGATATCCATACAGGGGAGGGACTGGGGACATCTGTACTGGGGGGGGGATATCCATACAGGGGAGGGACTGGGGACATCTTTACTGGGGGGGGGATATCCATACAGGGGAGGGACTGGGGACATCTGTACTGGGGGGGGGGGATATCCATACAGGGGAGGGACTGGGGATATCTGTACTGGGGGGGATATCCATACAGGGGAGGGACTGGGGACATCTGTACTGGGGGGGGGGATATCCATACAGGGGAGGGACTGGGGACATCTGTACTGGGGGGGGATATCTGTAAGGGGGGGGGAACGGGGTTGTCAACCGTCAGAAAATTTACTTTCAGTTTGTAAAACCCAATGACTTTTACAGCTGTCTTTGTCACGTTGTGTTGCCTTCCGTCCTTGTTTTGTGTATTATCTGTGTTTTTCCATATCATGGTTATACTGTTTAACCACTTCACCTCTGGATGATTTACCCCCCCCCCTTCCTGACCAGGCCATTTTTTGCAATACAGCACTGCGTCGCTTTAACTGAGCGGGTGAGCACTGAACTTATTCTCTCTGGAGAAGAGACACCTGAGAGGGGATATCATTTCATTATATAAATACCGGACTGGTGACCCCACAATATATAAATACCAGACCGGTGACCCCACAATATATAAATACCGGACTGGTGACCCCACAATATATAAATACCGGACTGGTGACCCCACAATATATAAATACCGGACTGGTGACCCCACAATATATAAATACCGGACTGGTGACCCCACAATATATAAATACCGGACTGGTGACCCCACAATATATAAATACCGGACTGGTGACCCCACAATATATAAATACCGGACTGGTGACCCCACAATATATAAATACCAGACTGGTGACCCCACAATATGTAAATACCAGACCGGTGACCCCGCGATATATAAATACCAGACCGGTGACCCCACAATATATAAATACCAGACTGGTGACCCCACAATATATAAATACCAGACTGGTGACCCCACAATATGTAAATACCAGACTGGTGACCCCACAATATGTAAATACCAGACTGGTGACCCCACAATATATAAATACCGGACCGGTGACCCCACAATATATAAATACCAGACCGGTGACCCCACAATATATAAATACCGGACTGGTGACCCCACAATATATAAATACCGGACTGGTGACCCCGCAATATATAAATACCGGACTGGTGACCCCACAATATATAAATACTGGACTGGTGACCCCGCAATATATAAATACCGGACTGGTGACCCCGCAATATATAAATACCAGACTGGTGACCCCGCAATATATAAATACCGGACTGGTGACCCCAAAATATATAAATACCGGACTGGTGACCCCACAATATATAAATACCGGACTGGTGACCCCACAATATATAAATACCGGACTGGTGACCCCACAATATATAAATACTTTAAATACTATAAATACTTTAATGAGTGGCCACGTGTAATTGCCAATGCAATTGACCACAGTCCAATCAGAATGCAGGTGGCGTCTTTATAGGGGTTTCATCTTGTAGGTGGGTGGGGGGGTTGTGGATTCTTCCTAGTCCTCCAGGAGGGCTGCTCTGGGCTATATTTAGGGGAGCTAGTGTTGGGGGGGTCATCATTTTTTAGTGGGAGGGTGTGGGCATGTGGGTGGGAGGGTTCTTGTGGGGGGGGGGTTATTGCAGGGATAGTTACCTCTTTTGGATGCTGTGATGATTTTGCAATTTTTCAGTCCCCCCCCCCCACAAAATTAGCATTTGATAAATGGCCGTGCAAATAATGTTTGACATTAAAAACAATTGCACCAGCCACCATTTTTATTTGGGGGGGGGGGGGGAAATGCACATTTTATGTACGAAAAAAAAAAAAAAAAGAGAAAAGAGATTGTGGAGGGGAAGCAGTTAAGAAAAGCTTCCAGTCTACATAGCTTTCCATAAATGTGCAGGAAGGAAGTCTTGTATACAAGATTCATCGGGCTTAATATCTGACAGCCAAGCTGAAATATTAGAAGAATGACGAGGGATTCCATCGGCTGCAGACTGGTAGAGGTAAGACCCGATAATAATGAAGTCCGGGGGGGGGAGGGACACAACCAACAGACTTCTTCATGGTGAGGGACCTGGTATGGACTACCAGCCATGGTAGTGATTGGTTGGCATAGGAGAAAGTGGGTGTTCCTTAACCACTTACAGACCGGACCATTTTGCTGGTCAAAGACCAGACCACTTTTTGCGATTCGGCACTGCGTCGCTTTAACTGACAATTGCGCGGTCGTGCGACGTGGCTCCCAAACAAAATTGACAGCCTTTTTTTCCCACAAATAGAGCTTTCTTTTGGTGGTATTCGATCACCTCTGCGGTTTTTATTTTTTGCACTATAAACAAAAATAGAGCGACAATTTAGAAAAAAAAAAACGCATTATTTTTTACTTTTTGTTATAATAAATATCCCCCAAAAATATATAAAAAAACATTTTTTTCCCTCAGTTTAGGCCGATACGTATTCTTCTACATATTTTTGGTTAAAAAAAAAATCGCAATAAGCGATTATTGATTGGTTTGCGCAAAAGTTATAGCGTTTACAAAATAGGGGATAGTTTTATAGCATTTTTATTATCAGTGCTATACAAATGCAGTGATTCCTGTGTAAATGACACTGGCAGTGAAAGGGTTAACCAGTGGGTGGCAGTGTAGGGGTTAAGTGTTCCTAGGGGCGTGTTACTAACTGTGGGGGGGCTGGGCTTTCATTTAGTGAACACTGATCTCTACTCCAATCACATGGAGCAGAGATCAGCGTCACTAGTTGCTAGGCAGAGTGGAGAAATGCTGTTTACACGGCATTTCCTCCATTCGGCCGCTCCGTGAGACGATCGCGGGGATGCCCGTGGCGATCGAATCCGTGGGTCCCGTGACCGGACTCACGGAGGTCCCGACCAGCGGCGCGCTCCCGATGGCAGGGCGGCATTGAATATTGGACGTACCTGTACGCCAATATGCCTGCCCGTGCCATTCTGTCGACGTACATCGCCGCACGCTGGTCGGGAACCGGTTAAAGTGACACTAAACTCCTTTTATAAAACAAATACAATGTGTCTAAATGTAAGTAGAATGTACCTTCCATCTTTCTCTTCCTTTTGTATCATCCCTCAAATCCGCAAGCCTTTTTTTCCTACTGTTTTCAGATTTTGCGTACTAAGGTGGCTACGTTCCTTCTCCATGCCCACCTTGTGTATGTGTGAGGGCTTACCTAGGTTGGAGTCCATGGCGCAGAGATGTAGGCTCATCCTTGCAAATACACACAGCCCACGGTAACAAAGAGATAAGCTACCTGGGCTGTGAATCTGTGCACAGGGGGCTTGACAGGAATAGACAAGCCACCTTATCTGTGCCTATTAGTGCCACCTTAACTGTGCCTATCAGTGCCCAACAGTGCAGCCCATCAGTGCCCACCAGTGCCGCCTCATCAGCGCATTTCAATGAAGGAGAAAAATTACCTGTTTGCAAAATTTTATAACAAACTATTAAACATGATTTTTAATTTTTTTTTTTTTTTTGCATCTTTTTTTGTTTGTTTACTAAAAAATAAAACTCCCAGCTGTAATTAAATACCACCAAAAGAAAGCTCTATTTGTGGGAAAAAAACGATAAAAATTTCATTTGGGTACAGTGTTGTATGCCCGCGCAATTGTCATTCAAAGTGCATCAGCGCTGAAAGCTGAAAATTTGTCTGGGCAGGAGGGGGGTGTAAGTGCCCAGTAAGCAAGTGGTTAATAATAAAAGTAAATAGAACAAACGTAGTCAAAACATAACCAAAGTTCGGTAGCCGAAACGGATAGTCAGCCAAGCCAGAAGTCAGGGATCAGTGTAGTGGAACAGCAAGCAGGATCTGGAGCCAGGAGGGATGTCAGCAAAGCAAGTCTTGAACAGGATCGCAGGAGAGCGTCTCGGTTTCTGTGATGTTGACCAAGGCGAAGGCAGAGATCCTCTGGACTGGATGGCTTAAAGCGGACCTCCACCCTGAAGTGGAAGTTCTGCGCATCTGATCCCTCCCCCCCTCCGGTGTCACAATCGGCACCTTTCAGGGGGGAGGGGGGTGCAGTTACCTGGATAATCCAGGTATCTGTACCCACTTCCGGGACAAGACCACCGCAGACTGTCGCAGATGCCCCCCCCCGTTGTGTTCTGGGAAACACACAGTTCCTTCCCTCCCCACCTTCATCGATGAGTCTTCCCACCCCCACCTACATCGATGAGCCTTCCCTCTCCACCTCCATCAATGAGCCTTCAACCCCCCACCTCGATCAATGATTTTCCCTCCCCACCTCCATCAATAATCAATGACCCTTTCCGCCCCACCTCAATCAATGGGCTTTCCCGCCCCACCTCCATCAATGAGTCTTCCCTCCCCACCTCCATCAATGAGTCTTCCCTCCCCACCTCCATCAATGAGTCTTCCCTCCCCACCTCCATCAATGAGCCTTCCCTCCCCACCTTCATCAATGAGCCTTCCCTCCCCACCTCCATCAATGAGAGTTCCCTCCCCACCTCCATCAATGAGAGTTCCCTCCCCACCTCCATCAATATTCCTTCCCTCTCAACCTCCATTAATGAACCTTCCCTCCCCACCTCCATCAATGAGCCTTCCCTCCCCACCTTCATCAATGAGTCTTCCCTCCCCACCTCCATCAATGAGCCTTCCCTCCCCACCTTCATCAATGAGCCTTCCCTCCCCACCTCCATCAATGAGCCTCCCCTCCCTACCTCCATCAATGAGCCTTCCCTCCCCACCTCCATCAATGAGCCTTCCCTCCCCCACCTCCATCAATGAGCCTTGGCCACCCATGACCTTGTAACCAGTTTACCTTCCTTGGACCACTTTTGGTTGGCCCTGATCAC
Source organism: Lithobates pipiens (assembly GCF_037356315.1). NCBI lineage: Eukaryota > Metazoa > Chordata > Amphibia > Anura > Ranidae > Lithobates > Lithobates pipiens. Next base: position 101,590 of record NW_027507915.1, read on the forward strand.
TGCAGACTGGGAACACCCCACAAGAGCTGCAGTTTTGGAGTTGCCTGACCCAGTCTTTTGGCCCTGGCCAAAGTCGCTCCAATCCTTACACCTGCCCCATTTTTACCTGTTTTCAACATGAATTTCAGGGACAACATGTTCACTTGCTGCCTAATATATCCCACCCACTTTCAGATGCCGTTGTCACAAGATAACCAATGCTACCGACTTTACCTGTCAGCGGTCATATGGTTACGGCTGATTGGTGTATATCTCTTTATGGTGAACGTCTCCGTACTCACTGACATTTGCTGACTGTTGCACGCTCCTGATATAGTTCCTGGAATGCCTGAGCTGTGTCTATTGGGCCAGTAAAGCTCCAATGAGAATTCTGTGCCACGGAAATGTATAAATGAATGGGAGAAAGAGAAGATAAGAGTAAGAAAAAGGAAGATAAGAGGAGTTTATTTATTTAAATTTGGCAACTGTGCCCATCAAATGCAGCCACTGTGCCCATCAAATGCACCCACTGTGCCCAACAAATGCAGCCACTGTGCCCGTCAAATGCAGCCACTGTGCCCAACAAATGCAGCCACTGTGCCTGTCAAATGCAGCCACTGTGCCCGTCAAACGCAGCCACTGTGCCCGTCAAATGCAGCCACTGTGCCCGTCAAACGCAGCCACTGTGCCCGTCAAATGCAGCCACTGTGCCCATCAAAGGCAGCCACTGTGCCCGTCAAATGCAGCCACTGTGCCCAACAAATGCAGCCACTGTGCCTGTCAAATGCAGCCACTGTGCCCGTCAAACGCAGCCACTGTGCCCGTCAAACGCAGCCACTGTGCCCGTCAAACGCAGCCACTGTGCCCATCAAATGCAGCCACTGAAGCAAAAGGACTATTCCCCCTTAGGTGGGACCTTAAAGGCCACAAACACTGACATGCCTGAAAAAAATGAATTTTTATTATTACATGAAACAGGATAATTCCAGACCAAACAAATGATCAAGCATTAACAGACATCTAGCGTCAAATATTGTATGCATGTAGCCAATATAACAAAACAGAAGGAAACAAAATACAACAATACAAGTGTTATGACACTAATACTCTCCAATGGATGGTAATCCCTGGTACCCGACGCGTTTCCAGTTTAACACCTTCGTCAGGGGTAGAGAGTAGAAATAGGTGCGATCAAAAACAGTTTAATTCTAAAACGATAGTAGAAAGACACATCAGAGGGAGCAGCAGATAAAACATGAGATATGTGCAATACTCAACAGGTTTTTCTTATACCGACAAGCTAATCCACAAATGACATACCAAGCATAGTGATTCCATATCAAATACACGAGGAAACTGTCAGGATGGGGGATGCAGGTAAATGCCAGCCTAGGATCGGTATGAGTTTGAAACAAAGGGTTCCCAGATCTGTTTAATAGCGGGTAAGCAGCGGCGACTGAATTCCAGTGGTTGCGTCCGGACTGGTAAGGAAGAAGGACAGGATGTCGGTGTGATGTAAAGACCGGGGTGGGGGGGGGGGGGTCACAGATGAAATATTTAGGTAGACAGGCTGGGAAAAGGAGCCACAACCAGTGGGCAGAACTACGAGTAATCCCTCCACAATCCTACAAGAGTGTAAATAAAGCCTGAATTGGGCACCTGTGTGAGAGACGGGGGGAAAATGATGAAGATGTGATACATTGGTTAAGGCTATCGATTGATCCATTCCACACGAGGAAGATATCATCGATGTACCTGTACCAAACTATGGCTACATGCATACTATATTTCACGCTAGACGTCTGTTAATGCTTGATCATTTGTTTAATCTGGAATTATATTGTTTCATATTTTTTTCACGCATGTCAGTGTTTGTGGCCTTTAAAGTCCCACCTAAGGGGGAATAGTCCTTTTGCTTCAGTGGCTGCGTTTGACGGGCACAGTGGCTGCGTTTGACGGGCACAGTGGCTGCGTTTGACGGGCACAGTGGCTGCGTTTGATGGGCACAGTGGCTGCGTTTGACAGGCACAGTGGCTGCGTTTGACGGGCACAGTGGCTGCGTTTGACGGGCACAGTGGCTGCGTTTGACGGGCACAGTGGCTGCAATTGATGGCACAGTGGCTGTGTTTGACTGCCCCTTGGCTAATTTTAAATAAATAAACTCCTCCTATCTTCCTTTTTCTTACTCTTATCTTCTCTTTCTCTCATTCATTTATACATTTCCGTGGCACAAAATTCTCATTGGAGCTTTACTGGCCCAATAGGCACAGCTCAGGCATTCCAGGAACTATATCAGGAACGTGCAACAGTCAGCAAATGTCAGTGAGCTTGGAGACGTTCACCATAAAGAGATATACACCAATCAGCCGTAACCATCTGACTGCTGACAGGTAAAGTCGGTAGCATTGGTTATCTTGTGACAACGGCATCTGAAAGTGGGCGGGATATATTAGGCAGCAAGTGAACATGTTGTCCATGAAATTCATGTTGAAAACAGGTAAAAATGAGACTGAGTCAGGGCAACTCCAAAACTGCTCTTGTGGGGTGTTCCCGGTCTGCAGTGATCAGGGCCTAATAAGAGTATATTGAATGGTTTGTGCAAAAGTTATCGCATCTCCAAACTATGGGCTATATATTAGATTTTTTTTTTTAACTACTAGTAATGGCGGCTATCAGCGACTTATAGCGGGACTGCGATATTGCGGCAGGCAATCAGACACTAACTCACACTTTTGACACTTTGTGGGGGCCAGTGACATTATTACAGTAATTAGTGCTAAGAATATGTACTGTCACTGTACTAATGACACTGACAGGGAAGGGGTTAATATCACGGGTTTTCAAAGGGTTAAATGTGTCCCTAGGGGGTGCTTTCTTACTGTGTGTGGGGGATGGACTCGCTGTATGAACAGAGTGATCCGTGTTCTATCAGAATACCGCTACCCATCAGAAAATTCTTTGGAAGTGACTCTGCAAGACAAAATTGCTTATTACGCATGCGATATGCGTTCCGGCACGGCCGCTATGTGTATCAATAGGTTTCCTAATGTGACAGAACACAAAGCCAGCAGGGGAGATCTTTTTACACCCAGGGAAAGCGGGCAGAAGGTGGCGACGGCCATCTTGGTACACCCCGCACTGCTCAGCGGCAAACTGATTTGATACTGAAAAGGACAATTAGACTTGGTGAAAGAACGGAAAATTGTATACTTACCTGATGGTAATTTTCCTTTCCTGAGGGAAAGCATGACAGCATACTCGAATGGGATAGGCTCTGCCCCTCGCCCAATCAGGACTGGTTATACTATATATAAATGAGTCATCCCCCCCCCCCCCCCCCAGGCACCATTCTCGTAACTATACTCAACCACTAAACCCACAAGGGAGGGACCTGTATGTTGTCAAGCTTTGCATCTGGAAAGGAAAATTACCATCAGGTAAGTATATAATTTCCCGTTTTCCCGACACAAACATGACAGCATACACGAATGGGATGTAGCACGCCCACAGAACCTATAAGGGAGGGCCATGCTGAAGCATTTGAATCAACAGAACTGAAGTCAACTCCCCTGCTTCCAATGTTGCGTAATTGACTTTGCAATAGGCAAAAAAATAAAATGGCTGGTAGTATATGAACCTGGCTGGTATCCTGTAAAATTCTGGACCTTTGCCCACGAGCACGCCACCCATCCGATAAAGTGAGCTCTGCACTAGATTAATGAATTTATCTTCGTCCTATAAGCCCCTTAGCCTACTCTGACCCGAGATAATGCCGTTGTCCTAGTGGACAAGCGAAGAGTCTTCTTCTGATACTGCCAGGCCTGAAGAGGCCACTGTCTGACCTTCTAGAGAAGGGCCACTTCCATGTATTTCTTCCACGTAGAGTCCATTACTCCAGCTTGTGGTGACGCAGACATTTCAGTTTGGACATGCCGGAAGGGTGGGTGATGTCTTGACCCAGAAGCAAGCATGGCGACCCTCGTCTGGTGCCGGAGAGAAAGAAACCAGAGCTATTTTGTTTGATAAGGGTAGCAATGAGGCAGTTTACCGTTTGGATCTCTGAAATAATTCTCCCAGATGTGATATCCTTAAGAAATACTGCTTTATGCAGGCCATACATGGTCAAAGTTCAAACGAATTTTCTTTTCAAAATCAGTTCGTTTTTTTTTGTGATCTGATGATGCCACCCTTGATTTTCGAAATTCGGCCGACCAAGCCTTCAATTTAAGAAATCAAATAGATAGGTTATGGCGCTAAACCCCAAACAATTGTGCTCGTAATGACCTATCGTCAAGATTGGAGATATAAAAAGTGCTACAGTGGTGTGAAAAAGTGTTTGCCCCCTTCCTCATTTCCTGTTCCTTTGCATGTTTGTCACACTTAAGTGTTTCGGAACATCAAACCAATTTAAACAATAGTCAAGGACAACACAAGTAAACACAAAATGCAATTTGTAAATGAAGGTGTTTATTATTAAAGGTGAAAAAAAATCCAAACCATCATGGCCCTGTGTGAAAAAGTGATTGCCCCCCTTGTTAAAACATACTATAACTGTGGTTGTCCACACCTGAGTTCAATTTCTCTAGCCACACCCAGGCCTGATTATTGCCACACCTGTTCACAATCAAGGCATCACTTAAATAGGAGCTGCTTGACACAGTAAGGTCCACCAGAAGATCCTTAAAAGCTACACATCATGCCGAGACCCAAAGAAATTCAGGAACAATTGAGAAAGAAAGTAATTGAGATCTATCAGTCTGGAAAGGGTTATAAAGCCATTTCCAAAGCTTTGGGAATCCAGCGAACCACAGTGAGAGCCATTATCCACAAATGGCGAAGACATGGAACAGTGGTGAACCTTCCCAGGAGTGGCCGGCCGCCCAAAATGACCCCAAGAGCGCAGCGACGACTCATCCAAGAGGTCACAAAAGACCCCACAACAACGTCCAAGGAACTGCAGGCCTCACTTGCCTCAGTTAAGGTCAGCGTTCATGCCTCCACCATCAGGAAAAGACTGGGCAAAAATGGCCTGCATGGCAGAGTTCCAAGGAGAAAACCACTGCTGAGCAAAAAGAACATCAAAGCTCGTCTCAATTTCTCCACAACACATCTTGATGATCCCCAAGACTTTTGGGACAACATTCTGTGGAGCGATGAGACAAAAGTGGAACTCTTTGGAAGGTGTGTGTCCAAGTATATCTGGCGTAGAAGGAACACTGCATTTCATAAAAAGAACATTATACCAACAGTAAAATATGGTGGTGGTAGTGTGATGGTCTGGGGCTGTTTTGCTGCTTCAGGACCTGGAAGACTTGCCGTGATAAAAGGAACTATGAATTCTGCTGTCTACCAAGAGATCCTGAAGGAGAATGTCCGACCATCTGTTCGTGTACTCAAGCTGAAACGAACTTGGGTTCTGCAGCAGGACAATGATCCTAAACACACCAGCAAGTCCACCACCGAATGGCTGAAGAAAAACAAAATGAAGACTTTGGAGTGGCCTAGCCAAAGTCCTGACCTGAATCCTATTGAGATGTTGTGGTATGACCTTAAAAAGGCCGTTCATGCTTGAAAACCCTCTAATGTAACTGAATTAGGACAATTCTGCAAAGATGAGTGGGCCAAAATTCCTCCAGGACGCTGTAAAAGCCTCATTGCACGTTATCACAAACGCTTGGTTGCAGTTGTTGCTGCTAAGGGTGGCCCAACCAGTTATTAGGTTTAGGGGGCAATCACTTTTTCACACAGGGCCATGATGGTTTGGATTTTTTTTCACCTTTAATAATAAACACCTTCATTTACAAATTGCATTTTGTGTTTACTTGTGTTGTCCTTGACTATTGTTTAAATTGGTTTGATGTTCCGAAACACTTAAGTGTGACAAACATGCAAAGGAACAGGAAATGAGGAAGGGGGCAAACACTTTTTCACACCACTGTATATAGAATAAAGTGCAAATACTTCCTAATTATGTTGGGAAAATTGAACGAAAATAGATATAAAGTAAAATCAGTATTAAACCATCATATAAGTGCCATCTTACACTAAATAAAACCCCAACAAATTCATATAATAAATATTCACATAGATCATAATAGATATTGTGTTCTTATATAAAAGTGACAAAAGTTCTCTTGGACAGCAAAAAAACACTAAATATATCCTTCAGTGTCCTCATTAAAATAAAAAGTGAACCGTGCAAATAGGTGCAAGGAAAGTGCAAAAAAAAAGACTAAAAGTCAAAATCTAAGTTCAACCAATAATCGCATAAGGACGCATGTGTATTCACTACACGTATCCAATATTGGTGTTTTGGTTGATGATACGGCCACCGCAAAATACTAGTGCAAACAGTACGGATCTTCAATGGGAAACCTTCATCCCCGATGCGCCACTCAGTGTTATAATATGTAAATGCTCTCACCAGAACTTACGCCCCCTTGTGGAGCTGGATGGACCTTCACAATGTAAGCCACTGTGTCGCTGTCTGGCTGCTGCTGGTGCACTGGGGGAAAGTTTCACTGTTCCGTTCGTGTGATCTCCATTAAAGGGTATACATGAGGAAAGACACATCCATAGTGTAGTACGTTTTTAAACATAAACCTTTGTTTATTTAAGTTAAAACTACTCACATTTAGTATTAAAAACACATGCATGTAATCTCCGCCGGCCGTCTCTATCTGTTGGAATGGGTGCATGCAACGTGGCCACGCATTCCAACAGATAGAGACGGCCGGCGGAGATTACATGCATGTGTTTTTAATACTAAATGTGAGTAGTTTTAACTTAAATAAACAAAAGTTTATGTTTAACCACTTCCCGACCAGCGCACGACGATGTACGTCGACAGAATGGCACGGGCAGGCATATTGGCGTACAGGTACGTCCAATATTCAATGCCGCCCTGCCATCGGCGCGCTCCCGCGCTGATCGGGACCCCCGTGAGTCCGGTCGCGGGACCCGCGGACTCGATCGCCGCGCGCATCCCCGCGATCGTCTCACGGAGCGGCCGAATGGAGGAAATGCTGTGTAAACAACATTTCTCCATTCTGCCTAGCAACTAGTGACGCTGATCTCTGCTCCATGTGATTGGAGCAGAGATCAGTGTTCACTAAATGAAAGCCCAGCCCCCCCCACAGTTAGTAACACGCCCCTAGGAACACTTAACCCCTACACTGCCACCCACTGGTTAACCCTTTCACTGCCAGTGTCATTTACACAGGAATCACTGCATTTATATAGCAGTGATTACTGTATAAATGACAATGGTCCCAAAAATGTGTCAAAAATGTCCGATGTGTCCGCCACAATGTCGCAGTCACAATAAAAATCGCAGATCGCCGCCATTACTAGTAAAAAAAAAAATTATTAATAAAAATGCTATAAAACTATCCCTATTTTGTAAACGCTATAACTTTTGTGCAAACCAATCAATAATCTCTTATTGCGATTTTTTTTTACCAAAAATATGTAGAAGAATACGTATCGGCCTAAACTGAGGGAAAAAAAATGTTTTTTTATATATTTTTGGGGGATAGTTATTATAACAAAAAGTAAAAAATAATGCGTTTTTTTCAAAATTGTTGCTCTATTTTTGTTTATAGCGCAAAAAAATAAAAACCGCAGGGGTGATCAAATACCACCAAAAGAAAGCTCTATTTGTGGGAAAAAAAGGACGTCAATTTTGTTTGGGAGCCACGTCGCACGACTGCGCAATTGTCAGTTAAAGCGACACAGTGCCGAATCGCAAAAAGTGGTCTGGTCTTCGACCAGCAAAATGGTCCGGTCTGCAAGTGGTTAAACCCGCCGGCAAAGCGCCGCTGCAGCGGCGCTTTGCCGGCGGTATTGCCGCGCTGTCCCATTGATTTCAATGGGTAGAAGCGGTTTAGGAGCGGTGAATACACCGCTCCTTCACCGCTCCAAAGATGCGGCTAGCAGGACTTTTTTCACTGTCCTGCCAGCGCACCGCCCTCCGGCTTTCACACTGGAGTGAAAGGGGCCGGTTTTTTTCAGGCGCTACACAGGCGCTATTTTTCAGCGCTGTAACGCCTGAATACCGCCCCAGTATGAAAGCAGCCTTAGTGTAAGATGGCACTTATATGATGGTTTAATACTGATTTTACTTTATATCTATTTTCGTTCAATTTTCCCAACATAATTAGGAAGTTTTTGCACTTTATTCTATATATAGCACTTTTTATATCACCAATCTTGACGATAGGTCATTACGAGCACAATTGTTTGGGTTTAGCGCCATAACCTATCTATTTGATTTCTTAAATTTCACCTCCCGTCCTAAATTAGGAAGTGGGGGCTTCAGGTATAGGCAGCTCTAACCCCATAAACAAATATTTTTCACCACGTTGCGGTTTGTTTTTTACTCACCTAGGGTGAACATTCCATAGCGCGACTTTACCCATTTATTTACAAGCCTTCAATTTCACCTTCATGTTGCTACAGAAAAGAATTTACGTGGCCGGGAATCTTCTTTTCTCTCCGTAAATTTTCTTTTCTTGCACATGCACATTTTTTTTTTTCTTATTATATTTCTCTCACGATTCTCCCATCATTGATTAGAAAATTGTTAAATTTTCAAAAAAATTGCCAACATGTCAGATTCCTCAAATTTGATTGCCGCACAAAAATCTAAATGACTGCGAAAATTCGTACGGAAATTCTTAAGGCCCATACACACGATCAGGCTTTTTGACAACAAACATGCAAATTAGCTGTTTTGGAGCAACATCCGACCCGTGTGTACGCTCCATCGGACAAACTTTTTTGGTTTTCATCTGACTTTTGTTGGCTGTGCGAACGGACAAACTTTCTGGCAACAAAAGTCTGATGGAGCAAAAAAGTCTGATCGTGTGTACAGAAAACCATAGGACTTTTGTACAAAGTGCAAACAGGCATGCTCAGAACCAATGCAAAAGATCAGACAACAATACAGAAGTTGACCACATGTGGCGGTAAAGAGTAGAAAAACCACGTGATTTGGTGAAAGTTGGCTGAAAAGTCAAAAGTCCTGCTGTGTGTATGCAACACAAGTTCAGGGCCGACGCCCTTTGTACAAAAATCCAAGGGAAAGTTTGTACAAAGTCCTATCGTGTGTATGAGGCTTTTCGATATGATTTTCGAAAATTCGAACCATGTATGGCCGGCATTAGTGTCACTGAACCTATTCAGGTAGTCTTGTTCAGAAGAATGGAGGAGTGGGACAACCTTCCCAACACTAGGGGAAAGAACGATCTGTACCGCCCTTTTGGAATTGGTTCCCCCCAGATGTGCGGCAGTCACTGGATCTCAGGAATTGAGGACCTGGCCAAGACTTGACTACTGCGCAATCCCTTATCTTATATTACTTGCAGACATCTTAATCTTTTGCAGCCGGGAGCAAAGGATTCTATTCTTAAATTCTGTGAGATTTCCCATGTTCTGGTATACCTGGAGTTTGCCGCAGTTCCCCCCGGTTTCCACAAGGTTTCAAATTATAGTGGTGAGACCCCTTGATAAGCCTTCCTAACTCGGTCTGCCAGTTGCTAGATCCAACATGGCTGAATTTGGATACACTTGGCTCCGCTGTGTAAGGTCTAATATCTCAGGAAGAATATAATATGAGGTTCTTGGGCCAAAGACTGTACTTTCAGGACACCACGGGCTGTAAGTCCCCCCTGGATCATTATTGCCCTTATCCCAGCTGTATGACTACGGATCCTGGTTGAACTAGATGGACCCGTGTCTCTTCTCAACCTGCCTAACTATGTACTATGATCCTGATGAGGAGTTCGGAGATCACCGAGTCTGGTGGCTATATAGGCTAACCTGCCGACCCAGCTGGATGCTAGTAGATCCACTGCTTCCATTTCTGTAAAGCTCCTCTTGCAGGAATAACTGCCCTTCCTGACCATTGAGTTTACTACCGAGTTGAGATTAATTGGACCACTTGTTGGTCGAGGGCAGTCTTTCTCAACCTTTTCAACACAGAGGAACCCTTGAAATAGTTCTCCGGTCTCAGGGAACCCCTGATAAAAATTAGAAATCTACAACTCATGATACATTAGTGTGATGGTCAGTGGGAAGAATGGTCCTTACACTTGTGGTCATTGGGAAGAAAGGTCCTTACACTTGTGGTCATTGGGAAGAAAGGTCCTTACACTTGTGGTCATTGGGAAGAATGGTCCTTACACTTGTGGTCATTGGGAAGAATGGTCCTCACACTTGTGGTCATTGGGAAGAATGGTCCTTACACTTGTGGTCATTGGGAAGAATGTTCCTCACACTTGTGGTCATTGGGAAGAATGGTCCTCACACTTGTGGTCATTGGGAAGAATGGTCCTTACACTTGTGGTCATTGGGAAGAATGGTCCTTACACTTGTGGTCATTGGGAAGAATGGTCCTCACACTTGTGGTCATTGGGAAGAAGGGTCCTTACACTTGTGGTCATTGGGAAGAATTACCTCCTTACAGATAGTTAAAAAGATCAATGGTGTCGGTGGGAACTTATCTGAGAGGCAGAAATTGCCCAATGCTGAAGGAACCAGTAGCAACCTCTGGAGGAACCCTGGGGTTCCACAGAACCCTGGTTGAGAATCACTGGTCTAGGGACTCACCCCTGACATCCAAGGTTTCGTATTTTACCATATCTGACAGGAAGTTCTGGGAAGCTAGAACACAGAGCGATGAGATGAGACAGGTTTGGCAAACCTGAAGGGGAGATACCTCTTGCCACGATGATAGGAGATTACCTATTGCCGTCTGTTTGGAGCATAACTGAGGCCTCCTAGGCTGTGTTGCCCAAATGACTTCCCCACTTGGGAATCACTGCACCCCTGAGGCTTAACCACTTGGTTAAAGTGTCACCTATTGGGATTTTTTAGGTACCAAAATTTGGCGAAGGCAATTTTAACCACTTAAGGACCGCATCACGCCGATATACGTCAACAGAATGGCACAGCTGGGCACAATCACGTACCTGTACGTGATTCTTTAAGTGCCCAGCCGTGGGTCGGGAGCGCGCTCCCGACCCGGTCCTGAGCTTCATGACCGTGGGCGCGGGACCAGCGGACCCGATCGCCGCTGGTGTCCCGCGATCGGGTCACAGAGATGAAGAACGAGCTCCCCTGTGTGGCTGTCACCAATCGTCTGTTCCCTTTTATAGGGAAGGATGATCAGTGACATCACATGCCAGGCCACGCCCCCCCTAAACACATCACGTCATACATAACCCCTACACTGCCCCCTAGTGGTTAACTCCTTCACTGCCAGTGTCATTTACACAGGAATCGCTGCATTTGTATAGCACTGATTGCTGTATAAATGACAATGGTCCCAAAAATGTGTCAAAAGTGTCCGATGTGTCCGCCATAATGTCGCAGTCACAGTAAAAATCGCTGATCGCCGCCATTACTAGTAAAAAAAAATTAATAAAAATGCTATAAAACTATCCCCTATTTTGTAAACGCTATAACTTTTGCGCAAACCAATCAATAAACGCTTATTGCGATTTTTTACTAAAAATATGTAGAATACATATCAGCCTAAACTGAGGGAAAAAAAAAATTTATATATTTTTTGGGGACATTTATTATAGCAAAAAGTAAAAAATATTGCATTTTTTTCAAAATTGTCGCTCTTTTTTTTTTTATATAGCACAAAAAATAAAAACCGCAGAGGTGATCAAATACCACCAAAAGAAAGCTCTATTTGTGGGGGGAAAAAAGGACCTCAAATTTGTTTGGGAGCCACGTCGCATGACCGCGCAATTGTCAGTTAAAGCGACGCAGTGCCGAATCGGAAAAAAGGGGCTTGGTCCTTTGGCTGCAGATTGGTCCGGGGCTTAAGAGGTTAAAGCATGTCATGTTTGGTATCTACAGTATTTACTGGGAGTAACATCCTCTTAATTATTTTATGAAAAACATAGGGTATTCTATTGTGTTTTTGTGCAATAAAATTCATTAAAGTTTACTTTTTCCCCAAAAATTTGCAAAAAATTTGAAAAAAAACGCTGCACAAATATCGTGTAATATAAAAATGTGCAACAGCCAGCATTTTATTCTCTAGGGCCTCTGCTTTAAAAAAAATATAAAATGTTTTGGGATTCTAAGTCATTTTATTGAAAAAAAAAAAAAAAATGCAGATTTTTAGCATGCATATAAAAATTAAACATTTGTCCTGGTAGGCAAGCGGTTATGGAAATCTTCTTGTCTACTCATCTTCCCATACAAGTGCGGGAAGGAAGTCGTATATAAGAAATTAATAAGCTAATCATCATTTTCTGAAGCCTTTTCGCTACACTGATTGGTATCTGCGTGCTGCTGACCTTTCTCAGGAGTCCCGGGTCCCACTTCCTTCCCCTTCTTAGACATTCCAAAACCTTATTGTTGTGTTTATAAATTGTTTGTCTCATTTATCCGGTTGCCAGTTTATCTGTTTCCACCTATCCCAGGCTAGCAATTCTCCCGATCTGCGTCGTATTGTGACTCCATTTTTTTTTATATTATGCCTTCTCTTTTATTGCAATGTACGGCGGAGGTGCTGCTGTTTGTTTCCGAGACCTTCGCTAAATTTTTGTACTGCTACCCTTTTTAAAAAAAATCAATAAATATATATATATAAAAAAAAAAAATTATAATTTCCAGCTTAAAAAAAATTAGCATTTTTTTTTTTACACGTAGGAGAGGAATGGCCCGCGGACTGGAGGGGGTTAAAGGTGTTTGGTTTCTGAGTCTGTTCAGAGACGGTGTGATGCATTAGATAAAAGGATATGATGGTTGCGAATAATGAGATTATTATGATGCCTTTATAAGTTTTTAATGTTTAATGTTTTTAACGTTATATTTGTTATAATAATTGTTGTAATAATTGATAAAAAAAAAAAAAAAATTGATGAAGAAAAATAAGTAAGTAGAAATAAAGAACAATAATAAGTAAGCACCAATATATATATATATGTATACGATGTATTACATTTTATTTATTTCCATTATTTATTTTATTTATATATATATAATTTTATTAATCAAATTTTTTTTTATTTTCATTATCTATTTTATTAATTATATATATATTAGTATTATTATTATTTAAGGTACAATTAACCTACCAGCATGTCTTTGGAATATATATAGATATATAGATTTAGAATATATATGTATATATATATATATATATATATATATATAGTAGGGATGAGCCGAACACCCCCCGGTTCGGTTCGCATCAGAACTTTCGAACGGACCGCAAATTCGTACGCACGTTAGAACCCCATTGAAGTCTATGGGACTCGAACGTTCGCAATAAAAAGTGCTAATTTTAATGGCTCATATGCAAGATATTGTCCTAAAAAGGGTTTGGGGACCTGGCTCCTGCCCCAGGGGACATGGATCAATGCCTAAAATGTTTTTAAAAATGGCCGTTTTGGCGGGAGCACTGATTTTAATGACATGAAAAAAAGTGAGATATTCCTTTAAATATCATGCCTGGGGGGTGTCTGTAGTATGCCTGTGAGGTGCCACGTGTTTCCCGTGTTTAGAACAGTCCCTGCACAAAATGACATTTAACAGAAAAAACGTCATTTCAAACTGCTTGCGTTTTTAATGTTATATCTGGTTCCGGCAATATGGATGAAAATCATTGAGAAAATGGCATGGGTAGCCCCCCTTGCCCATTACCAGCCCCTTTGGGTCTTGTACGCATATTGAGGGGAACCCCCGTACCCATATTAAAAAAAGGAAATGCGTGTGCCCCCCAGGCCCTATATACTCAGAACAGCAGTATACAGGCGGTGCAAACAAGACAGGGACTGTGTAGGTTTTTTTTTTTTAAGTAGAATCTGTTTGTAATTTTGAACTGGTACATTTTTAAAGTGTAGCTCCAGTCAAAAAAACTATTTTTAAGCTTTTTGGAAAACATAGGGAAGGGTTATCACCCCTGTATAATTTGTTTTGTCGTCCATCTTTTTTCATCTCAGTTCCTGTTGTCTCCTTCCGTTTGCAAGTAGGAGATGTTTGTAAGTTGGATGTTTGAAAGTAGGGGCCTGCCCTATATGCTCTGCAGAAATGGCGGAACAAGGTGTTGGTTTTGCCACAACATTGTAAGCCCTCAAAGTGACTCTTGGTGGGCGCTGGAGCGCCCTGCTGTGAACGATTATATCAAGAATTGTAATTACATGCCATTGTTGAACAGTGGTAGAAAAATTGGGCCTTTGGTGGTTGTGGTGGTGGTGCTGGTGCCACAACACTATATGTCCTCACAGTTACTCTGGGTGGGCACAGGAACGGGCCCTGCTGTGAAATATTATATCAAGAATTGTAATTACATGCCCCTGTTAAACAGGGGCTGAAAAATTGGGCCTTAGGCACTGGTGCTGGTGCCACCACACTGCAACCTCTCCCATATACTCTAGTTGTGGTGCAGGAATGAGCCCTGCTGCAAAGCATTGCATCAAAAATTGTAATTAAACACCCCTGTTAAACAGGGGCTGAAAAATTGGGCTGGTGGCATCACCCAGAACAAAAAATGTTCTTCCAACATATCAGCGGAGGAGGAAGAGTATAGACAATCAACATAAAAGGACAGTCACTCAGCATCAGCATAGGCAGTCTTGAAGGGATGTGATATTTAAAAAAAAAAATTATTCGTTTACATCAGCTTCAGGTGCTTGGTAGCTGTGGGTGATCCAAGACTGATTCATCTTTATGAAGGTCAGTCGATCAACCGAGTCGGTGGACAGGCGCACCCTGTGATTGGTAACAAAGCCACCAGCAGCACTGAAGGTGCGTTCTGAAAGAACGCTGGATGCAGGACAGGCCAGTAGCTCAATTGCATACTGTGCAAGCTCTGGCCAGTGATCCATCCTCAAGACCCAGTAAGCCAGAGGATTTTCGGTGGGAAAGGTGTCCAAGTCTGACCTTGCCCCTAGGTATTCCTGCACCATGTAAATCAGACGCTGGCGATGGTTGCTGAAACCATAGCCATACCTTGGGGCTGCGGACTAAAAAAATTGTCCGAATGCATTGGTCAGACGGCCACCTTCTCCACCGCTCCTTCTGACCGAAGCCTCAGCAACACGTTGTCCAGGACCAGGAGTTTGTAACCTCCCAGTCTCTGGGAACGCGTTGCACAGACCTTTCTGCAAGGCCTCCCGGAGATGTCTCATCCACTGCTCCCTCTGCGATGGCAAGATAAGGTCAGCAACCTTACCCTTGTACGGTGGATCAAGTAGAGTGGCCAGCCAGTAATGGTCCCTCTCCTTTATCCGAAGAATACGAGGATCCTTCCGCAGGCTTTGCAGGATCAGGGAGGCCATGCAGCGTAGGTTAGCTGAGGCATTCGGTCCGGAGTCCTCTGGGTCACTAAGGGAAACATGATCCGCAGCTACCTCCTCCCAGCCACGTACAAGTCCACGGGTTTCTTGGGACTGTAAATCATCCCTACAAGACTGCTGCTGCTGCTGCTGCTGCTGCTGATGCTGAGTGCCAGCCTCCACCTCCATGCTGACACAATCATCCTCCTCCTCCTCCTCCTCCTCTTCCTGTGTGATGGGTGGCACAGCAGGAACACTGTCTGGATAAAGGGGGCCTTGAGAGGCAAGGAAGTCCTCCTCTTCCTGCCTCTGTTCTGCCTCAAGTGCCCTGTCCATTATTCCATGCAGCGTATGCTCCAAGAGGTGGACAAGAGGTACAGTGTCACTGATGCATGCACTGTCACTGCTCACCATCCTTGTGGCCTCCTCAAACGGTGACAGGACAGTGCATGCATCCCTGATCATGCCCCACTGGCGTGGTGAGAAAAAACCGAGCTCCCCTGACCCTGTCCTGGTGCTCATTGATGGCCCTCTGCTGCGTGTGCAGCCGCTGCAGCATGGCCAACGTTGAGTTCCACCTGGTGGGCATGTCACATATAAGGCGGTTCTTGGGCAGGTTCAACTCCTTTTGGAGCTCAGCCAGCCGAGCACAGGCATTAAATGATCGGCGGAAATGCACACAGACTTTCCTGGCCTGCTTCAGGACATCCTGTAAGCCTGGGTACCTGCCCAAGAACCGCTGCACCACCAGGTTAAGGACGTGAGCCACACAGGGCACATGGGTCAGTTGTCCCTGTCGGAGGGCGGAGAGGAGGTTGGTGCCATTGTCGCAAACCACCATTCCCGGCTTAAGCTGGCGTGGCGTCAACCACCTCTCGGCCCGCCCCTGCAGAGCTGACAAAATATCCGCCCCAGTGTGGATCCTGTCCCCCAAACAAACCAGCGCAAGCACGGCATGGCATTGTTTTGCCTGCGTACTTGCATAGCCCCTGGAACGCCTACGGAGCACCGCTGGTTCTGAGGACAGAGCACTGGAAGAGGCCATGGAGGAAGAAGAAGAGGAGGGGGTGGAGGAGAGAGGTGTGTCACAACCAATAGTAGCATTTTGGAGGCGTGGTGGCGGAACAACCTCCAAAACTACTGCACCTTGTCCTGCATCATTCCCAGCTGCCAGAAGAGTGACCCAATGGGCCGTGAAAGACAGGTAACGTCAGGGCTCGAGTACTGCGGGAACGCGTGGGAACGCGTGGGAACGGCGTCCCTGCACTCTTTTCACAGCGGGAACGCCGTTCCTTTTGCAGGACTAGAGCCGCCCGTGCCGAATGAGATGTATGCAGAGTAGCGCAGGAAGCGCCTGTCTGTAATAGGTTCTCTCTCTTGTCACTCAGCGCTGTTCGCTGCCCGGCGGCCCCTCTCTTCTCGTCTATCCCCATTGGCTTGTGATATCATCTGGGATAGACGAGAAGAGAGGAGGGGCCGCCGGGGAGCGAACAGCGCTGAGTGACAAAAGAGAGAACCTATTACAGACAGGCGCTGCGTGATATGAGAGAGAGAACTTACTACAAACAGGCGCTTCCTGAGCTACTCTGCATACTGGCAAGTAAGAGCCCCTCATGTGCCCTGTAATGTGCCCCCCGATGTGCCCATGCCCTGAGTGCTATGTGCCCCATGCCCTAATGTGCCCCATGCCCTGATGTGCTATGTGCCCCATAATTTGCCCTGATGTGCTATGTGCCCCATGCTCTGATGTGCTATGTGCCCTGTGCCCTGATGTGTCATGTGCCCTGATGTGCCCCGTGCCCTTATGTGCTATTTGCCCTGATGTGCTATGTGCCCCGTAATGTGCCCTGATGTGCCCCATAATGTGCCCCATAATGTGCCATAATCTACCCCGATGTGCCATGTGCCCCATGCCCTGATGTGCCATGTGCCCTAATGTGCGCCATGCCCTGATGTGCTATGTGCCCCGTGCCCTGATGTGCTATGTGCCCCATAATATTCCCTGATGTGCTATGTGCCCCATAATGTGCCCTGAAGTGCCCCATGCCCTGATGTGCTATGTGCCCTGATGTACTATGTGCCCCAATGTGCCTCATAATATGCCCTGATGTGCTATGTGCCCCGTGCCCTGATGTACTATGTGCCCCAATGTGCCCCATAATATGCCCTGATGTGCTATGTGCCCTGATGTGCCATGTGCCTTGATGTGCTATGTGCCCTAATGTGCCATGTGGCCTGATGTGCCCCACGCCCTTATGTGTCCTGTGCCCTGATGTGCCCCATGCCCTGATGTGCTATGCGCCCCATAATGTGCCCTGATGTGCCATAATGTGCCCTGATGTGCCATAATGTGCCCCGTGCCCTGATGTGCCATGTTCCCTAATGTGCCCCATGCCCTGATGGGCTATGTGCCCCATAATGTGACCTGATGTGCTATGTGCCCGAATGTGCCCCATGATGTGCCATAATGTGCCTTGATGTGCCCCGAGCCCTGATGTGCCCCATGCCCTGATGTGCTATGTGCCCTGATGTGCCCCATGCCCTTATGTGCCCCCTGCCCTGATGTGCTATGTGCCCCATAATGTGCCCTGTTGTGCCATAATGTGCTCCGATGTGCCATGTGCCCCGTGCACTGTTGTGCTATGTGGCCTGATGTGCCCCATGCCCTGAGGTGCCCCGTGCCCTGATGTGTCCCAATGTCCAATTTTTTTTTTTTGGTGGGGGAGTGGATCTTGGGTGGGAGTTCCCACACTTTTTTCCCCAGGACTTGACCCCTGGGTAACGTCCCTGTCCATGCCTGCTGGACCATGAGTCAGCGGTAATATGCACCTTACCGCTGACCGCCCTGTCCAGCGAGGCAAGGACATTGCCTTCCACATGTAGAGAGCCGGAATCGCCTTCCGTGAGAAAAAGTGGCGTTTGGGGACCTGCCACTGAGGAACCGCACATTGTACAAACTCACGGAAGGGGGCCGAGTCTACCAACTGAAAAGGCAGCAGTTGAAGTGCTAGCAATTTAGCCAAGCTAGCATTCAACCGCTGGGCATGTGGATGGCTGGGAGTGAACTTCTTTCGCCGGTCCAGCAGCTGGGGCAGGGACATTTGCCTGCTATAATCGGACGTGGGTGTACCGCTAGCAGAGTGCCCGGAAGCACTTGGCTGTGACACACCTAATTCTACACCTTCATTCCTCTCAGAGCAGGTTTCAGAGAGGACTGAAGGTCTAGTGGGGTTGGAGATGCCAGCTGATGAGGAGCAAGGAGAGGTCCGCTTTGTTCTTTGGTGTGGGTCTTTGAGGTACGCTTGCCAACGAAATGCATGGCAGGTCAACATATGTCTGGTCAAGCATGTGGTGCCCAAGCGGCTGATGTTTTGGCCACGCGAGATATGCTTGAGACATATGTTGCAAATAGCAGCGGTGCGATCTGATGCACTCGCCTCAAAAAAGGCCCACACCAAAGAACTTTTAGAATAACGCGCAGAGGCAGCGCCCTGCACAGGCGGAGCTCTGCGGTGTGATTCAGTCGGTGTGCTGCCCCTAAGCTGACCCCCGGAGGGCATCCTGCCTCGTTGGAGATGTGCATCCTCCTCCTCTCTCCTACCAGGCACCAACGTGGAGTCAGTGCCCTCATCATCCCCTCCCTCTTCATCGCTGGAGCAAACCTGGCAGTATGCTGCAGCTTGTGGAACATGGCTGCCAGATTGCTGTCCTTCTTGAGCATCCCCTCTCTCTGCATTCACGCTACTGCCTTTCTCTAGCTGAGTATCATCATCAGAGCCTACAAAACACTGGGCATCCTCCTGGAGCATGTACCCAACAGTTTGCTCAAAGAGTTCAGGAGACTCCTCAGGAGGACGTGGTGGGTCTAGGGAAGGAGTCACTGATGATGACATTGAGACAAGGGAAGACGATGTGTTGGCAGCTGCTTTGCTAGTACCCTGAGCCTGGGTGAGAGAGGATGAGGAGGTTGAAGAGGGCTTGGTCATCCCCTCTACCAAGACTTCGGCATGATGATGCGGCTCAACGCGTCCAGCTGCCGAAAATAAGGACAAGCGCGTCCCATGGCCACGTGCTGATGATGACGATGCACCGTGTCCACGACCAGCACTGTTGTCTCTAGACACAGAGCCTGCTTGCCCTCTTTTATCGGCTCGCGCCTGTCTGCCTCTCCTTGTTGGCCTTCCAGACATGGTAATGGCCTGAAGGGAGTTGGGAAAACCAACAATTGGGTAGTGTATATTGTGCTGGAGGCACACACAACACCCACTAACTCCTGCAGATGCCTTTATTATAGAACAGGAATTAAAGGGTAGATACTGGTGTATACTGTGCTGGAGGCACACACAACACCAACTAACTCCTGCAGATGGCAGATGGCTCAATTAGAGAAGAGCTATATAGGTGGATATAATGGTGTATAGTGCGGTCAGGGCACGCAGACAACACCCACTACAGAAGAGCAAGAACGCAAAATCGGCCGATAACGATCGGTGTATACTGTGTTGAAGGTACACAGAGAACACCCACTAACTCCTACAGATGCCAACACACTACACAAGGCCGCCGCGCTGGCGGCCTTGTATAGTGTGGGGCGTGTACTACACAGCCTGAGCTATGATTGGCCACAGGCATCCTGCCTGTGGCCAATCATGGCTCTCCACGCTGCCGGCGCTGTGATTGGCCAAGCATGCGGGGTCACAGTGCATGCTTGGCCAATCTTGAGCCAGCGATGCACTGCGATGGCGCAGTGCATTGTGGGCCGTGAGCGCCACACGAATTTGGCGCGAACGGCCCATAACGTTCGGTATTCGCCGAACGCGCGAACAGCTGATGTTCGAGTCGAACGTATGTTCGACTCGAACACGAAGCTCATCCCTAATATATAGATATAGATATTTTTTTTTTAATTACATTTTATTTATGTTCATTATTTATTTTATTATATTTATATATATATATATATATATATATATATATATATATATATATTTATATATTTTATTATTATTATTTTTATTAAAAAAATATATATTTTTCAATTTTTTCCTTTTTTTTAAATTTTTTTATTATTTTTATTTTTTTTGTCATGTACACCCTTTCTGGACTTGATGATGGATGCTAAAGATCAAATTATTTTGGCCTTTGCCAGTACTAAAAGGCGATAATGTATCCACTTTGCTTCTCAAGACAAGCACTGAGTGCTGTTTGATGCACTCCTGTCTCCTGTATTGATCTATTACCTCTATTAGTACTAATCCTAATTATACAATGGTTCCCGTTATATGTAGAGTATCATGTACACTTTTATACTGCAGTGTTTGCTATAGTTTTGGGAATTGTTGCTTTTTTATTTATTTTTTTGATATGTGTATATCACTTCTGTATTACAAGTCTACAGTATGAATATCATTTTTTTTTTTTCAATAAACTTAGATCGAATGTTACATTTATGGTGTTAGTTGTACCCTAAAAAAAACCTTGGATATATATATATATATATATATATATATATATATATATATATATACAGTGGGTAAAATAAGTTTTTAACACATCACCATTTTTCTAGGTGAATACACACTGTATTACCAAAAGTATTGGGACGCTTGCCTTTACAGGCACATGAACTTTAATGACATCCCAGTCTTAGTCCCGAGGGTTCAATATTGAGTTGGCCCCACCCTGTGCAGCTATAACAGCTTCACCTCTTCTGGGAAGGCCGTCTACAATGTTTAGGAGATGTGTCTATGGGAATGTTTAACCATTCCTCCAGAAGAGCATTTGTGAGGTCAGGCACTGGTGTTGGACGAGAAGGCCTGGCTCGCCAACTCAATAGGCGTCCCAATACTTTTGGTAATATAGTGTATGAAAGGTATCCCTATATATAAAGCGGGTAAAATAAGTATTGAACACATCAGCCTTTTTCTAGGTAAATATATTGGTAAAGGTGATATTGACATGACATTTTCCCCACATGTCGGCAACAGCCCATTCAATCTATGCATACAAAGACACCAAAACAAATACCTTCATAAATGAAGTTCTGTGTAATAAAATGGAAGGACACGGGGAAAAAGTATTGAACCCGCTAACTGAAATGTATTTAATACTCGGTACAAAATCCTTTGTTGGTAATGACAGTTTGAAGACGCCGGCTCCTGTATGGAGAAACGAGTCGCATGCGTTACTCAGGTGTGATTTTGGCCCCATTCTTCCACACAGTCTTAAAATCTTGAAGGTTCCGTGGGCCTCTTCTATGAACTCTGATCTTTAGTTCTTTCCATAGATTATCTATTGGATTCAGGTCAGGTGATTGACTGGACCATTCTAGCAGCTTTAATTTCTTTCTCCTTGGCTTTGTGTTTGGGATGATTGTCCTCCTGGGATGTCCTCCTGGGATGTCCTCCTGGGATGTCCTCCTGGGATGTCCTCCTGAGATGTCCTCCTGAGATGTCCTCCTGGGATGTCCTCCTGAGATGTCCTCCTGGGATGTCCTCCTGGGATGTCCTCCTGGGATGTCCTCCTGAGATGTCCTCCTGGGATATCCTCCTCAGATATCCTCCTGGGATGCCCTCCTGAGATGTCCTCCTGAGTTGTCCTCCTGGGATGTCCTCCTGGGATGTCCTCCTGAGTTGTCCTCCTGGGATGTCCTCCTGGGATGTCCTCCTGAGATATCCTCCTGGGATGTCCTCCTGGGATGTCCTCCTGGGATGTCCTCCTGAGATGTCCTCCTGGGATGTCCTCCTGGGATGTCCTCCTGAGATGTCCTCCTGAGATGTCCTCCTGGGATGTCCTCCTGGGATGTCCTCCTGAGATGTCCTCCTGGGATGTCCTCCTGGGATGTCCTCCTGGGATGTCCTTCTGGGATGTCCTCCTGGGATGTCCTCCTGGGATGTCCTCCTGGGATGTCCTCCTGGGATGTGTAGACAGCAGCAGATTTTTATCACCATTCATCCTTCCTTCAATGATATGAAGTTTGCCAGTACTGTATGCTGAAAAACAGCCCCGCCCACACCACAATGTTCCCACCTCCAAACCTCAGTGTTAGAATGGGGGGTGTTTTTGGGGTGATGTGACCCCCAAACATGGGGTGTATTATGGCATCCAAAGAGTTCCATTTTGGTCTCCTCTGACCAGACTCCCCGTATTTCATAAGCTTGTCTACATGATGTGCAGAAAACTTTAACCAAGCTTCACCATGCTTCTTCTCCAGCAATGGAGTGTTGCGTGATGAGCGGTCATACAGGCCATGACGGGTGAGGGCATTACTTATTGTGTACCCTCTAATTCCAGGTCTTTTCCGAAGCTCTCCACAAGTGGTCCTTGGCTCTTGGACAACTCTTCTGATAATTCTTTTCACTCCTCTGTCAGAAATCTTGCGAAGGAACACCTGGCCGTGGCCGGTTTATGATGAAATTATGTTCTTCAAACTTCTGGATTATGGCCCAAACAGTGCTCACCGGAACACTCCAGACGTTTAGAAAATCCTTCTGTAACCAATGCCATCCATATGTTTGGCAACAGTAAGGTTGTGAAGGTCTTGAGAGAGCTCTTTGCTGTTACCCATCATGAGATGTTTCTTGTGTGACACCTCGGTAATGAGACACCTCTTTATAGGCCATCAGGTGAGACTGAACCAGCCGATATTAATTTGCACTGACAAGGGGCAGGATGGCTAATTACTGATAGGATTTCAGCTGATGTCTTGGCTTTCCATGCCTTTTATGCTTCTCCCTGTCTTCACGTGTTCAATACTTTTTCTCTGTGTCCTTCCATTATATTACACAGAACCTAATTTCTGAATGTATTTGTTTTGGTGTCTTTGTATATATGGATTGGATGGTTTGTTACCAACATGTGGGGGAGATTTCATGTCAATATCACCTTTACCAATAGATTTGCCAAGAAATATGGTGAATACATATTTTACCTACTGTGTGTATATATATATATATACACAGTGGGTATAGAAAAGAGTCACCCCCTTTAAAATAATTACATTTTGTTGCTTTGCAGCCTGAAATTAAGACAGACACCATTTTTGTTTTATCCAGCTGTATTTACTCTCAGTACAACTTATAACATCCAAACGAATAACCTCAACATGTTAAAAAAAAAAAATCAAAACCAGAAGAATCACTGAGTTGGAAAAAGACCCCCCCCCCTCCTTTTGTATCAGTATTTTGTTGGGCCCCCTTTTGCTGTAGCTCCAGCTTTTAGTCTCTTGGGATTTGTCTCTCTAATAACTTTGCACATCTGGACTTTGCAATATTTGCCCGCTCTTCTTCAATTTGATGGTGGGCGTTTGTGGGCGGCAATCTTCAGTCATCCCGCAGATTTTCAATGGGGTTTAAAGCGATTGTAAAGTATTTATTTACATTTTTTAATTAAAAATTAATAAACACCTTATAAACACACCTCCTGTGCTGCAGTGGATTTGCACAGAGCAGCCCCGGGTTCCTCCTCTTTCCCTGGCCCCTCCCTCCTGTCGGGTGACCCCCACAGCAAGCAGCTTGCTATGGGGGGCACCTGAGCCGAGTCACTGCTCACTGTGTCCATTTAGACACAGAGTTGCGGCCCCGCCCCCTTTCTATTCTCATTGGCTGACTGACTTTGATTGACAGCAGCGGGAGCCAATGGCGCCTCGCTGCTGTCTCAGCCAATGAGGAGGGGAGTTCCGGACGGGCCAAGACATTCCTACAACATTGCTGGAGCTGGATGGACCTCGGGTAAGTATTGGGGGGGGGGGGAGGGCTGAGGGGGGTTTTCTGCGCACAGAAGGCTTTTTATCTTAATGTATAGAATGCACCTTCTGCCTTTACAATCACTTTAAAGCAGAACTTCGGTCTCTTGTTGTTGTTTTATCTTTGGATAGTAAAACATTTTATTTTTCTGCCAGTAAATCCCTTATACAGCCCACTTCCTGTTTTCTTGTCTGGTCATTGGCCTAGGCTTATGACATCATACACAGCTCTCTCTCCTGAGAGTTTGCCAGGAAGGGAGGGGGGGGGGGGGATGAGTCATAAGAGGGCCAACGAGAGCTGGAGGCGTGTCTCTGGGTAAATCCAGGAAGTAAACAGGCAGCATCTTCACCTGCCCACAGTTAAAATGGCTGCAGCCACACTCAGTGGAGGGAGATTTCTGCAGCATGTTTGGCAAGTCGAGAATGGCAGTATATATAAAATAATATGCAAAGTGGTTGGAGGGAAGCTTCAGAATGGCAAAGATGTTTTTATTACAAATGATGTGAGCAGACTGCAGTTCCTCTTTAACTCTGGGCTCTGACTAGGCTATGCAAGGACATTCACTGCAGCGAGTGGTGGAGGACACTGAATGGAGACCAGTGGAGGGATTGGCAGAGAGGGGTGGAGGACACTGAATGGAGACCAGTGGAGGGATTGGCAGAATGGGGTGGAGGACACTGAATGGAGACCAGTGGAGGGATTGGCAGAGAGGGGTGGAGGAGACTGAATGGAGACCATTGGAGGGATTGGCAGAGAGGGGTGGAGGACACTGAATGGAGACCAGTGGAGGGATTGGTAGAGAGGGGTGGAGGACACTGAATGGAGGCCAGTGGAGGGATTGGTAGAGAGGGGTGGAGGACACTGAATGGAGACCAGTGGAGGGATTGGCAGAGAGGGGTGGAGGAGACTGAATGGAGGCCATTGGAGGGATTGGTAGAGGGGGTGGAGGACACTGAATGGAGACCATTGGAGGGATTGGCAGAGAGGGGTGGAGGACACTGAATGGAGGTCATTGGAGGGATTGGTAGAGAGGGGTTGAGGACACTGAATGGAGACCGGTGGAGAGATTGGTAGAGAGGGGTGGAGGACACTGAATGGAGGCCAGTGGAGGGATTGGCAGATAGGGGTGGAGGACACTGAATGGAGGCCATTGGAGGGATTGGCAGAGAGGGGTGGAGGACACTGAATGGAGCTCAAAGGAGGGATTGGTAGAGAGCGGTGGAGGACACTGAATGGAGGCCAGTGGAGGGATTGGCAGAGAGGGGTGGAGGACACTGAATGGAGACCAGTGGAGGGATTGGCAGAGAAGGGTGGAGGACACTGAATGGAGACCATTGGAGGGATTGGCAGAGAGGGGTGGAGGACACTGAATGGAGGTCATTGGAGGGATTGGTAGAGAGGGGTTGAGGACACTGAATGGAGACCGGTGGAGAGATTGGTAGAGAGGGGTGGAGGACACTGAATGGAGGCCAGTGGAGGGATTGGCAGATAGGGGTGGAGGACACTGAATGGAGGCCATTGGAGGGATTGGCAGAGAGGGGTGGAGGACACTGAATGGAGGTCAAAGGAGGGATTGGTAGAGAGCGGTGGAGGACACTGAATGGAGGCCAGTGGAGGGATTGGCAGAGAGGGGTGGAGGACACTGAATGGAAACCATTGGAGGGATTGGTAGAGAGGGGTTGAGGACACTGAATGGAGACCGGTGGAGGGATTGGTAGAGAGGGGGAGGAGGACACTGAATGGAGACCAGTGGAGGGATTGGCAGAGAGGGGTGGAGGACACTGAATGGAGGCCATTGGAGGGATTGGTAGAGGGGGGTGGAGGACACTGAATGGAGACCAGTGGAGGGATTGGCAGAGAGGGGTGGAGGACACTGAATGGAGGCCATTGGAGGGATTGGTAGAGAGGGGTTGAGGACACTGAATGGAGACCGGTGGAGGGATTGGTAGAGAGGAGTGGAGGACACTGAATGGAGGCCAGTGAAGGGATTGGCAGAGAGGGGTGGAGGACACTGAATGGAGGCCATTGGAGGGATTGGTAGAGGGGGGTGGAGGACACTGAATGGAGACCAGTGGAGGGATTGGCAGAGAGGGGTGGAGGACACTGAATGGAGGCCATTGGAGGGATTGGTAGAGAGGGGTGGAGGACACTGAATGGAGACCATTGGAGGGATTGGTAGAGAGGGGTGGAGGACACTGAATGGAGGCCAGTGGAGGGATTGGCAGAGAGGGGTGGAGGACACTGAATGGAGGCCATTGGAGGGATTGGTAGAGAGGGGTGGAGCGCACTGAATGGAGACCAGTGGAGGGATTGGTAGAGAGGGGTGGAGGACACTGAATGGAGGCCAGTGGAGGGATTGGTAGAGAGGGGTGGAGGACACTGAATGGAGGCCAGTGGAGGGATTGGTAGAGAGGGGTGGAGGACACTGAATGGAGGCCAGTGGAGGGACTGGTAGAGAGGGGTGGAGGACACTGAATGGAGGCCAGTGGAGGGATTGGTAGAGAGGGGTGGAGGACACTGAATGGAGGCCAGTGGAGGGATTGGCAGAGAGGGGTGGAGGACACTGAATAGAGGTCAGAGGAGGGATTGGTAGAGAGGGGTGGAGGACACTGAATGGAGGCCAGTGGAGGGATTGGCAGAGAGGGGTGGAGGACACTGAATGGAGGTCAGAGGAGGGATTGGTAGAGAGGGGTGGAGGACACTGAATGGAGACCAGTGGAGGGATTGGTAGAGAGGGGTGGAGGACACTGAATGGAGGCCAGTGGAGGGATTGGCAGAGAGGGGTGGAGGACACTGAATGGAGGTCAGTGGAGGGATTGGCAGAGAGGGGTGGAGGACACTGAATGGAGACCAGTGGAGGGATTGGTAGAGAGGGGTGGAGGACACTGAATGGAAGCCAGTGGAGGGATTGGCAGAGAGGGGTGGGGGACACTGAATGGAGACCAGTGGAGGGATTGGTAGAGAGGGGTGGAGGACACTGAATGGAGACCGGTGGAGGGATTGGTAGAGCGGGGTGGAGGACACTGCATGGAGACCGGTGGAGGGACTGGTAGAGAGGGGTGGAGGACACTGCATGGAGACCGGTGGAGGGACTGGTAGAGAGGGGTAGCAGACACGGTTGGTAAGGTGGATGAGTCTAGGGGCAGGATTCATGATGGACTGAAGGGAGGAGGAGCCTACATAAAGGTAAGCCAATGGCTGGCTCTTTAATATATCATGTGACAATAAACAATTGCACCAGCCACCACTCGAAGGCCCGCCCTTTTCTGGCACTCTTTTTGCTAACATGCAACAATAAGTTATTTTTGCTACAAAATTACTTAGAACCCGCCAACATTATTATTATTTTTTTTTTTAAAGCAGAGGCCCTAGAGAATAAAATCGGAGGGTTTTGCAAATTTGTCATGTCACACGGTATTTGCGCAGCGTTTTTTTTTTTAAGCACAGTTTTTGGTAAAAAAAAAGAAACATTTAAACATTTTTTTTATTTAATCATCATTTTTTACATTTTTTTACACTGTTAGTTTAATTTTGTTTTGTTTTTTATCACTTTTATTGCTGTCACAAGGAATGGAAACATCCTTTCTGACATCAATAGACATGTGACAGGTCCTCTTTATGGAGAGATCTGCGATCTGTAAGACCCCCAAATCCCTCCTCTGCCCCTGAAAGCATTCAAAACACCAAGATCTGTGTTTTAGAAGGCAGCGGGAGGATGGTGGGGGGGGGGGGGGGTTTGTCCCCTCCCGCTGCTTGTAATGGCAATCCAGCAGCTAGTTGGCCACTTTGATTGCTATTACAAGAGAGCCGGCTCTTAATAAACGGTAGCGGGGTGATGCCTGCTGGTGCATATCATCCCAGTATAACCACTTGAAGTCAAATCACGTACCAAGTACCTTTCCAACTTTCTGAGGTGAGAACAAGGGACACCTATCGGCAAACATATGTAGGCATAGGACACGCCCACCCTGCCCCGCCCCCTTAAAGGAGAATTACACCAAAAAAAATAAATTAGTTAACCACTTCAGCCCCGGACCATTTTGCTGGCCAAAGACAAGAGCACTTTTTGCGATTTGGCGCTGCGTCGCTTTAACTGACGATTGCGCGGTCGTGCGGCGTGGCTTCCAAACAAAATTTACGTCCTTTTTTTCCCCCCACAAATAGAGATTTCTTTTGGTGGTATTTGATCACCCCTGCGTTTTTTTTTTTGCGCTATAAACAATAATAGAGCGACAATTTTGAAAAAAAAAACGCATTATTTATTACTTTTTGCTATAATAAATATCCCCAAAAAATATATAAAAAAAGATTTTTTTCCCCTCAGTTTAGGCCGATACATATTCTTCTACATATTTTTGGTTAAAAAAAAAAAAAAAATAACGCAATTAGCGATTATTGATTGGTCTGAGCAAAAGTTATATCGTCTACAAAATAAGGGATAGATTTACGGCATTTTTATTATTATTTTTTTTTTTACTAGTGATGGTGGTGATCAGCAAATTTTTTATGGGGACTGCGATATTGCGGCGGACAAATTGGGCACTTTTGACAAATTTCTGACAACTATAGAGGCGATCAGAGCTTTAAAAATGCACTGACTACTGTATAAATGTCACTGGCAGGGAAGGAGTTAACACTAGGGGGCGATCAAGGGGTTAAATGTGTTCCCTCACTGTGTTCTAACTGTGGGGGGAGGGAACTGACTACGGGAGGAGAGATATCGGTGTTCCTACTTAGTAGGAACACACAATCTGTCTCCTTTCTGGTCTACAAAATAGGGGTTAGTTTTATGGCATTTTTATTAATCATATTTTTTTTTTTTTTACTAGTAATGACGGCGATCAGCGATTTTTTATCATGACTGCGACATTACGGCGGACACATCGGACACTTTTGACACATTTTTGGGACCATTGGCATTAATACAGCGATCAGTGCTAAAAAAAAACTGCATCGATTACTATAAAAATGACACTGGAAGTGAAGGGGTTATCCACTAGGGGGCGGGGGAGGGGTTAAGTGTGTCCTAGGGAGTGATTCTAACTGTTGGGGAGGAGGGGCTACGAATGACACTTCACTGATCTCTGCTCCCGCTCACAGGGAGCGCTGATCAGTGTCCTGTCACTAGGCAGAATGGAGAGATGCTTGTTTATGTCGGCGTCTCCCCATTCTTCAGCTCCGTGAGATGATCGCGGGTATCCCCGTGGCGATCGAGTCCGCAGGACCCATGACCCAACTCACGGGGGGTCCTGGCCGGCACGCACGTGATGGCATGGCGGCAAATTTAAGGGGACGTACCCGTACGCCCATTTGCCCAGCCGTAGCCATTCTGCCGACGTACATCGACGTGCGCCAGGTAGGAACCGGTTAACAACCAATAATTGCCCGCTTGCGATCCTACTCACGGAGCTCCCGGCAGGGTCGCGGGCGCCGCTCCCGGCGTGCACGTGACCACACGGTGGCAAATTCAAAGGGACGTACCTGCTTGCCCAGCCGTAGCCATTCTGCCGACGTACATCGACGTGCGCCAGTCGGGAACCGGTTA
This sequence comes from Lithobates pipiens, assembly GCF_037356315.1. NCBI lineage: Eukaryota > Metazoa > Chordata > Amphibia > Anura > Ranidae > Lithobates > Lithobates pipiens. The sequence goes on from NW_027507915.1 coordinate 131,163, forward strand.
ACAACCAATAATTGCCCCCTGGCGTTCCTACTCACGGAGCTCCCGGCAGGGTCGCGTGCGCCGCTGCCGGCGCACACGTGACCACATGGTGGCAAATTCAAAGGGACGTACCTGCATGCCCATTTGCCCAGCCGTAGCCATTCTGCCGACAAACATCGGCATGCGCCAGTTGGGAACCGGTTAACAACCAATAATTGCCCGCTTGCGTTCCTACTCTCGGAGCTCCCGGCAGCGCTGCGCATGTGACCACGCGGCGGAAAATTCAATGGGGACGTACCTGCATGCCCATTTGCCCAGCCGTGCCATTCTGCCGAGGTATATGTAAATGCGGCGGTCGGCAAGTGGTTCAAGGGGGTTGTAAACCCTCATTTTTTTTAAAATAACAAACATATCGTACTTACCTCCACTGTGAAGTTCCTTTTGTACACAGCGGCTCCTCCCCGCATCAGGAAACCCTCCTAGGAGAACCTACCTTGCGGGCGCGCTCCCAAGTCCAGCATTTGCTTCCATAGACACAGAATACAGGACTAGGGGCCCCCTGCCCCCCCCCCCCCCCTGCGTCCGCGTCATTGGATTCGGGAGCCAATGGCTATCCAATCAAGAGCTGAGACAACGGGCAGAGAGGGTAAGCGCGTCTCCGGCGTGGGCATTACGAGGCTCAGGTGAGTAAAACTGGGGAGGGGGGAGGGGCTGGTCGGTGACGGAAGTCGAACGACGGGAGTTATCTGGCTGGGAATCTGTCGATCGAGCGAGTCGTTTAATGTATGGAGGTGAGCGGAGCCGTCCGTCTGGAGGAGGAGCAGCACCTGTGCATGAAGAGTGAAAACCCCCGGGGGGGGGGGGGTCGTATTCATCGTGTTTTTTACGATTTTTACTGAACTGTTGTGAAAAATTTCTTGGGGGGGGGTCCTTTGGAAGAAGTGGACACATTCACATTGGGAAAATAAAATGTGGGGGTTTGTTTTATTGGTAAATATCTCATGTTTTGGGGCTCCAGTTATATTTCTAGCAAAAAAAAAAAAAAAAAAATGCTGATTTTATGGAAGTAAAAAACAAAACAAAAACATAATAAAATAAAAACGTTTCCCGGGAGGTAAGCGGTTAAGCAGCATTTCCCATTAATGTTCAGGAAGGAAGTCTTGTATAAAAGATTCATCGGGCTTTATATCTGACAGTCAGCCTGAAATATTGGAAGACGGAGAGAAGATTCCATCGGTTGCAGACCGGTAGAGGTAAGACCCGATAATAATGTCATACCGGGGGGAGGGGATCTTCATTCTGGGGGGCAAACACAACCAACTGGTGTTTTTAAGGTGAGGGACCCGGTATGGACTTATACAAGTCTACCACATAAACTGTGCCATGGTTGTGATTTTATAAACTTTTATAAAATAAAATAAATACAATGTATCTAAATGTAATAGAATGTACCTACCTTCTCTCTCTCTTCCTTTGCATCATCACTCAAATGCTTTTTCAGATCTCCTGTTCTGGGGGGGGGGGAGGGGGGGCTACGTTCCTTCTCCATGCCCACCTTGTGTATGTGAATGTAGCGCACTTCTGAAAAAGCCGCGTTTCCCTTAGGGCACACACAGCCAGGCACAAATGATCTGTCTAGGGGTATCCTTTTGTGTTTTTATTGCTGAGAATAGCTTAGATAGGTATGCATAGCTTCCGACTGTCCCTGTTTGGAGGGACTGTCCCGGATTTGGAGGCACTGTCCCGGATTTGGAGGGACTGTCCCGGATTTGGTGGGACTGTCCCGGATTTGGAGGGACTGTCCCGGATTTGGAGGCACTGTCCCAGATTTGGAGGCACTGTCCCGGATTTGGAGGGACTGTCTTGGATTTGCAGACATTGTCCTGGATTTGGAGGCACTGTCCTGGATTTGGAGGCACTGTCACTGATTTGGAGGCACTGTCCTGAATTTGGAGGCACTGTCACTGATTTGGAGGGTCTGTCCCTGATTTGGAGAGACTGTCCCTGATTTGGAGAGACTGTCCCGGATTTGGAGGGACTGTCCCGGATTTGGAGGGACTGTCCCGGATTTGGAGGCACTGTCCCGGATTTGGAGGCACTGTCCCGGATTTGGAGGGACTGTCTTGGATTTGCAGACATTGTCCTGGATTTGGAGGCACTGTCCTGGATTTGGAGGCACTGTCACTGATTTGGAGGCACTGTCCTGAATTTGGAGGCACTGTCACTGATTTGGAGGGTCTGTCCCTGATTTGGAGAGACTGTCCCGGATTTGGAGGGACTGTCCCGGATTTGGAGGGACTGTCCCGGATTTGGAGGGACTGTCTTGGATTTGCAGACATTGTCCTGGATTTGGAGGCACTGTCCTGGATTTGGAGGCACTGTCACTGATTTGGAGGGTCTGACCCTGATTTGGAGAGACTGTCCCTGATTTGGAACAAAGTCCCTCTGTCCCTCTTTGCTCCTCATTTGTCCCTAATTTTGGTCTGTTCTATATAGTTGTATAAAAAGTGCACTGTTAAAAAGAAGGCAAAAAAGTTCCAAGAGACTGTCTGGGTTTTGGAGAGACTGTCCCTGATTTGGAGAGACTGTCCCGGATTTGGAGAGACTGTCCCGGATTTGGAGAGACTGTCCCGAATTTGGAGAGACTGTCCCGGATTTGGAGAGACTGTCCCGGATTTGGAGAGACTGTCCCGGATTTGGAGAGACTGTCCTTGATTTGGAGAGACTGTCTTTGATTTGGAGAGACTGTCTTTGATTTGGAGAGACTGTCCCGGATTTGGAGGGACTGTCCCTGATTTGGAGGGACTGTCCCTGATTTGGAACAAAGTCCCTCTGTCCCTCTTTGCTCCTCATTTGTCCCTCATTTTGGTCTGATCTATATAGTTATATATAAAATGCACTGTTAAAAAGAAGGCAAAAACTTTCCAAGAGATTGTCCCTGATTTTGAGGCACTGTCTCTGATTTGAAGGGACTTTCCTTGATTTGGAGAGACTCCCGGATTTGGAGCAATGTCCCTCTGTCCCTCTTTGCTCATCATTTGTCCCAAATTTTGGTCTGTTCTATATAGTTCTAACAGTGCACTGTTAAAAAGAAGGCAAAAAAGTTCCAAGAGACTGTCCCTGATTTGGAACAAAGTCCCCCTGTCCCTGTTTGCTCCTGATTTGTCCCTCATTTTGGTCTGATCTATATAGTTGTATATAAAATGCACTGTTAAAAAGAAGGAAAAAACGTTCCAAGAGATTGTCCTGGATTTTGAGGCACTGTCCCTGATTTGGAGGGACTGTCCCGGTTTTAGAGGGACTGTCCCGGATTTGGAGGGACTGTCCCGGATTTGGAGGGACTGTCCCGGATTTAGAGGGACTGTCCTGGATTTGAAGGGACTATCCTTGATTGCTTTGCGCAAAATACCATGGGATATTTATTATAGCAAAAAGTAAAAAGGAGTTTTTTTTTTCAAAATTGTCGCTTTTTTTGTTTATAGCGCAAAAAATAAAAACCACAGAGGTGATCAAATACCACCAAAAGAAACCTCTATTTGTGGGAAAAAAAATTATCAAAATTTCATATGGGTACAGCGTTGTGTGACAGCACAATTGTCATTCAAATTGTAACAGCGCTAAAAGCTGAAAAGTGGTCTGGGCAGGAAGGGGGTCAAAATAACCTGTACTGAAGTGGTTAATAAAAATAATAATAATAATATTATTATTATTAAATATATAGCATAATACATATTGGCCTAAATTTGTGAAGAAATTAGATTTTTTTCAATTTTTTTATTGGGTATTTATTATTATTATTAATTATTGTTATTATTATTCATTATTATTATTATTATTTATTAATTAATATGAATAATAATAAAAATGATTATTAAATATATAGCAGAATACATATTAGCCTAAATTTAGGAAGACTTTTTTTATTTGATATTTTATTATTATTATTATTATTATTATTATTAATAATAATAATAATTAAGATGAATTATAATAAATATTATTATTAAATATATAGCAGAATACATATTGGCCTAAATTTGTGAAGAAATTAAATTTTTTGCATTTTTTTTATTGGGTATGCATTATTATTAATGTTATTATTATTCTTTTGTATTACTAGTTTATTAATTATAAATATTATTATTAAATATATAGCAGAATACATATTGGCCTACATTTGTGAAGAAATTCGATTTTTTTTACATTTTTTTTATTGGGTATTTATTATTATTAATTATTGTTATTATTAGTTTATTAATTATAAATATTATTATTAAATATATAGCAGAACACATATTGGCCTAAATTTGTGAAGAAATTCGATTTTTTGCATTTTTTTTATTGGGTATTTATTATTATTATTCATTATTATTTATTTGTATTATTAGTTTACTAATTATAAATATTATTATTATTAAATATATAGCAGAATACATATTGGCCTACATTTGTGAAGAAATTCGATTTTTTTACATTTTTTTATTGGGTATTTATTATTATTAATTATTGTTATTATTAGTTTATTAATTATAAATATTATTATTAAATATATAGCAGAATACATATTGGCCTAAATTTGTGAAGAAATTCGATTTTTTTTGCTTTTTTTTTTATTGGGTATTTATTATTATTAATGTTATTATTATTATTTATTTGTATTATTAGTTTATTAATTATAAATATTATTATTAAATATATAGCAGAATACATATTGGCCTAAATTTGTGAAGAAATTCGATTTTTTTTACATTTTTTTATAGGTTATTTATTATTATTAATTATTGTTATTATTATTAGTTTATTAATAATAAATATTATTATTAAATATATAGCAGAATACATATTGGCCTACATTTTTTAAGACATTTTTTTACTTTTTGTTTTTTTATTGAATGTGTTTTATAGCAGAAAATAAAATATATATATATTTTTTTGCAAAATTATCGGTCTTGTTTTTGTTTATAGCACAAAATAATAAAAAAGTGCAGAGGTGATTAAATACCACCAAAAGAAAGCTCTATTTGTTGGGGGGGAGGGACCCCGAGACATGATTCATCCAAGTGCCATGTATAGGATGACTGCCCATGATCTGACGTTCGCGGCGATACCTCACATGTGGGGGACGGTCGCTGTTTTGCGTGAGTGTGGGACCGGCGGGGGGCATTGAGAGCGAGCAAACGAGGACGGGGGGCACTTTATTTATTATTATTATTTATTTTTTTACACTGTTGCTTGAATTTGAATTTTTATCACTATTATTGCTGTCACATGGAATAGAAACATCCTTTGTGACCGCAACTCTTTATGGGGGGATCGATAAGACCCCCAAATTCCTCCTTTGTACCTACACTATATAGAATTACTACATGGGAGGAGCCTGTGATACATATGTACGTGGGAGGAGCCTGTGATACTTCTGTACGTGGGAGGAGCCTGTGATACTTCTGTACGTGGGAGGAGCCTGTGATACTTCTGTATGTGGGAGGAGCCTGTGATACTTATGTACATGGGAGGAGTCTGTGATATGGGAGGAGCCTGTGATATTTATGTACGTGGGAGGAGTCTTTGATACTTATGTACATGGGAGGAGCCTGTGATATTTATGTACGTGGGAGGAGCCTGTGATACTTATGTACATGGGAGGAGTCTGTGATACTTATGTACATGGGAGGAGTCTGTGATACTTATGTACATGGGAGGAGTCTGTGATACTTATGTACGTGGGAGGAGCCTGTGATACTTCTGTACACGGGAGGAGCCTGTGATACTTCTGTACACGGGAGGAGCCTGTGATACTTCTGTATGTGGGAGGAGCCTGTGATACTTCTGTACATGGGAGGAGCCTGTGATACTTATGTACGTGGGAGGAGCCTGTGATACTTATGTACATGGGAGGAGTCTGTGATACTTATGTACATGGGAGGAGTCTGTGATACTTATTTACATGGGAGGAGCCTGTGATACTTATTTACATGGGAGGAGCCTGTGATACTTATGTACGTGGGAGGAGCCTGTGATACTTATGTACGTGGGAGGAGTCTGTGATACTTATGTACGTGGGAGGAGTCTGAGATACTTATGTACGTGGGAGAAGCCTGTGATACTTATGTACGTGGGAGGAGCCTGTGATACTTATGTACGTGGGAGGAGCCTGTGTTACTTCTGTACGTGGGAGGAGCCTGTGATACTTCTGTATGTGGGAGGAGCCTGTGATACTTCTGTATGTGGGAGGAGTCTGTGATATGGGAGAAGCCTGTGATATTTATGTACGTGGGAGGAGTCTTTGATACTTATGTACATGGGAGGAGCCTGTGATACTTATGTACGTGGGGAGGAGACTGTGATACTTATGTATGTGGGGAGGAGCCTGTGATACTTATGTACATGGGAGGAGCCTGTGATACTTATGTACATGGGAGGAGCCTGTGATACTTGTGTACATGGGAGGAGCCTGTGATACTTATGTACATGGGAGGAGCCTGTGATACTTGTGTACATGGGAGGAGCCTGTGATACTTGTGTACGTGGGAGGAGCCTGTGATACTTGTGTACATGGGAGGAGCCTGTGATACTTGTGTACATGGGAGGAGCCTGTGATACTTATGTACATGGGAGGAGCCTGTGATACTTGTGTACATGGGAGGAGCCTGTGATACTTGTGTACGTGGGAGGAGCCTGTGATACTTGTGTACATGGGAGGAGCCTGTGATACTTATGTATGTGGGAGGAGCCTGTGATACTTTGGACATTTGTCACTTACAGTATTGTTGTCACAGTCACTATTTTCTGTGCACTTCATATTTGATTGTTTTCTCACTTTAGACTGAATGCTTTATTTAAGGTTTTTCAATTGTTTGCACGTCCATATTTATATTTATTAGAGTGTCTGTAAACCTCAGACATGAAATCTGAACAAAGCCTACCCCTCTATAGTGTGTACTTGTATCAGTCCAGAGCACCGAGTGTCATTTCTGCCTGCTGCCTCCGCCTGCTACCTACATGAGTCACTTCTGACAAGTTTTCCTGACACCACGAGATAAATGGTGACAGGAGAAGGAGCTCCAGCACACAGCCTGTGATTGACAGCCTCAGCTCTAAAAGTAAAAAAAAAAAGGTGTTGCGCTGGCAAACAAGTAAATAAAATAAATAAATAAATGAATATATCGATTTCTTACAAAGTGCATAACAATAACGTGCATAAATAATTGAAAACCCCAAGTGCATTCATAAATAATTAAAAAAAAAAATTCTAAAGTTCTTAATCAAAACACCAACAGAAATAGAGAGCACCGGAGAAAAGTCCTCTACGTGAAAAAAGTTCATTCACATGCAGAAGGATGCAGCCTGGGGTGATGAACGCCAAGCCCCTCCTCTATGACACCTCTGTGTGCGCCAAACCGCCTGTGACACCAGCGCTGCATACCACAAGGTTAGACCTCAAATATCAGGCGGTCTAGCAGCGCTTATAAAGAGGCTGGATGGATGGATGGAAGGACGAGTGATCAGCAATGGCAGCTGGTGAAGCTGTAGGATGCCTAGGACGCCCTTCCTTTTTGACCCCTCCCCCTTGGTGAAAATGGGCGTGGTGTGGTTAATGTCTGAGATGAACAAGGGATGGAAGGAGAGGGAGAGAGGGATGGAGGGACAGCAGGCCCAGATCCTACACAACAATAGAAATATGTGTATTCTAGAAACGTTAACAATCAGCAGATAGAGATATTCCAAATACCTGGTGTTAGCACTTCAATCATCCCGGCACCATGGTTGTTATGGTGTCAGGATGATTGAAGAGCATTATTTCTATTATTACATTGTAATATAAAATGAAATCATTCAACTCACCATAATGCAGAATCAGTGGGAGCCCTGAGCGTGTCACTAGCCACGTCGCCTGCCACCAGATGCCATCAGGTGTCCCCAGCGGAGTCCCTCCTTACATGCAGCCTGTGTCACCAGCAGCCTGTGTCACCATCAATTGCAGCAGCATGTGTGTTAGAAGTTTTTGAGTTAATTAATATTTTAAGTGATAAAAGTTTCTGAAAATATATGTAAGTTATATGTACGGTAATAAGTGATGGTTTCTAAAGGTCACAGAACAACAGATAGTATAGGGAGGAGGGGTTTTGCTGAGTAGGTATTTCTATTTTTGAGTTAGTCGGGACAATGGGTGGAGTTATGCTACTTATCTATAGACTGAACCATATTGGGTATATATGCAAATGTGGGAGTTATTAGGATACGCTGACATAACATCATGAAACAGTATAAGAATGGAGTAAGATTATGAGAGGGAGAGAGAGATCGGTGGGAAGAGAAGGAACTCAATGCTTTGAAAATGTAACACCAGAAGAACCTACCACCTTAGAAGCCAAATCCATGCCATATGTTACCAGATGTCAATCTTGTCTTTGCTTATCTTTCTGAACAATAAACCAACTATTGGACGAACGAAGGATTCTTCAATTTCTACTCCTGAAAATACGTAGCAAATGCAGCCTTGGATGAAGACATACATATCTCCGCTACACACCCTTTAGGAGAAGGGATACTGATTCACATATTACACAAAGACTTTGCTATTCATTAAGAAACGCCCCTGTGAGTATAGTAGAATACTAGAGTAATATGTATTTTACTGGGAAGTGTAGAGTATGTAGAGTTTCCACTACATTTACGTTTTTACTACCTACTCCACTTTCTTTCAATGTGTCACCACCAAATTGCAGCAGCATGTGTCACCACCAAATTGCAGCAGCATGTGTCACCACCAAATTGCAGCAGCATGAGTCACCATCAATTGCAGCAGCATGTGCCCCACCAAATTGCAGCAGCATGTGTCACCACCAAATTGCAGCAGCCTGTGTCACCACCATATTGCAGCAGCATGAGTCACCATCAATTGAAGCAGCATGTGTCCCACCAAATTGCAGCAGCATATGTCCCACCAAACTGCAGCAGCATGTGTCACCACCAAATTGCAGCAGCATGTGTCACCATCAATTGCAGCAGCATGTGCCCCACCAAATTGCAGCAGCATGTGTCACCACCAAATTGCAGCAGTACGAGTCACCACCAAATTGCAGCAGCATGTGTCCCACCAAATTGCAGCAGCATGTGTCTGTTATATCCTCTGTGTTGTGAGAGACACAAGACTCTGGTCTGGAACAATGGAAGTTTATTTCCAGTACTCACTGTACACTGCAACATGCATCTCAGGACAGTACATCTTATTAGGCTCTTACATGTGTCCAAGATGGCTACTATACCCCTTGACCCTTGGCATCACTCCTGGGTGGAGCCAGCCTTAAAGTGGCAGTACATGTGAAACCCTTCAGGTATAACACCTTCCATCCATCCCTAAAAAAACAAAAACAAAAAAACAAACAAAAAAAAACGAGAAAAGGCACAAAACATTAACTAATAACTGTCCAATAACAGTCCTCCAAACACAGGAGATGCACAGGACTTTTCCTGCATCCAGATGTGAGAGGAAGATTCCAGGGACAGTTGCGGGGATACAATGTCATTGGATCACTTTCGGCGGCCCCGTCGAAAGTCTCGTAACCGGTCTTGAAGCTGAAACCGGTCAGGAGGGCGACAGTGTCGTTGAGGGCGGGCACCCATCGACTCGGGATCGGAGGAAACAGGGTCGACTGGAATGGGCACTGGCGGTGCCAAGAAGGGATCCCCCAGCTCAGTGGGTGAACCAACCTCCGGACCAGGGCTGGAGGGCTCTGTTGGAGCTGAGTTCAAAAGATCAGAGTCCCCCCAATCATCAGTTCCCATGCATCCTGATCCGCTGGGAGCAGTTCCTTGCAACACTGGTGGTTCAGCCGGCGTCAGGGATTCATGCAGTTGAAAACGAGGGCGCAGTTGGTCCGCATGCCTTCTGCAAATAGAACCATCTTCCAGGCAGACCCTATACATCTTGGGTCCCAAAGTCTCTGCAATGACAGCAGGAAGCCAACGGGTGTTGGAAGCCCCATAAGATCGGGCCCATACCTTTTGTTGGGCTGTGAATCGGGGGAATCTCATGGTGTTTGACCATCTTGTCTTGGGACTGCAGTACATGTTCCTGGACTGTTTGTGGGCGGAGCATGTCCAAAACAGTCCATGGCTGCCGACCCCGAAGGAGTTCTGCTGGAGTTTTCCCGGTGGTTGCATGTGGTGTGTTTCTGTAAGCAGAAAGGAAGGAGTCCAGCTGCTGGGGTGACAGTGACTGCTGTTTACTTGTAGCCACTGTAGCTTTGAAATAGCGATTAAAAGTCTGCACAAACCGCTCTGCTTGACCATTTGTAGCTGGGTGGTAAGGTGCGGTCAACTTGTGTTTGATGTTGTGGGCAGTCAAGAAACGCTGAAACTCCTGACTGGTGAATTGGGCACCATTGTCTGTGACGATTTCTCTGGGGTATCCAAATGTAGCAGCGAGATGTAACAGTATGGAAACTGTTGCCTTAGTTGTTGGCTGAGTAACAGGAATTACCTCAGGCCACTTTGAATGGGCGTCCACTATGATCAAGAAGGTGTGTCCTCTGATCGGACCTGCAAAGTCCAAGTGTAGTCGAAACCAAGGAACCGTGGGCCAAGTCCAGGGCTGGACGCACCCTCGAGGAGGGTCTCTTGCAGTTTGTGCACATCCAGCACAAGCATTCACATATGTTGTGATATCCGAGTCTAAGTTTGGCCACCACACATAGCCTCGGGCCTTTTGTTTCATACGTGTGCCCCCGGGATGACCAGTATGTAGCAAGTCCAGAATGTGTCTCCGGAGGGTCTGTGGAATGATCACTCGGTCTCCCCATAAAACACAGTTACCAGCCACAGTTAATTCCATACGCCTATGGAAATAAGGTTCATAATCCTGTGTGACGGTTGCAGGCCAACCGGACTGTACCCAGGAGAGTATTGTTTTCAGAAAGGTATCCTTGGCTGTATGGGCTGCTATCTCCCCAGAAGACAAGAAGGACAGGCTGGTGTAACGACAACTCTTTACCGGTGGAGAGGAGTCCATTGACCTCCCTGTCAGTCGGGACATTGCGTCCGCATTAGCATTGGAATCATGACCGCGATACTGGATTTTATAACTGTACGCTCCCAAGAACAGGGCATAGCGTTGGAGGCGGGCCGCAGTAGTCTGAGAGATGCCTTTGTCAGGGCTAAAGATCTGAAGGAGTGGTTTATGGTCTGTCAGTATGGTGAATTCCCTACCATACAGGTAAAGATGAAATTTCTTAATTGCCCATATCAGCGCAAGAGCCTCTTTGTCAATGTGAGAGTAATTGCTTTCTGCTTTTGTCAAAGACCTGGAGGCAAATGCCACTGGTTTTTCTGACCCATCAGGTAAGATGTGAGACAGTACAGCCCCCAGACCATAGGGTGAGGCATCACAAGCCAAGGTCAGAGGCTTCTGGAGGTCATAGTGAACAAGCATGCGTGACGCCAACAGCTTCCGCTTAGAGACTTCAAAAGCGCGTTGGCATGCAGCCGACCAGTCCCATCTGGAGTGTTTCTCCAAAAGCTTGTTCAACGGAAACAAGGTGTGTGCCAGATCTGGCAGAAATTTGTGGTAATAGTTCAGCAAGCCAAGGTATGATCGCAGCTGCTGGACATTGGTTGGGGCAGGAGCTTTGACTAAGGCATCAACCTTGGCTTCTGTGGTGTGTATACCGTCTGCATCCACAAGGTGGCCACAAAACTCCAATTTTGGCACCATGAATTGGCATTTTGCTAAGTTCACTTTCAGACCCTGCTCTTGGAGTCTTTCCAACACAAGCTCCACGTTTTGCTTGTGTTCCTGGTCCGTCCGTCCCGTGATGAGCATGTCATCTAACAGGCACTGAGTGAAAGGAATGTCCGCCAAAATCTCATCCATCTTCCGTTGCCAAATGGCTGGGGCAGAGGCTACACCAAACACCATCCGATTGTACTCATACAGTCCCTTGTGGGTGTTGATGGTCAGAAACTTGCGGGAAGAAGGATGGACCTCAAACTGTAAATATGCTTGTTTGAGATCAAGCTTGGTGAACTTTTGACCCCCTGCAAGAGAGGCAAAAATGTCATCTACTCTGGGTAGAGGATACTGGTCTATTTCCAGTTGGGAGTTCAGTGCCATGCGGAAATCGCCACAAATGCGCAAGTCCCCATTCGCTTTCTTCACTGGTACAACAGGTGATGCCCACTCGCTGTGCTCTACCTTTGAGATGACACCTTGTTCCTCCAGCCGACTTAGTTCTGCTTCCACTCCTGCTCGGAGTGCGAAAGGTACTGTGCGAGCTTTGAAGAACTTAGGCTGGGCGTTGGGTTTCAGCTTGAGTCTCACACAGTCATGCTTTATTTTCCCCAACTGGTCATCAAAGATCTTTGGGAACCGCTGCTTCAGGGACACCACCCATCCCTCATTATCTCCTAATGGAATTGTCACAGTGTTACAGGGATTTATGGCGAAGTCTGGCATACCAAAGTGAGCAATCCAGTCTCTCCCAAAGAGAGGGGGTCCCCCATTCTCTAGTATATATAATGGCAGTCTCTTTGTCTGACCCTTGTACAATACCTGCACTTTTGCATAACCCAGTGGGTGGAGTATCTGCTTTGAGTATGTCTGCAGTTTGGCGTTGGGCGGACAGTTGTTCGGGTCTGAAGTTGTCTCCATTGTTTCTGAGTGATAACTGAAACTGCTGCTCCTGTGTCTACATCCATCTTTAGTTTCTTTCCCTCAATGGTTACCTCTACAGTCATTGCAGAGGGTGCTGAATGCATATGATGTATGTCTAAACTGTGGAGCACTTCCTCATCCTCTGACTCAGATGATGATGTATATCTTCCCACCATATAGGTCTTTGTCTTGGGGTTCAGAGGTTGTTTATCTCGCACCTTCTTGCTCCGGCAAACTCGTTTCAGATGTCCTGTTTTACCACAGTTATGACAGGTCTGATCCTTAAACCTGCAGACTTTGTGATCATGGTCTGTATTCCCACAACGGTAGCAAGCTGACTCCCGGCTTGGTGGAGGTCTGTATTCCCACAACGGTAGCAAGCTGACCCCCGGCTTGGCGGAGGTCTGTATTTCCAGTTTGTGACTGTGGGCTTGACTGCTGTTCTGAAAACTTCCTGTTTCACCTCTTCTCTTCTGCCCTGAGAGTTCAATTCCTCTGTATCTTTCACAGCCATTTCCATCATTGAAGCTATATCAATTGCCTTTGCAAGGGTAAGGTCTTTCTCTGTTAACAGTCTCTTTTGGCTAGAGTCACAATTCAGTCCCATGACAAACTTATCTCTCAGTGCAGTAGGTAGGTACTCCCCAAAAGAACAGGTAGAGGCTAGTCTGCGAAGTGCGAGCACATAAGCTTTAATTTCTTCACCTGGCTGCTGCTGCCTCTGATAAAAACGAAATCTTTCTGCAATCTCTAGTGGTTTAGGCTGGAAGTGACCCTCTAACAGTGTCAGGAGCTCTGCCAATGTCTTAGTTGCTGGTTTTACAGGGGAAAGGAGATCCCTGAGAGTGTCATATGTCTGAGCACCGACCACTGTCACAAATACTGCTACTTGCCTTTCACCTGGGATGCCATTTGCACTGAAATACTGTTCCAGTCTCTCCACCCAGGAACTCCAGGATGTCTGTTCTCCATCAAATTCACTTAATGTCCCGATCAATGACATTTTCCTGCTGGGATCTGTGATTGCTTTTATCCAGGTAACAATCCACAATGTCTTTGTCTCTCTCTCAGACTGATAGACACTTTGTAAATCCTATCCTCGTCGCCACTGTTATATCCTCTGTGTTGTGAGAGACACAAGACTCTGGTCTGGAACAATGGAAGTTTATTTCCAGTACTCACTGTACACTGCAACATGCATCTCAGGACAGTACATCTTATTAGGCTCTTACATGTGTCCAAGATGGCTACCATACCCCTTGACCCTTGGCATCACTCCTGGGTGGAGCCAGCCTTAAAGTGGCAGTACATGTGAAACCCTTCAGGTATAACAGTGTCCCACCAAATTGCAGAAGCATGTGTCACCATCAATTGCAGCAGCATGTGTCACCAGCAATTGCAGCAGCATGTGTCACCACCAAATTGCAGCAGCATGTGTCACCACCAAATTGCAGCAGCATGTGTCACCACCAAATTGCAGCAGCCTGTGTCACCACCAAATTGCAGAAGCATGAGTCACCATCAATTGCAGCAGCATGTGCCCCACCTAATTGCAGCAGCCTGTGTCACCACCAAATTGCAGCAGCCTGTGTCACCACCAAATTGCAGAAGCATGTGTCGCCACCAAATTACAGCAGCATGTGTCACCACCAATTGCAGCAGCATATGTCACCACCAAATTGCAGCAGCACAAGTCATCATCAATTGCAGCAGCATATATCACCACCAAATTGCAGCAGCACAAGTCATCATCAATTGCAGCAGCGTGTGTCACCAAATTGCAGCAGCATGTGTCACCACCAAATTGCAGCAGCCTGTGTCACCACCAAATTGCAGCAGCATGAGTCACCATCAATTGCAGCAGCATGTGTCACCACCAAATTGCAGCAGCCTGTGTCACCACCAAATTGCAGCAGCATGAGTCACCATCAATTGCAGCAGCATGTGGCCCACCAAACTGCAGCAGCATGTGTCACCACCAACTTGCAGCAGCATGAGTCACCATCAATTGCAGCAGCATGTGTCACCACCAAATTGCAGCAGCCTGTGTCACCACCAAATTGCAGAAGCATGAGTCACCATCAATTGCAGCAGCATGTGCCCCACCTAATTGCAGCAGCCTGTGTCACCACCAAATTGCAGCAGCCTGTGTCACCACCAAATTGCAGAAGCATGTGTCGCCACCAAATTACAGCAGCATGTGTCACCACCAATTGCAGCAGCATATGTCACCACCAAATTGCAGCAGCACAAGTCATCATCAATTGCAGCAGCATATATCACCACCAAATTGCAGCAGCACAAGTCATCATCAATTGCAGCAGCGTGTGTCACCAAATTGCAGCAGCATGTGTCACCACCAAATTGCAGCAGCCTGTGTCACCACCAAATTGCAGCAGCATGAGTCACCATCAATTGCAGCAGCATGTGTCACCACCAAATTGCAGCAGCCTGTGTCACCACCAAATTGCAGCAGCATGAGTCACCATCAATTGCAGCAGCATGTGGCCCACCAAACTGCAGCAGCATGTGTCACCACCAACTTGCAGCAGCATGAGTCACCATCAATTGCAGCAGCATGTGTCACCACCAAATTGCAGAAGCATATGTCACCACCAAATTGCAGCAGCATGTGTCCCACCAAATTGCAGCAGCATGTGTCCCACCAAATTGCAGCAGCATGTGTCACCATCAATTGTAGCAGCATGTGTCACCATCAATTGCAGCTGCATGTGTCACCACCAAATTGCAGCAGCATGTGTCCCACCAAATTGCAGCAGCATGAGTCCCACCAAATTGCAGCAGTCTGCCTGTGTCACATAAAACCCCCATCCCCCAGTTATTTACCTTGCTGTTTGTTGTCCTCTCTAGTGATGTCTCCTGTAGAGAGGTCCGTGCTCTCATACTTCCTGTTTCCTTTCTCCTGGGCGCAATTGGAGAGCGAAAACAGGAAGTGACATCAAACTCAGATGTCAATCAAACCGCCCAGCCGCAGTAATATATACTACAAATGGCGGAAGCTACTCGGCGCTTCAGAAAGCGCCGCAAGGCAGGCTAAATGCCTGCAAATGAAGCGCCACGTCTGCAATCTCGTGATTGCACAGACGTGGCGCTTCCCATAGGTGCACTGTGTCCAGCATCCAAACGCAGTGCACTTAAGGACCTTTTTTGTATTTTTTTCTAAAGGGCCAGCATTAAAAAAATTGTGATTGCCCGGAGGTGGGGCGGCGCCCAGGCACCCCCTATGGACGGGCCACCACTGGTGATCAGCATCTGATCCCTGCAGTCTGCCACCTACATCACTGCTCAACAGCTTATATCATAAAGGCGATCCCTGGAGCAAGCATGGCACAGATATTACATAAAAGAGGAAGGAGACTCGTTCACAGTCTAACATTTCAAAATAACTTCATTAAAAGCTAGGTGTCTACTCACATTTTGATAAAACAAGCCAGAATATCAGAACAATGCATCCAAAACCCCGGCAGGTGTAATGACAGCACCGTTGTAGATCCTCCCTACATGTTTTGTCCAAACGGACAACATCACGGCTCTATTCCTGTGTGCTGTATGAAGGAGGGGCCATCACTTCCCTCCGATCGGCTGTCAGAGCTCTGCAGAGTGTAATGTTAGCTCTCCGCCCCCTGCTACCTGAAAGCTTAGAAAAGCTTTATAAATTCTGAATTTTCAATGGCTATAGTGAAGAGACGCCTGAAGATAAACAGGTACAACTTATGTAGGAGGATTTGTTTCACCTCTGTCTATCACCTGAGGCCAGTCACTTCACTGGGTGTATGTAAGGGGGCAGGCCATAGATGTTGCAACTTTCTTTCCTGCACCCGGTACCGGGGCAAGGTCACCTAGGGCTCAGAGTGAACATGCCAAACTGCAACCCCCCAAGATGTCTGAGCATTATGTGTCAGCAAAAATGCCACCCTCCCAAAAAAAAAGAAACATTGGGCACAAATCTCTGCCCCCTCCATCCCTCAAATCCCCTCAGCACAAATACCGCTCCCCCATTCCAAAATAAATCACCCCTCCTAGCACAAATCCTCCATCCATCAAATTTTCCCTCCTAAATATACATTTTCTCCCCCTACTCCAAATCCCCCCTCCTAGCACAAATATCCTCCCATCCCCCTCCTAGCACAAGCACCCCACAATCATCCCCACTAGTGCAAAAAATCATAATAATAATTATAACTTATTATCGTGTGTGTTCATTTACAGAAAGGGGCATGGCCTTGTCAGGAAGGGGGGTGGGTCATATTTAAATTAGGGGGTGCATGAGTTTAGTCAGGCCTAGGGCAGCACCTAAACCTAAATACACCACTGCTACTACTACTACAACTAATAATAATAATAATAATAAATATAAAATAAATAAAAATAATCATGAATAAATAATAAATACAATATTTGAATACTATGTAATAAATAACCCCTTAAAATAATAATAATAATAATAATAATAATAATAATAATAATAATAATAATAATAATAATAATAATAACCTATTATTTTGTGTGTTTTATAATAATTATTATTATTTATTTATTTATTATTATTATTTTTAGGGGTTATTTATTTATTTATGATTACATAGTATTCAAATATTGTATTTATTATTTATGAGTATTTTTATTTATTATATATTTATTAACTTATTAAATAATACTAATAATAACTTATTATTTTGTGTGTTTATTTATTATTATTATTATTTTTAGGGTTTATTTATTATTATTATTATTTTTAGGGTTTATTTATTATTACATAGCATTCAAATATTGTATTTATTAATGATTATTTTATATTTATTCATTAATTTATTATTTTTATTATTATTAATAATAATAATAATAATAATAATAATAATAATAATAATAATATTAGTTGTAGTAGTAGCAGCAGTGATGTATTTAGGTTTAGGTGCTGCCCTACGCCTTACTAAACCCAAGCACCCCCTAATTTAAATATGACCCACCCCCTTCCTGTCAAGGCCACACCCCTTTCTCTTTAAGCCACACCCTATCATCTGCAGACCACACCCCTTCCCCATTTAGGCCCCACCTTTTCCTCTTAGAACTCCACCTCATCCTCTCTGTACATTAAAAGTGGGTACCAAGTGCCTACCTGTTTATTTTGTTGTTGTGTATACAGTTTCAAATGTTGTATCTATTATTTTAAGAGAAAATAAACCTCAAATAAAATAATGAAAAAGTGTAAATTCAAAAATTTTTTTTTACAAAGATCATTCATCCGTGTCAGGTATATGACGTGGATCACAGCCTGCTGTGATTGGTTGAATTGGCACGTGGTCAGCCCACCTGAGCGGTAACACCACGCCGTGGCTTCAGCCGCTCTTACTGGACATTCATACAAGGCGGCGCTCTTTGATCCACGCGTCGTACACGCAAAGTCCACAACTGGTTAAAGTAGATCCAAGCCCTAAGTGGAGGACATTTAACCCCTTCAATACCGGCCATTTTTTTACCCCCTTCCTGCCCAGACCAATTTTCAGCTTTCATAGCTGTGACATTTTCAATGACAATTGCGCGGTCGTGCGACGCTGTACCCATATGACTTTTTGATCATCCCCCCCCCCCCCAAAAAAAATAGAGATTTGATCTCCTCAGCGGTTTTAATTTTTTGTGCTAATACAAAATTATTTTTGAAAAAAAAAAACCCTATATTTTTTACTTTCTGATATAAAACACACTCAGTAAAAAAATGTAAAAAAAAACAAAATAAATAAATAAATTTCTTCATCAATTTAGGTCAATATGTATTCTGCTACATATTTTTTATTCAGCGTAAATTAATTGGTTTGCGCAAAAGTTATCGCGTCTACAAACTATGGGATATATTTATGGAATCTTTATTTTTTATCAGTAATGGCGGCGATTTAAAAAAAAATTTTGGTGGGACTACGACATTGCAGCGGTCAAATCGTACACACACGACCGTACTTTCCGGCAGACTAGGTCCGACGGACTTTCGGCGGAGTTCCGACGGACTTTCCGAATGAACGGAGTTGGCCACACACGAGAGGACTAAGTCCGTTCGAGAGTCCGTTCGTTTTGAACGCGATGACGTAAGACGGGACTAAACAAGGAGGTTCAATAGCCAGTAGCCAATAGCTGCCCTTGCGTCGTATTTTGTCCGTCGGACCAGCACACAGACGAACCGTTTTCCCGATTTTAGGCCGTCGGAATTGAGTCCGTCGGATAGATTTGAAGCATGTTTTATTTCTAGGCCTGTCTGACTTTTTTTTTTTTCGAAAAAACGATTGGACTAGCCCACACACGATCGGATTGTCTGACAGACTCATCCCTTCGGACCTAGTCTGCCGGATCAGTGACACTTTTGACACTTTGTGGGAACCAGTGATGCTAATATAGTGATCAGTACTAAAAATATGCACTGTCACTGTACTAATGACACTGGTGCCAGGGGCGATCAAAGGGTTAAATACATCCCGGGGGGTACTTGCTAACTGTGTGCGGGGGGGGGCAGTGCCGGGACAAGGTCATCCAGAGCCCAGGGCAAACATGCCAAACTTCCCCCCCCCCCTGCCCCCAAGGTGTATGAACATTAAGCATCATCAAAAATCCCCCCCCCCCAAAAAACTGAGCATTAATCTTTTTCATCCCCTTAAGCATAAATCCCCCTCCTCCCAGTGCAAATATGTTCCCCTGCTGAAATCCCCCCTCCCAGCACAAATCTTACCCCCCCGATCCAAGTGCCCCCCAAAAAAAATCACTCCTCCTAAAACAAATTATCTACCCCTAAGATTACCCCTCCCAATAACCCCACTGCAAATCCCCCCTTCCATCACAAAGCGCCCCAATCATTCTTCCGAGCACAAATCTTCCCCCATTCCTTCTCCCCCTAAATTTTAGCATACCCCCCAAATTTCCCCCTCCTAGAACAATACTTACTCCCTGCTGCCCCTCAAATCCCCCTTTCCAACACAAATCCCCTCCCCCCTATTTCCTTGTGGTGCCCCCCCCCCACCGTCCATGATACCACAGTGCCCAGGGCAGCCGCCCCTCCTGGCCCACCCCTTGTCCCAGGCCCTGGCGGGGGGGGGGGAGGGGGGATGGGCTGACTGGGTGAAGATAGAGATCCGTGTTCACGGCTTAGCAGAAACACAAGATCTCCCATCTTCCCCCACTCTGACCGAACGTCGATCTGCCTTGTTTACATAGGCAGACCGCTGTTCTGCCTGTCTCCTGAGAACGATCGGGTTGGCCGGAAACCAGCGGATTGGACTCCCGCCAACGGCACGCGCGACCTCACACCCAGTATATGTGCAGGGGGCGGTCTGGAAGAGGTTAAAGTAAATTTTATTTATTTGTTTATTTTTTTATTTTTTTTTGCTTTATTTGTATTGGATTGTATTAAATACATTTGTAAAATTATCCCCTAGAGGGAGCTAAAGAGGTTAAAGTGAACTTTTTTTTTTTTTTTTGCTTGCTGCGATGTTGTTATTTTTATTGTATTAAACACAGAAATTTGTAAATTAGCCCCTAGAGGGAGCTCTAGTCTCCTAAATTGTCATTTTTTTTTCTCTCCCTAGCTTAGGATAGAGAGCTGGGAAGAGTTCAGGTTTTTCCCAAGTTTTTATTTTAGTTTATGAGCCCAACGGGGGAGGGTAAAAGGCAGGCGTCACAATACTTCTGGCAATACAGTGTATCTCTTTGGAGACCACGGGGGAAAATAACATGACCGTGCGCTTTCTTAATCTGATGTCAGAATGCTGAGATATCGACTCACCATCCGCTGCACTGAGCGTATCTCTCTTCACGTGGTCATATGGTGTACAATGTTGCGTGTCTGATCACACGGAGCTTACATGGCTGCAAACATGTGGTTTTGTTTTTTACGGTTCTCTAACTCTCTGCTGGCATCGATGCCGCAACGTGATAGGATGGAATTTGTAACAGACGCCTTTTATGAGAAGCGCCAAAGAAAGATAATATATATATATAATAATAGAAAACATGTATTTTCTGGTAGAACAAAGACAATTTAACCACTTACTTACTGGGCACTTAAACCCCCCTCCTGCCAAGACCAATTTTCAGTTTTCGGTGCTCTCACACTTTGAATGACAATTACTCAGTCATGCAACACTGTACCCAAATTAATTTTTTGTCCTTTTTTTCCCACAAATAGAGCTTTCTTTTGGTGGTATTTGATCACCTCTGGGGTTTTTATTTTTTTGCGCTATAAATGAAAAAAGACCGAAAATTTTCAAAAAAGAACCGCATATTTCTTTGTTTCTTTGACAGAATTATGCAAATTATTAATTTTTCTTCATAAATTTTGGCCACAATTTATACTGCTACATATCTTTGGTAAAAAAATAACCCAAATTAGTGGATATTATTTGGTCTTTGTGAAAGTTAGAGAGTCTACAAGCTGTGGTGCGAATCGCACAAAATTGATCACATCTGATGTACTGGTGGCCTATCTCGCTTCTTGTGACCCCAAACAAGCCAGGAAAGTACAAATACCCCCCAAATGACCCCTTTTTGGAAAGTAGACATTCCAAGGTATTTAGTAAGAGGCATAGTGAGCTTTTTGATGTTGTCATTTTTTTTCCCACAATTCTTTGCACAAGAATTAAGATTTTTCATTTTTTTTATTTTTTTCCACAAAATTGTCATTGTAATAGGTTATTTCTCTCACATGGCATGTGTATACCACAAATGACACCCCCAAAAAAAATTCTGTTACTTATCCTGAGTATTACAATACCACATGTGTGGGACTTTTTCACAGCCTGGCCACATAGAGAGGCCCAACATGCAGGGAGCGCCATCACGTGTTCTAGGAGCATAAATTACACATCTAACTTGTTGACTACTTATTACACTTTTGAAGGCCCTGGAGCACCAGGACAATGACACGTGACACTGATGACAGATGGCACTGATACGTGGCAATGATGACACTTATACGTGGCACTGATGACACGTGGCACTGATGACAGATGGCACTAATATGTGGCACTGATGACAGATGGCACTTATACGTGGCACTGATGACACGTGGCACTGATGCGTGGCACTGATGACACGTGGCACTGATGCGTGGCACTGATGACACGTGGCACTGAAGACACGTGGCACTAATACGTGGCACCAATGACAGATGGCACTAATACGTGGCACTAATAAGTGCCACCGATGATAGATGGCACTAATACGTGGCACCGATGACGCGTGACACTGATGACAGATGGCACTGATAAGTGGCATTGATGACAGGTGACACTGACAACAGATCGCACGTGACACTGACAGGTGGCACTGATGACAAATGGCACTGATACGTGGCACTGACAGATGGCACTAATATGTGGCACTGTTGACAGATGGCACTATGTGGCACTGATGGCATGTGGCACTGATGACAGATGGCACTTATACGTGGCACTGATGACAGATGGCACTGGGGACAAATGACACTGATAACAGGTGGCACTGGGGACAGATAGCACTAACAGGTGGCACTGGGGGCAGGTAGCACTGGGGCGGATGGCACTGGGGCAGGATGGCACTGGGGGAGGATGGCACTTTTTTTAACTTTTTTTTTACACTCACGGCCGCTGCAGCCGTTCATCTCTCCCTCCTCACACGCTGTCTGTGTGAGGAGGGAGAGCGGCGCTGAGAGATGATCTCATATGTTTACATATGAGATCATCTCCCATTGGACACGCCGATCGCGCTGTAAACGGCCGCTGTGATTGGCCGTGTACAGCGATCTGTGTTTGCCTGTCTCCGGGGAACACGGCAAACACAGAACTTCCCCGATGCGCGCCCGCGGCGGCGCGCATTGCGGAAGTAAATAACAGGACGTCCAGGGACAGCCTCCCGGACGAAAGCGCCTGCTCTACGGCCGTCATTCGGCTATAGGGCGGGCGCGAGGAGGTTAAATCGCGTATGTCAAACACACGGCCCGCCAGGCTTTGTCACGTGGCCCTTGCACCAAGTTTTGTAGAACGTGGTGGAACTCCACTATATTGGTGTAGCACTAACCCCCCGAAGGAGCTGCTGGTTATTTTTGGGCTTACCGTTACCTTCCGCTCTCCTTGTTTCACGTCTAGGGGATGTCCCGTGGTAGGTGGCCCAGTAACTTGTGACCGACAATAGATCCACTTGAATGGATTTTATTTGCAAAACTCAGACAATTGAACAGTCTTTCAACTTGGGATCAGAGGGTTGGAAAGGAAAA
The DNA here is from genome assembly GCF_037356315.1 of Lithobates pipiens. Taxonomy (NCBI): domain Eukaryota; kingdom Metazoa; phylum Chordata; class Amphibia; order Anura; family Ranidae; genus Lithobates; species Lithobates pipiens. The sequence continues at coordinate 154,043 of NW_027507915.1, forward strand.
TTCAGGGACTCTTATGCCGCGTACACACGACCGGACTTTTTGACAGCAAAGGTCCGATGGAACGGGTCCGTCGGACTCTTCGATCTTGTGTGTTGCTCCATTGGACCTTTTGCTTGCCAAAAATCCGGCGGACTTTAGAAATAGAACATGTTTTAAATTTTTCCACCGGAACTCCGCCGGAGCGAGAAATCCGCTCGTGTGTGTGCTAGTCCGACGGACAAAAACCAACGCGAGGGCAGCTATTGGCTACTGGCTATGAACTTCCTTATTCAAGTCCGGTCGTACGTCATCACGTTCGAATCCGCCGGACTTTGGTGTGAATGCGTGTGGCCAAGTCCGTTCATTCGGAAAGTCCGGCGGAAAGACCGTCGGACCTAGTCCCTCGAAAAGTCCAGTCGTGTGTACGGCATAAGTGTCCAAAAAACGTTGGAGAACTTGCTTACTTTGACTGCATCCAGAGAATAGCCATTCGCAGCTGGAGGATCCCTCAGGTTGGACAGTCCCTCTCTCACAAGGCCTAGCAGCCAACAAGGTGCTTTACTCAGGAACAAAGTCTTTGCCACCGACGTTGTTGTAGAGCATGTAGGGAAACTAAGCTTGAAACACTTGTAGGATACCTGGATCTTTCAGCCACCTTAGCGATATCCACAAGACCGGATTCTCTGGGTTACTTCAGCCCTTCCAGGCTCTTGTTAAGAAAACCAACCCGTACATGGTCTTCCTCTGAAGAGTCCTCCCCTGGAATGCTCGAAGTACAATGGGTCTCTCCCGAACCGGAGACCAACCCGTACGTGGTCTTCCTCTGAAGAGTCCTTCCCTGGAATGCTCCAAGTACAATGGGTCTCTCCCGAACCGGAGACCAACCCATACGTGGTCTTCCTCTGAAGAGTCCTTCCCTGGAATGCTCGAAGTACAATGGGTCTCTCCCGAACTGGAGACCAACCCATACGTGGTCTTCCTCTGAAGAGTCCTTCCCTGGAATGCTCGAAGTACAATGGGTCTCTCCTGAACTGGAGACCAACCCGTACGTGGTCTTCCTCTGAAGAGTCCTTCCCTGGAATGCTCGAAGTACAATGGGTCTCTCCCGAACCGGAGACCAACCCGTACGTGGTCTTCCTCTGAAGAGTCCTTCCCTGGAATGCTCGAAGTACAATGGGTCTCTCCCGAACCGGAGACCAACCCGTACGTGGTCTTCCTCTGAAGAGTCCTTCCCTGGAATGCTCCAAGTACAATGGGTCTCTCCCGAACCGGAGACCAACCCATACGTGGTCTTCCTCTGAAGAGTCCTTCCCTGGAATGCTCGAAGTACAATGGGTCTCTCCCGAACCGGAGACCAACCCGTACGTGGTCTTCTTCCTAAGAGACGTTCCCTGGAATGTTCGAAGTACACCGGGTCTCTCCCGAACCGGAGACGGTACCCAACCACCTCACAATCCTCCTTTTAGTTTCCTTGCCTCGGGCTAGCCAGCCCCGAGACAATAAAGTCGGGTGGATCCGCACCCCAGGCCATAGCCTTCCTGGGGGGGGCTGGTCAGGAGGACCAGGACCATGTAATCAGCATTCCCTACTGGACGGGAACCGCCGAACCACGTGACATCCGCATCTTAAATACCCTCTCCCAGAAGGCACAGCGAGAGGGCCACTCCCACTGACCTGGCTCCGAGAAGAGAGTACCCAAGCACCCAACCAGGCCATAGTTCCATGCCTGCCACAAGAGACAGTGCCCCCCTGTGGCCAGGCTGAACATCTCACAGTCCAGTTAGACTGATGCAGAAGTCCAATTTAGACAAATGAACCCAAACCAAACTGCAGTTTAGGTAAAGTTTAACTTTGAAAAACGCATAGCGCGTGCTCTTCAGTATGTATGAGCGAGTTTGGGGTGGAGGAACTTGACTGGCCTGCGCAGGGTCCTGACCTCAAACCGATCTAATTCATCCCTAATGTGTTCTATCAGGTTGAGGCCAGGACTCTGTGCAGTCTAGTTCCTCCACCCCAAACTCGCTCATCCATTTCTTTATGGACCTTGCTTTGTGCATTGGTCCAAATCATTTGGTGGAGGGGGGATTATGGTGTGGGGTTGTTGTTCAGGGGTTGGACTTGCCACCTATCAGTGCCACCTATCAGTGCCCATCAGTGCCACTTATCAGTGCCATCTATCAGTGCCCATCAGTATCATCTATCAGTGGTACCTTTCAGTGCCCATCCGTGCCATCCTATCAGTGGCCATCAGTGCCGCCTTATCTGTCCCCATCAGTTCCACCTTATCTGTGCCTTTCGGTGCCACCTTAACTGTGCCTATTAGTGCCCATCAGTGCAGCCTATCAGTGCCCACCAGTGCCGCCTCATCAGCGCATTTCAATGAAGCAGAAAAATTACCTGTTTGCAAAATTTTTCCATTTTTTTATTTGTTTAGCAAAAAATGAAAACCCCCAGAGGTCAGGGCCGTTTTTAAGGCAGGGGAAAAGGGGCAGCTGCCCTGGGCCCTGTCATTGTTGTGGGGCCCAAAGCAGCTGCCTCACACGTGCCAAATATCCCAGTTTAAATTCCCTTGTCCCTTGAGGTTTTAGTCCCGGGCTGTGTCCCGATATCTCAGTGTGAAGTGCTGCTACTAAAGCTCTGCCCTATTGTGGTGTACAGGTGATTTACATGTAAATTACTGGAATTCATATGTAAATAGCGGCAGCTGGCAGCATTGATATGTATATAATGCCCCCCTGAGGTCATATCCACAGTAATCTCTAGCAGCTAATCAACAAGCAGAAATCATGTGCTGTAACCTCTAGCAACCAATCAGTGAGCCGTTATGTGTGCTGTACCTTTGGTGACCAATCAGTGAGCGGTAATGATACACTGTAACCTCTGGCGACCAGTCAGTGAGCGGTAATGATACACTGTAACCTCTACCGACCAGTCAGTGAGCAGTAATGATACACTGTAACCTCTGGCGACCAGTCAGTGAGCGGTAATGATACACTGTAACCTCTGTCGACCAGTCAGTGAGCGGTAATGATACACTGTAACCTCTGGCAATCAGTCAGTGAGTGATAATGATACACTGTAACCTCTGGCGACCAGTCAGTGAGCGGTAATGATACACTGTAACCTCTAGCGACCAGTCAGTGAGCAGTAATGATACACTGTAACCTCTGGCGACCAGTCAGTGAGTGATAATGATACACTGTAACCTCTGGCGACCAGTCAGTGAGCGGTAATGATACACTGTAACCCCTGGCGACCAGTCAGTGAGTGGTAATGATACACTGTAACCTCTGGCGATCAGTCAGTGAGCGGTAATGATACACTGTAACCTCTGGCGACCAGTCAGTAAGCGGTAATGATACATTGTACCCTCTGGCGACCAGTCAGTGAGCGATAATGATACACTGAAACCTCTGGCAACCAGTCAGTGAGCGATAATGATACACTGTAACCACTGGCAACCAATTTCAATAGCTGCCTGATCTGATTTTGTAAACTGAATTTGAGTCTAGCTGCTATTTATTGTATGTCTCAGAGCAGGTGGAGAGCGAAACTGCATGGGGGGGGGCAAGAAAATTTTTGCCCAGGGTCCAATCAATATTAAAGATGGCCCTGCCAGAGGTGATTAAATACCACCAAAAGAAATCTCTATTTGTTGGGAAAAAAATAATAAAAATGTAATTTGGGTACAGTGTTGCATGACCGCGCAATTGTCCTTCAAAGTGTGACAGTGCCGAAAGCTGAAAATTGGTCTGGGCAGGAAGGGGGGCGGGGGGTTTAAGTGGCCGGTAAGCAAGTGGTTAAGTTCTGAACAACTCTGACGGGGCAGACATGCAAATTTTAAATGTACGCCAAAAGCATTCCGTTATATGAATTCCAGGCAAATTCTTGGAACATCCCGGGACTCAAATAATTGCCCTTCAAAATTCTAAAAATGGGGAGAAAAAAAATGACTTTGAGCTTGTTTACAAATACCAATCCGCGTCCTTGGAAAACCCGACAAATTGGAAGACGACATTTTCCCACGGATTGATGACGCTGACCGTGGCTTTAGTAAACCCCCAGAGACCACGTTGATTCAATATATAAAGTTTCTTCATTGGCAGGCAACAAAGAGATCCCGAGATAAAGAGTGATTTATATGTGAAGAGATACCAACCGGCCTTCCTGATCGAAGTCTCAACTCGCCGTAGAAGCCCCGCGATAAAAATCTGCCAAGAAAGGAAGCCGCCGAGATTATATTTTATCGGGGAGGAAGTTCGTTGGCCAAACAACTTGTCAGCAAGTTTTTACGTTTTTTGAGAAGGTGCCTCAGACTCTCGACGTCTGTCGGAGGAGAGAAGAAGAAAGACCACCATCTGGTCATTACAAGGTAGGACATTCCATCCCCGTGTCACCGATCGACCGATCACCTATTCTACGGGCTTTGGAGAGCCCGATCACCTTCCAATCACCTTCCAATCACCTTCCAATCACCTTCCAATCACCTTCCATGTCACAGTTTGGGTCTCATCACTTAACTTGTCTTACTTGCTTTCATTTTTTTTATTTTTTTTTGTGTTGTATCAGTATGAACAATAATAACTTTATTCTTGGAGAAAATAGATCCAATAATTATTGAAATGTAAAAAAAAAAAAAAAAAATATTATTTTTTTGAGCATTTATCTAAGATGAGCAACAAAATGTAAACATTTGCCGAGTTTCCCAAATGTTATCTGACAATTTAAGCTTATTTTAGAAATGTAAAATATTTGTATCAAATATTGAATTTTTAAATAATCACCCCATAAAAACATCTAAAGGCACTTTATACTTTATAAATATATATATATATATATATATATATATATATATATATATATATAATGTATATTTATAAATATGTGTTTTATAAGATCAACAAAATGTAAATAAGTTTCCCAAATGTGGCAATTTAAGCTTATTTTAGAAATGTAAAATATTTTGTATCAAATATTGAATTTTTAAATAATCACCCCATAAAAATACTTTATACTTATTTACCTACCCAGTTTGGGTCTCATCACTAACTTGTCTTGCTTGTTTTAATTTTTTTTTTTTTTATTTTTTTTTTTTTGTGTTGTATCGGTATGAACAATAATAACTTTATTCTTGGGGGAAGATAAATCCAATAATTATTGGAATGTAAATATATATATATATATATGTAAGAGCAACAAAATATAAACATTTGCAGAGTTTCCCAAATGTTATCTGGCAATTTAAACTTATTTTAGAAATGTAAAATATTTGTATCAAATGTTGAATTTTTTAATAATCAACCCATAAAAATATCTAAAGGCACTTTTTTGGGTCTCATCACTAAGTTGTCTCGCTTGCTTTAATTTTATTTATTTTTTTGTGTTGTATCAGTATGAACATTAATAACTTTATTCTTGGGGAAAATAGATCCAATAATTATTGAAATGTAAAAAAAAAAAAAAAAAAAAATTTGTTTTTTAAGCATTTATCTATCTAAAAAAATAAAAAAAATAAAAAAAAATATATATATATATATATAAATATGTGTTTTGTAAGAGCAACAAAATGTAAACTTGGCAGAGCTTCCCAAATGTTATCTGGCAATTTAAACTTATTTTAGAAATGTTAAATATTTGTATCAAATATTGAATTTTTTAATAATCAACCCATAAAAATATCTAAAGGCACTTTATACTTATTTACCTACCCAGTTTGGGTCTCATCACTAACTTGTCTTGCTTGTTTTACTTTTAATTTTTATTTTTTATTTTTTTTTTGTGTTGTATCAGTATGAATATTAATAACTTTATTCTTGAGGAAAATAGATCCAATAATTATAGAAATGTAAAAAAAAAAAAAATAATAATAATTTTTTGAGCATTTATGTAAGATAACCAACAAAATGTAAACATTTGCAGTTTCCCAAATGTTATCTGGCAATTTAGGCTTTTTTTTTTAGAAATGTTAAATATTTGTATCAAATGTTGAATTTTTTTAATAATCACCCCATAAAAAAATCTAAAGGCACTTTATACTTTTTTACCTACCCAGTTTGGGTCTCATGACTAACTTGTCTTGCTTGTTTTAATTTTAATTTTAATTTTTTATTTATTTTTTGTGTTGTATCGTTATGAATATTAATAACTTTATTCTTATGGAAAATAGATCCAATAATTATAGAAATGTAAAAAAAAAAAAAATTTGTTTTTTTAAGCATTTATCTACCATGTTTCCCTGAATATAAGACCGGGTGTTATATTGCAGCCCTCCTTGAAAATCAGGGTAGGTCTTATTTTCAGGGTAGGTCTTACTTTCGGGGGAAACATGGTAAGATAAGCAACAAAATTACCTACCCCATTTGGGTCTCATCACTAAGTTGTCTTACTTGCTTTATTTTTTTTTTGTGTTGTATCAGTATGAATATTAATAACTTTATTCTTGAGGAAAATAGAACCAATAATTATAGAAATGTAAAAAAAAAAAAAAAAAAAAATTATTTTTTTGAGCATTTATGTAAGATAACCAACAAAATGTAAACATTTGCAGAGTTTCCCAAATGTTATCTGGCAATTTAAACTTATTTTAGAAATGTAAAATATTTGTATCAAATGTTGAATTTTTTAATAATCACCCCATAAAAAAATCTATAGGCACTTTATACTTTTTTACCTACCCAGTTTGGGTCTCATCACTAACTTGTCTTGCTTGTTTTAATTTTAATTTTATGTTTTTATTTTTTTTGTGTTGTATCATTATGAATATTAATAACTTTATTCTTGAGGAAAATAGATCCAATAATTATAGAAATGTAAAAAAAAAAAAAAAAAAATTGTTTTTTTAAGCATTTATCTACCGTGTTTCCCTGAATATAAGATCGGGTCTTATATTGCAGCCCTCCTGGAAAATCAGGGTAGGTCTTATTTTCAGGGTAGGTCTTACTTTTGGGGAAACATGGTAAGATAAGCAACAAAATTACCTACCCCGTTTGGGTCTCATCACTAAGTTGTCTTACTTGCTTTATTTTTTATTTTTTTTGTGTTGTATCAGTATGAATATTAATAACTTTATTCTTGAGGAAAATAGATCCAATAATTATAGAAATGTAAAAAAATATATATATATTTTTTGAGCATTTATGTAAGATAACCAACAAAATGTAAACATTTGCAGAGTTTCCGAAATGTTATCTGGCAATTTAAACTTATTTTAGAAATGTAAAATATTTGTATCAAATGTTGAATTTTTTTAATAATCACCCCATAAAAAAATCTAAAGGCACTTTATACTTTTTTACCTACCCAGTTTGGGTCTCATCACTAACTTGTCTTGCTTGTTTTAATTAAAATCTAAATTTTTTATTTTTTTGTGTTGTATCAGTATGAATATTAATAACTTTATTCTTGAGGAAAATAGATCCAATAATTATAGAAATGTAAAAAAAAAAAAAAAAAAAAAAAAAATGTTTTTTTAAGCATTTATCTACCGTGTTTCACCGAATATAAGATCGGGTCTTATACTGCAGCCCTCCTGGAAAATCAGGGTAGGTCTTATTTTCAGGGTAGGTCTTACTTTCGGGGGAAACATGGTAAGATAAGCAACAAAATTACCTACCCCGTTTGGGTCTCATCACTAAGTTGTCTTACTTGCTTTAATTTTTTTTTGTGTTGTATCAGTATGAATATTAATAACTTTATTCTTGAGGAAAATAGATCCAATAATTATAGAAATTTAAAAAAATAAATAAATAAAATAAATAAATATTTTTTTTGAGCATTTATGTAAGATAACCAACAAATTGTAAACATTTGCAGAGTTTCCCAAATGTTATCTGGCAATTTAAACTTATTTTAGAAATGTAAAATATTTGTATCAAATGTTGAATTTTTTAATAATCACCCCATAAAAAAAATCTATAGGCACTTTATACTTTTTTACCTACCCAGTTTGGGTCTCATCACTAACTTGTCTTGCTTGTTTTAATTTTAATTTTATTTTTTTTATTTTTTTTGTGTTGTATCAGTATGAATATTAATAACTTTATTCTTGAGGAAAATAGATCCAATAATTATTGAAATGTAAAAAAAAAAAAAAAAAAAAAAAAAAATGTTTTTTAAGCATTTATCTACTGTGTTTTACCGAATATAAGATCGGGTCTTATACTGCAGCCCTCCTGGAAAATCAGGGTAGGTCTTATTTTCAGGGTAGGTCTTACTTTTGGGGAAACATGGTAAGATAAGCAACAAAATTACCTACCCAGTTTGAGTCTCATCACTAAGTTGTCTCGCTTGTTTTAATTTTTTTTTTCTGTGTTGTATCAGTATGAACATTAATAACTTTATTCTTGGGGAAAATAGATCCAATAATTATAGAAATGTAAAAAAAAAAAAAAAAAAAAAATTTTTTTGAGCATTTATGTAAGATAACCAACAAAATGTAAACATTTGCAGAGTTTCCCAAATGTTATCTGGCAATTTAAACTTATTTTAGAAATGTAAAATATTTGTATCAAATGTTGAATTTTTTAATAATCACCCCATAAAAAAATCTATAGGCACTTTATACTTTTTTACCTACCCAGTTTGGGTCTCATCACTAACTTGTCTTGCTTGTTTTAATTTTAATTTTATGTTTTTATTTTTTTTGTGTTGTATCAGTATGAATATTAATAACTTTATTCTTGAGGAAAATAGATCCAATAATTATAGAAATGTAAAAAAAAAAAAAAAATGTTTTTTTAAGCATTTATCTACCGTGTTTCCCTGAATATAAGATCGGGTCTTATATTGCAGCCCTCCTGGAAAATCAGGGTAGGTCTTATTTTCAGGGTAGGTCTTACTTTTGGGGAAACATGGTAAGATAAGCAACAAAATTACCTACCCCATTTGGGTCTCATCACTAAGTTGTCTTACTTGCTTTTTTTTTTTTTTTGTGTTGTATCAATATGAACATTAATAACTTTATTCTTGGGGAAAATAGATCCAATAATTATTGAAATGCAAAAAATATATATATATTTTTGTGCATTTATGTAAGATAAGCAACAAAATGTAAACATTTGCAGAGTTTCCCAAATGTGGCAATTTAAGCTTTTTTTTAGAAATGTTAAAAATTTGTATATATTGAATTTATATTTAAAATATTTTGTAAATATTGAATTTTTTAATAATCACCCCATAAAAAAAATCTAAAGGCACTTTATACTTTATACTTATTTACCTACCCAGTTTGGATCTCATCACTAAGTTGTCTCGCTTGCTTTAATTTTTTTTTTGTATTGTATCGGTATGAACATTAATAACTTTATTCTTGGGGAAAATAGATCCAATAATTATTGAAATGTAAAAAAAAAAAAAAAAAGCATTTATCTACCGCGTTTCCCCGAAAATAACCCCAGGTCTTATATTGCAGCCCTCCTGGAAAATCGGGGTAGGTCTTATTTTCAGGGTAGGTCTTACTTTCGGAGGAAAAGCATTTATCTACCGCGTTTCCCCGAAAATAACCCCGGGTCTTATATTGCAGCCCTCCTGGAAAATTGGGGTAGGTCTTATTTTCAGGGTAGGTCTTACTTTCGGGGGGGAAACGCGGTAAGATAAGAAACAAAATGTAAACATTTGCAGAGTTTCCCAAAATGTTATCTGGCAGTTTAAGCTTATTTTAGAAATGTAAAATATCTGTAACAAATATTAATTTTTAACCACTTAAGGACCGCCGTATTGCCAATGTACGTCATCACAATGGCATGTACAGGCACAAGCACATACATGTACGTGCTTGCCTTCCAGCGGGTGGGGGGGTCCGATCGGACCCCCTCCCGCTGGATACGGCGGTCCGGTACGCTTCAGGAGCGATCCAAGATGAGGGGATGGCCATTGGTTTCTGGCCATCCCCTCTCGATCGCTCCTGGCGAATGAGAAGCTTCCACCACTGTGTATTGTATACACAGGCAGGGAGGAAGTGATGTCATTCTCCTCGGGGCGGTCTTTTTGACCGGACTACGAGGAGAAGACTAAAAGTAAGTGTGCACCAACACTACACTGACATGTAGGCACACACAGGCACACAAACCCCCCCCCCCCCCGATCACCCCCCCGATCGCCCCCTGATGTCCCACCGCCCCCCCTCCCCCTCCCAGTCACAGTGTCACTGATTGCAGTGATCATTTATTTAGTGATCACTGCATTCAGTGTCAGTTGTAAAAGTAAAAACTGTCAGGGCAGTTAGTGTTAGGTCCAGGGTAGCCCCCTACCACCCCCCAATAAAGGTTTAACCCCCTGATTGCCCTTAGAGTTAACCCTTTCACCCCCTTTTGCCAGTGTCACTAAGCGATCATTTTTCTGATCGCTGCATTAGTGTCACTGGTGCCGCTAAGTAGCTAGTTATTTTTTTAGGTTCACCGCCAGGTTTTTATAGCGCTAGGTACCCCGATATACTACCCAATAATGGTTTTAACCCCTTGATTGCCCCTAGTTAACCCTTTCACCCCCTTTTGCCAGTGTCACTAAGCGATCATTTTTCTGATCGCTGCATTAGTGTCACTGGTGTCGCTAGGTAGCTAGCTATTTTTTTAGGTTCACCGCCAGGTTTTTATAGCGCTAGGTACCCCGATATACTACCCAATAATGGTTTTAACCCCCTGATTGCCCCTAGTTAACCCTTTCAACAGCGATCACAGTATAAGTGTCCCTGGTGTCGCTGGTTAGCCAGTTAGTTATTTAGGTTCCCCGTCAGGTTTTTATATAGCGCCAGGGACCCCCATATACTACCTAATAAAAATTTGAACCCCCTGATTGCCCCTAGTTAACCCTTTCACTAGTGATCACCGTATAAGTGTTACGGGTGACTCTGGTTAGTTTGCTTTTTATAGCATCAGGGCACCCACCATTTATTACCCAATAAAGGTTTAACCCCCTGATCACCCGGCGGGTGATATCAATTAGGTTTTAGGGTCAGGGTCTGCGTCGCCCCAGGCAGCGCTAGGTTAGTGCCAGTACCGCTAGCACCCACACGCAAAGCATACACCTCCCGTAGTGGTATAGAATCTGAACAGATCAATATCTGATCTGATCAGATCTATACTAGCGTCCCCAGCAGTTCAGGGTTCCAAAAAAAACGCATTGTTAGCGGGATCAGCCCAGATACCTGCTGGCACCTGCGTTTTGCCCCTCCGCCCAGCCCACCCAAGTGCAGTATCGATCGATCACTGTCACTTACAAAACACTAAACACATAACTGCAGCGATCGCAGAGTCAGGCCTGATCCCTGCCATCGCTAACAGGTTTTTTTGGTAGCGTTTTATATTTAAATCCTGAAGGCAGTGCTTGGTTTCGGGGTCCCGTACGCGGCTAGGCTCCCAAAAAGTCCCCCACATGTGGTATCCCCGTACTCGGGAGAAGCAGCAGAATTTATTTTGGGGTGTAATTTGACTTATGCCCATAGCATGTGTGAGCAATATATCATTTAGTGACAACTTGGTGCAAAAAAAAAAAAATTGTAATATTCCTGCAACTTGTGGCAAAATATAAAATATTTCATGGACTCAACATGCCTCTCAGTAAATAGCTTGGGGTGTCTACTTTCCAAAATGGGGTCATTTTGGGGGGTTTTGTGCCATCTTGGCATTTTATGACCTTCGAAACTGTGATAGGTAGTGAGGAGTGAAATCAAAAATTTGCACCCTTAGAAATCCTGAAGGCAGTGATTGGTTTTCGGGGTGCCGTACACAGCTAGACTCCCAAAAAGTCCCACATATGTGGTATCCCCGTACTCAGGAGAAGCAGAAGAATATATTTTGGGGTGCAATTCCACATTTAACTATGGCATGTGTGAGCAATATATCATTTAGTGACAACTTTTTGTAAACTTTTTATTTTTTTATTTTTTTGTCATTATTCAATCACTTGGGACAAAAAAAAAATATTCAATGGGCTCAACATGCCCCTCATCAATTTCCTTGGGGTGTCTACTTTCCAAAATGGGGTCATTTGGGGGGGGGGGGTTGTGCTATTTTGGCATTTTATGGCCTTCGAAACTGTGATAGGTAGTGAGGAGTGAAATCAAAAATTTGCACCCTTAGAAATCCTGAAGGCAGTGATTGGTTTTCAGGGTGCCGTACGCGGCTAGCCTCCCAAAAAGTCCCACATATGTGGTATCCCCGTACTCAGAAGAAGCAGCAGAATATATTTTGGGGTGCAATTCCATATATAACTATGGCATGTGTGAGCAATGTATCATTTAGTGACAACTTTTTGTAAACTTCTTTTTTATTTTTATTTTTTTGTGTCATTATTCAATCACTTGGGACAAAAAAAAATATTCAATGGGCTCAACATGCCCCTCAGCAATTTCCTTGGGGTGTCTACTTTCCAAAATGGGGTCATTTGGGGGGGGTTTGTACTGCCCTGCCATTTTAGCACCTCAAGAAATGAGATAAGCAGTCATAAATTAAAAGCTGTGTAAATTCCAGAAAATGTACTTTAGTTTGTAGACGCTATAACTTTTGTGCAAACCAATAAATATACGCTTATTGACATTTTTTTTACTAAAGTCATGTGGCTGAATAAATTTTGCCCTCAATGTATGACTAAAATTGAATTTATTCGATTTTTCTTATAACAAAAAGTAGAAAATATCTTTTTTTCTGAAAATTTTTGGTCTTTTTCCATTTATATCGCAAAAAAAAAAAATCGCAGAGGCAATAAAATACCATCAAAAGAAAGCTCTATTTGTGGGAAGAAAAGGACGCAAATTTTGTTTGGGTACAACATTGCATGACCGCGCAATTACCAGTTAAAGCAGCGCAGTGCGAAATTGTAAAAAGACCTCTGGTCCTTAGGCTGACAATTGGTCCGGGGCTGAAGTGGTTAAAACCAAAATACAAAAAAACGCAATAGTGCACAATGTAAAAAGTACAAAAATAGCTAAACGATTGAAAAGAGTGAATTCACTTACAATTTAAACCAGTGAGTTTAACATTTAAGCAAAACAGTTTCTCAGTTCCTGATGTTTCACCCCCTGAAATCGGAGAAATTTCCACTCTGGGATGATTTACAGGCTAAACAGTATAAAATCCTTCAAATGCGGTTTCTCCCATATAAAAAGACCAAAACTGCGCCTCTACAAACCAAAATCACCTTTTTAACACAGAACAGACCGTACTACTCACACTAAACTTAGAAAACCTGACCCAAAAGCAGAGCAATTCCACCCAAAACCCAAAACACAGCAGACACAAAATGGCAATTGCAGCAAACGAAAACCGGGCCACGACAAAATGGCAGATGAAAGCCCCCGGCCACATGGTGACTACAACAAAATGTCCGACAACACAATGGTAAAACAAACATTTGAAATGCCTTTGCTGTTCCCGCCAAAACCAGCACAAATCAAGATTTCTTCGATAGAAAACCAAACAATTGAGAATGCACAGCTAACCTTAGACACACACTTTGAGCTACATCAACTAGGGAAAAAAATCCAAAAGTTACATAAAACACAAAATAACAAGGCTCAAACATACACTCTTGTTCCCAAGGAAAGGTCATATACTTAACTCTGGCATCAGCTTCCACAAGAGAAATATAAACAGCGATGGCTGCATGCACGATGGTTACTGCCAGCGATGCTGCACCTGTTACTGCCAGCGATACTGCACCTGTGACTGCGAGCGATACTGCACCTGTGACTGCGAGCGATACTGCACCTGTGACTGCGAGCGATACTGCACCTGTTACTGAGAGCGATACCGCACCTGTGACTGCGAGCGATACTGCACCTGTTACTGCGAGCGATACTGCACCTGTTACTGCGAGCGATACTGCACCTGTTACTGCGAGTGATACTGCACCTGTTACTGCGAGCGATACTGCACCTGTGACTGCGAGCGATACTGCACCTGTTACTGCGAGCGATACTGCACCTGTTACTGCGAGCGATACTGCACCTGTTACTGCGAGTGATACTGCGCCTGTTACTGTGAGCGATACTGCACCTGTTACTGCGAGCGATACTGCACCTGTTACTGCGAGTGATACCGCACCTGTTACTGTGAGCGATACTGCACCTGTTACTGCGAGCGATACTGCACCTGTTACTGTGAGCGATACTGCACCTGTTACTGCGAGCGATACTGCATCTGTTACTGAGAGGGATACTGCACCTGTTACTGCGAGCGATACTGCACCTGTTACTGCGAGCGATACTGCACCTGTTACTGCGAGCGATACTGCACCTGTTACTGCGAGCGATACTGCATCTGTTACTGAGAGGGATACTGCACCTGTTACTGCGAGCGTTACTGCACCTGTTACTGCGAGCGATACTGCACCTGTGACTGCGAGCGATACTGCACCTGTTACTGTGAGCGATACTGCACCTGTTACTGAGAGCGATACTGCACCTGTTACTGCAAGCGATACTGCACCTGTTACTGAGAGCGATACTGCACCTGTGACTGCGAGCGATACTGCACCTGTGACTGCGAGCGATACTGCACCTGTTACTGAGAGCGATACTGCACCTGTTACTGCGAGCGATACTGCACCTGTGACTGCAAGCGATACTGCACCTGTTACTGCGAGCGATACTGCACCTGTTACTGCGAGTGATACTGCACCTGTGACTGCGAGCGATACTGCACCTGTTACTGCGAGCGATACTGCACCTGTTACTGTGAGCGATACTGCACCTGTTACTGCGAGCGATACTGCACCTGTTACTGAGAGCGATACTGCACCTGTGACTGCGAGCGATACTGCACCTGTTACTGCGAGCGATACTGCATCTGTTACTGAGAGGGATACTGCACCTGTTACTGAGAGCGATACTGCACCTGTTACTGCGAGCGATACTGCACCTGTTACTGCGAGCTATACTGCACCTGTTACTGAGAGCGATACTGCACCTGTTACTGCGAGCGATACTGCACCTGTTACTGCGAGCGATACTGCATCTGTTACTGAGAGGGATACTGCACCTGTTACTGCGAGCGATACTGCACCTGTTACTGCGAGCGATACTGCACCTGTGACTGCGAGCGATACTGCACCTGTTACTGTGAGCGATACTGCACCTGTTACTGCGAGCGATACTGCACCTGTTACTGCGAGCGATACTGCACCTGTGACTGCGAGCGATACTGCACCTGTTACTGTGAGCGATACTGCACCTGTTACTGAGAGCGATACTGCAAATGTTACTGCAAGCGATACTGCACCTGTTACTGAGAGCGATACTGCACCTGTGACTGCGAGCGATACTGCACCTGTGACTGCGAGCGATACTGCACCTGTTACTGAGAGCGATACTGCACCTGTTACTGCGAGCGATACTGCACCTGTTACTGCGAGCGATACTGCACCTGTTACTGAGAGCGATACTGCACCTGTGACTGCGAGCGATACTGCACCTGTGACTGCGAGCGATACTGCACCTGTTACTGAGAGCGATACTGCACCTGTTACTGCGAGCGATACTGCACCTGTTACTGCGAGCGATACTGCACCTGTGACTGCAAGCGATACTGCACCTGTTACTGCGAGCGATACTGCACCTGTTACTGCGAGTGATACTGCACCTGTGACTGCGAGCGATACTGCACCTGTTACTGCGAGCGATACTGCACCTGTTACTGCGAGTGATACCGCACCTGTTACTGTGAGCGATACTGCACCTGTTACTGCGAGCGATACTGCACCTGTTACTGTGAGCGATACTGCACCTGTTACTGCGAGCGATACTGCATTTGTTACTGAGAGGGATACTGCACCTGTTACTGCGAGCGATACTGCACCTGTTACTGCGAGCTATACTGCACCTGTTACTGAGAGCGATACTGCACCTGTTACTGAGAGCCATACTGCACCTGTTACTGTGAGCGATACTGCACCTGTTACTGAGAGCCATACTGCACCTGTTACTGTGAGCGATACTGCACCTGTGACTGCGAGCGATACTGCACCTGTTACTGCGAGTGATACTGCACCTGTTACTGCGAGCGATACTGCACCTGTTACTGAGAGCGATACTGCACCTGTTACTGCGAGTGATACTGCACCTGTTACTGCGAGCGATACTGCACCTGTTACTGAGAGCGATACTGCACCTGTGACTGCGAGCGATACTGCACCTGTTACTGCGAGCGATACTGCACCTGTGACTGCGAGCGATACTGCACCTGTTACTGCGAGCGATACTGCACCTGTTACTGCCAGCGATACTGCACCTGTTACTGCCAGCGATACTGCACCTGTTACTGAGAGCGATACTGCACCTGTGACTGCGAGCGATACTGCACCTGTTACTGCGAGCGATACTGCACCTGTTACTGCGAGCGATACTGCACCTGTTACTGCGAGCGATACTGCACCTGTGACTGCGAGCGATACTGCACCTGTTACTGCGAGCGATACTGCACCTGTTACTGCCAGCGATACTGCACCTGTTACTGCCAGCGATACTGCATCTGTTACTGAGAGGGATACTGCACCTGTTACTGCCATCATTCTTGTACATGTGACCACCTGTGTTCTACGCTTGTTACCATAAGTAAAAACGCTAGTGTTGGCATCTGTGTTCTGTAAAAAAAACTTTTCATCCTTTAACTTGCATTCTTCTAAATATATGAACTGTTAAACCTTCATGCACGTTGTATTTCCTTCTTCCTTGACTTTGGTACCTTATTCCACAAGCTGATTGGGCCTCCTGTCATGTGACTGTTTCACGTGGGTTTGCGCTGAACTCAGTTTGGCCTGAACTCGCGTGAGACTGTCACATGACAGCAAGCCGCCATCTCAATCAGCTGTGGTCATGGAATTCCCCACCCCCCCCCAACCCCGCATGTAACAAAGGGGCAGCCATAGTGATGACATCATTGACCTAGCATGGCCATATTTGGACAATATATAACCATGTGGCCATAAAGGGGTCAACGATGTCACCAGCACCCCCTTTTGTTGCGTGCGGTTGCAGAGTGGAGGAACTCCAAGGCTGCAGCTGATTGGGCCTCCTTGTCTCCCATGGCTTTGGACCAAACTTTAGCTTATCGTTAGTCACAGAACTTCATCAAGACCAGTCATAACCTTATACTTTATGTTATATTTCGATAACGTCTGATTGAATAGTAACCACATGGATGCAAAAACTTTTATGTTTTTACAGGAGAACAAGATGTCCAACGTCAGTGATGTGACGGAACCACCCACCTTTTACAACCACGCGCATTTGTTCAATGTCCTGGTTTTCTCTTTCACGACCCTCGTAGGCATCCCCGGCAATGCTCTGGTGCTTTGGGTTACCGGAGTGAAGATGAAGCGGACCGTGACTACCATTTGGTTTTGGAACCTTGCCGTGGCCGATATCATGTGCTGCTTGTGTCTTCCGTTGATTATAGTGCAGTTCTTCTACTCAAACTGGCTGTACGGTCCGGTGCTCTGCAAGAGTTTACCCTTCGTCATTCTTTTAAACATGTTCACCAGCGTCTTCACCTTGGTGGCTATCAGTGTTGACCGGTGCATCCTGGTTGTCCTACCCATTTGGGCCCGAAATCACCGAGGAGTACGAAAGGCGTGGATGACCTGCTTGGCTATTTGGATGATGTCCTTCATAATCTGTATACCTAAGTTCCTGTACAGAACTTTCTCCGCTTCCAATGGGTCAGTTCGATGCACTTCTGAACCGCACATGACAGAGCCCACCACTTACATCTATATGGTTTTTGGTTTTCTGCTTCCATTCCTAATCATTTCTGCCTGTTACATTTCTGTGGCTTTTATATTGCTCAGTAGAAGAGTTACAGAAATTGGTAATAAAATCATCAAGGTGTCTTTAGGGATCATAGTCGCATTTTTCATCACCTGGGCCCCCTACCACATCATGGGCGTAGTCCTGATATTCACTAAAAATGAACTGGCGGACATCCTAGATCTGTTCTCGCAGGCCCTGGCCCTGTTCAATAGTTGCGTCAACCCGATTCTCTATGTCTTCATGGGGAAAGATATGAAGGATAAGGTGAGACAACCTATTGCGAGACTCATGCAAAATACATTTAGTGAAAGCTCGTCAAGCGGCGGAGCACCTCGCAGGTCAAACCGGGTGGCCGAGGACGTGACTCCACAGTAAGGATCTCGGTGTAAAATGCCGACTTATGCCAAAAAGAAGAAGAAAGACCTCTGCTTGAATGTTTAGAAGGACCTGTAGACTTCTTTGTTGTATTAGGGATTTGTGAGCAACTGGCTGCTGGAAATCAATGCATGCTTGGGTAGCCATATGTTGGCAGATGTCTTGTACAAGTCACGTGCCATCAGGGCTGTTTGACCAACTCAGACAATGGCTGTTACATAGTTAGTAAGGTTGCATAAAGACACCAGTCCATCCAGTTCAACCTGAGTGAGTGTCTACAATTGTCCCTATCCCTGTACATTGCATCAGTCCTTACCCTCAAGGAGCCCACAATCCAAGGTCCCCATTCATATATCAGGGTCAATTTTGGACAGAAGCCAATTAACCTACCTGCATGTCTTTGTAGTGTGGGAGGAAACCGGAGTACCCGGAGGAAACCCACACAGGCACAGGGAGAACATGCAAACTCCAGGCAGGTAGTGTGGTGGTTGGGATCCGAACCAGCGACCCTTTTACTGCTAGGCGAGAGTGCTACCCACTACACCACTGTGCCACTCACTACACCACTGTGCCACTCACTACACCACTGTGCTGCCATGTGCACTGCATTTAGGCTACTCAACCTGCCTGCTATATCACATTGACATACCCCATGCTTATGAAAACCTTGGACTTCAGCGGGGCTGTCTTGAATATTGACGGGACCCTGGACAAACATTTTCTTGCCTCCCCCCCCCTTCCCCAACATCCCAAAAAACAAACAAAACACACTCATAGACTTGCCTGAAAAGAAAACCCCATCAATACACAGGACCCCCCCCCCCCCCACAATGCTAGCTGCACCATTACATGGGACCTCCCCTCCTCCATTATTATACAAGACCCCTTCTGCATACTACCCCAATCATTACAAATGATCCCTTCCCCCATACTATCCCCATTATTACACAGGACCCCTCCTCCATGCTACCTGCATCATTACATGGGACCTCCCCTCCTCCATCATTATACAAGACCCCTTCTGCATACTACCCCATTCATTACAAACGATCCCTTCCCCCATACTATCCCAATTATTACACAGGACCCCTCCTCCATACTCCCCCTCATTATTACAAAGGACCCCTCCGCCATACTCCCCTCATTATTACACAGGACCCCTCCGCCATACTCCCCTCATTATTACACAGGACCCCTCCGCCATACTCCCCTCATTATTACACAGGACCCCTCCGCCATACTCCCCTCATTATTACACAGGACCCCTCCGCCATACTCCCCTCATTATTACACAGGACCCCTCCGCCATACTCCCCTCATTATTACACAGGACCCCTCCGCCATACTTCCCTCATTATTACACAGGACCCTTCCGCCATACTCCCCTCATTATTACAAAGGACCCCTCCGCCATACTCCCCCCTCATTATTACAAAGGACCCCTCCGCCATACTCCCCCTCATTATCACACAGGACCCCTCCGCCATACTCCCCTCATTATTACACAGGACCCCTCCGCCATACTCCCCTCATTATTACACAGGACCCCTCCGCCATACTCCCCTCATTATTACACAGGACCCCTCCGCCATACTCCCCTCATTATTACACAGGACCCCTCCGCCATACTCCCCTCATTATTACAAAGGACCCCTCCGCCATACTCCCCTCATTATTACACAGGACCCCTCCGCCATACTCCCCTCATTATTACAAAGGACCCCTCCGCCATACTCACCTCATTATTACACAGGACCCCTCCTCCATACTCCCCCTCATTATTACACAGGACCCCTCCGCCATACCCCCCCCTCATTATTACACAGGATCCCCTCCGCCATACTCCCCTCATTATTACACAGGACCCCTCCGCCATACTCCCCTCATTATTACACAGGACCCCTCCGCCATACTCCCCTAATAATTACACAGGACCCCTCCGCTATACTCCCCTCATTATTACACAGGACCCCTCCGCCATACTCCTCTCATTATTACACAGGACCCCTCCGCCATACTCCCCCTTATTATTACAAAGGACCCCTCCGCCATACTCCCCTCATTATTACACAGGACCCCTCCGCCATACTCCCCTCATTATTACACAGAACCCCTCCGCCATACTCCCCTCATTATTACACAGGACCCCTCCTCCATACTCCCCGTCATTATTACAAAGGACCCCTCCTCCATACTCCCCTCATTATTACACAGAACCCCTCCGCCATACTCCCCTCATTATTACACAGGACCCCTCCGCCATACTCCCCTCATTATTACACAGGACCCCTCCGCCATACTCCCCTCATTATTACAAAGGACCCCTCCGCCATACTCCCCTCATTATTACAAAGGACCCCTCCTCCATACTCCCCGTCATTATTACACAGGACCCCTCCGCCATACTCCCCTCATTATTACAAATGACCCCTCCGCCATACTCCCCCCTCATTATTACAAAGGACCCCTCCGCCATACTCCCCCTCATTATTACACAGGACCCCTCCGCCATACTCCCCTCATTATTACACAGGACCCCTCCGCCATACTCCCCTCATTATTACACAGGACCCCTCCGCCATACTCCCCTCATTATTACACAGGACCCATCCGCCATACTCCCCTCATTATTACAAAGGACCCCTCCGCCATACTCCCCTCATTATTACACAGGACCCCTCCGCCATACTCCCCTCATTATTACAAAGGACCCCTCCGCCATACTCACCTAATTATTACACAGGACCCCTCCTCCATACTCCCCCTCATTATTACAAAGGACCCCTCCGCCATACTCCCCTCATTATTACACAGGACCCCTCCGCCATACTCCCCTCATTATTACACAGGACCCCTCCTCCATACTCCCCCTCATTATTACAAAGGACCCCTCCGCCATACTCCCCTCATTATTACACAGGACCCCTCCGCCATACTCCCCTCATTATTACACAGGACCCCTCCGCCATACTCCCCTAATAATTACACAGGACCCCTACGCTATACTCCCCCTTATTATTACACAGGACCCCTCCGCCATACTCCCCTCATTATTACACAGGATCCCTCCGCCATACTCCCCCTTATTATTACAAAGGACCCCTCCGCCATACTCCCCTCATTATTACACAGGACCCCTCCGCCATACTCCCCTCATTATTACACAGGACCCCTCCGCCATACTCCCCCTTATTATTACAAAGGACCCCTCCGCCATACTCCCCTCATTATTACACAGGACCCCTCCGCCATACCCCCCCTTATTATTACACAGGACCCCTCCGCCATACTCCCCTCATTATTACACAGGACCCATCCGCCATACTCCCCCTCATTATTACAAAGGACCCCTCTGCCATACTCCCCCTTATTATTACAAAGGACCCCTCCGCCATACTCCCCTCATTATTACACAGGACCCCTCCGCCATACTCCCCTCATTATTACACAGGACCCCTCCGCCATACTCCCCTCATTATTACAAAGGACCCCTCCGCCATACTCCCCCTTATTATTACACAGGACCCCTCCGCCATACTCCCCTCATTATTACACAGGACCCCTCCGCCATACTCCCCTCATTATTACACAGGACCCCTCCGCCATACTCCCCTCATTATTACAAAGGACCCCTCCGCCATACTCCCCCTTATTATTACAAAGGACCCCTCCGCCATACTCCCCCTTATTATTACACAGGACCCCTCCGCCATACTCCCCCCATTATTACACAGGACCCCTCCGCCATACTCCCCTCATTATTACACAGGACCCCTCCGCCATACTCCCCTCATTATTACACAGGACCCCTCCGCCATACTCCCCTAATAATTACACAGGATCCCTCCGCCATACTCCCTTCATTATTACACAGGACCCCTCCGCCATACTCCCCTCATTATTACACAGGACCCCTCCGCCATACTCCCCTCATTATTACAAAGGACCCCTCCGCCATACTCCCCCTCATTATTACACAGGACCCCTCCGCCATACTCCCCTAATAATTACACAGGACCCCTACGCTATACTCCCCCTTATTATTACACAGGAGCCCTCCGCCATACTCCCCTCATTATTACACAGGATCCCTCCGCCATACTCCCCCTTATTATTACAAAGGACCCCTCCGCCATACTCCCCTCATTATTACACAGGACCCCTCCGCCATACTCCCCTCATTATTACACAGGACCCCTCCGCCATACTCCCCCTTATTATTACAAAGGACCCCTCCGCCATACTCCCCTCATTATTACACAGGACCCCTCCGCCATACCCCCCCTTATTATTACACAGGACCCCTCCGCCATACTCCCCTCATTATTACACAGGACCCATCCGCCATACTCCCCCTCATTATTACAAAGGACCCCTCTGCCATACTCCCCCTTATTATTACAAAGGACCCCTCCGCCATACTCCCCTCATTATTACACAGGACCCCTCCGCCATACTCCCCTCATTATTACACAGGACCCCTCCGCCATACTCCCCTCATTATTACAAAGGACCCCTCCGCCATACTCCCCCTTATTATTACACAGGACCCCTCCGCCATACTCCCCTCATTATTACACAGGACCCCTCCGCCATACTCCCCTCATTATTACACAGGACCCCTCCGCCATACTCCCCTCATTATTACAAAGGACCCCTCCGCCATACTCCCCCTTATTATTACAAAGGACCCCTCCGCCATACTCCCCCTTATTATTACACAGGACCCCTCCGCCATACTCCCCCCATTATTACACAGGACCCCTCCGCCATACTCCCCCCTCATTATTACACAGGACCCCTCCTCCATACTCCCCCTCATTATTACAAAGGACCCCTCCGCCATACTCCCCTCATTATTACACAGGACCCCTCCGCCATACTCCCCTCATTATTACACAGGACCCCTCCTCCATACTCCCCCTCATTATTACAAAGGACCCCTCCGCCATACTCCCCTCATTATTACACAGGACCCCTCCGCCATACTCCCCTCATTATTACACAGGACCCCTCCGCCATACTCCCCTAATAATTACACAGGACCCCTACGCTATACTCCCCCTTATTATTACACAGGAGCCCTCCGCCATACTCCCCTCATTATTACACAGGATCCCTCCGCCATACTCCCCCTTATTATTACAAAGGACCCCTCCGCCATACTCCCCTCATTATTACACAGGACCCCTCCGCCATACTCCCCTCATTATTACACAGGACCCCTCCGCCATACTCCCCCTTATTATTACAAAGGACCCCTCCGCCATACTCCCCTCATTATTACACAGGACCCCTCCGCCATACCCCCCCTTATTATTACACAGGACCCCTCCGCCATACTCCCCTCATTATTACACAGGACCCATCCGCCATACTCCCCCTCATTATTACAAAGGACCCCTCTGCCATACTCCCCCTTATTATTACAAAGGACCCCTCCGCCATACTCCCCTCATTATTACACAGGACCCCTCCGCCATACTCCCCTCATTATTACACAGGACCCCTCCGCCATACTCCCCTCATTATTACAAAGGACCCCTCCGCCATACTCCCCCTTATTATTACACAGGACCCCTCCGCCATACTCCCCTCATTATTACACAGGACCCCTCCGCCATACTCCCCTCATTATTACACAGGACCCCTCCGCCATACTCCCCTCATTATTACAAAGGACCCCTCCGCCATACTCCCCCTTATTATTACAAAGGACCCCTCCGCCATACTCCCCCTTATTATTACACAGGACCCCTCCGCCATACTCCCCCCATTATTACACAGGACCCCTCCGCCATACTCCCCTCATTATTACACAGGACCCCTCCGCCATACTCCCCTCATTATTACACAGGACCCCTCCGCCATACTCCCCTAATAATTACACAGGATCCCTCCGCCATACTCCCTTCATTATTACACAGGACCCCTCCGCCATACTCCCCTCATTATTACACAGGACCCCTCCGCCATACTCCCCTCATTATTACACAGGACCCCTCCGCCATACTCCCCCCATTATTACACAGGACCCCTCCGCCATACTCCCCCCTCATTATTACACAGGACCCCTCCGCCATACTCCCCCCTCATTATTACACAGGACCCCTCCGCCATACTCCCCTCATTATTACACAGGATCCCCTCCCCCTTACTACCCCATCATTACACAGAACTAGGGCTGCAACTAACAATTATTTTCATAATCGATTTATTGTTTCGATTAATCGGTTAATAACCTTCAAAAAAGTGTGGTGTATAATTTAGTTAATATGTAAAGTTTAAAAAAAGGCAATTTATTCTTAAATATCTCTATATGAAGTGGTAAATATAAATCACCAACTATATGGTTAGGGAGCAAAATATCGAATCCACTCTGAGAATAACAGACAGAAGTGATATATACTGTATATACTATTAGAGGAGATACACTGTATATACTATTAGAAGAGATACACCGTATATACTATTAGAGGAGATATATACTATTAGAGGAGATATATACTGTATATACTATTAGAGGAGATACACTGTATATACTATTAGAAGAGATACACCGTATATACTATTAGAGGGGATATATACTATTAGAGGAGATATATACTGTATATACTATTAGAGAGGATATATACTGTATATACTATTAGAAGAGATACACTGTATATACTATTAGAGGAGATATATACTGTATATACTATTGGCCCTTGTACACACGGTCGGAGATTCTGACGACCAAATCCGTCTGAGTTATTCCGACGGATTAATCCCGGACGAGGTCCGAAAGGGATGTTGCATACACACGGTCGGACAAAGTTGTCGGAAAATCCGATTGTATACTATTAGAGGGGATATATACTGTATATACTATTAGAGGGGATATATACTGTATATACTATTAGAGGGGATATATACTGGATATACTATCAGAGGGGATATACTGTATATACTATTAGAAGGGATAAATACTGTATATACTATTAGAGGAGATATATTGTATATACTATTAGAGGGGATATATACTGGATATACTATTAGAGGAGATATACTGTATATACTATTAGAGGGGATATATACTGTATATACAATTAAAGGAGATATACTGTATATACTATTAGAGGAGATATATATACTGTATATACTATTAGAGGAGAGATATACTGTATATACTATTAGAGGAGATATACCATATATACTATTAGAGGAGATATATACTGTATATACTATTAGAGGAGAGATATACTGTATATACTATTAGAGGAGAGATATACTGTATAGACTATTAGTGGAGATATACTGTATATACTATTAGAGGAGATATATATACTGTATATACTATTAGAGGAGATATATATACTGTATATACTATTAGAGGAGAGATATACTGTATATACTATTAGAGGAGAGATATACTGTATAGACTATTAGTGGAGATATATACTGTATATACTATTAGAGGAGCCTTGCCCCTGCCAGGAGCCTTGCGCCACAGGTAGTTCAGGGTTTGAGGCCCTTCCTCTGTGAAGGACGACCATTACTATACCCCGGTGTATGTTTTGCTGTCATTTCATGGTTCACTTTTTTGTTCATAGGGTTCAACAAACACCCCACTGAGAAGCCCCCAAAAAAAAAAAAAAAAAAAGAACACATTAAAGAATACTACATTAGAAAGAAAGAATTGTTGTGACTTTATATGAGGCCATGGCTGTCCAGTACACAGGTTTCCACCCCTAATTATATAAAAAGAAGGGGAAATGAGGGCAGAAGGGGCAGAAGGGGCAGAAGGGGCAATGGGACTTTATATGAAGCACAGCACTGAGGATGAAACATTCAATAAAGGTAAACATGGTATTTATTAGTGACAAAATTGAGCAATTGAGTGCAATAGATGATATTCATATTATATCAATAAGTATGGTACAGAGAAGGTAAAACATGATTAATAAATCGCATAATCGTAAAATTGGTTGCATAATAAACAATGTAACACATGATTATTAATGACATCTGCAGTGCGCCCAAATTATGTACACACATAATAAGTATTATATTAAATGAATTGAAGACTCAAACAATTGAAAGCCAACAGTATGCACATGGTTATTGTGACATGACATTGAATATGAAAGCTCAACGCGTTTCGTGGATTAATTCCACTCATCAGGAGCAGCTATGGGAATACCTATAATAAATTATAAATGAATGATTAATGGTTATGTGAAGGATATGCTGTGTGTTGTTATGTATACTGACACTTGTAATCTCTGTCTACTTACTCTGTCTCTCTACTCTATAAACATCGTTGAAAGAGAAAAAACAATTTGTGACAATAAAAGTGAGATTTCTTTTATCGTATATTGTTGTACATGTTTCTTACTTACTAGTAGCCCCCCCCGGTACAGTCGCATTGTCCTCTTCTATTGGTGGTGTTATTGGTAAATTGGGGATGGGTGAAAAAACTATATTGGGTGGCCATATGTTTAATTCAATATCATAAAAACCAGCAGTGATTTTATTCCATAAATTAAAAAGTTAACCTTTTATCATCCTCTTTGCCATCTCCGGGATCTTTCAGCTACTACCGGTCTACTGCCTCCAGGAGTGGTGTAAATTTTTGTTTATTAAAAATCTTACAAACATAATAAAAAACATATTTACTTATATACAAAATAAATAAATAAATATAAAAAAAAAAAATTATATATATATATATATATATATATATATATATATACAGTGCCTTGCGAAAGTATTCGGCCCCCTTGAACTTTTCAACCTTTTGCCACATTTCAGGCTTCAAACATAAAGATATAACATTTTTATTTTTTGTGAAGAATCACCAACAAGTGGGACACAATTGTGAAGTGGAACGAAATCTATTGGATATTTTAAACTTTTTTAGCAAATAAAAAACTGAAAAGTGGTGCGTGCAAAATTATTGGGCCCCTTTACTTTCAGTGCAGCAAACTCACTCCAGAAGTTCAGCGAGGATCTCTGAATGATCCAATGTTGTCCTAAATGACTGATGGTGATAAATAGAATCCACCTGTGTGTAATCAAGTCTCTGTATAAATGCACCTGCTCTGTGATAGTCTCAGGGTTCTGTTGAAAGCGCAGAGAGCATCATGAAGACCAAGGAACACACCAGGCAGGTCCGTAATACTGTTGTGGAGAAGTTTAAAGCCGGATTTGGATACAAAAAGATTTCCCAAGCTTTAAACATCCCAAGGAGCACTGTGCAAGCCATCATTTTGAAATGGAAGGAGTATCAGACCACTGCAAATCTACCAAGACCTGGCCGTCCCTCTAAACTTTCAGCTCAGACAAGGAGAAGACTGATCAGAGATGCAGCCAAGAGGCCCATGATCACTCTGGATGAACTGCAGAGAACTACAGCTGAGGTGGGAGAGTCTGTCCATAGGACAACAATCAGTCGTACACTGCACAAATCTGCCCTTTATGGAAGAGTGGCAAGAAGAAAGCCATTTCTCAAAGATATCCATAAAAAGTCTCGTCTAAAGTTTGCCACAAGCCACCTGGGAGACACACCAAACATGTGGAAGAAGGTGCTCTGGTCAGATGAAACCAAAATCCAACTTTTTGCCCACAATGCAAAACGATATGTTTGGCGTAAAAGCAACACAGCTCATCACCCTCAACACACCATCCCCACTGTCACACATGGTGGTGGCAGCATCATGGTTTGGGCCTGCTTTTCTTCAGCAGGGACAGGGAAGATGGTTAAAATTGAGGGGAAGATGGATGCAGCCAAATACAGGACCATTCTGGATGAAAACCTGTTGGAGTCTGCAAAAGACCTGAAACTGGGACGGAGATTTATCTTCCAACAAGACAATGATCCCAAACATACAGCAAAATCTACAAAGGAATGGTTCACAAATAAACGTATCCAGGTGTTAGAATGGCCAAGTCAAAGTCCAGACCTGAATCCAATCGAGAATCTGTGGAAAGAGCTGAAAACTGCTGTTCACAAACACTCTCCATCCAACCTCACTGAGCTCCAGCTGTTTTGCAAGGAAGAATGGGCAAGAATTTCAGTCTCTCGATGTGCAAAACTGATAGAGACACCCCAAGCGACTTGCAGCTGTAATCGCAGCAAAAGGTGGCTCTACAAAGTATTAACGCAAGGGGGCCCAATCATTTTGCACGCCCCACTTTTCATTTTTTTATTAGTTAAAAAAGTTTCAAAAATCCAATAGATTTCTTTCCACTTCACAATTGTGTCCCACTTGTTGGTGATTCTTCACAAAAAATAAACATTTTATATCTTTATGTTTGAAGCCCGAAATGTGGCAAAAGGTTGAAAAGTTCAAGGGGGCCGAATACTTTCGCAAGGCACTGTGTATATATAAATTAGACAGACATTGGGGGACAGAGCAAGGAGTAGAAGCAGCAGTGACAGCCCACAGCTCCATCAGACATCGGAGCTGTAGGGAGATTCTTTCCTCCTTATCTGCTGTGTGTGTAACTCCCCGAATGTCTTCACCAGTATAGAGCCATTCTACTAGAGGGGGGTTAGCAAGGTCCCCTCCGATCACCCCTCACCTAATCCTGGATGGGGGTCCCCCTTATCACCCCTTCATTCCTCCTAGCTGGGGGGTCTTTGTTAACTTGTGGGGGAGGAAGGGGAGTTCCTATGTTCCTGGATAGGGGCCGCCTTATCACCCTCCCTGCAGTCCTACTGGCTGGGGGTCTTCTATAACTGGAGGGGGCAGGGAGGCAAATTCCTGTATATCTGGATGGGGGTCCCCTCTTATAACCCCCCCCAACAATCCTAGTCTCACGTACTCCAAGCAATGCTGCACCTGTTACTGCGTGTAATACTGCACCTGTTACTGCAAGCAATACTGCACCTGTTACTCTGAGCTATACCGCACCTGTTACTGCAAGCAATGCTGCACCTGTTACTGCGAGCGATACCGCACCTGTTACTCTGAGCGATACGTCACCTGTTATTGCTAGCGATACTGCACCTGTTACTCTGCGCTACACCGCACCTGTT
Organism: Lithobates pipiens; assembly: GCF_037356315.1. NCBI lineage: Eukaryota > Metazoa > Chordata > Amphibia > Anura > Ranidae > Lithobates > Lithobates pipiens. The sequence continues at coordinate 183,160 of NW_027507915.1, forward strand.
ACTCTGAGCGATACGTCACCTGTTACTCCAAGCGATACTGAACCTGTTACTGCGTGTAATACTGCACTTGTTACTGCAAGCGATACCACACCTGTTACTCGAGCGATACCGCACCTGTTACTGCAAGCGATACTGCACCTGTTGCTCTGTGTGATACTGCACCTGTTACCCAGTGTGATACTGTACCTGTTGCTCTGTGCGATACTGCACCTGTTACTGCGAGCGATACCTCACCTGTTACTCCAATTGATACCGCACCTGTTACTGCAAGCGATACTGCACCTGTTGCTCTGTGTGATATTGCGTCTGTTACCCAGTGTGATACTGCACCTGTTGCTCTGTGTGATACTGCACCTGTTACCCAGTGTGATACTGTACCTGTTGCTCTGTGCGATACTGCACCTGTTACTGCAAGCGATACCTCACCTGTTACTCCAATTGATACCGCACCTGTTACTGCAAGCGATACTGCACCTGTTGCTCTGTGTGATATTGCGTCTGTTACTCTGTGCGATACTGCACCTGTTACTCCATGCAATACTGCACCTGTTACTGCAAGTGATACTTCACCTGTTACTGCACACAATACTTCACCTGTTACAGTGAGAGATACTGCACCTGTTGCCATATGTAACGATACTAGTGTTAGCATCTGTCTTCTGAACAAAACCTTGTTATCCTTAACTTGCATACTTCGAAATACAATCACTGTTAACCCTTTGTGGATTTTGTGTAAGCTGCTTCCTTAACCTGGGTATCCTACTCCTGGCCCCACCCACAAGATGATTGGGCTTCCTGTCATGTGACAGTTTCACGTGGGTTTGCACTGAACTCAGTTTGGCCCAAACTCACATGAGACTGTCACATGACAGCAGGCTGCCACCCCTAATCGGTTGTGGTCATGGAATTCCCCACCCCTGCATGTAACAAAGGGGCAGGCATGTTGGTGACATCATTGTGGACAATGCTAATGAACAATATATGTCCATGTGGCCATAATGGGTCAATGATGTCACCAGCATCCCCACCCCTTTATGATAAAGACTGTTTCCCTTGTTATGTGAGGTTGATGAATTCCACGGCCGCAGCTAACTGGGCCTCCTGTCATGGGTTCAGACCAAAATTTAGCTCATCACTAGTTACGGAAATCCATAATGACCAGAAATAATCTTTTACTTTATATTACATTTAATGAAATCTGATTGGACGATAACCACATGGATGCAATAACTTTTGATGTCTTTACAGGAGAACAAGATGTCCAACGTCAGTGATGAGACGGAATCAAAGGGCTTTTACACCCATGAGCATTTGTTTACTATCATACTCTTATCTTTCACGACCCTCGTAGGCGTCCCCGGCAATGCTCTGGTGCTCTGGGTTACCGGAATGAAGATGAAGCGGACCATGACTACCATTTGGTTTTGGAACCTTGCTGTGGCCGATATTATCTGCTGCTTGTTTCTCCCATTCACTATAGTGCAGTACTTCTACGGAGAATGGCTGTACGGTCCCGTGCTCTGCAAGATGATTCACTTCGTTGTTCCATTGAACATGTTCACCAGCGTCTTCACCTTGGTGGCTATCAGTGTTGACCGTTGCATCCTGGTTGTCCAACCCATTTGGGCCCGAAATCACCGAGGAGTACGAACGGCGTGGATGACCTGCTTGGCTATTTGGACCTTGTCCTCCCTGATGTGTCTACCTAAAGTCCTGTACCAAAAAATGGACATTATTTATAACAAAACTTATTGCTATTCTGAAGAGCACATAATAGAGCCCACCACTTACATTAATATGGTTTTTGGTTTTCTGCTTCCATTCCTAATCATTTCTGCCTGTTACATTTCTGTGGCTTTTATATTACACAATAGAAGAGCTACAGAAGTTGGTAATAAAATCATCAAGGTGTCTTTAGGGATCATAGTCGCATTTTTCATCACCTGGGCCCCCTACCACATCATGGGCGCAGTCCTGCTATTCACTGTAAGTGATGTAGTGCTCATCCTAGATCTGTTCTCACTGTCTCTGGCCATGTTCAATAGTTGCATCAACCCAATTCTCTATGTCTTCATGGGGAAAGATATGAAGGATAAGGTGAAACATTCTATTTCAGAGCTCATGCAAAGTACACTTAATGAAAGCCTATCAAAAACACCACCTGAGAGCAATCAGCACATTGGAGCGGACGACGTGCCGCGACAGTGAAGATCTCATTGTAAAATGTGCCAAAGGATGATTGCCAAGACAATTGAAGGAAGACCTCTGTGTGAATGCTTAAGAATCTGTAGACTTTTTTTGTTCAACTAGTGATTGTGGTCAACTGCAACTGCAGGAAATCTTATCAGGGCATTCTAGGGTGGCTGTACATGGGCAGATATCTTGTACAAGTCACATGTCATCGAGGCCTACTGCTGTTTGACTGACGCGGCCAATGGGCGTTGGCGGCACACACATAAGGTCTAGGCTGCCGAACCTACGTGCTTAAATCGCATTGATATATCCCATGCTTATGGAAACCCTGGTCTTCAGGGACAACTTTCTCAAGTGCCTGGTATTTCCCTCCCCCTACCAAGATAGGAAAGCCTCACCTTTATTGCCCAAGGAGCTAGAAGATTCCTACATTTTACATTTTGCAAATTAGCTTCAGCCAATTCAGTCAGTTACAGTCCAATGGAAAGTAATTACAGGCTTGTCTCTAGGGAATGGGTGCTCAACCTGTGGCCCTCTAGCTGTTGTGAAACTCCAAGTCCCATCATGCCTCTGCCTTTGGAATTCACAAATGTACTTGTCAGCCTTATATTGCTTCGTAGGCAAAATCCGTTTGGTCAGGTTGGGGTATCCTGGTTGATTGTTTCCTCCATAAGCCCTAAAAGATTTTCCTCAAATATACATGTACAAGCAGCAGTGACGGTTGGTGGTCAAATTTTTTTGGGGGGGGGGTGCGCAAACAAACTGAAAAATACTGAACCCATCAATTGCAGCCATTGTGTCCCATCATATGGCAGCCATTTGTGCCCGTCAAATGCAGCCACTTGTGCCCATCAAATGCAGCCAGGCATGTCCCCTGGCTTGGTTGTCACTTCACTAACCCCCCACATGGCCGGTCCGGTGGCACTTACCGCTCGTGTGGCGGGGATCTGCTCCTCACCGGCAGTGATGGGGCTCTCCTCCTCGGCGGCTCTCCTCCTCATCGGGATGCGGCGGCTGTGGCTCCTATGTCCGCTCTGTGACCTTTGGGTCTTTTTCCTTTCTCCAACCAGGGAGGGGGGGGTCCTCTTTTTTGGGACAGCCCTGCAAGAACTTGGAGGACCGGCTTTCAGCAGGTCTCTATAGAGCAGTAAAAAGAAATTGTAAAAGCGAGCTCAATAGTAAATAAATAACTAAATCCCTCTGAAGGGTGAAACCAACACTCTGAAGAGCCAGTTCAGTACCATCTCTATGCCGATGACACCCAAATCTGTCTACTCCTCATCTCACTGCTTCAGCCTCCTCTCGCATTACTAACTACTAACGGACATATCAGCATTGATGTCAACGCTTCCTTAAACTGAATCTCTCTAAACCCCGAGCTCATAATACTCCCTCCCTCCTGTGCCCCCCTCCATGACTTTTCCATCAAGATGAATAATGCAGCCATCAATCCCTCCCCCCATGCCTAGGTGTAATCCTAGACTCTGACCTGTCCTTTCAGCCCCAAAGCCAATGGTTGTGAAAAGCTTGTAGACATCTCTCAATTCTCCCCTTTTTAACTAATGAAACCACCAAGATCCTCATTCACCCACTTCAATTTAATGTCCTCTACCCCTCTCTGCCAATCCCTCCACTGGCCTCCATTCAGTGTCCTCCACCCCTCTCTGCCAATCCCTCCACTGGCTTCTATTCAGTGTCCTCCACCCCTCTCTGCCAATCCCTCCACTGGCCTCCATTCAGTGTCCTCCACCCCTCTCTGCCAATCCCTCCACTGGCTTCTATTCAGTGTCCTCCACCCTTCTCTGCCAATCCCTCCGCTGGCTTCCATTCAGTGTCCTCCACCCTTCTCTACCAATCCCTCCGCTGGCTTCCATTCAGTGTCCTCCACCCCTCTCTGCCAATCCCTCCTCTGGCTTCTATTCAGTGTTCTCTACCCCTCTCTGCCAATCCCTCCACTGGCTTCTATTCAGTGTCCTCCACCCTTCTCTGCCAATCCCTCCACTGGCTTCCACTCAGTATCCACCACCCCTCTCTACCAATCCACTGCCTTCCACCAAGAATACAATTCAAAATACTAACAACAACATACAAAGCCATCCATCACTCTGCCCTGAGCTACATTACCAACCTTGTCTCAAAATATCACCCTCTGTGCTCCATCCAACACCTCCTTCTCTCTAGCTTGAACATCATCTCTTCCCATGCTCATCTCCAAGACTTCTAAGACTTCTAAAAAACCCAGTGGCAGCCCCTCCATAGCCCCCCACCCCCCCCATCAATGCCTTTGGCCGGCCACTTGTATTCCAATGGGGTTTTATTTTTTTAAGCACATGATTAGAGCCAGAGGCTCTAATAAGCTTCAAAAAAGGGTGGGCTCCGGACGCAGTTGTGTGACAATAGCGAATGAATATTCGCTATTGTAACACTGATTCTCCTCCCGGCCAATCAGGAAGCGGCCCCTGAGACCCGTCACCCAATTGGCCGAAATGGAGATCTGATCGGATTGGCCGCCATTAGGAGACACAGGGGAAGTGAGGAAGCAGCTGCCCGCAGCACAGAGAGAAGCCGCCACCACCCGCCACTGACTGACTGACTGACCTGGGGGAGGGGGGTGCTGCCCGCGACCCAGGGGGGAGATATAGCGGTGGATTGTTTGCTGCCCCCCTCAAAAAAAATAAAAAACACCAGCCGCCACTGGCAAAACCTCTCCCACGTTCTAGAACTTCCAACCCCCATCTACCTTTATGTCTCCGACTCTGTCCACCTTTAGGTGATCCCTGAATATGCATATCTTCAGGGACGTCTACCTGGCCTCCACCTAAAGACTGAACTTTTACTTTCTCCATCAACTCATCCAACCTACCCCTCCCCCTCCCCCTGCCCCTTTATAATATTTGGTAACTGTCTCTCGTTGTTTTGTAAAGTGCTGTGAAAACTATTTTGACGCCACATAAATCCTGTATAATAATAATAATTTCCATTTGATCATGTGGTCTTTGTTGGAATGGGGGTTCAGCCCATCTGAACTCTGATCTTCCTCTTTAGCGGAAATCACAAGACTAAACATCTAGGCTTTTGTAAATGATACTTTGTAACCAATCTAACAATCAATCAGTTTATCAATAATTGTATTATAGACCTCAGACACCGACCAAAGAATCTACTTCTGGACTGCTTGAGGCTGGTCTGCATTCGCTGTTCTTCCAAAATTGCTTTTCTATATATTTATAGAGGATTGTATAATGTATCTGTAGAGTGTCATGACTTATACAAATTTAATTGTAAGCTAGCTCAGATATTCAATGCGTCCCATAAACATAATAAAAAGTGTAATACAGAAATAAATACGAAAATGTTTGAAAAATTTGAGCGTGTTTTTTAATTCTTTACTTTAATTTTCCTAGGGAGATAAAACAATAAGTAAAGGGAGTAGACAAGGATCAGAGGTCTTCACCTCATAAACTTCACCCCAAAATATTGTAAGTCTCATTAAACAGATAAGGTGCATGTGATAAAAGGGGGGACATTTTATAGAGATGAAGCCACAAAGCTAGTTGGGGGTCTCTAGAACAGACACGGTTGGATTTACGCTGGCAAGACCCTACTCAGAGTGATTGGCATGCAAGACTAGAAGAGAGGAGAGCAGAGCCGATCTGAGTGTAGCAATGTAACAGAAAATAGATTTATTCAAAGTAATGCACTCACTAGACAGAAGATGATTCTAGGCTGTGTGTCATCCAGATCAATGCAGAGATATGTGGCAGCACTAAAAGAGCACAGTCTCCTTGGACCCAAAGGCACTGGCAGGGGCGGACTGACCATTGGGCTACTTGGGCACTGCTCGAGGGCCCCATGCCACTAGGGGGCCCCATCAGGGTTGCCAGCCTCAGTAAAACCAGGGACAGTATGTAAAAAATGTTTTTTACATCTGTCTTTGAAATGTTCCTGACTGACATCCTTTTGGTCTAAAAATCCCGAGATTATAGCTGCCCCTCCTCTCCAGTACCTTCTCAGCCAATAGTAACATGTCTGTGTGTACTGTGTGCACATGTATGTGTATACTGTGTGTGTACTGTGTGATTGTATACTGTGTGTGTGTGTTTGTGTATACTGTGTGGCCCCATAATCTCTGATTGCTCGGGGGCCCCATGAGTTGTCAGTCTGCCCCTGGGCACTGGTGATTTCTGGTGTCCTGGGCTGGATGGAGGGTAGTGGCTACTCTTCTCTCTTCTTGTGTTTACCTACAGAGATTTCTTCTGCTCTACTGCTGGCTGACTTTCAAGTGTGCTAAAGGTTCCTGTGGTTACCATCCATGATACATGGACCTACTATTACTTGGACTCCTCTACCTTTCCCCTCCACCTTGTCTCCTGAAATGTAATCCTGGAGACTATACATTTTAACCCCCCCGAGCAGAGGTGCTTTCGCTATAGTCATAAAGCCCCCCCAGCGCGACAAATTCCCCCTGATGCTATAATGCCACGTGCACGTGCCACGTGCACACGATCAGAATTATGGTCGAAAAAAAGGTTTTCCCGACAGAATTGAGCTCACGCTGTCTTGCCTACACACGGTCACAACAAATTCCGACCGCCAAGAACGCGGTGATGTACAACGCATACGACGGGACTAGAAAAAGGAGGAAGTCCAATAGCCAGTAGCCAATAGCTTCCGTCTCGTAGTTGAATCTGAGAATGCGTGAGTTTTTGCGCATCGGAATTGCCTACACACGATCAGAATTTCCTACACACGATCAGAATTTCCTACACACGATTAGAATTTCCGTCAGGAAAATTGAGAACATGCTCTCAAATTTTTGCTGGAGGGAATTCGGCCAGCTAAATTTCCGACGGAGCCTACACACGGTCGCATTTTCCGATGAAGAGCTCTCATCCGTCTTTTGCTGGCCGAAATTTCCGATCGTGTGTACCCGGCATAAGACTAGTGATCCTGTATCAGCTAAGGTGGCCAAGCCCACTGGCTTGATGAGTAGGGCCATAGGCTTCTGTTGGCATTTTGCAAGATGGGTGATGAATACTTAAGCCTGATACACACTAATGCCTTTTGTCCTAAGCTGGTGTTGCATACACACGGTCGGACAAAGTTGTCGGAAAATACGATAGTTCGGAACGTGATGACGTTCGTTCGTTACCACGGGACTGCGTTGAGGCTAGTAGCCTATAGCTTTGGTCTCGTAATTTGATCTGAGCATGCGTGGCACTTTGTCTGATCGAAATTCTCTACAAACGATCTGAAAAAGTCTGATTGGATTTTTTTGTCGGAAAATTTGAGATCCTGCTCTCAAATTTTTTTTCCGTCTGATTTTCCGATGGGAAAAGTCCAATAGAGCCCACACACGTTCGGATTTTCCAACAATGTAAGCCGATCAGACCTTTTCCGTCTGAATTTCCGAACCGCGTGTACAGGGCATAATAGTTTTTTTTTCATTCAACCCAACGCAGGTTGAATAAAAATGGCTGAGAGCACTGATCAGGAGCCGGTCAGCTGCTGGTTTTCCAGCATGCTCAACCGTCAGAAGCCGGCCAAATGACACGGGCCAAATGTCGGACGGTTTCTATTGAAGTGGTCAATGTCTCCCATCATTCGGCCCGTGTGTACTAGGCATTATAAAGCAAGTGAAAGGATGAAAGGGCACTATCCTTGACCCTGGAGGTTCTCATTAGATCAAAAGAGGCCTAGGACCTTTCTACATATGCAATAAAATAACCCCACGAGGTGGTCTTTTTAGGTCTCCATCAATATGCACTATCTATTCAGCATTGGCTTGAAAACCAACTCAGTAAAACCAAACTAAATGGAATTTTTCATCTCTATACTTTGCTGCTGCCATCAAATCTTACATGGTTCTAATGTTGTTCTACTTTATCTAACCAAAAAGTTCCAGCAGAACTTTTGGCGCATATAGTAAATGTGTGAGAAACAATTGCCTAAATTGCTACATTGGCATGGGGGGTGAGGTGGAGTAGGATGCCAGCCAGGTCATTCCCCAACTGAACCTTTTTATTTTTAACCATATTTTTGCATGAACTGGTATGGCCACCATAGGTCTATTGTACAATCGGGACGAATTGGCTGTAGTAAGGTCCAACATTTGTGGCTTCTATTTAAAGGGAGGAGAAAATATTTTGACTGAGGCCGCGTACACACGCGGGGACTGTTCGCCCAACTTTGTCCGCTGAACAGTGTTTCGGCGGACAGTCCGCCCGTGTGTGGGCTTTCAGCGGACAGTTTCAGCGAACAGTTTGCTGAACAAGGTTTTTCGGAATTTCCGAAAAACTGTCCGCTGAAACTTGGTTTCAGCCAGGGCTGGGCTGGGACAAAAATTTGGCCCTGGACTTCATCCAGACCGGCCCACTTTAATTTTGCAAACACACAAAAAACAGTATATAAACTGTACGCAATTGGGTAAAAAAGCCCCTAGAGAGCCCCCCTTACATCAGGGTCCCCAGAGAGCCCCTCCTTACATCTGGCTCCTCAGAGAGCCCCCCACTTACATCAGGGTCCCCAGAGAGCCCCCCACTTACATCAGGGTCCCCAGAGAGCCTCCCCTTAAATCAGAGTCCCCATATAGCCTTCCCCTTACATCAGGGTTCCCAGAGAGCCCCTCTTACATCAGAGTCCCCAGAGATCATCCACCTTACATCAGGGTCCCTAGAGAGCCAACCCCTTACATCCGGGTCCCCGCAGAGCCCCTCCCCTTACATCCGGGTCCACAGAGAGCCTCTCTCTTACATCAGGTTGCCCAGAGAGCCTCCGGCTTACATCAGGGTCCTCAGAGAGCCCCTTCTTACATCAGGTCACCAGAAAGAGGGCAGGTAGTGGGCTGGGACCCTGTGGTTGGGGACTCCTGGACTGACTCGGGGCTATGGGCCCCAGATTCGAGTCTATAGCCCCAAAATTCCTCCCCAGTGATGCCACTGGCTGTCACTGAAACCGGCCCACTGAGCCATCGGCCCACCGGGAAACTCCCTGTAGTCCCTATGGCCAGTACATGCCTGGTTTCAGCGAACAGTCCCCTCGTATGTAGGCTTGTTCGTCAAACTAAGTTCCGCGCATGCTCAGAAAGGATTTACACGCTGAAAGTTGTAATGCAGTGTATAGGACGTTGTATTTTCCGTCCCGTCGTACGTGCCGTTCACGTCATCGCGCACGGTTTCAGCAAACTGTTCGTTCGTCGTGTGTGGGCAAGTCCGTCCATGCTAATTTTGAGCGGACTGTTTGCTGAAACTGTTTGACGGACAAAGTTGAGCGAACAGTCCCCGCGTGTGTACGCGGCCTGACTCCTTTGGGACTAGAATGATTCATGTAAATCTAATTTTTTTTAAATATTTTTTATAATATTTTATAACTAGAGCACATCTGTACAAATACTTTTCTCTGGAACTGGCAACGTTTGCTGGCAGTTGCTCCAGCTTTTTGCATGATTTCTATAATTTGATGGTGCAAGGTGCAAGTAGTACATGATGACGAATACAAATGGGGATTTTTAGCAGCAAATGATCAGTAAATCTATTGTTTGCTGCTTTTAAATGTAGCACCCTTTAGCGTATGCAAGTACCGTATTTATCGGTGTATAACACGCGCCGGCGAATAACACGCACCCCAAGTTTAGGAGGGAATTTTAAGGAAAAAAACTTTTAGGAGGGAAGTTTAAGGGGGAAAAAAAAACTTACATTTATATGCTCATCAGTGTCATCTGCAGCCTTGTCCACCATTGCAGTCTTATGCAGCCTTGTCCACCATTGCAGCCTTATGCAGCCTTGTCCACCATTGCAGCCTTATGCAGCCTTGTCCACCATTGCAGTCTTGTCCCCCATTGCAGCCGTGTCTATTTTATTTTCTTTTGCTATTTGTTTTTTTATTTTTTTTAAATGCCGCCGCCGAGATACAGAGCCGGATGTGTATCTCGGCGGCGTGCAGTAGTTCTCGGTGGGCCTCCGGCGCCTTCTGCTCTTCTCGCCAGCTTTCGGCCGCCTTCGGCCACTCTCGGCAGCTTTCGGCCGCAGAGAAGAGCCGAAGGCGGCCGAAAACTGCCGAGATCGGCCGAAGGCGGCCAAAAGCTGCCGAGAAGAGCCAAAGGCGGGCAAAAGCTTCCGAGAACGGCCTAAGTCGGCCGAAAGTTGCCGAGAACGGCCGAAGATGGGCGAAAGCCGCCGATAATGGCCGAAGGCGGCCGAAAGTCGCATTGAAGAGCCGAAGGCGGCTGAAAGCCGCCCAGAGGCTCAGAATTTCGGGGGATCGGCGTATAACACGCACCCATGATTTTCCCCTGCTTTTAAGTGCGTGTTATACGCTGATAAATACGGTATGTACCGTTTTTAGTATAGGAAAATTTGGCCTGGCTGACAGCCAGTCCTGGGTTGAATCTGGGTCAGGGCTGAGAGACCCACAGAGGATGGATGGCTCAGCAAGCAGCACCCCTGGTAACTCCCCCTGTTCTCTGGAACCTTGGAAGAGCTTCCAGAAGTAGAGTGTGGAGTCTAGAAGGAGCTAACTAGAGTATTGATAACAGCCCCAGCCAATCTCCAGCAGAGAGATTGGCTGGTGGGAGCAAGTGGGCTGGCAGGGGGCATACACCTCATGACTAATGGGTTATGCCAGCAGGGGGGTAGTCGGGTGGAAGATGAAGAAGGAGTGCTGAGGAGGCTGTTGGTGGCCCTTGAGGATGTTCCCTGTTGGGGGGGGGTGACCTCAGGCCTGGGGCTCGGGTGCTGGTGTGACCCTTTACAACACAGGGAGGAAATCCTTCCTGGAGGCATGGGAGCAAGCAGAGGACAGCGGGAGAAGGTCAGCATGTACAGGTGGTCTCCTGAGAAGCCTGCTGGGTGGGCTGGTGAGAGAGCAGTCTGGGAGGACTGTGGAGACAGAGAGTGTCAGTCTGGGAGGACTGTGGAGAAGTTGCTAGGAGGGCTAGTGAAAGGGGCAGCTGCAGCTAGGTGGGCTGGCAGTGCATGAAGAGGTGGTGCTGAGATCAGTAGCCACAAGGGTGTAAGGGGGACACTGGACTTCGCTGCACAACCAAGGGACCCAGGGTCCCTGCCTGTAAAGGGCTTTTGCTTTGAACTGGCTGAGTGTCTGGTCAGAGCCATTAAAGTTTCAGCTTGGTTTTTCTGCAAGCAAGTGTGCTGGAGGATGTGAGGAGTGTATATAGTTTGTACAGAGGAGAAGTTTTTCCTGACGAGGTTCTGAAGTCAAGTGGGCATCCCATATTACCACCTTACCCATCCAAGTTCTAATCCCTCAATAAAATAACAAAACAAAGTACTGGTCTGTTTTCTGACTCTGGGAGACTGTGAATAATTCGGTGTGCCTTTCTATGCAGGGTGGGGGATCCCATTCTACTTGCGGCTCCCCAGGGGGTGCACTACATAAAATATGTTATGCTTTTCTGTAATGCATAGCTACATAGGCATAGTCCATTGTGGGGTCATTTAAAGTCCAGTTCCACTTGTAGCCCCCTCCTAGTTAGGTTGCTAGACAAATGTTATTATTTTTGGCTCCTCTGTAGTCAGTGGAGCAGTTGTTGATTGCTTTGGGCTGTTCTATGTTTCACAGGTTGCAGGTTTGATTATTCCCCCCTGCATTCTAGACTTTTCTAGAACATAGTGGGCTGGAAAGGCAAATGAGCAGTCTGCAAATGTATGGTACTTCAGCCAATTCCTGGAGAGGTGTGCCCAGTAGGTGGCTGAAAAGCACATAAATAGTCTGAGGCCTGGAGCAGCCAGTATCATGTCCTACTGGAGGAGTTCCCAGCCTGAGGGGCTTTACCCCCCTGGGCAGACTGCTGGAGTTTGCTGCATTTTCATTGAGTTCCCAGCTGTGGCATAGCAGGGGAAAACGGGGGTGGGGGTGGGGGGGCTACTTCTAAAGATCCTCTTCTGGTGCAAATCAAAGAATTTCACATAAGGACCTAGTCTGGAGAGCTTATTGAAGAGTGCGTGGAAGTTGAAAAGGGTCTGGCTATCCTGTAGCACTGTGAGCATTAACCTCTCCCTCACTGAAGAGTGTCCGGTGGATCCTGAAAGGAGGCAACCAGGGATCCTGTGACATTGTGAGTACTGACCTGAGCTCAGGTTCCTAGTGTGTGCTGTTTCCTTTGGGTGGAAGAGCCAGTGGCAGTTCTGACCCAAATAGCTTTTAAAAAGGACTCAGTTCTGCCATCTATACTTGACCCTGCATAGCAAAGTAGAGTGTCCCCTTGAAAATATTCAGCATGTTGGAGTAATCTATAATATCCAAGTTCTTCAGAAATAAAAAAAGCCTAAAAAGACATCCCCTAGACAAGTGGTTCTCAACCTCAGTCCTCAAGTACTCCCAACGGGCCATGTTTTCAGGTTTTTTTACTTTACTTTGCACAGCTGCTTTAAATCAATGACATGGTATTGGCAAGAGCTATTTTATCTTGTAACTGTTAGGCTATGTACATACGATCGGACTTTCCAACAACAAAACCGTGGATTTTTTTTCCGAAGGATGTTGGCTCAAACTCGTCTTGCATACACACGGTCACACAAATGTTGTCGGAAATCCCGAACGTCAGGAACGCAGTGACATACAACACGTAACGACGAGCCGAGAAAAATGAAGTTCAATAGCCAGTGAGGCTCTTCTGCTTGATTCTGAGCATGCGTGGACTTTTGTGCGTCGGAATTGTGTACACACGCTCGGAACTTGAGAACCTGCTCTCAAGCATTTGTTGGCGGAAAATCTGCCAACAAATGTTCTATGGAGCATACACGCGGTCGGACTTTCTGACAACAAGCTCAAATCGAACATTTGTTGTCGGAAAATCATATTGTGTGTACATGGCATAAGTTCTGCAATGCCTCACCCCCTGGCATGCCAGATTTGGCATGTAATTTTTTTTGGGAGGGGAGTGGGTATCTCGTTTTGACAGGTACAGAGCTCCCGCTTCCACTCGGGCTGCCAAGGCAACTCCTCCTCTCCCCTCCCTGAATCAGTTGATTCAGAGGAAGGCAAAAAAACTACAACTCATGATACATTAGTGTGATGGTCGGTGGGAAGAATCCTCCTTAAACTTGTGGTCATTGGGAAGAGTTACCCCCTTACAGACAGGCATGTACTGGCCATAGGGACTACAGGGAGTTTCCCGGTGGGCCGATGGCTCAGTGGGCCGGTTTCAGTGACAGCCAGTGGCATCACTGGGGAGGAATTTTGGGGCTATAGCCTCGAATCTGGGGCCCATAGCCCCGAGTCAGTCCAGGAGTCCCCAACCACAGGGTCCCAGCCCACTACCTGCCCTCTTTCTGGTGACCTGATGTAAGAAGGGGCTCTCTGAGGACCCTGATGTAAGCCGGAGGCTCTCTGGGCAACCTGATGTAAGAGAGAGGCTCTCTGTGGACCCGGATGTAAGGGGAGGGGCTCTGCGGGGACCCGGATGTAAGGGGTTGGCTCTCTAGGGACCCTGATGTAAGGTGGATGATCTCTGGGGACTCTGATGTAAGAGGGGCTCTCTGGGAACCCTGATGTAAGGGGAAGGCTATATGGGGACTCTGATTTAAGGGGAGGCTCTCTGGGGACCCTGATGTAAGTGGGGGGCTCTCTGGGGACCCTGATGTAAGTGGGGGGCTCTCTGGGGAGCCAGATGTAAGGAGGGGCTCTCTGGGGACCCTGATGTAAGGGGGGCTCTCTAGGGGCTTTTTTACCCAATTGCGTACAGTTTATATACTGTTTTTTGCGTGTTTGCAAAATTAAAGTGGGCCGGTCTGGATGAAGTCCAGGGCCAAATTTTTGTCCCAGCCCAGCCCTGCTTACAGATAGCTAAAAAGGCCAATGGTGTCAGTGGGAACTTATCTGAGAAATTGCTCAAGGAACTCCTAGCAGCCTCTGGATGAACCCTTATGCCGTGTACACATGGCCGTACTTGTCGACAGCAAAGGTCCGACGGAACAAACCCATCAGACATTTTGACCGTGTGTGGGCTTCATCGGACCTTTGCTGTCGAAAAATTAGATGGACTTTAGATTTAGAACATGTTTCAAATCTTTCAGACGGACTCGAGTCCGGTTGAAAAATCTGTTTGTCTGTATGCTAGTCCAACGGACGAAAACCGACGCTAGGGCAGCTATTGGCTATTGGCTATGAACTTCCTTATTCTAGTCTGGTCGTACGTCATCATGGTCAAATACATCAGACTTTGGTGTGTAGACAAGTCTGATTCGACGGAAGTCCATCGAAACTCCATCCAAACGTCTGACGGAATTCAGTCAGTCGAAAAGTACGGTCGTGTGTACACGGCATAAGGATCCATGGAAACCTGGTTTAGAAGCCCTGATTTAGAAGGTTAAGTGTCAAGCTAATATGTGTATCCAACCAAAACCTTTTCTTAAGTTACATAGTTAGTCAGGTGGAAAAAAAGACACAAATCCACCCAGTTCAAGATAAAAAAATAAAGAGACAACCTCCATATACAGAACCGTATACACCCCCTCGGTTGATTCTGAGGATAGCAAAAAACGACAACTCATGATACATTAGTGTGATGGTCGATGGGAAGAATGGTCCTTACACTTGTGGTCATTGAGAAGAATGGTCCTTACACTTGTGGTCATTGGGAAGAATGGTCCTTACACTTGTGGTCATTGGGAAGAATGGTCCTCACACTTGTGGTCATTGGGAAGAATGGTCCTCACACTTGTGGTCATTGGGAAGAGTGGTCCTCACACTTGTGGTCATTGGGAAGAATGGTCCTTACACTTGTGGTCATTGGGAAGAATGGTCCTCACACTTGTGGTCATTGGGAAGAATGGTCCTTACACTTGTGGTCATTGGGAAGAATGGTCCTTACACTTGTGGTCATTGGGAAGAGTTACCCCCTTACAGATGGCTAAAAAGGCCAACGGTGTCAGTGGGAACTTATCTGAGAAATTGCTCAAGGAACCCCTAACAACCTCTGGATGAACCCTAAGGATCTATGGAAACCTGGTTTAGAAACGCTGATTTAGAAGGTTAATTGTCAAGCTAAAGTGTGTGTCCAACCAAAACCTTTTCTTAAGTTACATAATTAGGTGGAAAAAAAGATACAAATCGACCCAGTTCAAAATGAAAAATAAAAAGAATATATAGAACGTATACAGAATCATATATACCCGTAGTTGATTCAGATGAAGGAAAAAAACTACAACTCATGATACATGAGTGTGATGGTCAATGGGAAGAATGCTCCTTAGCCCTTGTACACACGGTCGGAGATTACATCGGAATGCGTCCTATCGGACCGTTTTGTCGGATATTCCGACTGTGTGTGGTCTGCATCGGACTGTTTCCGTCGGAATATCCGTCGGACCAAATTTTCCAACTTACTGGAAATATTTTCCGACAAAATGCTCCGATAGGACATACTCCGATCATGTGTAGAGAATTCCGATCGGACAAAGTGCCATGCATGCTCAGATCAAATTCCTACATCAAAGCTATTGGCTACTAGCCTGAACATAGTCCCGTCGTAACGAAATTACATCATCACGTTCTGAATGATCGGATTTTCTGACAACTTTGTCCGACCGTGTGTATGCAACAGTTTCAGACAAGATCCGACGGACAAAATCCGACGGACAAAATCCGACGGACAAAATCCGACGGATTTGGTTGTCGGAATCTCCGACCGTGTGTACAAGGGCTTACACTTGTAGTCATTAGGAAGAAGAGTTACCCTCTTACAGATAGCTAAAAAGATCAATGGCGTCAGTGGGAACTTATCTGAGAGACAAAAATTGCTCATTGCTCAAGGAACCTTTTGTATCCTCTGGAGGAACCCTAGGGCTCCACGAACCCTATTTGAGAAACCCTATTCTTTCACGTCTTGTCTGGTCAAACTGTGGTCAGCAGGACAGGAAGTGAGGGGAAATCTCTTTAAACAAATCCCTACACCGGGGGTAAGGAACCTTGGCTCTCCAGCTGTTTTGAAACTACAACTCCCATGAGACATTGCAAGACCCTAACAATCACAGGCATGACTCCTAGAGGCAGAGGCATGCTGGGATTTGTAGTTTCAAAACAGCTGGAGAGCCGAGGTTCCCTTCTCCTGCCCTACACTCTACAGTAAATTCCTGACAGGGGTTCTTATCCTTTCTCATGCTCGAAAACTAAAACTAAAATAAAAAAAAAGATCATAAATGTTAATACATTTAGGATAATCACAGCTAAAAGAAACTTCTGAGGCTAAGAAATATGGAAGGTGTTATTTCCACTTTTAGTGAATGCTAAACATTAGTTATTAGTCTTTGAGTACCTAAGGGACCGATGAGATCATTGAGCTCCCTGCCAAAAATGTTGACTTTATCCTGAGGGCTCCTGGGAGTTGTGGATTGCAAAGGAGCACCTACAGTACATGAGAACAGATGAAGCCTGTTGTATCTGCCGATCACTCGCCTGATTGCTGTAAATTGATTTGAAAGTCTAAGCCCTTGTACACACGGGTCGGACATTCTGACAAACAAATCCGTTGGATTTTGTCAGACGGATTTTGTTCGAAACTGTTGCATATACACGGTCGGACAAAGTTGTCGGAAAATCCGTTTGTACAGAACGTGATGACGTTATTTCGTTACGACGGGACTACGTTCAGGCTAGTAGCCAATAGCTTTGGTCTAGGAATTTGATCTGAGCATGCGTGGCACTTTGTCCGTCGGAGTAGGCTACACATGATCGGAGTATGTCCGATCGGAGCATTCCCTTTTTACAGGCAAGAGAAAAAAAAAACCCAGGGCCAGTGCATTCAAGGAGCAGCAGCGTTTTGGCAGAAAAAATGCTTGACACGTGTAAATGTGGCGCTTGGAAAAGTGTCTGATGTTTTCACAAGCGTTTGGGCACATTTACAGGCGTTTAGCACTTGAGCATTAATTCATTTCAATGACCAGAATAAATTATTATTCTGGCCAATGAAATGCATTAACGCCCACGAGCTCGGCGCCTGTAAAAGCTTTTTTCTGCCAAGAGGAGGAGCACTTTTTAGACATCCGCAGGACAGCGGGGGTGCTCTATGGCTTCGTCAAAGTGTGTCACATGGCTGTCGGGTGCTGACTTTGTTCATTTATAGCTGTCCTGTGTGTTACAGACAGAGGCGGACTGACAACTGATGGGGCCCCGGGCAATAGGAGAAGATTATGGGGCCCCCGGGCAATAGGAGATTATGGGGCCCCTGGGCAATAGTAGATTATGGGGCCCCCAGGCAATAGGAGATAGACATGTGCATCTAGTTTCGTTCCGAATCGAAATTTGGACGAATTTTCATTATTCGGACATTCGGATGCATCCGAATTACCAAATTACAATGCTAACGAATTCAGCCGAATTCGGATGAAATTTGAATCAAATTAGAAAAATTACATTTTGTGACCCAAAGTTGGGGCCACATATCTCGGGGGCCACTTATAGCTAGAAACCCCAAAATTAGGTATGCAAACACAGTAGACCTAGCACTACAACATCTCCAAATTTGGGGGTTCTAGCACCAAGTGACCCCGAGATACGTGGCCCCAAAGTGGGGTCACAAAATGTCAAGCACTTTTCTGCAGCAGAGAATTACATTTTGTGACCCGACATTGGGGCCACGTATCTCGGGGGCCACTTATAGCTAGAAATACCAAATTTGGTATGCAAACACAATAGAACTAGCACTACAACATCTCCAAATTTGGGGTTTCTAGCACCAAGTGACCCCGAGATACATGGCCCCAAATTGGGGTCACAAAATGTCAAGCACTTTTCTGCAGCAGAGAATTACATTTTGCGACCTGAATTGGGGCCACATATCTCGGGGTCACTTATAGCTAGAAACCCCAAATTAGGTATGCAAACACAGTACTCCTAGCACTACAACATATACAAATTTGGGGTTTCTAGCACCAAGTGACCCCGAGATACATGGCCCCAAAGTGGGGTCACAAAATGTCGAGCACTTTTCTGCAGTAGAGAATTACATTTTGGGGCCACGTATCTCGGGGGCCACTTATAGCTAGAAACACCAAATATGGTATGCAAACACAATAGAACTAGCACTACAACATATCCAAATTTGTTTTTTTTTAGCACCAAGTGACCCCAAGATACATGGCCCTAAATTCGGGTCGCAAAATATTTTCGAATCCGGTTGAAATAGTTTCGAATCATTTTGAAATCATTTTGAATGCGGTAGAAATATTTTCGAATTTGGTTGAAATATTTTCGAATGTGGCCGATTTTTTCGAATTCGGTAGAAAACGAAATCCGAAAACGAATTTAACGAATATAACTAAACAAAATTAATTAATTAACAAATTAAAACGAAACGAAACAATTTTTTTCCTTTTGCACATGTCTAATAGGAGATTATGGGGCCCCCACACAGTATGCACACACACATATACAGTATACACACAGAGACACACAATATACACACACAGAATACACACACACACACTGAAAAGGTACTGGAGAGGCCGGGCATGTATACCCTTGGGATTTAAAAAAAAAAAAACACAGATTTTTACATACTGTCCCTGGTTTTATTGAGGCCGGCAACCCTGATGGGGCCCCTTAGTGGCATGGGGCCCTCGGGCAGTGCCCGAGTGCCCAAATGGTCAGTCCGCCCCTGGTTACAGATTGTACCCCACACAACATCCACAGCAAAGTCAGCACCAGCCATGTCACACGCTTTGACAAACCATAGAGCCCCTGCTGTCCTGTGTGGATGACTATCCTAAAACTATATGATGTTAGAATATATTAGATTGTAAGCTCTTCTGAGCAGGGCCCTCTTAATCCTCTTGTATTTTGTTGTATTGTAACTGTATTGTATTGTAACTGTATTGTCTCCTTTTATATTGTAAAGCGCTGCGTAAATTGTTGGCACTATATGAATCCTGAATAATAATAATAATAATAATAATAATATATGAATATAATAATTGGACAATTTCCGGAAACAGACAAGGTTCTCACAATCCCTAGGAATGATTAAAAAATAGGAAAGGAAAGAGGCAAAACTCCTTCCAAAATTATAGGATTTTTATGGAGATGGTATGCCTGTTATAAAGGTGAGCAACAAAGACAACAATTCATTAAAAAGGTAAAAATGTATTAAATAGTATCAAAAATAAATAGTTTTATTTTTGATACTATTTAATAAATGTATACCTTTTTTTAATGAATTGTTGTCTTTGTTGCTCACCTTTATAACAGGCATACCATCTCCATAAAAATCCTATCATTTTGGAAGGAGTTTTGCCTCTTTCCTTTCCTATTTTTTAACTATAAGTTGTTAAAAAAAGGCACGTGTATTGTATCATTTCAGAAATTTTGGGTCTGTCTACAATTCGTGTTGGTTTTTTGGCTCCATCGACAGTGGGCCACTAACAAGTGAACTGCCATCATTCTTTGACCTACTTGAATTCTGATACATTTCTTTAGAAGATTCAAATCTCATATCCATAAAGCTTGTTTGGTCTGGTCATCTGTTTTATCAAAGAGGGGTCCATTCGGTATAGATTTGGTGAGTGTTTTCTTTCTCCCCCTTTTTCCATCCCCACCAATGCTCACTCTCTGCCCCATGGGTCTCATATACTCAGACTTCTATTATGTTTTATTATATATTGTTATTTGCTTTTTTTCTCCTGAAAGAAACTCCCCTGATGAAGGGAATCAACACTGAAATCCTGAAACGCGTCGGGTGTAGTACACAGGAGATCAACAGTTCTCAACCATACCAACTGCATTGCTTTTTTCTATCCAGTTCATGTTTCTATTGGTGATGTATGCACCTAGAAGTTTTTCAATAATATCTTAATAAAATGTTGTTACTTTTTATATATATATATATATATATATATATATATATATATATATATATATATACGCATTCTTTGATTACTTTACCAAGTTGCTTTAAAAGTCCCATGCTTGTTGGGGGTGGCTTTTTCCTTGCAAATTTTTTTTAGGATATCACAACAGGTGTGACACCTCACTCACTGTGCGCTGCTCAGTGCCTGCTGCGCAATCCGCTGCCGCCACCACCGCCGCCGCCACCGCCGCTCCACTCATATTGGTTTTACTGCTCCCTCTCTGTCAGCTCTCTTATATCATTCCTGGCACCTGAAAGAGCAGAGCAGCACTTTACAGATCACTCCACAAAACACCGACACCAGGGTCGGATTAAGAGCATTATGGGCCCGGGACTGAGTATTTTAGTGTGCCTTTTTATTAATATAAATAACATGAAAACACAAACATTTTTTGTTAAAACAAATTAAATTAAAGAGAGAGAGAGAGGGTGATAGAGAGGAGGGGATGAGAGGGAGGGGATGAGAGGGAGGGAGTAATAGAGAGAGAGGGGGTTAAAGGAAGGGGGTGATAGAGAGAGAGGGGATGAGAGGGAGGGGGGTGATAGAGAGAGAGGGGATGAGAGGGAGGGGGGTGATAGAGAGAGGGGGTGAGAGGGAGGGGTGATAGAGAGAGGGGGTGATAGAGAGAGAGGGTGAGAGGGAAGGGGGTGATAGAGAGAGAGAGAGGGGATGAGAGGGAGGGGGGTGATAGAGAGAGGGGGTGAGAGGGAGGGGGTGATAGAGAGAGAGGGGATGAGAGGGAGGGGGGTGATAGAGAGAGGGGGTGAGAGGGAGGGGGGTTATAGAGAGAGAGGGTGAGAGGGAGGGGGGTGATAGAGAGAGAGGGGATGAGAGGGAGGGGGGTGATAGAGAGAGGGGTGAGAGGGAGGGGGTGATAGAGAGGAGGGGATGAGAGGGAGGGGGTGAGAGGGAGGGAGTAATAGAGAGAGAGGGGGTTAAAGGAAGGGGGTGATAGAGAGAGAGGGGATGAGAGGAAGGGGGTGATAGAGAGAGGGGGTGAGAGGGAGGGGGGTGATAGAGAGAGGGGGTGAGAGGGAGGGGGGTTATAGAGAGAGAGGGTGAGAGGGAGGGGGGTGATAGAGAGAGAGGGGATGAGAGGGAGGGGGGTGATAGAGAAAGGGGGTGAGAGGGAGGGGGTGATAGAGAGAGAGGGGATGAGAGGGAAGGGATGAGAGGGAAGGGGGTGAGAGGGAAGTGGGTGAGAGAGAGGGGGTGATAGAGAGAGGGGTGAGAGGGAGGGGGGTAATAGAGAGAGAGGGGATGAGAGGGAGGGGGGTGATAGAGAGAGAGGGGGTGAGAGGGAGGGGGTGATAGAGAGAGAGGGGATGAGAGGGAGGGGGTGAGAGGGAAGTGGGTGAGAGAGAGAGAGGGGGTGAGAGGGAGGGCACAGCACATGACATGGCTGGTACTGCATAATGCAGCACATGCATTCGGTGAGCACAGCACCTTATATGGTGGGCATGTCACGTGAGATGAGGGGCACAGCTGAGCACATTACCTGGTGTGCACTACACATTACAAGTGGGCACAGCACAGCACATTATATGGCAGGCACAGCATATCATGTAGTGGGTACTGCACATGACATGGTGGACACTGCATGGCACAGCACATGACATGGTGGACACTGCATGGCACAGCACATGACATGGTGGGCACTACACTTGACATGGTGGGCATAGAATGACACAGCACAGCACATTATATGGTGGGCACAGGACATTAAATGGTGGGCACTGCACAGCACGTTCCATTATGGATACTGCATGGCATATGAAGTGGTGGGCAATGCACGGCACATGACAGCACATTACATGGTAGGCACTGCATGATGCAGCACATGACTTGGTGGGCACAACACAGCAAATTACATGGTGTGCACTGCACGACATGGTGGACACTGCATGGCACAGCACATTACATGGTGGGCAATGCACATGGCATCGTGGGCACTGCACATTACCTGGTAGGAACTGTACATGACATGGTGGGCACTGCATATGACATAGTGGGCACTTCATGGCACTGCACATGGCATAGTGGGCAGAAGAGAGCACATTACATGGAGGGAGGGTAGCGGCAGTCTGTCATTACACCCACCCAGGTCGGTTTCTGCACAATCCTTCCTCCTTAATAAGTTTACTGACCTCGTCTATTCTCACCAGTATGGGAGATGTCCTTCCTCCCCGGGCTCCTGCTGGTTCGGATGACATCAGCGCCCCTCCCCCAGACAGATGCCTGCAGCTCCGGGACACCGAGGATCTGTGTGAGTGGAAGAGATCTGGTGATAGGAGACTTCGGCAGAGAAAGGTCTGCAGCGCGTGACATTTGTCTCCTCCATGTGTGCCCAGAGGGCTCCTCTTCCTTCAGGACGGAACACAGATAAACCCCTGGCATGGGCCTATATTGGGGGAGAGGCCTGGAGCTGCAGCTCCAATAGCATCTGACCATGCAACCGGTAACTCTAGAGCATGCGGCTGGGCACAGGATGGTGTACCATCCGCCCTGAAAATAAAAAAATAGTCCCTCAGCTCCCACCTTCTGGGCCCCTCTATTGAACTGACGGGGCCCAGAAAAATATATGTATTCAGGAGCTTGGGAAGGAGCAGAACAAGGGGACAGGTAAAGTGCAGGGGCCCCTCATGCAGCGGGGGCCCCTGGGCAGTTCTCATTAAGAAGAAAAGCATCCCCACCACATGATGCTGCCACCACCATGTCTCACGGTGGGGATGGTGTGTTCAGGGGGATGGGCAGTGTTAGTTTCCCCACACATAGCGTTTTGCTTTTAGGCCATAAAGTAGAATTTTGGTCTCCTCTGACCAGATCACCTTCTTCCACATGTTTGCTACCCCCTCCCCCACATGGCTTCTCACAAACTACAAACAGGACTTCTTATGACTTTCTTTCTCCAATGCCTTTCTTCTTGTCACTCTTCCATAAAGGGCAGATTTGTGGAGAGACGACTAATAGTTGTCCTGTGGACAGATTCTCCCCCCTGAGCTGTGGATCTCTGCAGCTCCTCCAGAGTTACCATGGACCTCTTGGCTGCTTCTCTGATGAATGCTCTCCTTGCCCGGCCCGGTCAGTTTAGGTGGACGGCCATGTCTTGGTAGGTTTGCAGTTGTGCCATACTCTTTCCATTTTCCGATGATGGATTGAACAGAGCTCCGTGAGTTCTTCAAAGCTTGGGATATGTTTTTATAACCTAACCCTGCTTTATACTTCTCCACAACTTCATCCCTGACCTGTCTGGTGTGTTCCTTGGTCTTCATGATGCTGTTTGTTCACAAAGGTTCTCTAAAAAACCTCTGAGGGCTTCGCAGAACAGCTGTATTTATACTGAGGTTACATTACACAGGTGGACTCTATTTACAAATTAGGTAGCTTCTGAAGGCAATTGGTTCCTCTAGATTGTAGTTAGGGGTATCAGAGCAAAGGGGGCAGAATACAAATGCCCCCTCCCCCCCACACTTTTAACATATTTATTTTTATCATTTTCCTTCCACTTCACAATTATGTGTCACTTTGTGTTGGTCTATCACGTAAAATCCCAATAAAATACATTTATGTTTTTGGTTGTAACATGACAAGATGTGGGAAATTTCAAGGGGTATGAATACTTTTTCAAAGCACTGCGCGGGGTGGACAGGTATACCGCCACTCCAATGTTACGGGTCAGAGGCGCATTGTGTCTGGGAAGTTGGATTGTGTTCTCTCTCACTGTTTGTTCAGTTCAATTACTTATCTTATGAGTTACGTATATCGTTACATCTAATCAAAAAAATTAGTCACAAGTGCGACCAAACCCAGCGCTCAAAAGATGAAAATCGGGAACTGAGCAGTTATTATAAAAATCACAAGATATAAAACATATGCAAAAATAAACCTCAGTATTAACAGCGCTAATAACTAAAATGAATAAAAGCAATAGTGTGAGCTATAAACATAGAAAACTCGGGAGGTGAGTTTGATAAGCAGTCCATGCGATAGTCCTTAAAGCCGTGTACGGTGCCGCTATATCATCAGAAATATGAGACAGCAAAGGTCCTATTCTGAATACTGTCACCAATCCACCTCATGAGCAACCCTTTGGTGATCCACTAACCACAATGATGAAAAAAACGAGCCTGATATCTCCGAAAAGGAAATTAGTAGACATGTGCATTGCCAAAAAATTTGTCGTTTTCGTTTCAATTGTTTTTTTTTTTTTTTTCATTTTTCGGGTCATTCATTATGATCGCAATTAGTAAATCCTTACATTCGTAAATTCGTACATTCGCACATCCACACATTCATAAATTCATACATTGGTAAATTAGAAAATTTGTATATTTGTAAATTCCTATATTCGTACATTGGTAAATTCATACATTCATAAATTCATACATTCGTAAATTCGTAAATTCATAAATCCGTACATTCACACATTCGTACATTAATACATTTGTACATTCGTACATTCGTAAATTCATAAATTCTTACATTCGGAAATTGGTACATTCATAAATTCATGAATTCGTACATTCACACATTCGGAAATTCATAAATTTGTATATTTGTAAATTCGTACATTTGCACATTCATACATTCATAAATTCATACATTCTTAAATTAGAAAATTTGTATATTTGTAAATTCGTACATTCATACATTCGTAAATTCATACATTCATAAATTCATACATTCGTAAATTCGTACATTCGTAAATTCATAAATCCGTACATTCACACATTCGTACATTAATACATTCGTACATTCGTAAATTCATAAATTCTTACATTCGGAAATTGGTACATTCATAAATTCATGAATTCGTACATTCACACATTCGGAAATTCATAAATTCGTTCATTCGGAAATTCGTACATTTGCACATTCGTACATTCATAAATTCATACATTCTTAAATTAGAAAATTTGTATATTTGTAAATTCGTACATTCATACATTCGTAAATTCATACATTCATAAATTCGTACATTCGTAAATTCGTACATTCGCACAGTCATACATTCGTAAATTCGTAAATTCTTAAATTCATAAATGCGTACATTCGTAAATTCGTAAATTCTTAAATTCATACATTCATAAATTTCTACATTCATAAATTCATAAATTCGTACATTCGTAAATTCATACATTCGTAAATTCGTACATTCATAAATTCGTACATTCATAAATTCATAAATTCGTACATTCGTAAATTCATAAATTCATAAATTCGTAAATTCATAAATTCCTACATTTATAAATTAATAAATTCGTACATTCGTAAATTCATACATTCGTAAATTCGTACATTCATAAATTTGTATATTCGTAAATTCGTACATTCTCACATTCGTACATTCATAAATTCATACACTCGTAAATTAGAAAATTTGTATATTCTTAAATTCGTACATTCATAAATTTGTGAATTCATACATTCATAAATTCGTATATTCATAAATTCGTACATTCATACATTCGCACATTCGTACATTCATACACTCGTAAATGAGAAAATTTGTATATTCTTAAATTCGTACATTCATAAATTTGTGAATTCATACATTCATAAATTCGTACATTCGTACATTCATAAATTTGTACATTCGTAAATTCGTACATTCTCACATTCGTACATTCATAAATTCATACACTCGTAAATTAGAAAATTTGTATATTCTTAAATTCGTACATTCATAAATTTGTGAATTCATACATTCATAAATTCGCACATTCGGAAATTCGTACATTCATACATTCACACATTCGTACATTCATACATTCGTAAATTCGTACATTGCTAAATTCATACATTCGGAAATTCGTACATTCGGAAATTCATGAATTCATACCTTCGTAAATTAGTACATTCGGAAATTCATAAATTCGTACTTTCGGAAATTCATAAATTCGTACATTTGTAAATTCATACATTCATAAATTCGTACATTCATAATTTCGTACATTCTTAAATTAGAAAATTTTTATATTTGTAAATTCGTACATTCATAAATTCATACATTCAGAAATTCATACATTCGTAAATTCGTACATTCGCACATTCATACATTCATACATTCGTAAATTCATACATTTGTAAATTCGTAAATTCTTAAATTCATAAATTCGTACATTCGTAAATTCATACTGTAAATTCGTAAATCCTTACATTTGTAAATTCGTACATTCATAAATTCGTACATGTGCACATTCGTACATTAATACATTCGTAAATTCATACATTCGTAAATTCGTACATTCATAAATTCGTACATTCGCACATTCGTAAATTCGAAAATTCATAAATTAGTGCATTCGTAAATTCATATATTCGTAAAATCGTACATTCATAAATTCGTACATTCATACATTCGTAAATTCGTACATTCATAAATTCGTAAAATTCGTACATTCGTACATTCATAAATTCATACTTTCATAAATTCTTACATTCGGAAATTCATACATTCATAAATTTGGAAATTTGTACATTCATAAATTCGTACATTCATAAATTCGTACATTCGTAAATTCGTACATTCATACATTTGTAAAATTCGTACATTCATAAATTCGTACATTCGTAAATTCGTAGATTCCCACATTCGTACATTCATAAATTCATACACTCGTAAATTAGAAAATGTATATATTCGTAAATTCGTACATTCATAAATTTGTAAATTCATACATTCGTAAATTCATACATTCATACATTTGTAAATTCGTACATTGCTAAATTCATACATTCGTAAATTCTTAAATTCGTACATTCATAAATTCGTACATTCATAAATTTCGTACATTAATACATTTTGTACATTCATAAATTGGTAAATTGGTAAATTCGCACATTCGTACATTCATAAATTCATACATTCATAAATTCGAAAATTTGTATATTTGTAAATTGGTATATTCGTAAATTCAAAAATTTGGAAATTTGGAAATTCTAGATCCCAAAAATTTGAAAACCTGAAATAGTAACTATTAAATTATAGGTATTGTAATTTCCTTTCAAATTTGGCTGTTAGTGAACGTAACAAATACGAATTTATCCCAAGTTACGAATCATCCGAAATAACGAATTCCGCATCTAAACAAATGGAACGCAACAAATGAATAATAAATAATAATAATAAAAAGTTTTTATTATAATTATTGTTATTTATTATTATTAATTCATTACGTTATATTCGTTTGGATACTGCATGCGTTATTTCGGATAAATTAGCATTTGTTATGTTTACTAGCAGCCAAATTTGAAAGGAAATTACAATACCTATAATTTAATAGTTAGTAATAGAAAGTTATTATTAGTTAAATATTATTTCAGATTTCAGCATTTCAGACTTTCTCGAATGTGCAAATATACAAATTTACGAATGTACGAATTTACTAATTTTCGAATATTGTGAAAATTTGTTGAATGGATTTTCGTTAATTTGGATATTTCCGAATTAACAAATTTGTCGAAATTTGTTAAAAAACGAATTCGGAACAAAAGGAATTGCACATGTCTAGAAATGAGACACTCTTCCAAGGATTGCCAAAGATGAGTCCTGTACCAGTCCATGTCAAACGATTCACCATAAAAAACACAAGGGAATGCTCTGCATAGCACAATACTGTATTTTATTTGGAGACTCAACCCCCGCATACATAATAAGATAAATAAAAACAGTGTATCTGAATGAAGCCTGTATAACACTTTGTAACAACACATCGCTCAGTCAGACCGGTGGCAAATGCCCTTTACAGGAAAGGGACCTTGGGCCCCTTGTTTGTGTAGCAAAGTCCTAGTGCCCAGCAGTCCTCCCCCCATGGCTACTGATGCCAGCACCACCTATTCAGGCACTGCCAGCCCACCCGGCTGCAGCTACCCTTTTCTCTAGCCCTCCTGGCTCTGACCCTCCTGGCTAAGACTCCACAGTCCTCCTAGACCAGTGATGGTGAACCTTGGCACCCCAGATGTTTTGGAACTACATTTCCCATAATGCTCAACTACACTGCAGAGTGCATTAGCATCATGGTAAAAGTAGTTCCAAAACATCTGGGGTGCCAAGGTTCGCCATCACTAGCCTAGGCTATAAGAAGATTGCCAAGACCCTGAAACTGAGCTGCAGCATGGTGGCCAAGACCATACAGCGGTATAACAGGACAGGTTCCCCTCAGAACAGGCCTCGCCATGGTCCACCAAAGAAGTTGAGGTCATGTGCTCAGCGTCATATCCAGAGGTTGTCTTTGGGAAATAGACGTATGAGTGCTGCCCGCATTGCTGCAGAGGTTGTAGGGGTGCAAACATCTGGGGTGCCAAGGTTCACCATCACTATCCTAGACTGACTATGCATCCATCCCAGACTACTCTCTCCGACTGTAACACTCAACAGCCCACCTGGCTGTCTTTCTCCATGGAGATTTGCCCAGCAGTGTTCTTCTGCTGTCCTCCACCTGCTCCTATGCCTCTGGTCAGTACACCTCTGTGTGTTGTGAAGAGGGTTCCTTCCGCACCCATGCCCCGGCCTGAAGTCACCCCCCCCCCAGGCTAGAGGGCTACCCTCAAGGACCACTCAACAGCCCATCTCCAGCTTCCACCCTGCCCCAGATGGGCTGACACAGGGTATTTGAGGGGGCCTGTCCCCTGTCAACCCATCTGCTGGGGATTGGCCAGGGCCCTCGGAATACTCCAGACAGCTCCTCCTCACCTCCACACCCATTCTTCAGTTTCCAGCAAGTTCCCAAAGTAGGGGGAAGTCTCAGAGATGCTGCTCGTGAGTCATCCAGCCCTCCCTGGGTCACCCAAACCCTGACCCAGAAAAACACAAGGCTTGGCTTCCGGGCAAGCCAAACAATTTACCTACTCTAACAAAAAATCTATTCTAGCACACCAGATAGCAAGAATTTGTGCTGCAAGATTGGAAGTGACTTGGTAAGCTATTGCTAGACTTGCCGGGCTTCACAAGTTTCACAAGTTTGTTGCACAATTACAGCAATGCATGACTCCAGATCAACATTCATTCTGCAAGTCTGCTGCAGGTTCTGGTTCAGTTGTGTTGTAGTCATCCGGCCACAGGGGGTCACTGCGGCTGAATTTGGAAAAGTGTCAACTAGAACAAGTGCTCTGCAAGTGTACAGCTTGGCAGTGAAAATGTGCAGCAAGCTAACAGACTTCCAACTCAACCCTGTTGAGCTATCAACAAATAGCCAGACACCCATATATTAAACTGCAGTGTGGCCAGGGCCGTCTTTAATATTGATTGGACCCAGGGCAAACATTTTCTTGGGGCCCCCCTCCCCCATGCAATTTCACTCTCCCCCTTCTAAGGGACATAAAATAAATAGCAGCTAGACTTAAAATCAGTTTAGTGTATCAGATCAGGCAGCAATTGCGATTGGTTGCCAGAGGTTACAGCATATCATTACAGCTTACTGACTGGTTGCTAGAGGTTAGAGCACACATTAAGGCTCACTGATTAGTTGCTTGAGGTTACAACACATGATTTCTGTTTGTTGATTGGCTGCTAGAGATTACTGTACAGTAATACTGCTCACCAGTTGCTATAGGTTACAGCACCTGTAATCTTCTCCTCACTGCAGGGGGGCATGATATACATATGAATGCCACCTTTATTTACATATCAATGCTGCTGGCCTCAGCTATTTACATATGCATGTCGCTGCTATTTACATATGAATGCTGGTTATTTACATGTAAACACAGGGTCTGCGGGTGAGTCATCTGTACACAACAATAGGGCAGAGCTGGGCAGCATTAGTAGCAGCACTTCACACTGAGATATCAGGACACAGGAAGGGACTAAAACTGCAATGGACGAGGGAATTTAAACTGGGATAGTTGGCAAGTATGAGGCAGCTGCTTTGGGCCCCACAACAATGACAGGGCCCAGGGCAGCTGCCCCTTTTTCCCTGCCTTAAAGACGGCCCTGAGCGTGGCAGCCTTGCCACGCTGGGGATAACCTACAATCTTTCACTAGGCTGCTCTCCACATGTATGGACACACACAGGTATATGCTTGCAGTTTAATACATGGGGTGTCGGGCTATTTGTTGATAGCTCAACACAGCACCTTGGATTTTCATGGAATGTATATTTTCTTTTTCAGCTGTTTTAAGTCGGCTGAATATATTTCTACCACTGCAGCTGCTTTGTCCACGGCGGACATTTACAGACTACATTGATTGATCGGTGGGATATTTTGAGACATATATCTAATTGAGGTATATATAAAATGATTTATAATTATTATTTTTTTTTTTTCTTGGCCATATGGATGTATTTGTATGTGACAGGTATGTATGTGAGTTGTTTTGAGTGTATGTAGGAGTGAGTATAGGTAGGGTTTTTTTGTGGACATGTTCATGTGTGTGTTTTTGTTTTTGGTGCGTTTATATGTGTGGATATGGACAGGGGCGGACTGACAACTCATGGGGCCCCCAGGCAATAGGAGATTATGGGGCCCCCCAGGCAATCAGACATTATGGGGCCACACAGTATACACAAACACACACACACACACAGTATACAATCACACAGTATGCACAGACATGTACACACAGTATACACAGACATGTTTCTATTGGCTGAGAAGGTACTGGAGAGGTGGGGCAGCTATAATCTAAGGATTTTTAGACCAAAAGGATGTCGGTAAGGGACATTTCTGAGACAGATGTAAAAAAAAAAAACACAGATTTTTACATACTGTCCCTGGTTTTACTGAGGTTGGCAACCCTGATGGGGCCCCCTAGTGGTACGGTGGGCCTAGGGCAGTGCCGGAGTGGCCCAATGGTCAGTCCGCCCCTGGATATGGATTTTTTTGGTCATGTAAGGGTAGATGTGTTCGTGAGAGGAGATGGAGGTAAAGATATGGGAGTACATGGGTATGTATGTATATATATATATATATATATATATATATATATATATATATATATATATATATATATATATATATATATATATATATATATATGGATGGATAAGATTAATTGTGTTTTTTTTTTTGTTTTTTGTTTTCAGAACATCTATTTGACCTTTTCTGGCAGGTTGGGGTGGACCATTTATGTGACCCTTGTTGGGGTTCATTGGCGTTCAGGGTCATAGGAACACCAGCTAGTCTGGGTCTCGAATCATCACATGTCACGTGGAATATCAGACAGATTCAAATTTTATTGGTAATGTAAAAAAACTTGTATACGTCTCTCCGTGCTTCTGACTATGATATATTTTGTTAAATGTAAGTAGTAAGTGAATTAATACATTAATATTTATATGTGTTTTTTTTTATTAGTGGGCTCTGTGTAAGGTCTAGAAATCCCCTGAAGAAGGGCAAGATCTGCCTGAAACGATGGTCGGGCTGGACGTGTGCTTGAGCCATTTTATGTATCATATTGTGCTGTTTGTGATGATGCATTTTTCTAAATGCTTTATATGCATATTTAAAGATAATTTTTGTATTTAATAAAATATTGTAATAATATCCGTTACTTGTGTTTTCAGTCACTTATAAAGTCCAGTTTTATTGGGGGTTTTTCTCCTTTCTGTACAATTTCGGCTACTAGGGACGCGCGCCCCCTGCTTGCCCACTGAGCCGATGCGAGTGCCCAGTGGTCTTGATCACTGCCGGGCTCCCGCTATGCTCATTGAGGTCCCAGCAATGCTTAGCTGAGGGGGCCCATCTAGCCAGAAACTCTTGAGAAGCCAAAGAGGGATACCAGTGGAGATCTGGCTTGGTGGTCTCACAGAGGGGGAGGGAGACATTCCAAGCTTGAGGGACACAGTATGTACAGACCTCAGGATCTCAGTGAATGTTCTTCTTGTTAACCCCCTGCTGCACAGAGTTAAGGTTTGCCTGGCCTGGGACATCTATTACAAGTGCTCCAGTGCTGTCCACGTTATGTCCTACTAATTAAGGGTTGATATTGGAAGGGAGTTTGGGACTTTATATGAAGCATGCGGCCGCGAAATAAACAACATGAACAGAGAATAGCTGGTGGGTATATAATGATAGATAACCCAATCACATAGTGTTATGGCATGTACATAGTAACATAACACGAACTGGTAACATGATTATAAGGTTTATTAGACATAACAACCATATAGTAATAAATATAACGTAGGTAACATGAATGGTCCATGACATGAACAATACAATAACAGGAAAGAGGGAGACCACCAGATAACAAATTCTATGCTCACGGATTGTAATAAGTTCATACATAACTTGGTAGAGGCCAATAAATACCACAGGATAATAAACATGTTGTGGAATATCGCTCTTGGATAAAATTGGTATTCTAGGCATCTATATAGCTCGACGCATTTCATGGATATCTCCAATCTTCAGGAGCAGATGCAACAATCTATAAATATAACGTAGAATAAATTGGTGAAACTGGCCAATTACAAGAGGGGGATTTGGAACAAAGAGGGTCTTAGGAGGCAGGTATAACAGGGGTTGATATACATAACAACAATAATATAGATATATGCCCCATAGACAATTTACAATTGAGCTGTGATTGTATGTGAGAGCGCAATGGGCCAGGATCAACTGGGGAGATAGTCATCCTGCCGGGAGCTGAGGCGGTATATCCCCGAGGACCCAGAGTGGAAAACCAATATGGAAGGGAGATAACTGAGGAACGGCAACCCAAAAAACCTAAAGCAGCCTTTCTCAACCTTTTCAACACAGAGGAACCCTTGAAATAGTTCTCCGGTCTCGGGGAACCCCCTGCTAAAAATGAGAAATCTACAACTCATGATACATTAGTGTGATAGTCAGTGGGAAGAATGGTCCTTACACGTGTGGTCATTGGGAAGAATTACCCCCTTACAGATAGATAAAAAGATCAATGGTGTCAGTGGGAACTTATCTAATGCCGCGTACACATGATCAGACTATCCGGCGGACTTAGTCTGGTGCACAAACCGCCGGACTTTGCAGCGGAGGTCCGCCGGACTTTCCGAATGAGCGGACCTGCCCACACACGACCGGACTTTACCGGTGGACTAGGTCTGGCAGACAATCCACCGGACTATGGCAGGAGTACATCGGACTTTTGAAATGAACGGACTTGCCCACACACGGAGAAAAGTCCGTTAATTTTGAATGCGGCCCCAGGTAGACGGGACTAGCGAATGTACCCCTACCCATTCACCTGGTGAAAAATGTGTACATAGAAAAAAACACAAGTTTTTTAAATCATTTATTATACAGCTCCGGTGGTCTTCCATCTTGGGGGGTCTTCTCACCGGACTCCTCTGCTATCTTCAGCTCTTTTGCTAGCTCTTTTACTAGCGGAGGAGCCCAGCTTTCTTCTTCGTCGTCACCGCTGCCGTCCGGGGGTCTTCTTCCGACTTCGGGGTCTTGTCCCGCTCTTCAGGGGTCTTGTCCCCCTCTTTGGTTCTTCTGCCGGGCCTCCGCTTTCTTCTTCCAGCTCTTTTACTAGCGTTGGCCCGGTCTTCTGTCGCTGTCGCCGCCGATGCTGCCGTCACCACCTTCTTCTCTTCCTCTCCTGACCGGCCGGGCTGTGTGCTCGGATAAAGGTCTGATATGGACTTTGGGGGGACCCCCACGCTGTTTTTTTCGGCGTAGGGCTTCCCCTTTAAGTCCATATCAGGTGACGGGGCTAGCGACGTGTCACTCTCGTCGATGGAGGCGGCGACATTGACTTCCTTCACTAGTTCCGTCTACCTGGAGCCGCGTTCAAAATTAACAGACTTTTCTCCGTGTGTGGGCAAGTCCGTTCATTTCAAAAGTCCAGCGGACTAGCACACAGACGGGCAGATTGTCCGCCGGACTGCCGAGTCTAGCGGACAATTTTGAGTCAAAACTTCTTTCTAAGTCCGCCGGACTTTTGGGACACACAATTCCACCGGACAAGTCCACCGGATAGTCCGATCGTGTGTGCGGGGCATTAGAGGCAGAAATTGCTCAATGCTGAAGGAATCCCTAGCAACCTCTCGAGGAACCCTAGGGTTCCACTTAATCCTGGTTGAGAATCACTGACCTAAAGTGTGAAAATGTTAAAAATAAAATAGAATAATAAAAAAAAAATTATAAAATAATAATAATAATACAAAATAAAAAGGTATTTCTGATATGTGTTAAAAAGTCAGTGATAGGAAATAGGAAGATCACACAGTAATCCATATTAGTGTACTTAATGGCAAATTGGGTATAAGTATTGTAAAAATTGGTGATCTTCTAATAGACATAAGATACAAAGATGTGATGGTGCACCATAATAGTGCAATCATATGGAAAAATGCTATTATCTATCATTATATACCCACCAGTCATTCTCTGTTCATGTTGTTTATTTCGGCCGCATGCTTCATATAAAGTCCCAAACTCCCTTTCCATATCAATCCAATAGGGATGGAGGCATTCTACGGGGTACAGTGTATGCCCTAGCCTCATATAAAGTCCCAAATCCTCCACCCCCCCCCCTTCTTTTTTCCTACTACTGCGGCGGCGGCGACAGAAGACCGGGCCACCGCCTGTAAAAGAGCTAAAAGAAGGCACGGTGGCCCGGCAGAAGAACCGAAGAGGGGGACAAGACCCCCGAAGTCGGGAGAAGAGGCCGGCGGCGAGGAAGAAAGCCAGACTCCTCCGCTAGCAAAAGAGCTACAAGAAGATAGCGGAGGAGTCCGGCGAGAAGACCCCCAAAGACGGAAGACCCCCGGAGCTGTGCAATAAAGTATTTTATCTCGTGTGTTGTGTTTTTTTTTGTACGTTTATTTTACAGGTGAATGGGTAGAGGTATATTGTACCCCATACTCATTCACATATGGTGGGGGGCCGGTATCCGGGGGCCCCCTTATTAAAGGGGGCTCCCGGATTCCGATAAGCCCCCCGCCCGCAGACCCCGACAACCAACGGCCAGGGTTGTCGGGAAGAGGCCCTTGTCCTCATCAACATGGGGACAAAGTGCTTTGGGGTGGGGAGGCCGCGTGGCACCCCCTTCCCCAAGGCACCCCCCCATGTTGAGGGCACGCGGCCTGGTACAGCTCAGGAGGGGGGGCGCTCGCTCGCCCCCCTTTCCTGGCCGGCCGGGTAGCGTGCTCGGACAAGGGTCTGCTGTGGACTTTGGGGGGACCCCCAAACCGATTTTTTTCGGCGTTGGGGTTCCCCTTTAAGTCCATACTAGGCGGCGGGGCCAGCGACGTCTCCTTCGCGGGCCCCGTCTACCTGGAGACGCGCTCTAAATGAGCGGACTTTCCTCCGCGTGTGTGGG
Source organism: Lithobates pipiens (assembly GCF_037356315.1). NCBI lineage: Eukaryota > Metazoa > Chordata > Amphibia > Anura > Ranidae > Lithobates > Lithobates pipiens. Next base: position 218,467 of record NW_027507915.1, read on the forward strand.
CGAGTCCGTTCATTTCAAAAGTAGGGCGGATAGTACGGCGGACTTAACCTATATAATATCTCCTTAACCTATACGGTTTAGGAGATATTTACCTGAAGACATTCACCGCTGTCTACGGCGCATTCGCGGTAGACAGCGGCGCGCAGGCGTTCTGGGCAAGCCGCAGATCGCAGCGATATGCCGCGAGTGTCGGCTCCCGTGCGCATGTGCGGGAGTGACATCATCGCTGCTCCGGCGAATCACAGCGCCGGAGCAGCGAGACCCACCAAGAAGATGGACTCTTGGAACTACAGGGGACAGCGGTGACTTCGCTGGCTCCTGTGTCAGGTAAGTGACACATAATGGGCTACTATGCGATGCGATGCGATGCGATGCATAGTAGTCCATTATGCTTTACCTTTGCAGGGAGACAAAGAGGAAGTAAACCCATCAGGGTTTACTTCCTCTTTAATTCTTCTCTTTCCATATCAAGTGACTAGGCCATAGATCCCTGTGATGCTGGTCCACTCCTGGTGCCTGGCAGAAACGGACAGCTAGGGAGGGAGTCAAGGTACCGGCCCCCTCTCTACTGGAGAGCCCGTCACCTAACCAGGTAGCAGGTTTCTCCTTGCAATTACTTATGACAACTGCATCTTCCTTCTTGTAGAATGAATTGCTGTCGTAGTGGTGTTACACATGCCCCATACTGTGGTTGTGGACCCAAGTTCTTTATTGATATGCCAAGACCTCATGTGTACTCCTTTGAGAAACTTCAGACCAGGCTCTGAGTAGTTGAATAAACTTTTACTGGAAACTTGGCAGCACATATATGATATGCAATAACGTTCTTTTCCTAGATAAACCTAACAGTGGCTGCCCAAGGTTACCTGCACAAGGTGAAGTCTCTTCGAGAAAAGTCCAGGCTTGGCTATGCTCTAACAGAGAAGTCCATGTTCCAGGGTTCTTCCAGGGAATCGGCGTTCCAGAGCGGACCATAGGTCCCAGCAAGTCTCCAAGTGTGTTTATTCCCCATGCGTTTCCCCGAGTGTTCACGAAGCCCCCCCAAAATTTTCGGGCCTCTTCCCTTTTATAGAGCACAGGAGGGAGGATGGACCCCAGCGAAATTCCACAAACACCCTGGGGAAAGGTGGCAAAACATTAAGCCTTCTCCCCATACCTAAATACACATTAGGCCACCTGCCTACATCCTCATATAAAGATGTTTCAGAAAGAAGTCTTCCAAAACTTCAATTGGTAGCTTATAAATGTTACAAATGAAGCTTTTTTTTAGATAAGCCTCCTCTACATATTCTCTCAAAGAGTGTAAAGTCATTAACTGTAAGATCTTTGGTAGGAGATACAGTAGAACCTTGGTTTAGGAGTAACGCGGTTAACGAGCATTTTGAAAGACGAGCAACTTTTTAAAAAAAAATCCTTACTCGGTTTGCGAGTGTTGTCTCGCAAAACGAGCAGGATTCAAACCAATGGGGTGTGCAGTACCGCATTTGGCCAGACGTACGGGGGCGCCGTGACACTCTAAATGGTTCCGAGCCATTCGGAAATACTCGGAATCACTCAGAAATACTCAGAAATACTCAGTTCCCGAGTGTTTTCGAGCCTTTCCAAGTTCAGCCGAGCTGTCCCAGAGTATTTCCGAGGCTCTCCGACGCCCCCCCCCCACACCTCTGGCCACGTGCAGTATTGCATGCAATAGAAGTCAATGTGGAACGAATTATCTTCGTTTCCATTGACTTCTATGGGCAAACTCACTTTGATATGTGAGTGCTTTGGATTATAAGCATTCTCCTGGAACGGATTATGTTCGTAATCCAAGGTTCCACTGTAATGCAAAATAATGGATCTGTAGAAAAGTAAAGAAGGCTGTACAAGTATGTTTATATTTGTCCTGAATGTCAGAAAAGGGAAAAAATGTTGTTATAACGATTACCATACCGCTTGAATCTACAGCATATAAAGAATGCTTTCTCTCCGGGGTATTATCATCTATGAGTTAAGGCTGTTTGGAATGCTTGGAGTGCGCAGAAAGAATTTAAAAAAACAATTTGCTGGGACATACACTACCGTTCAAAAGTTTGGGGTCACATTGAAATGTCCTTATTTTTGAAGGAAAAGCACTGTACTTTTCAATGAAGCTAACTTTAAACTAGTCCTAACTTTTCTAACTGCAAATGTCTAGTTTTTGGTGCAATATCTACATAGGTGTATAGAGGCCCATTTCCAGCAACTATCACTCCAGTGTTCTAATGGTACAATGTGTTTGCTCATTGGCTCAGAAGGCTAATTGATGATTAGCAAACCCTTGTGCAATCATGTTCACACATCTAAAAACAGTCTAGCTCCTTCCAGAAGCTACAAAACTGACCTTCCTGTGAGCAGATTGAGTTTCTGGAGCATCACATTTGTGGGGTCAATTAAACGCTCAAAATGGCCAGAAAAAGAGAACTTTCATCTGAAACTCGACAGTCTCATCTTGTTCTTAGAAATGAAGGCTATTCCATGCGAGAAATTGCAAAGAAATTGAAGATTTCCTACAACGGTGTGTACTACTCCCTTCAGAGGACAGCACAAACAGGCTCTAACCAGAGTAGAAAAAGAAGTGGGAGGCCGCGTTGCACAACTAAGCAAGAAGATAAGCACATTAGAGTCTCTAGTTTGAGAAACAGACGCCTCACAGGTCCCCAACTGGCATCTTCATTAAATAGTACCCGCAAAACACCAGTGTCAACATCTACAGTGAAGAGGCGGCTGCGGGATTTTGGGCTTCAGGGCAGAGTGGCAAAGAAAAAGCCATATCTGAGACTGGCCAATAAAAGAAAAAGATTAAGATGGGCAAAAGATCACAGACATTGGACAGAGGAAGACTGGAAAAAAGTGTTGTGGACGGATGAATCCAAGTTTGAGGTGTTTGGATCACAAAGAAGAACGTTTGTGAGACGCAGAACAAATGAAAAGATGCTGAAAGAATGCCTGACGCCATCTGTTAAGCATGGTGGAGGTAATGTGATGGTCTGGGGTTGCTTTGGTGCTGGTAAGGTGGGAGCTTTGTACAGGGTAAAAGGGATTCTGAATAAGGAAGGCTATCACTCCATTTTGCAACGCCATGCCATACCCAGTGGACAGCGCTTGATTGGAGCCAATTTCATCCTACAACAGGACAATGACCCTAAACACACCTCCAAATTGTGCAAGAACTATTTACAGCAGAAGCAGGCAGCTGGTATTCTATCGGTAATGGAGTGGCCAGCACAGTCACCAGATCTGAACCCCATTGAGCTGTTGTGGGAGCAGCTTGACCGTATGGTACGCCAGAAGTGCCCATCCAACCAATCCAACTTGTGGGAGCTGCTTCTAGAAGCGTGGGGTGCAATTTCTCCAGCTTACCTCAATAAATTAACAGCTAGAATGCCAAAGGTGTGCAATGCTATAATTGCTGCAAAAGGAGGATTCTTTGACGAAAGCAAAGTTTGATGTAAAAACAATGTTATTTCAAATACAAATCATTATTTCTAACCTTGTCAATGTCTTGACTCTATTTTCTATTCATTTCACAACGTATGGTGGTGAATAAGTGTGACTTTTCATGGAAAACACAAAATTGTTTGAACGGTAGTGTATTCATATATATATATATATATATATATATATATATATATATATATATATATATATATATATATAGCCTTGGCCTGCCTCCAAATAAGCGATGCAAACAGAATTGGGGTTAGAAGGTCTTCATCTGGAACCACATAGTAAGAGACCCAGAGCATTGAACTGAGGAACACAGAGGCATGCCAAGGTTTTCCAAGTTCTGTCCAGTGCTTACAGGAGTAAAATGTGGACCAAGATGCCAAGTGTTCCAGATGAGCTTCAGATTAGTACTTTGTAGTTCCCGGTGCCAAATCCCAAAGCCTCAGAGATGATCCACAAAACCGTCCTACCTCCATGTCCACCGTAATCCTGGCTTTATTCAGGCGCTCAACAGAGCGAGCATGACGCCAAAATCCGTCGGGCTACAATGTCCGACCAACACAATGACAACACAGAGGAATTCATGAATCAAACATAAAATAAGGGGGGAGAGAATTGGGACTTTGAAGGAGGCAATTGACAGTATCAAATGTATAATAACATGTTTTATTATCATAAAAATGTATAAACTTAGCACATTGCAATGATTGCATGTTACATATTAACCACTTTCAGCCCCGGACCAATTTGCTGGTCAAAGACCAGACCACTTTTTGCGATTCGGCACTGCATCGCTTTAACTGACAATTGCGCGGTCGTGCGACGTGGCTCCCAAACAAAATTGGCGTCCTTTTTTTCCCACAAATAGAGCTTTCTTTTGGTGGTATTTGATCACCTCTGCGTTTTTTATTTTTTGCGCTATAAACAAAAATAGAGCTACAATTTTGAAAAAAACGCATTATTTTTTACTTTTTGTTATAATAAATATCCCCCAAAAATATATAAAAAAACATTTTTTTTCCCTCAGTTTAGGTCGATACGTATTCTTCTACATATTTTTGGTAAAAAAATCGCAATAAGCGATTATTGATTGGTTTGCGCAAAAGTTATAGCGTTTACAAAATAGGGATAGTTTTATAGCATTTTTATTAATAATTTTTTATTATTTTTTTTTTTTAACTAGTAATGGCGGCGATCAGCGATTTTTATTGTGACTGCGACATTGTGGGGGACACATCAGACATTTTTGACACATTTTTGAGACCACTGTCATTTATACAGTAATCAGTGCTATATAAATGCAGTGATTCCTGTGTAAATGACACTGGCAGTGAAGGGGTTAACCAGTGGGTGGCAGTGTAGGGGTTAAGTGTTCCTAGGGGTGTGTTACTAACTGTGGGGGGGGGGTTGGGCTTTCATTTAGTGAACACTGATCTCTGCTCCAATCACATGGAGCAGAGATCAGCGTCACTAGTTGCTAGGCAGAACGGAGAAATGCTGTTTACAACGGCATTTCTTCATTTGGCCGCTCCCTGAGACGATCGCGGGTATTCTCGCGGCAATCGAGTCTGCGGGTCCCGCGACCGGACTCACGGGGGGTTCCCCGATGGCAGGGCGGCAAATTTAAAGGGACGTACATGTACGCCCATTTGCCTGCCTGTGCCATTCTGTCGACGTACATCGGCGTGTGCTGGTCGGCAAGTGGTTAAAGGGGTTGTAAAGCTTTTTTTTTTTTCACCTTAATGCATCACCTTAAACCATCTGAAAGTCCAGCACCGAGAACACGCTGGCTTCTCGGGTCTTCTCGGCTCTTCATTGGATAGATTGATAGCAGCGCTGCTGTCAATCAAATCCAAATGACGCAGCCACTGGCGGGGGTGGCGGGACCGAGACATACACTCTGTGTCTATGGATGCAGAGTGTATGAGACGGGAGCGCGCCCACAAGGTAACCCCCTCGGGAGAGAGCTTCCTGAGGGGGTTATTTATTGCGGGGAGGATCTGAGACAGCCGCCGTGGGACCCCAGAACAGCAGGATCGGGGGCCACTCTGTGCAAAACGAACTGCACTGTGGAGGTAAGTACAACATGTTTGTTATTAAAAAAAATTAAAAAACTAAAAAACTATACAAACACTTTAATTCCATATGTATACAATGGCATAAACATATTACACTTGGTATAAAGATGGTATAGCAGCACATTTCCAGTGTAGAAAATTCTTATATATATATATGTATAGACAAGGTATAATGTATGCAAAACATAAATAGATTATAATTCATGTATTACACAAAAATGATCTAGTTGTCCAATCTGATTAACAATATGTAAGGAGAATTATGTATTCTATAGTCTGAGGGTGTTGAGAACAGTCAGGGATATCAAGTGTAGGATACGTAAACAAGTAGTATGTCAGAGCATGGCTACATCCTGAAATGCTCAACGCGTTTCGCGGCAAAGGCCGCTTCCTCGGGAGCGGATGTGTCAGCATGTCTCAGAAGAAAGTATATGTGTGTATAGTTACATTGTAAGGTTGAATAAAGACACCAGTCCATCCAGTTCAACCTGAGTGAGGTGTCTACAACTGTCCCTATCCCTGTACGTTGCACACTCACATTGGTCCATACTCTCAAGGAGCCCACAATCCAAGGTCCCCATTCATATACTAGGGCCAATTTTGCACAGAAGCAAATTAACCTACCTGCATGTCTTTGCCCTTGTACACACGGTCGGAGAATCCGTCGGGAATGTGTCCTATCGGACCGTGTCGTCGGATAATCCGACTGTGTGTGGTCTGCATCGGACTGATTCCGTCGGAATATCCGTCGGACCCAATTTTCCGACTTGTTGGAAATATTTTCCGACCAACTGGTTCGATCGGACATACTCCGATCACGTGTAGAGAATTTTGATCGGTCCAAGTGCCACGCATGCTCAGATCAAATTCCTACATCAAAGCTATTGGCTGCTAGCCTGAACGTAGTCCCGTCGTAACGAAATTACATCATCACGTTCTGAATGATCGGATTTTTCGACAACTTAGTCTGACCGTGTGTATGCAACAGTTTCGGACAAGATCCGACGGACAACATCCGACGGGCAAAATCCAACGGATTTGGTTGGCAGAATGTCCGACCGTGTGTACAGGAGCTTTGTACTGTGGGAGGAAACGGGAGTACCCGGAGGAAACCCACGCAGGCACAGGGAGAACATGCAAACTCCAGGCAGGTAGTGTCATGGTTGGGATTCGAACCAGCGACCCTTTTTACTGCGAGGTGAGAGGATTGCATAAAAGAGGGAAGAGAATTCCAATCCCCATTACTTACATAGGGCTAAGATCAAAGCCATGCGACCCGCAGGTCAAGGGCCGCTGTGGTTTGTCTCGGGAGCTGAGGAATGGAGCCATATGTGTAACGGACGCCAACAAAGTAGCCCTAAGCCCTTGTACACATGGTCGGACATTCCGACGGAAAATGTCCGATCGGACCGCGTTGTCGGATAATCCGACTGTGTGTGGGCTCCATCGGACTTTTTCCGTCGGAATGTCCGACCAACAAAGTTTGAGAGCTGGATATAAAATTTTCCTACAACATGATCCGATCGGACTTTGTCTGATCGTTTGTAGAGAATTCCGATCGGACAAAGTGCCACGCATGCTCAGATCAAATTACGAGACCAAAGCTATTGGCTACTAGCTGCAATGTAGTCCCGTCGCAACGACCGAACGTCACCACGCTCCAGACGATCGGATTTTCCGACAACTTTGTCCGACCGTGTGTATGCAACACCAATTTCAGACAAAATCCGTCAGAAAAAATCCGACGGATTTTGTTGTCGGAATGTCCGGCCCGTGTGTACAAGGGCTAAAACATACAAGTCTCTGTGTGAAAAATGTAGGTGATAGTGAGGGTAATGGCACCAAACGTATCTAAAAGGGGTAATATATTAAATGACTTGCATAAAAAGGTATTCTGGTATAAATAGTATAACATGTTGCTGTTAAAAAAAGGATGAGAAGGATAGGGAGTGAAGGGATGAGTGATATTGCTCAAAGAGTATCAACGAGCCATAACCCAGAGTGAAAAACAGAGAAAAAATGAAATAATAAGATAAAACAATAAAACAAATATGGCAGAATCCATAATGCATGTTGCCCAAAGGGGCAGAGTGCCAGTGAAAGTATTGATACAAACATTCCTGTGACCCCAAAATAATTACCCTATGAGTGGTAGGGCCCATTGTCATGTGCGCCGTGTCCAAATGTGCAGCTCAAAAGGTTGTGGCATTCACTCTCTGGCATGCTTGCCGGCTTCTTGGATGCTACCTCAACTCCCGGAAAGATGCAGATTCCCCCTCCATAGTGCCTCTGATGTAAAACCTTTACTACCATGAGATCTAGATGCATCTTTTGTTATTCTATAGGTAAGAGCGGATGGGACCACTTTGTATGTTCCCCCCTTTTTCACTGTATAATCAATTATCATTGATTTTTAATACTCAGTATAGTTTTGCCACAGGTACCCCCAATTTTTATAGCGGCTCCTGATGAGTGGAAACAGTCCACGAAACGCGTCAAGCTTTTTACGAGTTTTTTACCAGTGGATGTTATGCCCCAACAACCAAGACTCCCTCATGGGTTTGATTTATTGATTTAAATCATCAATTCATTTTATTGGTCTCCACTGTATATGCACTTTGGGATATACTATTGATCTGCTACTATTTATGTGTAATTATGTTACTACAATATGAAATATATACATTAACGCCTATACAATATGAATTGATTTATGTTACTATCATACATGTTTCTTATTTATTTATTATCCATCTATTATTATTTATTACTAGTTATTTATTATTTATTATTTTATTTATATATATTTTATTGTACATTTTTCTGTTTATGTCTATGTATTATAATATTGACGTATTGTTAACTTATTGTAGTATCTCCCCGTGCATCGCCAATAAAATACTATTTTATTGATTGATTTAATTGACCTTCAATGTGTTGTTTCATATAAAGTCCCATTGCTGCCCCCCCTCTCTTTGTAGGTTGTGGCAGTGGACGATGGTGCATATCAGTGTCCAACGCACATGCAGGTCCCTCCCAGGGTCAGGCTCACATAATAGATGAGGAGGGCCGCCCCGGCCCGGGCGGCGTACGGCGTTGGAGCTTGGCGCCAAAATCCCCACGTGAATCAGCGCAGAGTGGAAAGGGTATCCAGACGCAAGGCACTCAAATGTAACGTCACGCGGGATCGAGGTATGTGTCCACCAAATGTGGAGCACCAAAACATCGGGGGGGCTTGTCAACTCTGGAAAAATAATGGAATTATTGGAGAACACAGCCCCATATCATGTTTCTAATACTCAACCACTTTAAGACAGCCTCGGCCCGTTAAATGACAAGTTGTCTACCTTCAGGGCGTGCATCCACCCGGATCGTCCCCCAGAAACCATAAGAGACTCCCAAAAAACACATAAAGGCCCTGAGGAAGGCCATCAACAAGGAAAAAAAAAAGAAATCATGGAGCCCAAAAGACGAGCATAAAAAAACAAGTAAAGAACAACGGACAACATTACAGCAGATGTTAAAAAACGGCCTGACCTCAAACCCGCTTCTGTAGCTGCAACAATGGCCCCTGCACAGACCCCCTGACCTGTACATGGCACTGTACAGCAGGAACCGAGCACACTGTCTCCAGAAGCACTTTAAACAATTTCACAGCAAAACCCTTTCCTAACTGATCAGATAGTATCCAGCTCTACATCAGCAGATCAAAAACTGATCAGAAAAGGTCAGAGGGATAAGCTCCTCCTCCTTCTCGCTTTCGTACACCTTGTTTTTTTCTATATTAAAGAGGTTGTAAAAAACCCTTGTGTTTTTTCGCCTTAATGCATCCTATGGGGAAAAAACTTCTTCTAGTGAGCCCCCCCCCCCTTTAACTCACCTGAGTCCTGTAATTTCCCACGGCGGAGACGCGCTCTTCCTCTGCCCGGGGTCCCGGCTCTTGTTTGGATAGATTGATAGCAGTGCAGCCATTGGCTCCCAATGCTGTCAATCAAACCAAATGACGCGGACGCCTGGGGCCAGGGCTGAGTCCTACATTCGGGGTCTATGGACGCCGAAGGCTAGACTCGGGAGCGCGCCTGCAAGGTAATCCCCCGGGAGAGCGCTTCTCCTAGGGGGTTATACAATGTGGGGGGGAGCCGAAGAGGGACCCCAGAAGAGGCGGATCGGGGCCACTCTGTGCAAAACCAACTGCACAGTGGAGGTAAGTATGACATGTTTGTTATTTTTAAAAAGCAAAAAAAGTAGCTTTACAATCACTTTAAACATGTCCAAGGGAGAATATTTCCACATATTCGCCCACCTGATTTTTTTCCCCTGACTTCTTGCTTAAGGTGAACCCCACAAAGGGCCCTCAAAGCACTAGACCTTGCATTTTGCTGAATCCGCCAGGCGGACTCCCATCGTCCTCTGACTCCTTGGTCTTGCACGATTCCGAGCCACTAGCCTTCTCAGTCTGCGACGTCTGCACCAACATACCGAAACCGCCGAAATTTTCACTATCCCCAATTACCGTAGACATCGTGGCTCCAACCATAACCCACCTCATAAACCGATCATTCCACGAAGGGATTGTTCCCAGCATCCTCAAACAAGGCATCGTCAAACCTCTACTCAAGAAACCAAACCTGGACCCTCAGGACCCAAACAACCGTAGGCCGATTACAAGCCTCAACACCATTTCTAAGATCATGGAGAAAGCTGTAGTACATCAGTTACAACTTCACCTGGATACTCACAAACTCCTGGACCCGCTGCAATCAGGCTTCCGCCCGGGTCATGGAACAGAAACAGCTCTCCTCAAGATTTGGGATGACGCTCTCGAAGCAGCAGATGACGGAGAGCCGTGTCTCCTCGTACTGCTAGACCTAAGTGCAGCGTTTGATACAGTAGATCACAATACTCTACTCGTCCGCCTCACAGAAGTAGCCGGAGTCCAAGACATAGATCTCCAATGGTTCGCGTCCTTCCTAGAAAATCGGTCACAGACAGTGAAACTAGGAAAATTGCTCTCCAAAACTCGGGCAGTCACCTGCGGAGTCCCTCAAGGCTCTCCGTTGTCACCCGTTCTCTTCAACATTTACATTCGCCCACTCCTTCAAATCATCAGATGCTCAGATCTCTGCTTCCACTCTTACGCTGACGACACGCAACTTTATTTCCGGATCAATGGAAAAAAAGATCACCAACAACAACTTGAAAACTGCCTCAAATCAATAGAGGACTGGATGACCACCAACTCCCTCCAGCTGAACCAATCAAAGACAGAGCTTCTTATCTTACACCCAAATCATAAGCCCGCAACCAAAGCCTCCTGGTCTCCACCAACCGTCTTTGGGCAGACCATCTCCCCAAAGACCAAAGCCAAGAGTCTCGGGGTCATTTCAGACGCACAAATGTCAATGGATGCGCAAATAGGATCTGTAGTCAGTGGATCTCACCATCGGCTGCGCATGCTTCGCAGACTCCTCCCTTTTATCCCAAAGAATGACAAAGCAGTGGTAGTTGGAACAATCATTAATACACGACTGGACTACGCAAACTCGCTTTACATAGGATTACCCCAATATCAACTTGCGCGATTACAACTGATCCAAAACGTGGCGGCAAGGCTGATAACAGGAAAAAAACCTGGGAATCCATCTCTCCTTCACTGAGGAGCTTACATTGGCTAACCGTAAAAAATCGGATCACGTTCAAGACCCTTTGCCTCACCCACAAATGCGTGCATAGAGAAGCTCCGCAATACCTAATGGAGAAAATAAATCATTACACACCAAACCGCAGTCTTCCATCAGCCAACAAAAACCTCCTCCTCGTGCCCAAAGCCGGTATAAATCCAAGGAGGATCGGAGATTCGCTGTCCAAGGGCCTCGGCTATGGAACGCTCTACCAATCGACATCCGCCAGGAAGAAAATCACCTGGCTTTTAGGAAAAAACTCAAGACCTTCCTCTTTTAGCAGATGATCAAAGCTCGCCACAGCGCCTAGAGGCGATTCAGTTCGCATTGTGCGCGATACAAGTATTTCATTCATTCATTCATTCAGACTCAATAACCGTAGCAGAAGATGAAGACAAGTCAGTACTCACAGCCAAATCCTTCCTCCCCTGCTCACCAGTCCTCATTGTGGCGCTTACCGGTGCTGGAAACACAGAATGAGTTAGGGCTGAAACATCCCATCCTAAGCCGCCTGATGCGGCCGCAGCAGGAGTCCACGTTGTGAGCCCAGGAGTCCAAAACGCGAGCACAACCAGGCCAACAAGTCCCTAAAACCTGCCAAAAATTCCGCCAAGCCCAACACACCCCCAGTGGTCCCAACCAGAAGACCTACATTAACCCCATCACAGATTCCTTCCTGCACTAACCCCAATTCCCTGCACTGGAGAAGTAGGTAAAGAGTGGGACTTACCTGACTGTCTCTGCATCCATTCCAGACAGCTTGGACACAGTCCTCTCAGGCATGCCTCTCAGTCGTCTTACTGTAACACTCACCAGCCCATCTGGATGTCTTCCTTCCTGGAGATTTGCCCGGCAGTGTTCTCCTGCTATCCTCTCCTTGCTCCTATGCCTCCTGGTCAGGACACCTCTGTGTGTTGTAAAGAGGGTCCCTTCTGCACCCGAGTCCAGGCCCGAGGTCACCCCCCCCCCCAGACTAGGGGGCACCAACAGCCTAAGACTCTATCTCCATCTTCCACCCAAACGTCACTGCCCCAGCGGCGCTGACCCAGAATATTGGAGGGGGCCTGCCAACCCATCTGTTGAGGATTGGTCAGGGCTGTTAGAATACTCCAGGCTGCTCCTCCTCTCCTCCCCTCCCATTCTTCTAGAATCTTCTGCAAGTTTTCAGAAGTAGGGGAAAGTATTAGAGATGCTGCCTGTGAGTCACACGACACCAGTCTCCCCGAGTCACTCAAACCCTGACCCAGATAAAAACACAGGCTTGGGTGCCAGCCTAGCCTAACAATTTACCTACTCTATCAACAAAAATCCTATATAATACATTGTATACATACAGGATCCATTCTATCATACATTGTATACATACAGGATTTATTATATAATACATTGTATACATACAGGATCCATTATATAATACATTGTATACATGCAGGATCTGTTCTATAATACATTGTATACATACAGGATCCATTATATAATACATTGTATACATGCAGGATCCATTCTATAATACATTGTATACATACAGGATCCATTCTATCATACATTGTATACATACAGGATTTATTATATAATACATTGTATACATACAGGATACATTCTATAATACATTGTATACATACAGGATCCATTCTATCATACATTGTATACATACAGGATTTATTATATAATACATTGTATACATACAGGATCCATTATATAATACATTGTATACATACAGGATCTGTTCTATAATACATTGTATACATACAGGATCCATTCTATAATACATTGTATACATACAGGATCCGTTCTATAATACATTGTATACATACAGGATCCATTATATAATACATTGTATACATACAGGATTTATTATATAATACATTGTATACATACAGGATCCATTATATAATACATTGTATACATACAGGATCTGTTCTATAATACATTGTATACATACAGGATCCATTCTATCATACATTGTATACATACAGGATTTATTATATAATACATTGTATACATACAGGATACATTCTATAATACATTGTATACATACAGGATCCATTCTATAATACATTGTATACATACAGGATCCATTCTATCATACATTGTATACATACAGGATTTATTATATAATACATTGTATACATACAGGATCCATTATATAATACATTGTATACATACAGGATCCATTATATAACACATTGTATACATACAGGATCCATTCTATAATACATTGTATACATACAGGATCCATTATATAATACATTGTATACATACAGGATTTATTATATAATACATTGTATACATACAGGATCCATTCTATAATACATTGTATACATACAGGATCCATTATATAATACATTGTATACATACAGGATCCATTCTATAATACATTGTATACATACAGGATCCGTTCTATAATACATTGTATACATACAGGATCCATTATATAATACATTGTATACATACAGGATCCATTATATAATACATTGTATACATACAGGATCCATTATATAATACATTGTATACATACAGGATCCATTCTATAATACATTGTATACATACAGGATTTATTATATAATACATTGTATACATACAGGATCCATTCTATCATACATTGTATACATACAGGATTTATTATATAATACATTGTATACATACAGGATACATTATATAATACATTGTATACATACAGGATCCATTATATAATACATTGTATACATACAGGATCCATTATATAATACATTGTATACATACAGGATCCATTATATAATACATTGTATACATACAGGATCTGTTCTATAATACATTGTATACATACAGGATCCATTCTATAATACATTGTATACATACAGGATCCGTTCTATAATACATTGTATACATACAGGATCCATTATATAATACATTGTATACATACAGGATTTATTATATAATACATTGTATACATACAGGATTTATTATATAATACATTGTATACATACAGGATCCATTATATAATACATTGTATACATACAGGATCTGTTCTATAATACATTGTATACATACAGGATCCATTCTATCATACATTGTATACATACAGGATCCATTCTATCATACATTGTATACATACAGGATTTATTATATAATACATTGTATACATACAGGATCCATTATATAATACATTGTATACATACAGGATCCATTATATAACACATTGTATACATACAGGATCCATTCTATAACACATTGTATACATACAGGATTTATTATATAATACATTGTATACCTACAGGATCCGTTCTATAATACATTGTATACATACAGGATCCATTATATAATACATTGTATACATACAGGATCTGTTATATAATACATTGTATACATACAGGATCCGTTCTATAATACATTGTATACATACAGGATCCATTATATAATACATTGTATACATACAGGATCCATTATATAATACATTGTATACATACAGGATCCATTATATAATACATTGTATACATACAGGATTTATTATATAATACATTGTATACATACAGGATCCGTTCTATAATACATTGTATACATAGAGGATCTGTTATATAACACATTGTATACATACAGGATCTGTTCTATAATACATTGTATACATACAGGATCTGTTATATAACACATTGTATACATACAGGATCTGTTCTATAATACATTGTATACATACAGGATCCATTATATAATACATTGTATACATACAGGATTTATTATATAATACATTGTATACATACAGGATCCATTCTATAATACATTGTATACATACAGGATCCATTATATAATACATTGTATACATACAGGATCCATTCTATAATACATTGTATACATACAGGATCCGTTCTATAATACATTGTATACATACAGGATCCATTCTATAATACATTGTATACATACAGGATCCATTATATAATACATTGTATACATACAGGATCCATTATATAATACATTGTATACATACAGGATCCATTATATAATACATTGTATACATACAGGATCCATTCTATAATACATTGTATACATACAGGATCCATTATATAATACATTGTATACATACAGGATTTATTATATAATACATTGTATACATACAGGATCCATTCTATAATACATTGTATACATACAGGATCCATTATATAATACATTGTATACATACAGGATCCATTATATAATACATTGTATACATACAGGATCCATTATATAATACATTGTATACATACAGGATCCGTTCTATAATACATTGTATACATACAGGATCCATTCTATAATACATTGTATACATACAGGATCCATTATATAATACATTGTATACATACAGGATCCATTCTATAATACATTGTATACATACAGGATCTGTTCTATAATACATTGTATACATACAGGATCTGTTCTATAATACATTGTATACATACAGGATTTATTATATAATACATTGTATACATACAGGATCCGTTATATAATACATTGTATACATACAGGATCCATTATATAATACATTGTATACATACAGGATCCATTATATAATACATTGTATACATACAGGATTTATTATATAATACATTGTATACATACAGGATCCGTTCTATAATACATTGTATACATACAGGATCCATTCTATAATACATTGTATACATACAGGATCCATTATATAATACATTGTATACATACAGGATCCATTCTATAATACATTGTATACATACAGGATCTGTTCTATAATACATTGTATACATACAGGATTTATTATATAATACATTGTATACATACAGGATCCGTTCTATAATACATTGTATACATACAGGATCCATTATATAATACATTGTATACATACAGGATCCATTATATAATACATTGTATACATACAGGATCCATTATATAATACATTGTATACATACAGGATCCATTCTATAATACATTGTATACATACAGGATCCATTCTATAATACATTGTATACATACAGGATCCATTATATAATACATTGTATACATATAGGATTTATTATATAATACATTGTATACATACAGGATCCATTATATAATACATTGTATACATATAGGATTTATTATATAATACATTGTATACATACAGGATCCGTTCTATAATACATTGTATACATACAGGATCCATTCTATAATACATTGTATACATACAGGATCCATTATATAATACATTGTATACATACAGGATCCATTATATAATACATTGTATACATACAGGATCCGTTATATAATACATTGTATACATACAGGATCCATTCTATAATACATTGTATACATACAGGATCCATTCTATAATACATTGTATACATATAGGATTTATTATATAATACATTGTATACATACAGGATCCGTTATATAATACATTGTATACATACAGGATCCATTATATAATACATTGTATACATATAGGATTTATTATATAATACATTGTATACATACAGGATCCATTATATAATACATTGGATCTTTTTCTCCTTGCTAGAGGAGAAATGTGTAAACAAAGTTGTGTTCAATAAAAAATAAAAAAAGATAAAAAAAAGAATAAGGGAAACCCAGCTAGATCAGGATTTGAAGTGGGTCAGTATCGGGGTAAGAATTAGGATTCAGGTTAGGGTCAAGGGTCATGGTCAGAGATAAAGGTCAGGGTCAGTGTATTTTTAGGTAGCATTAAAAAAAAGTATTTTTCAATTTAGCGTCGGTGTGTTTGCTGTAGGAAAAAACCCCAAAATGTGCACTATTGTTTCTGGGCTGTACTACGGGTACATACAACAACTAAGCCCTTGTACACACGGGTCGGACATTCTGACAACCAAATCCGTTGGATTTTGTCCGACGAATTTTGTCCGAAACTGTTGCATACACACGGTTGGACAAAGTTGTCGGAAAATCCGATCGTACGTAACGTGATGACATTATTTCGTTGCGACGGGACTACGTTCAGGCTAGTAGCCAATAGCTTTGGTTTAGGAATTTGATCTGAGCATGCGTGGCACTTTGTCCGTCGGAGTAGGCTACACATGATCGGAGTATGTCTGATCGGATCATGTTGTCGGAAAATGTAATAGACAAGTTGGAAAACTTGGTCCGTTGGATATTCAGACGGAAACAGTCCGATGGAGACCACACACAGTCGGATTATCCAACAATACGGTCCTATCGGACACATTCCGTCGGAATCTCCGACCGTGTGTACAAGGGCTTACATACACATATGTGGTATCTCTGCGATAAGGAGAAAGAAATTGTATTATTATTATTTATTTTATTTTTTTTTTTGTTAGGTGGTCTTGGTAATAGCAAGAAATATCAATCTAATTGAAAAAAATATATATTTTGATAATAAAAAAAACATGGTATAGCCCGCCTGGTAGTTGGGATGATATGTACTTATTCACTAACACATGTCAAAGTTACAAAACTGTGTTTAGGCGTTACGAATGTCACGAAGGGTTTCCCAGACATCCACAGAGTATTTGGCAGTCTGGGAAAGTTGTAATGTGGCCCTCCCGGGGTGGGGGTGGGGAGGTTACATGTGGTTTCTATTAATTAGTATAAGTAGACATCAGCGGGACGGGGAAGGGGGTTGCGGTGGCCGTTTGCCAATATCCAGCTGATTGCCTGACAATCCCAGAGGAAGTATCACTGGGGTGAAAGTGTCTGTAAATTATAAGCATAAAAGGAAATAACATTTTTCATTAGCTGATGTCTGTACTGGCTGTGAAGTGCGGTCATGCGTCTTCCCAATTCTGGCTCCTGCAGAAAGGGGAATCACCACACAGAGCGCAGAGATCCCGGGGGAGACACCTATGGAAACCCACACAGCCAAAACCAACACTGATCAGAAGAAGGGAAATCCAGTGCCCGTTACAACTTCGCGGCACTGCGTTATTCCAACTGACAATTGCGCGGTCAGGCGGGACGCTGCACCCAAATGCATTTTTTGTCTTTTTCTTCCCCCACAAATAAAGTTTTCTTTCAGTGGTATTTGACCACCTCTGCGATTTTTTTTTTTTTTTTGAGCTATAAACAATAAAATAAAAAAAAAACAATTTTGAAAAAAAAATAATAATATTTTTCACTTTATGTTATAAAACACACCCAATAAAAAAAATGTTTAAAGACGATTTTCTTCATCAATTTAGGCTGATATGTATTCTGCTACATATTTTTATTAAAAAAAAATCCCAATAAACGTATATTGATTGGTTTGTGCAAACGTTATAGCGTCTAAAAAAACGACTGTGAGTCCCCCCTCAATCTCCGGGGGGTGCTGTGTGCCTATGGCTCTATGTCTGTTGGCACTCACCGCACACCATTCACCTTCTCCAGAGGGAGGAGGGGCAGCAGTGCTGGTGTCCTATCACATGTCCCCCATCTGATAGTATCCGCTGTGTACTGCGCATGCACAGTACACAGGACAACCACATTCTGAAAATAGCTAAAGATGAACGGCGCCTGCGCCGCGAGTCCAGGTTCTAGCCCCGCCATCCAAGTGGACATAGAGTTAGAATAAAAAGAGCTGAGCGCAGCGAGGCCGAGCCCGAAGCGTGGCGAGCGAAGCAAGCCCGCCAGGGGCCCTCTAATATGTGCAGCCCTATGTCCGCTTGGATGGTGGGGCTTGCACCTCGACTCACGGCGCAGGCGCCGTACATCTTCGGAGATTTTCCGAATCTCCTTCTGCTCTGTACTGCGCAAGCGATGCGCCTGCACAGTACGGGGCGGACACTTTTAGATGGCTGGACACTATATGTCAGAACACCGGCAGTCTTCCTGGCCAGTGGTCTTTTTCTACTAGAGAGGGGTGAGCAAGGTCCTGCCCTATCACCCCCGTGCAATCCTCCTAGTTGGGGGTCTTCCTGTAACTAGAGGGGAGTTCCTATCTTCCTGTATGGGGATCCCCTTGTATCACCCCCCCCCCCCTGCAGTCCTCCTAGATGGGGGTCTTCCTGTAACTAGAAGGGAGTTCCTATCTTCCTGGATGGGGATCCCCTCTTGTCACCCCCCTGCAGTCCTCCTAACTGGGGGTATTCTATATTCCTGGATGGGGATCCCCTCTTGTCACCCCCCTGCAGTCCTCCTAACTGGGGGTATTCTATCTTCCTGGATGGGGATCCCCTCTTGTCACCCCCCTGCAGTCCTCCTAACTGGGGGTATTCTATCTTCCTGGATGGGTATCCTCTTTTGTCACCCCCCCTGCAGTCCTCCTAACTGGGGGTATTCTTTATTCCTGGATGGGGATCCCCTCTTATCACCCCCCTGCAATCCACCTACCTGGGGGTATTCTATCTTCCTGGATGGGGATCCCCCCTTGTCACCCCCCTGCAGTCCTCCTAACTGGGGGTATTCTATCTTCCTGGATGGGGATCCTCTCTTGTCACCCCCCCCCGCAGTCCTCCTAACTGGGGGTATTCTATATTCCTGGATGGGGATCCCCTCTTATCACCCCCCTGCAATCCACCTACCTGGGGGTATTCTATCTTCCTGGATGGGGATCCCCTCTTGTCACCCCCCTGCAGTCCTCCTAACTGGGGGTATTCTATCTTCCTGGATGGGGATCCCCTCTTGTCACCCCCCTGCAGTCCTCCTAATTGGGGGTATTCTATCTTCCTGGATGGGGATCCTCTCTTGTCACCCCCCCTGCAGTCCTCCTAACTGGGGGTATTCTATATTCCTGGATGGGGATCCCCTCTTGTCACCCCCCTGCAGTCTTCCTAACTGGGGGTATTCTATATTCCTGGATGGGGATCCCCTCTTATCACCCCCCTGCAATCCACCTACCTGGGGGTATTCTATCTTCCTGGATGGGGATCTTCTCTTGTCACCCCCCTGCAGTCCTCCTAACTGGGGGTATTCTATCTTCCTGGATGGGGATCCTCTCTTGTCACCCCCCTGCAGTCCTCCTAACTGGGGGTATTCTATATTCCTAGATGGGGATCCCCTCTTATCACCCCCCTGCAATCCACCTACCTGGGGGTATTCTATCTTCCTGGATGGGGATCCCCTCTTGTCACCCCCCTGCAGTCCTTCTAACTGGGGGTATTCTATATTCCTAGATGGGGATCCCCTCTTATCAACCTCCTGCAGTCCTCTTAGTTGGGGGTTTTCTATAACTAGATGGAAGTTCCTATCTTTCTGGATGGGGATCCCCTCGTATCACCCCCCCGGAAAATCTCCTAGCTGGGGTCTTCTATCTTCCTGGATGGGGTCTCTCTTATCACCCACCTTCAATCCTTCTAGCTGGTGGTCTTCTATAACTAGAGAGGAGCTCCTAACTTCCTGGCTTGGGGTCCCTCTTATCACCCACCTGAAATCCTCCTAGCTGGGGGTCTTCTATAGCTAGAGGGGAGTTCCTATCTTCCTGGATGGGGGTCTCCTATTATCACCCCCCTGCAGTCCTCCTAGCTGGGGTTTTTCTATAACTAGAGGGGAGTACCTATCTTCCTGGATGGGGATCCCTTCTTATCACCCCCTGCAGTCCTCCTAGTTGGAGCTAATTTTTAACCGGAGGGAGAGAGGGGAGTTTCTGTATTCCTGGATGGGGGCTTCCCTTCTGATCACCCCCCCCCCCCCCACAGTCATATTATCCAGGGGTCTCCTTTACCTGGAGGGAGGGAGGTTCCTGTGTTTCCAGACAGGGAACCCATCTCATCACCCCCCCGGAAACTCTCCTAGCTGGGGGTCTTCTATCTTCCTGGATGGGGATCCCCTCTTATCACCCACCTGCAATCCTTCTAGCTGGGGGTCTACTATAACTAGAGAGGAGCTCCTAACTTCCTGGCTTGGGGTCCCTCTTATCACCCACCTACAATCCTCCTAGCTGGGGTCTTCTATAGCTAGAGGGGAGCTCCTAACTTCCTGGATGGGAATCCCCTACTATCACCCCCTGCAGTCCTCCTAGTTGGGGGTCTACTATAACTAGAGGGGAGTTCCTATCTTCCTGGATGGGGGTCCCCTACTATCACCCCCTGCAGTCCTCCTAGTTGGGGGTCTACTATAACTAGAGGGGAGTTCCTATCTTCCTGGATGGGGGTCCCCTACTATCACCCCCTGCAGTCCTCCTAGTTGGGGGTCTACTATAACTAGAGGGGAGCTCCTAACTTCCTGGATGGGGGTCCTCTACTATCACCCCTGCAGTCCTCCTAGTTGGGGGTCTACTATAACTAGAGGAGAGTTCCTATCTTCCTGGATGGGGGTCCCCTACTATCACCCCCTGCAGTCCTCCTAGTTGGGGGTCTACTATAACTAGAGGGGAGCTCCTAACTTCCTGGATGGGGGTCCTCTACTATCACCCCCTGCAGTCCCCCTAGTTGGGGGTCTACTATAACTAGAGGAGAGTTCCTATCTTCCTGGATGGGGGTCCCTTCTTATCACCCCCTGCAGTCCTCCTAGTTGGAGCTAATTTTTAACTGGAGGGAGAGAGGGGAGTTTTGCATTCCTGGATGGGGGCTTCCCTTCTGATCACCCCCCCCCCCCCCCCGCAGTCATATTATCCAGGGGTCTCCTTTACCTGGAGGGAGGGAGGTTCCTGTGTTTCCAGACAGGGAACCCATCTCATCACTACCCTGCAGTCCTCCTGGTCAGGGGTCTCCTTTAACTGGAAGGGGGTTCCTGTATTCCTTGATGGGTGTTTCCCTGTATTTGTCTGTATTTCTGGATGGGTGAAAGGGGGTCCCTTCTAATCACCCCATGCACTCCTCCTGTTAAGGGGTCTCCTTCTAATTTCCAGGGGTCAGTACACCTGAAAGTGTGTGTGGGGAGAGGGGGTAGCTGCACTACTACTCCCCTTGGGGGGGGTCGCATGTTGGCACCGGCTGACTTTGTCCCAGCACTGGCTGCAAGGATGGCACAGTGGGATTTGTCTCTAAAGGGAGATTCCTTACCACTGCTCCCCCCTTTGTACTGCTGTCCCCCTCCCATCCTGATCCCGATCCCTTCTGCATCCTCCAAACAACACTGATGGCCTACTTCCCCTCCACCTGGATGCAGCTGATGCTGAAGTGGGAGATCAGTGCTGTTTTCAGAGAGTGGGGGAGGGGGGTATATGGGGGCTGGTAAACATGTCAGTCCCTTCCTGAATGAATACAGTGAGCAATCAGTACCTATCACTCCTGTGTTCATTCATCACGGAAGCATAGTAAACTTTGTTTACTATGCTTCAGCTTGTGAATATATGGGGAATCTCTTTACAGAGACTTTTATTCATTTATACACAGTGCAGCTGAGGCTGCAGAGAAAGGCAATGAGGACTATATGTCTTCAGTTACTTTCTTTGTCTCAAAAGACTGACGGGGAGATTATACTGGGGGACAAATTGACCTGGGAGAGGGAAGGATTATACTGAGTTACAGACTACCTATGGTGTATTTACTGAGCTACAGACTGATCTGGGGGGATTATACTGCAGGACAGACTGGGGTACCCTGGGGTACAGATTGACCTGGGGGAGATTACACTGGAAGACAGACTGACCTGTGGGAATAATACTGGGAGACAGACTGACCTGAGGTGATTATACTGGAGGACAGACTGGCCTGGGGGGCAGACTGACCTGGGGGGGTTGTACTGGGGACAGACTGACCTGGAGGGATATACTGGAGGACATACTGACCTGGGGGGATTATACTGGGAGGCAGACTGACCTGGGGGGTTGTACTGAGAGACAGACTGACCTGGGGGGATTGTGCTGGGGGACAGACTGACCTGGGAGGATTGTACTGGGGGGCAGACTGACCTGGGAGGATTGTACTGGGGGGCAGACTGACCTTGGCGGATTGTACTGGGGGACAGACTGACCTGGGGGGATTGTACTGGGGGACAGACTAACCTGGGAGGATTGTACTGGGGGGCAGACTGACCTTGGCGGATTGTACTGGGGGACAGACTGACCTGGGGGGATTGTACTGGGGGACAGACTGACCTGGGGGGATTGTACTGGTGAACAGACTGACCTGGGGGGATTGTACTGCGGGACAGACTGACCTGGGGGGATTGTACTGGGGGACAGACTGACCTGGGGGGTTGTACTGGGGGACAGACTGACCTGAGGGGGTTATATTGGGGGACAGACTGACCAGAGAGGGTTGTACTGGGGGACAGAATGACCTGGGGGGGTCTGTTCTGGGGGACAGACTGACCTGGGGGATTGTACTAGGGGACAGACTGACCTGGGGGGATTGTACCGGGGTAGATGCGCCTGGGGCGGATTGTACTGGGGGACAGACTGACCTGGGGGGATAATACTGGGAAACCAACTGACCTAGGGGGATAATACTGGGAAACAGACTGACCTGGGGGGGTTATACTGGGGGGACAGACTGACCTAGGGGGATTGTACTGCGGGACAGACTGACCTGGGGGGATTGTACTGGGGGACGGACTGACCTGGGGAGATTGTACTGGGGGACAGACTGTCCTGGGGGGTGTACTGGGGGACAGACTGACCTGAGGGGGTTATATTGGGGGACAGACTGACCTGGGGGGTCTGTTCTGGGGGACAGACTGACCTGGGGGATTGTACTAGGGGACAGACTGACCTGGGGAGATTGTACTGGGGGACAGACTGACCTGGGGGGATAATACTGAGAAACCGACTGACCTAGGGGGATTATACTGGGGGACAGACTGACCTGGGGGGATGAGACTGGGGGACAGACTTACCTGATGAGATTGTACTGGGGAAAGACTGACCTGGGGGATTGCACTGGGGGACAGACTGACCTGGGGGATTGCACTGGGTGACAGACTCACCTGGGGGGATTGTGCTGGAGACAGACTGACCTGAGGACTGTACTGGGGACAGACTGACCTGGGGGGGACTGTTCTGGGGGACAGACTCACCTGTGGAGGATTGTCTTGGGGGCAGACTGACTTTTTCGAACACACCCACTGTTCATCACGGCACCGCATTACTACTCTTCTTGGGGCACCCAAAAGGGTGTCCCAGGTCTTTTACAATTCTATAGTGTATACTGCAAAAAAATAAATAAAAAAAAATTGCTGTGCGCCGCTAAAGTGTTTCGGATTTGGCTTGACATAAAAGTGTCAAAGCTAGTGCCAGCGGACATGGAGAACACACTAAACGCCACTGGCGTCCTGCTGTGTATAATCACAGTGGGAGCGGGTCACCGGCGGCGCACGCACGTGTCCCAGACCCGGAAGTGTCAGATAACATACCAGTTACATGATCTGGCACAGAGTGGCCGCCCTGCCGCAGTATATGTACGGGGGGCGGCCCGCAAGCGGCTAACACAGCTGCGGTGTGTTTTCTGGATAGCCGTTCACTGACCGGCTCTCTTTGGTGCCTGCAATTTACTATAAGACCCATATCCAGACAAAAAGTCATCTTTACACTCAAAACTAAAATTTTTTCAAAATCATGCAAAAGGTAACTAAAGGTTTGCAGAGAAAACATACAATAAGAGGAAGCAGATTTGTCACATTGATACATTTATTACCTCGAAGAGCATTACACATCCCAAAACATACACAAAGGAAAAGGACTAGGAACGGAATGCGGCCCCGTGTTCCCGGTGCAGGAAAACATTAACCTCCAGTTATACAATACAAAGGAAAAGGTAAGGTATACCACAGAATTCTATCTACTACAAGGACACTAGGTGACCAGCAAGTATAGTGAGGCCTGGGGCGAAAGGAAAAAGAGAAAGTAGTGCAAGGGCCGGGGCATGACAGTGTGTAGAGCGGAGACAACCCCTAAAAAAAGCAGGGAAGTTTGCAAGGAAGGGGATGGTACAGATTGGTAAATGAGCAGAGTGGGAGGGGCGTTGTTGATTTAAGTATCCCGCCTCCTGCCATTCTTTGGGCCAACGCTCCGCACTCCACCAACCCCCCCAAAAATGCCCCATACCTGGTAGATCCGGCCGCATCCATATAAAGTTCCAAGTCATAATTGCTGACCGGCCCCTCCATCCAGATGGACCACCCATTGAACTTGTCCATAAATGCCCACCAAACCTGCAGGACATCCCTATGCTCCTTATTCAGTCTGATGAAATGCCTGGGTGAAGTGACCCCAGCTATGGCGGCCGACAGCCGTCGAAAAAAAAAATCTGCCCATAGGCATAATACGGCATGCGAAATTGAGCTTGCCTAGTAGAGACTGCAGGTCCCGTAGTTGGATCTTATATTTCCCTGCCGATCTTATGTTTCTGATAACCTCCGCGGGGGCCTTCCGTCTTGTCAGCCGCAAAGGCATGCCAAAACGCTCCGCTATGTGCTGCACTGTAGCCAGCAGTACTCCGCATAACCTGGAAGATGGGGGGCTACACAGAGAAAGTCATCCGGGTAATGAATGACTGAATTGACTCCTGCCTCGTCCCGTACTGCCCACTCCAAAATGGAACGAAAAGTCTTAAAGAATGAGCATGAGATGGAACAACCCATAGGCAGGCATAGCTCCACGTAATAGGCCCCCCCAACCATCTACAACCCAGGAGATGAAAACTGCGCGGGTGAAAAGGGAGTAAGCGAAAGGCCGCTTCTATACCTGTTTTGGCCATGAGGGCCCCTCTTCCGTATCGCCGAACCCAACACATGGCAGCATTGAATGAAGTATACGATACTGCACATGTCTTGGGGTCGATGGCATCATTAACAGAACCCCCCCATTTGGAAACAAGAGGTGGTGTATTAACCGGAACTTATTGGGCTCCTTCGGAATGACGCCCAACGGTGACACCACTAAAAAAAGCAGAAAGGGGCCGCCCATGCTGCCCATTGACACTTCCTTAGCGAGCTACTCAGAAAACACTTTGGAGTTTTCACCCCTTGTTTCTCTCTTTACTTGGTGCAAGTCTTAAAATGTTACCCCCCCTCCCTTTTATGATATTAATTATTACTTAATTTATTAAATCTTTTAGTCTTTTTCCAACACACCCCTGTGTCTGCCCCCAGGGGGAACACCCAGTTCAGTGTGCAGGGCCGTCTTTGAGGCAGGGCAAAAGGGGCAGCTGCCCTGGCCCTGTCATTGTTGGGGGGGCCCAAAACAGCTGCCTCATACTTGCCAGGTTGCCAACTATCCAGGTTTAAATTCCCTTGTCCCTTGAAGTTTTATTCCTGTTTTGTGTCCCAATATCTCAGTGTGAAGTGCTGGTACTAATGCTGCCCAGCTCTGCCTTATTGTTGTGTACAGATGACTCACCTGCAGACCCTGTGTTTACATGTAAATAACCAGCATTCATATGTAAATTGCGGTGACAATACTGAGTAAATAGCTGCGGCTGGCGGCATTGATATGTAAATAAAGGCATCATTCCTATGTATAGCATGCTCCCCTGCTGTGAGGAGGTGATGTGCTGTAACCTCTAGCAACGCATCAGTGAGCCGTAATGTGTGCTGTAACCTCTAGCAACTAGTCAGTAAGCAGTAATGATATGCTGTAACTGCTGGCAACCAATCGCAATTGCTGCCTGATCTGATATGGAAAACTGATTTTAAATCAAGCTGCTATTTATTGTATGTCTCAGAGCAGGTGGAGAGGGAAATTGCATGGGGGGGGGGGGGTGGCCCAAGAAAAATTTTGCCCAGGGTCCAATCTATATTAAAGACGGCCCTGTCAGGGTGTCTCAGCTATGCCGTCTGTTGCCCTTTTGGGCTCTTGTTGGTGAGTCGCACTGGTTTAACTTAATACTCCAATGCTATCATGTAGTTGCTGTTTGATTCATTGTTATTATAATTCTGTATTGCATTGCTCTTAGATGCGTGGGTTGACGCCTCCTGAGGAAGCGCCACTGGCTGCGAAACTAGTCGAGGCCCACGTCTATACCAACACCACTTGTACCGCCAACTATCTGTGGGGGCATCCACTAAGGAATTTTTATTGTATTATTTTTGTAACAATTATTTTGATCTTTATGTTATAATTTATCAATGCTGTCTTATATTTTCTAATAAATGTTATTTTTATTATTACTTTTCTTTATATTACTGGGTACCGCAACAGTTCAACGTCCTTTGGGTGATTAAGGGCCAATATACATTTGGAGTAGCCCTTGTTCAATCCCCGTTCGTTTTCTCATTATGCAATTTTTAGGATGATGGTTGTGACAGACCTAGCCGGGACACAGGCTTTTTGAGAGGACTAAATGCGAGCCTCTTGCCGACTGATTATGGGCCCTGGATTTTAAGGGGCACAGGATGAATGAGAACCCCACTATAATCTGTGCTAGCCAGATTCAATGCTGTATATATGTATATATAATGTGTGTTGTCTCATGCTGCTGGGACACAAACTGTCAGATACTAATGTCATCAACTCCAGCCACCTGTCTGTTGGCTTGTATAATGTAAATGAGTCTAGTCTGGCTTGTAATAGTATTCCACACATTGTTCTTTTGGGCTAATTAACCCTGTGTTGATGTTTATGGTAATGTTTATTGAATTGTTAGTGAGCTAGGAGCCGAAAAGTCTTATCCCTCAGTCAACTAGTCTGAGTGTTGATTTAGATAATTAGCTCATGCTAATTAGGTTAGGTTTTAGTCTTCTACTGTATTATAAATACTTGGCATTTTGGTTCTAATAAAGCAGTCCATGTTGAGCAGCTAAGCAAGTCTCGTCTTGTTTTGTGCTTGTGAGCGGTTGGAATATCTGATATCTATATTCAGACTTAGGAAGCCATATACTGACGGAAGCACTCAATCGGAGTGTGGGATTGGTTCCGTCACAATGGTACCTAATTTTTAATCCAGTTTTGAGGCAAAACCATCTATCACGATACAAATGTTATAAATGGAGTTGCAGTTCAGTGAGTAAAATAAGTATTTGATCCCCCTACCAACCAACAATAATTCTGGCTCCCACATACTGCCTACAGGAGGTGCTCATGTGATACGCAGATTAGTCCTGTCATTGTAAGAAGGTTCTCCTAACATGACCATTGTATAACAGATGTGTCCTGCTAAGTCACTACTGCCACCCCCACACCTCCAACTGCTACGTACCCCTAAACTTAACCCCAGAGAATGAGACCACATCAATGTGGAGTAAAACATTGGCCATAGCAGCCAATTATCTTTATCTTTAAACATTCAAATAACATTAAAATAAAATGAACATAACTGTATAAACATGTACTAAGCCACCTCCTCCATTAAATTCCACCCGTTGGTCTTTGCAGGAAAAAAAAAAAAATTGCACTGTCACTGTATTAATAACACTGGCTGGGAAGGGGTTAACATCAGGGGTGATCAAAAGGTTAAAAATGTGCCTAGTGCCGTGTACACATGACCGGACTTTCCGGCAGACTAGGTCCGACGGTCTTCCCGACTGACTTTTCAGCGAACTGACTTGGCCACACACGATCACACCAAAGTCCGATGGATTCTAACGTGATGACGTACGACCGGACTAGAATAAGGAAGTTCATAGCCAGTAGCCCATAGCTGCCCTAGCATCGGTTTTCGTCTGTCGGACCAGCATGCAGACGAGCGGATTTTTTCCACCTCGAGTCCGTCGGAAAGATTTGAAACATGTTCTAAATCTAAAGTCCGTCTGATTTTTCGACAGCAAAATTTTATCTAAGGGAAGTTCCCAAAACTTGGCCCGTTGGGGTTACTTGAGGGCTGAGGTTGGGAACCACTGCTGTATGGCACATAATTCACAAGTAGTGACGTCCACCAGATTTTTAGTGCTGCAATTGATAAAAAAGGAGACCCTATAACCTTTATTAGCACTAGTGGAACGGACAATCTCTATTTTTATGTGAGAACAGCAGGGACATCCATTGATCCCACATTGAAAAGAACCTCCTCTTGCTGGAATGTAAGCTGGGAGACAAAGATCTGCCTCGGGTTTGAGCCGTACCGGAAACAGATCTAATGTCTCTGGATAGTATTTGAGCATAAACGGGATCGTTAAATAAGACTGGCAGATACTTTTGAATTATATTTTTTAAGGCTCCATTCACACTTGTGCAACTTGTCATGCAACTTTGGACATCAAAGTTGCATGACAAGTTATTCCCCATAGAAAAAGTTTGGTCCAATACCCCAGTGACACCCTAACAGCATAGGTACCTCGTCCCCCAATAATATTATGTGTAAAGAAATGAGGAATAGGGCAGGGGGGATTTTTTATACGGTACACATTGTAACAATATGATACGTACAATGAATTAAAAATTCATATTTATTCAATATACATTAAAAAATATTTAAAATAATATGCGGAAATTATACAGACAGTTGTATGCGCATAATTAATTGACCGGAGGAATCCCAATGGTAGATGTTGATAGAGTAATTGCACTTGTACCCAACATGTTTCGCACTGAGCTTCTTCAGGGGAAACATGCAACGAACAACAAATTTATAAAAAGAAAAACATATTTAGACTGAACACAAAACAATGTATATTCAAGGGTGAATTTTTTAACATTCCAGTAAATAAACAAATATATCTATGTATATCGATAACATAAATGTGTAGATCAATTAGATGCGGCGCTTACCCACAGCCACCCAAGACATGAGTACTCGGGATCCACCAATGATGGAAAAAACTGCACCAAACAAGCCAAACACCAGGCCCCCCCGGCCTCGTGGAGGGCACAGATGGGGGTAAGACAGCACTGAAATGGATAAACAGAATACACTATGAGTATTTAAAAGGAATAGATTTACTGGCATAAGAGCTACAATTGGGTGATTGCGAAAAAAACCTCAATTTTATGAGGAAAAGGGGACAAAAGCCTCAAGTGTTAATTTATATAATCGATACTCTTAGACAGAAAAACTGTATATAAATTTGCTGGGAATATTAACTGTAATTAAAATTAATTAAAAGTAATTAATTTTTTATTTTTTTAACATAAATCTGTAATATCCTAAAAAACAAAAGGGTAGTGTGATGTAATATAAGATAATTGCCTTGTACCTTTAATGGTGAATGTTGTATCCGTTCTCCCTATTAAGCCAGCTGAGCAAGTTATAACAGCAAATTATGGCCAAGGAAACAATCAGCCTGATACAGCTGAGAAAAGCAGAGCTACGCTGCCCCAAAGTGATTTCTTGTCCTAGGGACAAACATAAGATTAAAGTCAAGCCAGAAAAATTTTTTTTTTAGGAATGAATGAGATGTAGGTATGAGATGCAGAGATACAAAGTATCAGTTACCTAGTAATTGAAGAGAGAAACGAGCTCCGTCTTACAGCCACTAGTATGAGCAAGCATACTAGCAGAGTGAAGTATTGTGCTGCTTATATGTCCCCCATCCATCGAGCCGGCGTCTGACGTCACCGGCTCGATGCGGACACTATGGGACAAGCACTGCGCATGCGCCGAGTTCACCGCGCCGAGCCCGTGACTACAATACCCATAACACCGCTGGGCTAAAGAAGTTGGAGTGCAGCCCAGATTGGCTGACGTCAGCTGACAGCGGCGGAATGATCGTGTCGGATCTCCGCCGCGGCGGAGAGCCGAGACGAATGTAGAGGGGCCTGGTTAACAGGCGAACAAGTCCCAAATGAGGGATTGCTGCGCAAAGCCTAGACCATAAACGGGCACCCCCGACATATAAATATCGAGAGCACCCTGGGTGTCCGTATGCCCTCCAAACAGATGTGGCCAGGGGATCAAGGGTTATTTCCGATGTTTTACAATGATAACCATTCATATACGTACGACTTAAAGTTGCTGCAACTTCAAAGTAGTTCATGCACTACTTTTGGCCTGAGTTTCATGCAACTTGAGGGCCTTGACTTCAATGTTAACCCTCAGAAGTTGCACGAGGCCCTGTTCATACTTGCGCGACACTCTGAAAAAGTCCATGCCACATCCAGTGGACGAAACACGTTAGTGCATCCTGCCTGCGCACACTCCATGTCCACCACCACATCTGTTGTCTCCCCTACACAGCCTGTGCTTGACGCTGCCAGCTACCTGTGGGTTCCAGCCTGCTTCGCCATTATCTGAGGCTACCACCCACCCGGCCATCTGCAAGACTCGAGGCTACCACAGCAGGGCCTGAGGCTACAACCCACCCAGCCATCAGCGGAACTCGAGGCCACCACTGCAGCACCTGAGGCTACCACCCACCCAGCCCTCAGCGGGACTCAAAGCTACAACAGCAGCTCCCGAGGCTACCACCCACCCAGCCATCAGCGGGACTCAAAGCTACAACAGCAGCTTCTGAGGCTACCACCCACCCGGCCATCAGCAGGACTTGAGGCTCTCATCGCAGCGTTTGAGGTTACCACTGACTCACAGCACCACTCAGCCACTGGATTGGTCCTTGAATCCCAAAGGAAACCATAGAGGAAAGATTCCATATATTCCCCTTACTCAATGAGATGATGTCGAGATAATTGCCGTAGGACAGGGAATTCTGCCAGTACCCTTCATGGTTGCACTAGGCGCATCCCTGTGTGCATGTGTGCACGTAGGCACGCACGACAGGCGCACACAGATGCGCAACAGCGGTAGCGCTAATGCGAGCGGACGCGGACCCTGGCTTGGACCTGACTACTCTCCTGCTCTGCACCTGTACCTTGATCGCCCTCTTGTGTTTGACCCCTGGCTTGGCTACCGACTCCGTTCCTGATTATTCTGCTGTACCTTCATCTCAGGCTGATTCCTGTTGTATAGGACCCGTGGCCTGGCTCTGACTCCGTTCTTGGTTGCTCCACGGCTCCATACCTGGGATCTCTCCTCGCACGGTTGCCCTACCAACCACACCTGCACACCCCAGCAGCCTTGCTACCAGCTACCCAGCAATAGCACTCGGCAACCCGTGCACCTTTGGGCACCGTACTCCCTGTATCATTCCCAGGGTTACGCTGCACTTAGCCGCAAGGGGAGCTACATCAAGTCTATTCGGGTAATATCGAGCTAAATTTGGGCCTCATCGCTCCCAAGTGTCTCACCAGTACTTCGCTATCACAGTGGGGTTTTGCTTGGCTCTTGTTCTACAACAATCCCTGAGCTTAATGTTTTGATACATGGTTTTATAGTATATTGTTTTCATACCAATCATTTTTCTATATGTATTGTGTAGTCTAATAAAATGTAAATTTTAACCAGTTTGGAGTCTAAAATGCCCATGTCTTCTTCAACGCTAGCCATTGACAACTATATGATTAAGGACGTGGCCCAGTGAAATTTTTTTGTACACCCCCAGTACTACCCTGGGGTGGGGCACCAGTATCTACTCAACTATGCTTTTTCCAACCTTTGGCAGCCCGGTCGCTCTTTTTTGCCCCTATCACCAGGTAATAGAGCTGAGCATATACAGGTACAGTATCTCAGAATTTGTGTAAATCTTTTCTTCTCTCTTTTCATGTGACAACACTGAAGAAATGACACTTGTCTACAATGTAAAGTAGTGAGTGTACAGCTTGTATAACAGTGTAAATTTCCTGTCCCCTCAAAATAACTCAACACACAGCCATTAATGTCTAAACCGCTGGCAACAAAAGTCAGTACACCCCTAAGTAAAATTTGTCCAAATTGGGCCCAATGATCCATTTTCCCTCCCCGGTGTCACGTGACTCATTAGTGTTACAAGGTCTCAGGTGTGAATGGGGAGCAGGTGTGTTAAATTTGGTGTTATCGCTCTCACTCTCTCATACTGGTCACTGGAAGTTCAACATGGCACCTCATGGCAAAGAACTCTCTGAGGATCTGAAAAAAATAATTGTTGCTCTACATAAAGATGGCCTAGGCTATAAGAAGATTGCCAAGACCCTGAAACTGAGCTGCAACACTGTGGCCAAGACCATACAGGCTGACGACCACAAGGGGGGTAGGCGTAGGGACGGCATGACATGTGCTGGATTGCACAGTCACCGTTTTAATAAAGGTGGATGGGCCGCTTTAATGAATGGGCATGGGCGGAGCCACGACGTCTATTATGTGCTAGCAGCGTGTAATGCTAGCATTCCGAGAGCGGAGGAGGAAGCGATCCCCACCCACCCTCCCTGTTTTTTGCCCCGGGGGTTGGTTCCAGGTATGGCAGAGTGTGATCTTTTGGGCGGTTCAGGGGGCTTTAGATGAGGAAGTGAGGTACAGGTAAAAAGCCTGTTGTACCCATCCATGGGATGGGGGTGGTTTTATGTACTTCCAGGTTATGAGGGGTTAACCTGGAAGGGTTTAAAAGGGTAGGTCACTGCTACAGTTGGTTATAGCCTCCGAGACAGGGGTTGCCGTCTGGGGGTCAAGAGGTTAAAGTTGAAGTTGTTTGCAGTGACCATTTATGTTGTGATGCTACGTACCCATGACCCCTTGGAGAGGCTGGGAATGTTTGTTTATAGTATTTAAAAAGTTATGGAAATTTATTAAAATTATATTTTGTTAATAAAGTTTAGGCCTAACGGCTATTTACTCCAAATCTAGTCCAGTCATTTGTTAATGGGGATGGGGTTTGGAGGGGGTAGGATTTATTATATAAATATAACACTGGGTTGAGTCCTACAAATGTCATGATTTGTTTGCGCAAAAGTTATAGCGTCTAAAAAATAGGGGATAGATTGATGACATTTTTATTATTTTTCTTTATTAGTAATGGCGGCGATCTGCGATTTTTATAGTGACTGCAACATTTTGACACTATTTTGGGACCATTGTCATTTATACAGCAATCAGTACTATAAAAATGCACTGATTACTGTGTAAATGACACCGGTAGGGAAGGGGTTAAACACTAGGGGGCAATCAAGGGGTTAAGTGTGTCCTAGCGAGTGATTCTAACTGTTGAGGGGGGGGGGTGGGCTACCACTGATATTACAGCGATCTCTGCTCCCGATGACATGAAGAAGTAGATCTCTGTCATGTCACTAGGCAGAATGGGGAAATGCCTTGTTTACATAGGCATCTCCCCGTTCTGTGGCTCCGTGACACGATAGTGGCCCCTGCCAGACATCGAGTCCATGGGACCCGCGGGCACAGTCACGCTGTACATGGCATGCGCCCGCTAACCCCGGCAATTAAAGGGGATGTATAGGTACGCCCATTTACGCACCGCTGCCATTGTGCCGACGTATATCGGCGTGCAGCGGTCGGCGAGTGATTAAAGGGGACCGGCCCCTAACTCTGATCTGTGATCAGCCGAGTCTCGTTGGCAGGCAGCTCATGCGCGGGAGGACGTCTATTGATGCCCTGCCAGCAATTAAGGCCCACTCTGTAACCGTCATTCGGCTATAGCGCGGGCAGGAGGTGGTTAAGCAATGGTGGCTTCCATAGATTTCATATGCCGGTGTTTATATAGCAGATCAGAGGAAATGATGACACATAATTGCAGTCACACTTTATTTTCATTAGAAAATGTGTCTCTTCCTGTGAATTTGTCCGGCTTTTGAAAATCTTTAATTTGTTAATGTATGTAGGGTTTTCATCTTTCTCCACAGACTTATCATATCACTCCTCATCCAATCCTTTCCCCATAGGACCTCGGTCAGGTTTAGTTGATGTCTGTGCCCCCATTGGGTGGATTGCTCTTCACTTCCTTGCCATTTGTCAGACTAAACAGGAAATATGGGAGTTCAGAGAGATACAAATTTGGGAGGTATTTGAATTTTCCAATGTAGTTCTCACCCCCCAAAGGAGCCACTAAGTCTCGTTGGGTCCACCTTGCCTGTCTAGGGATGAACAGTTCCCATTGGTTCCAAAGCAGTTCCAAAGCATTTGCTGACCCACCACTGGTGATCGATTGAATGACTTCCACAATGTTGCTTATGGAGAATTTATTTAGAAACTTTGACTGAGGTTTAGGGCAAAGGATACCCCTCATGTCAATGCATTCTCTCAGTTTTCACAGGTAAAGAAATTTTAAGGTAACTCGCCATCTTGTGAATTTAAGGTCCTGGCTATAGAGTAGATAAAGTAGCAATAAACTCCTGGATGGGACACCAAATGTCAGGCGAGGTCCCAGCTATCCTTCAACTTCTTGGGAACCTCCTGTTTAAAGTTCCTGCATGGTGTTCCTTTCCCAGGCACAGCTTTACCCCATCCCTGGGAAAGACCACATCCACTACGACAGTGTGTGCTAGACTATGGCCCTGTCCAGGACCGTTTTTAAGGCAGGGCAAAAGGGGCAGCTGCCCATGGCCCCATAATTGTTGTGGGGTCCAAAGCAGCTGCCTCATACTTTCCAGCTATCCTCGTTTAAATTCTCTTATGCCTTGAAGATTTAGTCCCGTGCTGTGTCCTGATATCTCAGTGTAAAGTTCTGTTGCTGCTGCCCAGCTCTGCCCTATTGTTATGTACAGATGACTTACCTGCAGACCCAGTGTTTACATGTAAATAACCTGCATTGATATCTAAATAAGCACAGAGTGTGGCATTGATATGTAAATAGAGGTGGAATTCATATGTATATCATGTCCCCCTGAAGTCATATCTTCCATCACTTCTGCTGAATGCTGCCCACTGAGGAGGTAAAGGGGCATGCTGGAAAGTCCTGTCTACAACTGTGGTCATTCAAAATAACATCAGCCTGTTCTGCAAAAGTAAGCAAATTGGAGGTGGAACCCTTCTTCAAAAGAACATGGTGCCACAACACCTTGAATTTTAGTGCATGTGAATACGTATTGGTGGCCAGTGTAGAAACTCCTCTTTATATTGGTAATCGTTAAAAAAAAAGGCCAAACTTGCATTTGTGGACAGTTTCGAATCCTCCCTTACATTAGTGGTCCATGTAGAAGCCCCCTTTAAATTGGTGGTGGTGAGTGTAAATCCCTCTTGCACTGATGTCCAGTGTAGAAATCCCCCTTTATTGGCTGTTGATGTAAAATCCCCCATTACATTGGTTGTCAGTGTAAATTCTTCATAACATTGGTGATCGATGTACATTTCCCTTTACATTGGCGGTAAATGCAGAATTGCCCCTACACTGGTGGTCAGTGTAAATCCCCCTTTACATTTGTGGTCAGTGTAAATCCCCCTTTACATTTGTGGTCAGTGTAAATCCCCTTTAACATTGGTGGTCATTGTAGAAGTGTCACATTACATTGGTGATCAGTACAAATATCCTCAACAATGGTTGTCAGTGTAAATCCCCCCTTACATGGAGGTCATTGTATATTCCCCCTCACACTGGTGGTTGGTGTAAATCATGGGTGCGCAACCTGTGGCCCTCCGGCTATTGTAGAACTTCAAGTCCCATCACGCCTCTGCCATTGGGAGTCATGCTTGCAACTGTTAGTGGCTTGCAATGCCTCATGGGAAATGTAGTTCTGCAACAGCTGGAGGGCCACAGGTTGAGCATCCATGGTGTAAATGCTCTTATTACATTGGTGTCAGTGTAGAAATCTTTCTTTTCTATTGGTGGGTGGCGTAAAATCCCCCGTTACATGGTGGTCAGTGCAAATTTCCCCTCACATTGATGGTCATTGCAAATCCCCCCTCACCTTGGTGGTCAGTGTAAATCCCCCCTCACATTGATGGTCATTGCAAATTCCCCCTCACATTGATGGTCAGTGCAAATTCCCCCCCACATTGATGGTCATTGCAAATCCCCCCTCACCTTGGTGGTCAGTGTAAATCCCCCCTCACATTGATGGTCATTGCAAATTCCCCCTCACATTGATGGTCATTGCAAATCCCCCCTCACCTTGGTGGTCAGTGTAAATCCCCCCTCACATTGATGGTCATTGTAAATTCTCCATTACATTGGTAGAATCCCCCACTGTATACTTGCCAAAGATTTCCAGCTTTTCCAGAATTTGTCACAGCCTACTGCCTCCTAACTAATGGCTTGACACCTTAGTGTTAGGGGATTCCATAAAGACCAGACTGACTGCTAGCCGCAGGTGGTGACCATCAATTCCTTCCATTTCAAAGCAGTTGATAACAAGCTCTCAGTAAATCCAATCCATAAACTCTGCAAAAGATCTGCCGCACCTTAGTTCCTTCTGACCTCAACTTACAGCTGAGGCTCTTGGTTGGCCTTTTGCGAAATATAGGTATCGGTTCAGCGGTCCAAGGACCATGCTTGAGGTTTGTATAGTCTGAGGCTGTCATTTTAAGTGTTCCAATGGATGCAGATGGTCCCTAGCAAAGCTGGGACAAAGGGTAGTCAGGAGGGAGGCTGCCCTGAGCACTGTGGTATCATGTGAGGTGGGAGAGCGTTGCAAGGAGATTAGGGGGAAATTTGGGCTAGGAGTGGTGATTTAGGGGGAATGTGTGTTGGGAGGGGGGATAGGGGGAAGAAGGTGTGTGCTATGAGAGAGGGCTTAGGGGTTATTTGTGCTGGGGCAAGGGATTTGGTGCGGGGGGGCGGGTGGCAAAAAAAAATGTGTATTAGGAGGGGAAATTATAGGGGGTAGAGGATTTGTGCTTGGGGGGTGATTTTTTGGGGGATGGGAAGCAAAACTTTTGCTGGGAGGGGGGCAGATTTGTACTGTAAGGAGGGGGGATTTATGCTTA
This sequence comes from Lithobates pipiens, assembly GCF_037356315.1. Taxonomy (NCBI): domain Eukaryota; kingdom Metazoa; phylum Chordata; class Amphibia; order Anura; family Ranidae; genus Lithobates; species Lithobates pipiens. The sequence continues at coordinate 256,057 of NW_027507915.1, forward strand.
GGGGCTAAGCATGCAGTTTAGTGCTTCGTTTTTTAGTGGGGGGATTTTTGATGACACGTAATGCTCATCCACTTCCTGCCCGGCCTATAGCAGAATGACGGCCGGGAAGAGGTTCAGTTATCCTGATTGGGTGTCATATGCCATCCAGCAGGATAACAGCCCAGAGAGCGCCCGCGGGGGCGTGCAGCACGGTGATCGGTGGTGTGGTGTGTCAGTCTGACGCACGTCATCTCTGATCTTGGTAAAGAGCCTCATACATAGGCTTTTTACCATGTGATCAGCTGTGTCCAATCACAGCTGATCACAGTGCAAATAGGAAGAGCCATTTATCGGCTTTTCCTACACTCGCACTGACAGACGCGAGTAGAGGAGGGCCGACCGGTTGCTCTCTTGACGGGGGGGGGGGGGAGTCTGCGCTCCTTGATTATCAGTGCAGCGCCCATGAGGATACCCACCCGGAACCACCAGGAAAACCCACCCAGGATAACCAGGGATGCCCAACTAGGACCACCAGGTATGCCAATCAATGCCCAATAGGGATGGCACTCAGGGACCATCAGTGCCCACCAGTGCCACCTATCAGTGCCCACCAGTGCCACCTATCAGTGCCACCCATGAATGGCCATCAGTGCCACCTATCAGTGCCGTCTATCAGTGCCCATCAGTGTTACATATAAGTGCCTCATCATAAGTGCCCATCAGTGCTGCCTCATCAGTGCCCATCAGTGAAGGAGAAAACTTACTTATTTGCAAAGTTTTGTAACAGAAACAAAGAAAAACTTTTTTTTTTCAAAATGTTCGTTTTTTATTTGTAGCATAAAAAAAAAAGAGGTGATCAAATACCACCAAAAGAAAGCTCTATTTGTGGGAACAAAATGATAAAAATTTAGTTTGGGTACAGGGCTGCATGACTGAGCAATTGTCGTTCAAAGTGTGATAGCGCTGAAAGCTGAAAGCAGGAAGGGGGGAAACTGCCCTGTATTGAAGCGGTTAAATATATTGGGGGGGGGGGGGTTGCAGTTTGGCATGTTTGCCATGCCTGGGCTCTAGATGACCTTGTTCCGGCACTGGTCTCTGGTCTTACATTGCACCATCCTGTGTTGCCCATGCCCTTCCATCTATTTGTCTAAACGTTGGTAAGTTGACACTTTTTCTATCCTTGATCTATGTGATTGCATGGATATTTGTATATTTATTGTTGTATTTCTATTTATTTAGAAAGCATACCTAAGCTCCTGAAGAAGCTTTTATCTGTGAAACATGTAGAGCTACATCAAGTCTATTCGGGTAATATCGAGCTAAATTTGGGCCTCATCGCTCCCAAGTGTCTCACCAGTACTTCGCTATCACAGTGGGGTTTTGCTTGGCTCTTGTTCTACAACGATCCCTGAGCTTAATGTTTTGATACATGGTTTTATAGTATATTGTTTTCATACCAATCATTTTTCTATATGTATTGTGTAGTCTAATAAAATGTCAATTTTAACCAGTTTGGTGTCTAAAATGCCCATGTCTTCTTCAACGCTAGCCATTGACAACTATATGATTAAGGACGTCGCCCAGTGAAATTTTTTTGTACACCCCCAGTACTACCCTGGGGTGGGGCACCAGTATCTACTCAACTATGCTTTTTCCAACCTTTGGCAGCCCGGTTGCTCTTTTTTGCCCCTATCACCAGGTAATAGAGCTGAGCATATACAGGTACAGTATCTCAGAATTTGTGTAAATCTTTTCTTCTCTCTTTTCATGTGACAACACTGAAGAAATGACACTTGTCTACAATGTAAAGTAGTGAGTGTACAGCTTGTATAACAGTGTAAATTTCCTGTCCCCTCAAAATAACTCAACACACAGCCATTAATGTCTAAACCGCTGGCCACAAAAGTCAGTACACCCCTAAGTAAAAACGTCCAAATTGGGCCCAATTATCCATTTTCCCTCCCCAGTGTCATGTGACTCGTTAGTGTTACAAGGTCTCAGGTGTGAATGGGGAGCAGGTGTGTTAAATTTGGTGTTATCGCTCTCACTCTCTCATACTGGTCACTGGAAGTACAACATGGCACCTCATGGCAAAGAACTCTCTGAGGATCTGAAGATAAGAATTGTTGCTCTACATAAAGATGGCCTAGGCTATAAGAAGATTGCAAAGACCCCGAAACTGAGCTGAAGCACGGTGGCCAAGACCATACAGGCTGACAACCACAAGGGGGGGTAGGCGTAGGGACGGCATGACATGTGCTGGACTGCGCAGTCGCCGTTTTAATAAAGGTGGTTGGGCCGCTTTAATGAATGGGGGTGGGCGGAGCCACGGCGTCTATTGCATGCTAGCAGCGTGTAATGCTAGCATTCCGAGAGCGGAGGAGGAAGCAATCCCCACCCACCCTCCCTGTTTTTTGCCCCGGGGGTTGGTTCCAGGTATGGCAGAGTGTGATCTGTTGGGCGGTTCTTGGGGCTTTAGATGAGGAAGTGAGGTACAGGTAAAAAGCCTGTTGTACCCATCCGTGGGATGGGGGTGGTTTTATGTACTTCCAGGTTATGAGGGGTTAACCTGGAAGGGTTTAAAAGGGTAGGTCACTGCTACAGTTGGTTATAGCCTCCGAGACAGGGGTTGCCGTCTGGGGGTCAAGAGGTTAAAGTTGAAGTTGTTTGCAGTGACCATTTATGTTGTGATGCTACGTACCCATGACCCCTTGGAAAGGCTGGGAATGTTAATAGTATTTAAAAAGTTATGGAAATGTATTAAAATTATATTTTGTTAATAAAGTTTAGGCCTAACGGCCATTTACTCCGAATCTAGTCCAGTCATTTGTTAATGGGGATGGGGTTTGGAGGGGGTAGGATTTTAATATATAAATATAACACTGGGTTGAGTCCTACAAATGTCATGATTTGTTTGCGCAAAAGTTATAGCGTCTAAAAAAATAGGGGATAGATTGATGACATTTTTATTATTTTTCTTTTTTAGTAATGGCGGCGATCTGCGATTTTTATCGTGACTGCAACATTATGGCGGACACATCGGACAATTTTGACACTATTTTGGGATCAATGTCATTTATACAGCAATCAGTACTATAAAAATGCACTGATTACTGTGTAAATGACACTGGTAGGAAAGGGGTTAAACACTAGGGGGCAATCAAGGGGTTAAGTGTGTCCTAGCGAGTGATTCTAACTGTTGGGGGGGGGGGTGGGCTACCACTGATATTACAGCGATCTCTGCTCCTGATGACATGGAGAAGTAGATCTCTGTCATGTCACTAGACAGAATGGGGAAATGCCTTGTTTACATAGGCATCTCCCCGTTCTGTGGCTCCGTGACACGATAGTGGCCCCTGCCAGACATCGAGTCCATGGGACCCGCGGGCACGGTCACGCTGTACGTGGCATGCGCCCGCTAACCCCGGCAATTAAAGGAGATGTATAGGTATGCCCATTTACGCACCGCTGCCATTGTGCCGACGTATATCGGCGTGCAGCGGTCGGCGAGTGATTAAAGGGGATCGGCCCCTTACTCCGATCTGTGATCAGCCGAGTCTCGTTGGCAGGCAGCTCATGCGCGGGAGGACGCCTATTGACGCCCTGCCAGCAATTAAGGCCCATTCTGTAGCCATCATTCGACTATAGCGCGGGCAGGAGGTGGTTAAGCAATGGTGGCTTCCATAGATTTCATATGCCGGTGTTTATATAGCAGATCAGAGGAAATGATGACACATAATTGCAGTCACACTTTGTTTTCATTAGAAAATGTGTCTCTTCCTGTGAATTTGTCCGGTTTTTGAAAATCTTTAATTTGTTAATGTATGTAGAGGATTTCATCTTTCTCCACAGACTTATCATATCACTCCTTATCCAATCCTTTCCCCATAGGACCTCGTCAGGTTTAGTTGATGTCTGTGCCCCCATTGGGTGGATTGCTCTTCACTTCCTTGCCATTTGTCAGACTAAACAGGAAATATGGGAGTTCAGAGAGATACAAATTTGGAAGGTATTTGAATTTTCCAATGTAGTTCTCACCCCCAAAGGAGCCACTAAGTCTTGTTGGGTCCACCTTGCCTGTCTAGGGATGAACAGTTCCCATTGGTTCCAAAGCAGTTCCAAAGCATTTACTGACCCACCACTGGTGATCGATTGAATGACTTCCACAATGTTGCTTATGGAGAATTTATTTAGAAACTTTGACTGAGGTTTAGGGCAAAGGATACCCCTCATGTCACTGCATTCTCTCCGTTTCCACAGGTAAAGAAATTTTAAGGTAACCCGCCATCTTGTGAATTTAAGGTCCTTGCTATAGAGTAGATATAAACGTCAGACGAGGTCCCAGCTATCCTTCAACTTCTTGGGAACCTCCAGTTTAAAGTTCCTGCATGGTGCTCCTTTCCCAGGCAGAGCTTTACCCCATCCCTGGGAAAGACCACATCCACTACGACAGTGTGTGCTAGACTATGGCCCTGACCAGGACCGTTTTTAAGGCAGAGCAAAAGGGGCAGCTGCCCATGGCCCCATAATTGTTGTGGGGTCCAAAGCAGCCACCTCATACTTGCCAGCTATCCCCATTTAAATTCCATTATGCCTTGAAGATTTAGTCCCGTGCTGTGTCCTGATATCTCAGTGTAAAGTTCTGTTGCTGCGGCCCAGCTCTGCCCTATTGTTATGTACAGATGACTTACCTGCAGACCCTGTGTTTACATGTAAATAACCTGCATTGATACATAAATAAGCACGGAGTGCGGCATTGATATGTAAATAGAGGCGGCATTCATATGTATATCATGTCCCCCTGAAGTCATATCTTCTGCTGAATGCTGCCCACTGGGGAGGTAAAGGGGCATGCTCGAAAGTCTTGTCTACAACTATAGTCATTCAGAATAACATCAACCTGTTCAAAAAAGTAAGTAAGCAAATTGGAGGTGGATACCTTCTTCAAAAGAACATGGTGCCACAACACCTTGAATTTTAGTGCATGTGAATACGTATTGGTGGCCAGTGTGGAAACTCCTCTTTATATTGGTAATCGTTAAAAAAAAGGGCCAAACTTGCATTTGTGGACAATTTTGAATCCTCCCTTACATTGGTGGTCCTCCCTTAAATTGGTGGTGGTGAGTGTAAATCCCCCTTGCACTGATGTCCTGTGTAGAAATCCCCCTTTATTGGCTGTTGATGTAAAATCCCCCATTACATTGGTTGTCAGTGTAAATTCTTCATAACATTGGTGATCAATGTACATTTCCCTTTACATTGGCGGTAAATGCAGAATTGGCCCTACACTGGTGGTCAGTGTAAATCCCCCTTTACATTTGTGGTCAGTGTAAATCCCCCTTTACATTTGTGGTCAGTGTAAATCCCCTTTAACATTGGTGGTCGTCGTAGAAGTGTCACCTTACATTGGTGATCAGTACAAATCTCCTCAACAATGGTTGTCAGTGTAAATTCCCCCTTACATGGAGGCCATTGTATATTCCCCCTTACACTGGTGGTTGGTGTAAATCATGGGTGCGCAACCTGTGGCCCTCCGGCTATTGTAGAACTTCAAGTCCCATCACGTCCCTTGGGAGTCATGCTTGCAACTGTTAGTGGGTTGCAATGCCTCATGGGACATGGAGTTCTGCAATAGCTGGAGGACCACAGGTTGAGCATCCATGGTGTAAATGCTCTTATTACATTGGTGTCAGTGTAGAAATCCCTCTTTTCTATTGGTGGGTGGTGTAAAATCCCCCGTTACATGGTGGTCAGTGCAAATTCCCCCTCACATTGATGGTCAGTGTAAATCCCCCCTCACATTGATGGTCAGTGTAAATCCCCCCTCACCTTGGTGGTCATTGTAAATTCCCCATTACATTGGTAGAATCCCCCACTGTATACTTGCCAAAGATTTCCAGCTTTTACAGAATTTGTCACAGCCTACTGCCTCCTAACTAATGGCTTGACAGCTTAGTGTTAGGGGATTCCATAAAGACCAGACTGACTTCTAGCCGCAGGTGGTGACCATCAATTCCCAGCCTGAACCAGTGCACAGAGTTGATGCTGCCCTCCTGAGATCGGGGAAACGTGCAACTACACAGAGGATAAAAGAAAGAGTGCAAAGAAATGTACGGAGCTGGGAAGAAATATAAGCGCAGGGCATACATGACGGGGTGGAAGACACGATCATACTGCAAGGGGTTAAAGAGGGGTTGGTACGGTTTCGGAGAAGTAAATTTCACCCTTACCTGATTGGAGGAGTTAGTGCAGGATAAGGAGGAGCTGGAGGGTTAGGAAGGGAGGACGTAGGAGGCTCAGTTGCTGAAGACAAGTCGGGCTGGAAAGTCCCGCCCTCCCGCCCCCTGAGGAAAAGGTGCTTCAGGCAAAAGGTTTGGCTATTTGGGGTCCTTGACGAAGGCAAAAAAATGGAGGTATTGTTGATAAATACGGTTGGACCCGTCTCAGGTATGGAGTCCTCCTGGTTTGTCAAGTTCAGTCTAGACTACCGGGTAGTAAGGTGGTAGGGGTCTGTGGTCAGTTAGTAAGTCCCCGAGTTGGTGATGCGGCTGGGGACAGAATCTAACTTATACCACGATTGGACTATCCGGTGGACTTAGTCCGGCGGACAAACCGCCATGCTTTGCAGCGGAGGTCCGCCGTACTTTCCGAACGAGCGGATCTTCCCACTCACGACCGGACTTTTCCGGCTGTCCAATATATTATTTTTAAAACTTGTGTTGTGTTTTTTATTTACACTTTTTTCACCAGGTGAATGGCCAGGGGTACAATGTACCCCATACTCATTCACATAGGGAGGGGGGCCGGTATCTGGGGGCCCCCTTATTAAAGGGGGCTCCTGGATTCCGATAAGCCCCCCGCCCGCAGACCCCAACAACAAACGGCCAGGGTTGTCGGGAAGAGGTCCTTGTCCTCATCAACATGGGGAAAAGGTGCTTTGGGGTGGGGGGCTGCAGGGCCCCCCCTTCCCCAAAGCACTCCCCCATGTTGAGGTCATGCAGCCTGGTACGGCTTATGGGGGGGGAGCGCTCTCTCGTCCCCGCCGCCTTTCGTGACCAGCTGGGCTGCGTGCTCGGGATAAGGGTCTGATATGGACTTTGGGGGGACCCCACGTTGTTTTTTCGGCGTAGGGCTTCCCCTTTAAGTCCATACCAGGTGACGAGGCTCGTGAGGTGTCAGTCTCGCCGATGGAGGCTGCGACATTCACTTCCTTTGTTAGTCCCGTCTACCTGGAGCCGAGTTCAAAATGAATGGACTTTACTCCGTGTATGGGCAAGTCCGTTCATTTCAAAGGTACAGCAGACTAGCGCACAGACGGCGGATTGTCCGCCGGAATGCCAAGTCCGGCGGACAATTTTGAGTCAAAACTTCTTTCTAAGGCCGCGTACACACGGGCGGATTGTCTGCCCAACTAAGTCCGTCAGACAATCCGTCAGACAGTCCGTTCAAAATTTGAATGAACGGACTTGACCACACACGATGAGCAGACAGTCCGCTGAAAGCGTGCGCGATGACGTGTACAGCACGTACGACGGGACTAGAAAAACGACGTCCAATACACTGCAATGCAACCTTCGGCCGTGTAAATCCTTTCTGAGCATGCGCCATACTTAGTCCGTCCAACTTGCCTACACACGAGCGGACTGTCCGCTGAAACCAAGTTTGGACGGACAAAATCAAGTTTGAACGGACAAAATTACGGAAATTCCGTAAGACTTTGTTCGTCAGACAGTCCACTGAAAAAGTCCGCTGAAGCCCACACACGAGCGGATTGTCCGCTGAAACACGGTTCAGCGGACTAAGTTGGACAGACAATCCGCCCGTGTGTACGCGGCCTAAGTTTCTTTTTGGGAAAAAAAAAGTCCACCAGAGCCCACACACGGGCGGCATTAGAGGTACCACAGATTCCAAAAAGTTTGGGATTGGTGTCGTCAAGGATCTGCAATCTTCTTTCATATAAGGTTTATGGTTAAATATGTTTTTGAGTTAATAAAGGGCCAAGCGGCCAGTTAAATCCAACACAGTGTCCGTGTCATTAATGGGAAAGGAGGGCAAAGGTTGGGTTGGCTACATAATTGAGTTGGGGCAGTAAGTTTTCTAGACTACCCTAGTCAAGGCCTAGTGCATTCTTCACAGCACTTTCTTAAAGGATAAAAGAGCGCATACTCACAAAAGCAAGTACTTTACATTACTATATACATAAGCTAACCTCCGTTACCTGGAAACCACCATCAGGAACTATACCAACGATAGTTCCCGAATTCTTTCTTCGGCCATATCTTCCTTCCCTTGCACAGACCAACGCCCGCCACTGCCACGACTGTCCACCTTCTGAACAAGCTGTCTGAAATGAAAAGAAAACAACAACCTGCGCTATATACATGGGCCACCAACTTATAGGGAGGGAGGGTGGGAACTTTCCCCAACGCTTCCGGTGACTCACCGCACGCTGGGTTTCCATTTACCACCTCCCCCACCCCTCCCCCTCGGCACCATAATACCTCCCCTTGTCTTCTGGCTTGCCCCATTGTTAACTCCGTCATGTCCGCCCTCCGTCTATTTTTTGCATGCATTTTGCTATGGGCTCTCTTTATTATAGGAAGACAAGAAATCCAACATACACCCTCCTTCCATGCAGGATCATAAATATTCATACCCTCTTCCAGCTGGTACCACTGGCAATAAACCATCTAGCAGCTGACCAGGAGGACATCAATATTCATAACTCATCCTCGCTGAATCTCTTTGCAGTATGGAAATGAACATGACTAGGGCAGCCAGAAACTTACTACCCCCAAACAACACATGCACAATGCCTTACCATTACTATTGAATAATGACTCTGACACCTTCTTGGATGTAAATGGCCAGTTCGGCCTTTATTAATAAAAAACAAATAAAACTATAACCTTTATTTAAAATATTCCAGCTCCAATCAAAATACTTGGTTGCCGGTCCCTGATGATCCCCCTTCAACTTTTTGAGTCTGTAATACCTTTTTAGTTAGCATCAGTCCCCAGCCACCAAAATTGCCTTGAGGACTCACTAACTGACCACATACCCCCACCAACTTATTACCCGTTATGCTGCGTACACATGATCAGATTATCCGGCGGACTCAGTCCGGTGGACAACCCGCCAGACTTTGCAGAGGAGGTCCACCGGACTTCCCGAACGAGCGGACCTGCCCACACACGCCCACTTTTCCGGCGGACAATCCGCCGGACTATGGCGGTTGTCCGCCGGACTTTTGAAATGAACGGACTTGCCCACATACGGAGAAAAGTCCGTTCATTTTGAACGTGGCTCCAGATAGACAGAACTAGCGAAGGAAGTTAATGTCGCCACCTCCATCGGCAAGATTGACACCTCACAAAAAACGACATGGGGGTCCCCCCAAAGTCCATAGCAGACCCTTATCCGAGCACGCAGCCTGGCCGGTCAGGAAAGGGGGTGGGGACAAGCGAGCGCCCCTCCCCTCCTGAGCCATACCAGGCAGCGTGCCCTCAACATGGGGGGTGCTTTGGGGAAGGGGGGCCCTGTGGTTCCCCTTTAAATCCATACCAGATCACGGGGCTAGCGAGGTGTCAATCTCACTTCCTTCGCTAGTTCCGTCTACCTGGAGCCACGTTCAAAATGAACAGACTTTTCTCTGTGTGTGGGCAAGTCCGCTCATTTGAAAAGTCCGGTGGACTAGCGCACAGACGGGCGGATTGACAATTTTGAGTCAAGACTTCTTTCTAAGTCCGCCGGACTTTTGGGAAGAAAAAGTCAGCCGGAGCCCACACACGGTCGGATAGTCCGCCGGACTCTGGTCCGCCAGACAAAATCCGCCCTCTAGTCCGATCGTGTGTATGCGGCATTAGTCTAAACATGTTTTTTTAAGTGTAATGCCGCGTACACACGATCGGACATTGCTCCAACGTTTGTTGCGGCATTCCAGAATAGGGAAGACTTATCCTGGTGGATTCATAACTCTGTGACGAGTCTAAAAGACCTTGTTGTATGACTATGTAGACCTCTCACACTCCAATGCCGCGTAGACACGATCACACATTCCGACAACAAAATCTATGGGTTTTTTTCTGACGGATGTCGGCTCAAACTCAAGTTCACTAGCCAGTGCGGCTCTTCTGCTGGATTCCGAGCATGCGTGGAACTTTGCGCGTCGGAAATAGTGTACGCACAATCGGAAAATTTGAGAACCAGATCTCAAATTTTGTGCGACGGGAATTTCCGATGGAAAATGTCCGATGGTATGGAACCTGAAATGTTATCTCACTAATGTACAAAGATTTGCTGGAAAAGTTATTTCCATAATTTGTTACGGGAAATGGTTGGTAGACATATTCGATTGTTTTATTCTTCTGTACAAGCCGCATTCCTTAAATAAAGAGTTTAAAAAAGAAAAAGAAAATGTCCGATGGAGCCTACACACGCTCGGAATGTCTGACAAAAAGCTCCCATCGAACATTTTCCGTCTGAAAATCTGACCGTGTGTACGGGGCATTAGGTTCGGCAGAGAAAGGATGTCCATGTTAAAAATATTTACAGATTGATGGAGAGAGGACTATCTCTCTCTCTCTCCCATACAGGATGTCATGTATCTGATGGGAGATTGGGATGAGGAGGGCAGCCTCTCTCTGGATGTGATGTGAGGCAGATGGTGATGTGGTATAGGAGGTACATGAGTGCCGGAGGGGGTTCCTGGCAGAACTTCATACCAGAGATGCCAACTGGTTGGAATCAGCAGGATGTGCAGGCAGGATAATCATATAAGCAGTTGGTGGGGCCATAGGATGATCCAGCAGAAGTTAAAGAGGAACTCCAGCTTGGCAGTCCCTTGGACCCCTATCCGGTTCTCCAGTGTGTGTGGGTAAGAAATTGAAATAAATAGAAGCACCCTACCATTACTGTTCAGTTTCTAGCTAAATAATTTCCCAGGGTCCATCGATATCCAAATTGTCTCCTATGGCATTCCGCCATTGTTTGAAGGTCACAGTATCCCCCCATCATTTGAAGGTCAGAATAAAGGACAGTATAGCTCCCCCCATCCCCCCATCTCACTGCTTGAGCATTGAGGGATTTCCAACCAATGGAGTGGTTTTAGGTACCCAGAAAATTCTAGTGAAGTGGATTCCCAATGACACCACTGCCAATATTTGGTATTAGTCTGAAAATTGACAACCTGTTATTTTTGTCACAGGAAATTATCTAGCGCCAACAATTTACACAACGCTTTACATATTGTACATTCGTATTGGTCCCTGCCCTCAAGGAGCTTACAATCTAAGGTTCCGATCTCTCATACACTCACATTCTAGGAAAAATATAGACAGAGAGCCCGCAGCAAGACAGAGAAATAGGCGGAGGGCGGGCATGACAGGGTTAACTGGGGAAGACGTCCTGTGTCCTGAAGGGGCGTTGCCATGCAGAGGCTGGGAGGGGAGGAGCAGTGTTAATGTGTTAGAGTGGGCAGCTCCTCCCCTCCTCAGTCTGCAGGGAAACGAGCTTGAGCTGGGAGCTGCAACATGGTGGCCGTGGAGGACCTTTTCGCGCGGCTGAAGGCCGAATCGGCATCCCGCGGACCGGGATGGCTTGAGGCGAGGCTGGCGGCGGCGCTGGGTGAGGTACCCCCGGTGGCCGAGCGGGAAGGTGGCGGGCGGGCGCGAGTGCGGCGCTCCCGGCCGCCGGCTCGCTTTGCACCGGACCCCCCTTCCCCCCCCGACCTGGGACACGTGGAGGCAGCAGCAGGGATGGCAGGGGACACTCGGGCCCGCCCGCGAAACGCGCGGCGCGGCCTGCGGAGCGGCCAGGGGGGACTGTGGAGCTGGGGAACCATGGAGCTGGTGAGAGCCAGGTGGGGGGGGGGGGTGCTGGAAGTTCACGGCCGGTGGCGGATGGGAGCAGGAGGCCCAGGACTGTGCGGAGGGCCCCACCTCATGGCCTGGAGACGGCGGGGGCGGGGCTGGCATCGGGGACGCCCGGGAGGATGGCTGCCGGGAGCAGGGGACTGACGGCAGGTGGCGCTCCTGGGGTTGATGGTCGGCAGCCGTCCCCTCCTATGGGATGGCGGGCTGTGGCGGACGGCGGAGAGACGGCGGCTGCCTGCAGTGGTCTGGGGCGGCACTGCGATCGAAGGCAAGCTGGCCCTGGCAAGTCCTCGTGGAAGGTCGGCAGGCGGATCTGGCGGGTTGCAGAAGACCAGGGAGCTCCGCGGATCCCCGACACCCAGTGACGTTTCTGATGGATGGCAGCCGGCAGGTGAGGCGGAGTTGGCGGACGGAGGAGGGAGAATTGTCGCAGTCGGAGGACGAGGGACGGCACAGCATTCCGACGGCAGTGGACCCGGGACCCTCGGCTGGTGGGACTCCATCCAGGCAACACGGTGAGTCCGCTTATGTTTGTTATCCTATGTCTGGCAATGTGGGGGGGGAGGCGGGTGGGGGTCGGGTGGTTTGCGGGGTGGCCGGAGGGGGCCGCGCCCATTGCGCCGACCGCGGCTGTCACGGACCGCGCGGCGGCGGATGAGGGGTTGAAAGGTTTTCTGGCGGGTTTGAAGGAGCTGGTCCATCGGTTCGAACCAGGAGTGGGCGGGGCTGGGGCCCCGGTGTCGGCTTGGGTGGCCCCGGGAACGGGGAATGGGGTGGACGTTGGGGGCGGGGGGGGTCGACGATGAGGGCTGCGGAGCCGGCGGTGCCTGCCGCCGTAGTGGCTGCGGTGGCTGACCTGGGGGCGGGTTCGGCACCCGCTGGGGGTGGGACGGCTTCGGAGGCCTCCAAAAAACAGGACTTGGTCCGTTTAGCGGATGCGGCGAAATGTGAGGTATATGTTTGCTTCGAGGGGCCCCTCGGGGCTCATCTGAAGCCTGAGGTCCGCGAGAAGATCTGGAAGGGTGAGTATGTGGAGATCTTCGCCCTGCTGCCGCTGGAGAAGTTCAATCTGGATAGGGTGAAGCCGGAGGATCACAAGAAGGAGGATGAGGAAAAGCGGCGGTACAGGCTCATTCCCAGGACGTTTACCAATTGGTTGCAGGCGTTCACGATTTTGGCTAGTGTGATAGGCGAGAGGAACCCAGAGCACTGCTCGGCGCTGTTTTGCTACTTGGACGCCGTGGGAGAAGCCTATCGGGTCTACGGGGGAACGGCATGGTTGCGTTACGACGAACAGTTTCGTCAGCGGAGGGCGATTCGCCCGTCCTTACGTTGGGATCATAAGGACATCAGTCTTTGGATGCGCCTTATGACTTCAGCGCGGTCGACTGGCCAGTTTTTTCCAGGCGGGGCCGGTGGGTCCACTAACCCCGGACAACCGGCCACAAGGAAAAAAGGGGTGTGTTGGCAGTTTAACGAGGGGTCCTGTAGGTTCGGGGGGTCGTGCAAGTACAAGCACGAATGCACTGGCTGCGGTGGGGGTCACCCTTCGTCCCGCTGTTTCAAGCAAGGAAAGGGCAAGTCCGGTGATGCGGCTGGAAAAGGGGAAAACTCTGGTGAAAGTGGGAAAGATGCTGCCTTTTCTCGATAGGTATCCGGATCGGGAAGTGGCGCAGTTGCTGGCCCGGGGGTTTGCGGAAGGTTTTCATATTCCGGCACAACTGGGGGTGGCACCCCCTTTGGCTCGTAATCTGCGTTCGGCGTTGGCTCACGCCGAGGTGGTGTCTGCGAAACTGGAAAAGGAGGTGGCTTTGGGGCGCATGAGCGGCCCCTTCCCGACGGCGCCCATTCCAGATTTGGTGGTGTCTCCCTTGGGTGTGGTGCCCAAAAAGGAGCCTAATAAATTTCGGCTCATTCATCATCTTTCGTATCCAAAAGGGGGATCGGTGAATGATGCTATTGACCCTGAGATTTGCGCGGTGTCTTATACGTCCTTTGACGCGGCAGTCTTTTGGGTCCGGAAGTATGGGAAGGGGGCATTGATGGCTAAGACCGACATTGAGGTGGCCTTCCGGCTGCTCCCGGTCCATCCGGACAGCTTCCGATTGCTGGGTTGTCATTGGCAGGAGGGGTTCTACGTCGATAGATGCCTGCCCATGGGATGTTCCATATCGTGTGCTCTGTTTGAGAGGTTCAGCTCTTTCTTGGAGTGGGTGGTGCGGGACGTCGCGGGATTGAACTCAGTGATCCACTATCTGGACGACTTCCTCTGCGTGGGCCCGCCTGCTTCGGAGTTGTGCGCGATACTGTTGGCTACGCTGGAACACGTTGCGGACAAGTTTGGCGTTCCCTTGGCTCCGGACAAGACGGAGGGCCCGCGGACGGTGTTGAGCTTCTTGGGCATTGTGCTGGACTCGGAGAGGATGGAGTGTAGGTTGCCGGAGGAGAAACTGCAGGCGCTCCAAGCGGAGATTCGCGGGATGTTGGGATTACGCAAGGTTCCACTTAGGCCGCTGCAATCGCTGCTGGGTAAGCTGAACTTTGCGTGTCGCATACTGCCAATGGGGAGGGTGTTCTGCCGACGGCTGTCGGCCAGTACTGCTGGGGCCACCTCGCCCAAGCACTATGTGCGCTTGGTCAAGGCACATAGGGATGACCTTGCGACGTGGCACGCGTTCCTGGCTGATTTCAACGGCAGGGCGCTGTGGATGTCGGGCCCGGTCAGCAACTTTGATCTGGAACTGTACACGGATGCGGCGGGGTCGGCGGGCTTCGGTGCCTTTTTTCAGGGCAAGTGGAGCGCGGGGCCTTGGCCGGCTGCGTGGAAGGAGGCGGGCCTGGTTAAAAACATGTTGCTGCTGGAGCTTTTTCCGGTGGTTTTGGCGGTCGAACTGTGGGGGGAGGCTTTCCGGAATCTGAAGGTGCGCTTTCATGGGGACAATTTAGGGGTGGTGCAGGTGATCAACAAGGTGTCGGCGGCATCACGTGTTTATTTATGCTGTGCACATTCCAGGCGTTGAGAACGTCATCGCTGATGCTTTGTCTCGCTTCCAGTGGGACAGGTTTCGGGAATTGGCACCGGGGGTGGAACAGCAAGGGGTCCCTTGTCCGGAATGGCTGTGGAGGATTGTCTTGGACGAGTAACGGGCTGGATACGGCGGTCGGTGAGCGAGGCGACATGGTCCGCATACAGCAGGGTGTGGAGTGAGTGGGCTGCGTTCATGCAGCAGGCCACGGGGGGTCAGGAGGAACAGGATCTACGCTTGTTGGTTGTTTATTTTGTGGCCAGGAACTTTGAGGCTGGGGTGTCTGCGTCCGGGCTTACTAAAAAATTGGCTGGGTTGGCGTTTTGGTTCAAGCTCAAGGGTTTGCCGGACGCGACAAAGGATTTCTTGGTCAGTCAGGCCATGAAGGGTTATCTGCGTTCTCAGGTCCGGAGGGATTCTAGGCGCCCGGTTTCGTTCGAACTTTTGGGCCGGTTGTTGGAGCAGGTGGTGGGGGCCTGTTCGTCGCCCTACGAGGTGGTTTTGCTCAGAGCGGCTTTTGCTTTGGCATTTTTTGGGGCTTTGCGGGTTAGCGAGCTGGTTAGCCCATCGCGGAGCCGGCAGGGTGGTTTGGGCTGGGACGCGGTGGTGTGTGAGGTGGACAGGCTGTCCATCCGGGTATGCCGCTCAAAAACGGATCAACAGGGCAAGGGCAAGTCGGTGCAGGTGTTTGCCTTGCCGGGTTCGCCTTTGTGCCCGATTGGGTTGGTGCAAAAATTTTTGACGGTTCGCCCTGCGATCCCCGGGCCATTTTTGGTGCATCAAGATGGGCAATTTCTCTCGCGTTTCCAGTTTTCTGCGATTTTTCAGCGATGCTTGCAGGCCTTGGGTTTGGGGGGGGCAAAAGTTTTCCTCACATTCCTTCCACATTGGGGCGGCCACTGAGGCGGTCCGGTGGGGTCTGGATGAGGCGGCGGTTAAGCGTATTGGGAGGTGGGAATCCAGGAGGTTTCGGTTGTACGTTCGTCCTCATTTGTTGGTTGCGTGAAGTGCTGGGTGGGGGATAAGTGACTGCTTATTGTTGATTGTTGGTTTTTTCTTTGTGTTTTGGTATGTTTTTATATTGATGTTGGGGGTATATATTTTTTTTTTTCTTCTCTTCCTTTTCTTACAGGCGGCCGGCCGGGCAGGGTGTGGATAGTGGGCCACTCATATGTTTGTTGGGGGGCTAGACGGGGAGATGCCCGCCCGGAGGGGTGTCAGCTTGGGTTTTCTAGGCAAGAGGCATTGATACGCTGGCTGGGGTTGCCGGGCATGCTGTGGGGCAGGGCGGTGTCGGAAGTCCACCGTTTTGCCCGCTGGGACGGGCCTCCGGATGTGCTGGTGCTGCACGTCGGTGGCAATGACCTGGGGGTCAAGACCATGCTGGATCTCATCAAGGAGATCAAGTTCGATTTTTGGCAGCTACGCCTTGCTTTTCCACACATGGTTATTGTGTGGTCTGACATGGTGGCCAGGACAGCATGGCGGTTCGCAAGGTCGATAGACCGGCTGAACAGGGCCCGAAAAAAGGTCAATAAGGAAGTTAGTGGTTTTGTCGTCAGGAATGGGGGTTTGGCTATCCGGCATCTTGAATTGGAAGTGGACACCTGGCGCTACCTGAAGAGGGATGGGGTTCACCTGAACGATGTGGGTACCGATATTTGGTCCCTGGGGATCCAGGACGGGATCCAGCGAGCTGTGAGGGTGTGGCAGGGCATGCAAGGGTAAGGTGTTCCCCTTGCTTGCTGTGGCATGTGGTTGGTCTGTGCAGATGAAGGATTTTACCCCAGGGATGGAAGAGTTCGGGGCCTATCGGTGTTATAGTACCCGTCGGTTGGTGATATATCTAACAGTAGTTTAGCTACAGTGGGTGATCAGGTGCACTGCGGGCAGTGTTTGGCCTCTGAGCTAGTTTGTCAGCTTGAGGTCCGTTATAGTTTGGGTACCGCAGTGCCGTTAATGGTTTATGGTGATTGGTGGGTTATCCTAGCACAGACCAACGGGGAGGAGTTGCAATGTAGGAAGTGCCTTACTACCTGATTTAGTTATGTTAATTTATGTTATTTATGTTATTTATGTTAATTGTTTGAATATTTTTGATAATAAAGAGAATTGGCTGCTACGGCCATGTTTTACTCCAGATGGGTGTGGTCTCAATTTCTGGGGTAATAGATGGGGAGGGGCGTAGCAGTTTTTTAAGAAGGAAAATGTTGGGTCAGTAAGTCACATCAGTTATACAATAGTCAAGGAGCCTGTTAACCTGCCGGCATGTCTTTGGACTCTTGGAGGATATGGGAGTACCTGGGGGAATCCCACGCAAGCAGAGAGAGAATGTGCAAACTCCATGCAGATAGTGTCCTGGTCGGAAGTTAAACCCAGGACCCCAGAGTTACAAGGCAAAAGTGCTAGAAATTATTATTATAGAGGATTTATATAGCGCCAACAGTTTACATAGCGCTTTACAACTTGAGACATTTATTGCCTACTGTACAGGGCTGGACTGGGAAAGAAATTTGGCCCTGGACTTCATCCAGACCGGCCCACTTACATTTTGAGTGTCCCATCAGCAGCCCCTTACATCAGAGTGTCTCAACAGCACCCCCTTACATCAGAGTGTCTCAACAGCGCCCCCTTACATCAGAGTGTCTCAACAGTACCCCCTTACATCAGAGTGTCTCAACAGCGCCCCCTTACATCAGAGTGTCTCATCGGCACCCCCTTACATCAGAGTGTCCCATCAGCGCCCCCTTACATCAGAGTGTCCCATCAGCGCCCCCTTACATCAGAGTGTCCCATCACCAGCCCCCCTTACATCAGAGTGTCCCATCAGCGCCCCCTTACATCAGAGTGTCCCATCAGCGTCCCCTTACATCAGTGTCCCATCAGCGCCCCCTTACATCAGTGTCCCATCAGCGCCCCCTTACATCAGTGTCCCATCAGCGCCCCCTTACATCAGAGTGTCCCATCAGCGCCCCCTTACATCAGAGTGTCCCATCAGCGCCCCCTTACATCAGAGTGTCCCATCAGCGCCCCCTTACATCAGAGTGTCCCATCAGCGCCCCCTTACATCAGAGTGTCCCATCAGTGCCCCCTTACATCAGAGTGTCCCATCAGCGCCCCCTTACATCAGAGTGTCCCATCAGCGCCCCCTTACATCAGAGTGTCCCATCAGCGCCCCCTTACATCAGAGTGTCCCATCAGCACCCCCTTACATCAGAGTGTCCCATCAGCGCCCCCTTACATCAGAGTGTCCCATCAGCAGCCCCCTTACATCAGAGTGTCTCATTAGCAGCCCCCTTACATCAGAGTGTCCCATCTGCAGCCCCCTTACATCAGAGTGTCCCATCACCAGCCCCCTTGCATCAGAGTGGCCCACTGAGCCATCGGCCCACCGGGAAACTCCCTGTAGTCCCAATGGCCAGTACATGCCTGCTACTGTATATCTGGAATAATATCCAGTATGGGCAGTGATGTCACGGGGGAATCCCTTTTCCAGAATTCCCAAAATCTTGGGAAACAACAATAATAAATATACCCCAAAACGTTCTTCTCCTTGTGATCCTCACATCAGCAGATGGGAATAATAACTTGCGGTCTTTGCTGCTAAAGGCAGAAGAACCAATCGCCAGCTTTCCTACTTCTACAGCGAGGATAAAACACAAGAATATAGACAACTGGAAGGGACAAATACCCACTGATGGCATTTTAGTTTGGGGACGGCTTCTTGCCTGATTAAAAAACAATTTCACAAGAAACCTGCAGGAAGGAAGTCGGTTTGTTACCATAATAGTTGTGTAAATTATGGTAAGAATACATTTTAATCATCATTTGATACTCTGAAATTTTCCGAGGAGGAGGAAGGTTCTTCTCTCCATCTGCTGCAGACTGGTAGAGGTAAGACCGGCCATGGAGAAGTCCTCCCACCACGGATGGGAGATGGAAGAGTGAGAGGAAGAAAGTGAAATAGAAAGGGGAAAGAGGAGGAAGGAGAATGAGGAAAACAAAAGGAGGAAAAAATTGGGTTAGATATAAAGGTAGACAGGCAGAGAGAAGAAGAGGCAAGAGATATAAGAAGATGACATAAAAGTATGAAAGGTGAGAGGACCCTGGAGGGAATGACAATGGAGAGTATATACAGGAGAGGAGTGTGGAGGGTATGACAAAGAGGGTGGGTGCAAAAGAGGAATTTGGGGCATGTAATGAAAAGTGGGTGTTGGAGAGGGCTGTGGTGGCTATGACCATGGACATTGAGTTCAGGAAAGGAGTGTAGAAAGTATGACAGTGGGCAGTAGGTGCAGGAAAGACACAAAGATGTATATTGGGGACAGTATGTACAGGAGAGGAGTGTGGGGAGTATGACAGTAGGTGCAGGAGAGGGCGGTGGATGGTAAGACCTTGGACAGTGGGTGCAAGAAAGGAGTGTGGAGGGTATGACAGTGTGCAGTATATACAGGAGAGGAGTGTGGCGGGTATGACAGTTGGCAGTATGTACAGAAGAGGAGTGTGGAGGGTATGACAGTGGCCATTCTATACAGGAGAGGAGTGTGGAGGGTATGACAGTGGGCAGTATGTACAGGAGAGAAGTGTGGAGGTATGACATTGGCCATTCTATACAGGAGAGGAGTGTGGAGGGTATGAAAGTGGGCAGTATGTACAGGAGAGGAGTGGGGGGGGGGGGTACAACATTGAGCAGTATATAAAGGAGAGGAGTGTGGAGAGTATGAAAATTGGGCTAATTTTACTGTTTCGTTTTTTTTAAATTCATGTGTAACTCCTCCCAAAAACTTGTGTTTAAAACACTGCTGCACAAATAATGTCTAACATAAAATATTGCAACAATCGCCATTTTATTCTCTAGAGTCTCTGCTAATATATATATATATATATAAAATGTTTGGGGGTTCCAAGTAATTTTCTAGCAACAAATATTGATTTTAACTTGTAAACACCAAATGTCAAAAATAGGCTTAGTCATGAAAGGGATAAAGGAGAGGAGTGTGGAGGGTATGACAGTGGGCAGTATGTACAGGAGAGGAGAGGAGTGTGGAGGGCACAACATTGAACAGTATATAAAGGAGAGGAGTGTGGAGAGTATGACAGTGGTCAGATCATGCAGGAGAGGAGTATAGAGAATATGCCCATGGACAGTGGGTGCAGGAGAGAAGTGGGGGGGGGGGGGGTATGGCAGTGGACAGTTTGTAAAGGAGGATAGTGTGGGGGGAGGGGGTATGACAGTGAGAAATACCTAACTGTGCTACACAAGCTTGGTGCACCCTCTGTATATTTTTTTTTTTAAGATATTTTTATTAGGTTTAAGATAAACCAACAGACCAACAAAAAACAATACGCAAATGCCAAACAAAACTTGGGCAGTGATTGGCATACAGCATCGCATACAAATACTGAGCTCATACAGTTGAGAGACAGATGATAATACATTGATTAAGTATGTAGGAGCGTGGCAAGTCAAAGTCAAGTCTGAGCTGATAGAAAGATTTAAAGCCTTGTGCAGTGTATAGGTGACAGAGATATTTAACCCCTTTGGAGTACCAACATTTAGGGTAGGGTAAGGAGTTCCTGTAGAGTGGGGTTGAACCATAGAGGTTTATTGGGGGATACCGACCATGTATGCCGTGTTATTTTGGTAGTGATGTATCGGAACAATGACAGGGATGTAGCCAGCATAGAGGTGCCAAGGCAGGGTGGGACTTTGCCCCTATAAACAATATTGTGAAGGGTTTCCATGCAAGACGCAATAGCTCCCTCAGTGGTGGTACAAGCATTTGCCGCTACTGGGTGTAGCCAATCATGGACATGCACCAACTGAGATGCTAGAGAGTACAGAAAGAAATTTGGAAATGCCAAGACTGCCAAGTGTGTTGGCAACCTTAGTGTCTCAAGTGCCACTCTGGGGGATCTGCCATTCCACAGGAACGTTGTACAGATCATGTCTATACGTTTGAAAATAGATTTAGGTATTTTGCATGGGGAGTTAGCCAGGATGTATAGTTATTTTGGTAAATAGATCATTTTAAGGGTATTTTCCCTCCCCATAAGATCTAGGGGCAGGTCCATCCACTGTTTAGTTTGCTCCTTTAAGTGAGTTAGTAGCGGGTCTAGGTTATTGGTAATGTAAGTGGATAGAGGCGTCTGCACCAGACCTCCTAGATACCTAAAAGAGGACACCACCTGCAGATTAGAGTCCGGGTGGATCTGAGAAATTGCGTCTGAGTCCAAGGGAAAAAGACTGGATTTGTCCCGATTCACCCTGAAGCCAGAGTACTCTCCAAATATATTGATCTCAGATAACAGTGATTGGAGTGACACATTGATATCTGCCAGGTACACCAAGGTGTCATCCGCATAGAGCGAGATTCGTTCATCAATGGTGGCAATGGGGAGCCCCTTTATTGATGGAGAAGAGAAGATGTGTACCGCTAACGGTTCCATGGCCAGGGCAAAGATTAGGGGGGGCAATGGACACCCCTGTCTAGTGCCCCTAGTGATTGAGAAGGACTCTGTGACAGAGGAGTTAACCCGGATACGGGCACTCGGGGAAGCATATAGGAGTTTTATTCACGCCACCATGCGGGGGCCAAAGCCCGAAAGAGGTACGGCCATTCCACACTGTCAAATGCTTTGCATGTATCAAGGGATACTATGGCTCATGTGGGGGGACAGTCATGTGGGTACTGCAGATTTTGGAACAGTCTGTGGATGTTCATTCTGGTGGACCTTCCAGGTATAAAGCCCCCCTGGTTACTATTGTCCAAAGTCGTAACTACAGCATTTAAACTATTTGCCAACACTTTGGCCAGGATCTTAACATCCATATTTATGAGGGATATTGGGCGGTATGATTCCCATTTAAGTGGGACCTTGCAGGGCTTTAGTAAAAGTATAATCAAGGCTTCTCGCATAGTTGGAGGGAGGACCCCGATATCCAAAGCTTCGTTGTATGTTCATAGAAGAAATGGGCATAGTAAATCTTTAAACTGTGTGTACCATTCATTTGGATAGCCACCCAGACCGGGGGTTTTGTGAGCAGGCATTTGTGAAATGGCTACTGCAATCTCTTCAACTGAGATAGGTGTCTCCAACTCATCTCTCTACACAGTTGTAAGGGAGGGGAGAGATATATCAGCTAGGTAGTCATTTAGTTGGGGTTCGGTGTAGTCAGTTCTGGAGGTATATAGGTCTTTGTAGAAATGTAGAAAGGTCTACATTATATCTCCAGGAGTGTCACTGATTTGGCCCTGTATGGTAAGGATACGAGGGATGGATATGGAGGGGCGATCGGGTCTGGTCAGGTATGCCAAGAGACGTCCAGCCTTGTTACTGTGCTCAAATGATTTTTGAGTGGTGTGTAACATGCATTTTTGTGTAAGGTCTAGCAGACGGAGTTCATACTCCCTGCGTCTCTGTAGCCACTTGTCCCTTGTATCAGGGGCCGGGTTAGAGGCGTATGCAGATTCTGCTTGTATCATGGCAGTTTCTAGTTCCCGTAAGTTGCCTATTATTTTTCCATATGACTCCAGTGATGGACATAAAAGGTGCCCCTCAGTGTGGACTTAAATGCTTCCCATTCCGTGGAGGAGGTCTACTGTTCCCAAGTTGTCCTTTCAGTATCCCGTAATGCCCTTCCTACACTCCCCCTGCACTACCCTGTCCTCCAGCCAGTAAGAGTTCAGAAGCCAAATGGCAGGGCCCGAACCCGGGAGGAGGGCAAGTTCCACAGAGAGAGGAGCATAGTCCAAGACTCCTCTGGGTAGGTAAGTAGCTATAGTAACAATGGGAAGAGTATCCGCCATGGCAAATGCCATTTCAATCCGAGACATGGTGTGGAAAGAATCCAAGTGGCAAGAATACTGGCTCACGTCTGGATGCTTCCATCGCTATATATCTCTGTAAGGTCATAAATCTACATCCAATCCAAAAGAGAGGGAAAGGATCTGCCACCCCCCCCCCCCCCAAGCGATCCACACCTGGGTTTAATAGGGCATTAAAGTCCTCCACATAATGTATTGGTCCAGGGGGTCTGGTCAACAGCTGGAGTGACAATTTGGACAGTACTTCCACCGAAAATGGGGGAGGAATATAAATGTTCACGAGAGTAAACGTCACAGAGGAAATTTGTAAGGTAAGTATAATAAATCTCCCATCTGGGTCTGTGTTAACTTGTAAAGTTTCAGCGGGAAGAGATTTAGCTAGTAAAATGGATACCCCCTGGAGTTTTTTGTGTGGGTGAAATGATAAGATTGAGCCAACCATGGATGCCTAAAGCCCCGTACACACGAGAGGACTTATGTCCGACAGACTTCCGAAGGAGTTCTGCCGGAGTTCTGCCGGAGTTCCGACAGAGTTCTGACGGACTTTTCGACTGAGCGGACTTGGCCACACACAATCACACTAAACTCCGATGGATTCGAACGTGATGACGTACGACTGGACTCAAATAAGGAAGTTCATAGCCAGTAGCCAATAGCTGCCCTAGCGTCGGTTTTAGTCTGTCGGAATTGCATTCACACGAGCGAATTTTTCGAAGGGACTGGGTCCGGCGGAGTTCCGTCGGAAAAATTTGAAGCATGTTCCATATTCTAAAGTCCGTCAGACTTTGGCGAATCAAAAGTCCGTTGCAGCCCACACACGATCGAATAGTCTGACGGAATCAGTCCGTCGGACTTTGGATGTTGAAAAGTCCGCTCGTGTGTACGCGGCATAAGTGTTCCCACCTTAGTGCCAGTGAGGTGAGTCTCTTGGAGGCAGATAATATGGGGATGGCATTTTTTTAAAACTGAAAAGACTAGGGACCTCTTTTGAGGTGCATTCATACCGCTAGTGTTCCATGACACTATCTTTAAGGGCTTCGCCATTCTAAGTTATACATCATACCATAGTCACATAGCAATGTAAATGCATTCACATTTAATACCTGATAGGCCGTGCCATCTTGAGCATACCCAATTGCCTTTACAACATAATGTATATTCTTGCCTCTACATAGGCACAAGCTATTATTGGATAAACCAGAAAGAACCAATAAACTGCCCTGGGCAGCAACCTAAAAAAATCTTAAATGACAGTGTCCCAAAAAAAGAGAAAAAAAAACAAAACCTTTGCTTCCCTCCTTGCTCGGCAAACCCCAACATAGCGAGCCTTGGATCCCTGAACTAAAAAACCCTGAAAAACCCCCCTTCGAACCTGGGGGAGGACTGTCCTGTGGCCTCGCCACCAACTGGTACGGGGGTGTAATGGAGTCTAGAGTGACTCCCGAACAGTTCTGCTTATGGGGGAAGTAGCATAGTTCAATAGTAGATGGAATAAATTGCATAGTAAACAACCAGTACATTTTATGGGGGGGCTCAGATCTAATGATAAGAAGGAAGTCCGATCTGTAAGGGTTGAGTGTGACAGGATATAAGTTCTCAGGTCTGCTGTAGGGAAGAGTGGGATATCTTCATGGAAGCCCTAACCATTCCGCAGGGGCAAAGTAGAAGAACTCCCGTGTGTAGGGGAAAAGGTGTCCAGCTCAGGGTAAACATAAATGGGAATTTTAGGGGTTAGAGCCTCAGGCATTAGACAGCTCTGTGCCTTGGTGGAACTCCATATCGGTCATTGAGCCACACCATAGCCTCTTTGGGGTTAGTGTAGAAGTGTGCCTTAACAACATGAATGATGCGCCGCTTGGCGGGGAAAAGCATGGCGTAGGAGAGACCCTCTGTGCGTAGTCGGGCCTTTATTGCCATGAAGGAGGTGCGTTGCCTCTGGACATCCACAGAGAAATCAGGGTACGCTGAAATGGTATTGCCATTGTATTTTAAGGGGCCATTCTCCATGGCAAGATGTAGGATAGCAACCTTGTCTTGGAAGTTGAGGAGCCGTGCAATAATGGAGCGGGGTGGTGCTCCAGAGGGTGGGGGGCGCAGAGGGGTGCAATATGCACGCTCATTCACATGGGAAAAGGATGGTGCTTCAGACCCAAAAATGTCCTTCAGCCATTTATAAAGGAACTTTTCAGGGTGAGGGCCCTCTGCACGTTCAGGGGAATCCAAGGAATCACTGGTTGTTCCAACGTGAACAATTTTCCAAGTCGTCAATTTTGGCACGAAGCACCACCATTTCCCCGGTATGATCCCTCACTGTGGCAGACAGGGGATGGACAACATCCTCAAGGGAGATAATGCGTTCCTCTTCATCTCCTGCTCTGTCTCTTAAGTTTTGTACATCTTGCTTCAGGAGAAAAAAGTCCATGCAGACTGATGCTATCTGGGCAGTTAGTGAGGCTTTACAGTCCTGGATTGCAAGCATAATGGTGGCTAAAGTAGGTTCAGTGGAGGGGGAGCCTGGGCTGGAACTATCCTCACTGTCCATGTGAGGGTCCTGGGACCGCAGCCAGTCAGGCTGTGTGTCTCTATTAGCAGGGGCAGAGTCACTCACCATGTCAGCTTGCTGCTTGTGAAGAGCGACAGTTGGCTGCAGCAGCATGTCATGCTGTTCTGCCTATGTCCCAGTGCCATCTTGCCAGCGGTATCGGGCCCTCTGTCCCGCTGCTGTCTCGATGCTGTCATGGGTGGCCTGTATTTCACCATGGATGCCAGCATGGGTGTCCGCAGAACTTTTTTCAGGGGGGACATCATTTTAGGGTCACCCATGTGCCGCCCCTTTTTGACAATGTAATTTTCACATTGTCATGGTCAGAGACAGCAGGCGTAGTACAGTTCCTAGGATAATTCATGGATAATGGCCGACAGGCCCTCTTACCAGACCCAGCGAAACTACAGCAGTGATGCCTCCAGCTGGATGATCGCTCACTCTGGGTTCCCCGGGGGCGTCTGTGGTCAGTAGTGTAGCATGTCTGTACCCTGGCAGTATCTCAGTCTTTCCCTCTGGTGGTGCTGGGCTGCATGGCTCTCTCTCTGCTGGCGCTGGGCTGCATGGCTCTCTCTCTGGTAGCGCTGGGTAGCATGGCTCTCTCTGTCTGGCACTGGGTAGTGGGGCTCTCTCTCTGGTAGCGCTGGGTAGCGTGTCTCTCTCTCTCTCTGGTGGTGCTGGGAAGCATGGCTCTCTCTCTGGCGCTGGGTAGCATGGCTCTCTCTCTGGTGGTCCTGGATAGCGTGGCTCTCTCTGTCTGGCACTGGGTAGCGTGGCTCTCTCTCTGGTAGCACTGGGTAGTGTGGCTCTCTCTCTCTCTGGTGGTGCTGGGTAGCGTGACTCTCTCTCTGGCATTGGGTAGCGTGGCTCTCTCTCTGGTGGTGCTGGGTAGCATGGCTCTCTCTCTGGCACTGGGTAGCATGGCTCTCTCTGGCATTGGGTAGCTTGGCTATCTCTCTGGTGGCGCTGGGTAGTGTGGCTCTCTGTCTGGTGCTGGGTATCGTGGCTCTTTCTCTGCTCTCCTCTCCTAGTCTCCTTTGATTGGCCCTCAGTTATGGCCAATGGGGAAGGAATGGAGCGGGCAGGAAGCTGGGCGGGGAATCTGGTGAGAGCCGCCGTCTCTTCTCCCTGACTGGAGAAAGGGGCGGCGAGCGGGAGAAACCGCTGACAGCTCGCAGCTCGCCTTTCTCCTTTTCTGCTGGACTGAGCAGGGAAAAGAGCTCACAGTCACACTACACTGATGGGGGGCTTCATAGCTTCTTGATGGTGTCACCTCGCTGGCTGCCTGCACCCTCATAGCAATGCCACTGTGTTGAATGTGCTGGTCTGATCCCTGATTCCAGGGGACGGCACTTGACCCCCCTTGCCCCTACCTGCGGACGCCCATGGATGCCAGCCTGGAATGTTCCCACAGCCGTGGGGAACAATTTGGGACCGGTTTGGAGCAAATCGGGCTCAGGGTGCCTGTAGGATGCCGTTCGGGATTTCGGAATTTCCGACAACAAAAATTTGAGAGCTGAATCTCAAATTTTCCGAAAACAAAATGCGTTGTCGGAAATTCCGAGCGTGTGTAGACAATTTCCGACACACAAAATTCCACGCATGCTCAGAAACAAGCTGAAGGGTCGCACTGGCTATTGAACTTCATTTTTCTCAGCTCGTCGTATGTGTTGTACGATACCGCGTTCTTGACGTTTGGAAATTTCCGACAAGATTTGTGTGACCGTGTGCATGCAAGACAAGTTTGAGCCGACATCCGTCAGAAAAAAATCCAGGATTTTGTTGTCGGAATGTCCAAGTGTGTATACGCGGCATTAGAGAGTGTGAGAGCTCTACACAGTAATACAACAAGGTCTTTTAGACTCATCACAGAGTTATGAATCCACCAGGATAAGAGAGTCAGAGACAGGTGATACAAGGTTATTTTTTATCCCAAACAGCCATTAGAAGTGAAGGGATTGTACTATAACCATGCAAAATGGAACCAATGTGTGATCATCAGGTGTTTTTATTTATTTAATGGGCACCTCTGCTGACAACACATTGGTTCTATTTTGGAGTCCTATCCCCCTTTAGGGTCTTATCTGCCCTTCTGGGTAGTCCAGCTGTCCTTTCCTACTGCTCATCAAGGTCCCAGCTTTACTAGCTGGGGGGGGGGGGGGGGTCTATTCTACTGAGCTTTGCTTGAGATGACTGAAAGACTTCATTTTGAGGATCTGGTCTAGAGAATTCACTGGAGTTGTTTCTGGAAGATATTGGAAGGAGGAATCCAACTATCCAAGGACATTAGTGAGTGTGCTGCTACTACCCCATAGACATTGTTCATGGTGTCCCGGCCACGTTCAGTCCATTATTTGCTTGGACTGGGCTCAGTATCTCTAGGAGGAAGATAAGTGTCCTCAAAATACTACTGAACTTTGTATATGTAGCACTGACCCCAGAAGGAGCGGCTGATTTTGTTGGGCTTACCGTTACCTTCTTGACCTAGTGTATGTCTAGGGGTTTCCCGAGGTAGATGGCCCAAAGGATTGTAGAAACTGACACTGAATCCGCTTTAAGGATTTTTATTTGCAAAAAAGCAGTAGACAAACACAGTCTCTCAATGAGGGTTAGAGGGTTTAGGTCGAAAATTCAGGTACTCTTGGAACTTTTCAAAATAGGAAGTCTCTCACTATAGAAATCCAGCGAATAGCCACTCACAACTGGATTCTCATAGCTACCGGAGAGATCTCCTCTCATTAGTAGTGATGGACGAACTTCCGACGAGATGTTTCGCAAACACGGACCGCGAACGTGGCCGATAGTTCGCGAACCGTAACGTTCGTGGCGGGCCCCATTGACTTCAATGGGAGGCGAACTTTGCAAACCTACAGGTCAAATTTGCAGCCACAAAATAATTAATAGCTGTGCAAACATAGTCCCACCACATGGCCAATGACATAACACATATATGAGGTGAATCTGGGATCGACAACTACAAGCATTCTTTTTATATATGTGAAATTGTGACAATTCAGGACTGTGGAGCGCATGAAGGCAATGGAGGAGAGGGAAGGTCAGGGTAGGCAAACAAGAGGGTGCAGGAGATGATCACCAGCAGCGTGACATACAGCAATGACACCTGCACCGTGATAGAGTCATCTGACACCAGCACCGTGATAGAGAGCACTGACATCAGCAGCGTGACATACAGCACTGGCACCTGCACCGTGATAGAGTGATCTGACACCAGCACCGTGATAGAGAGCACTGACATCAGCAGCATGACATACAGCACTGACACCTGCACCGTGATAGAGTGATCTGACACCAGCACCGTGATAGAGAGCACTGACATCAGCAGCGTGACATAAAGCACTAACAAGAGCACCGTGATATACAGCACTGACAGCAGCACCGTGATAGAGAGCACTGACATAAGCAGCGTGACATAAAGCACTAACACCAGCACCGTGATATACAGCACTGACAGCAGCACCGTGATAGAGAGCACTGACATCAGCAGCGTGACATACAGCAATGACACATGCACCTTGATAGAGTGATCTGACAACAGCACCGTGATAGAGAGCACTGACATCAGCAGGGTGACATAAAGCACTAACACCAGCAGCGTGACATACAGCACTGACAGCAGCACCGTGATAGAGAGCACTGACATCAGCAGCGTGACATACAGCAATGACACCTGCACCGTGATAGAGTGATCTGACAACAGCACCGTGATAGAGAGCACTGACATCAGCAGCGTGACATAAAGCACTAACACCAGCACCGTGATATACAGCACTGACACTAGCACTGTGATATACAGCACTGACACCTGCACCGTAAGAAGCCCAAGGAGGAAGTCAGCATAGCACAGGGATAGTGGGAGCCCCTCATAATGAGCATAGCACAGGGATGGTGGGAGCCCCTCATAATGAGCATAGCACAGGGATGGTGGGAGCCCCTCATAATATGCACAGCAGAGGTACAGCCCCAGGAGGAAGTCAGCACAGCACAGGGATGGTGGGAGCCCCTCATAATAAGCAGCCCCAGGAGGAAGTCAGCAGAGCACAGGGATGGTGGGAGCCCCTCATAATAAGCAGCCCCAGTAGAAATATGACACCGCTCAACCTCTTCAAACAGGAGGGTACGGGCATATAGTACGGTGTGCTTTTTTTGGACAAGGAAGTGAGCCAAATGAAGAAGGAAGGTCTGTGTGCTTGATTAAAAAAATTGTTTATAGACATATACATGGTCTATTGGTCACATGTGTTGAATTCCTCCGAGATCCATGCCTCATTCATTTTTAGAAATGTGAGGTAGTTAACACTGTCGTGAGCTAAGCGAGTACGCTTATCGGTCACAATCCCCCCTGCTCCGGACAGGACACTGGATGAGGGGCAAGCCAACAGTTCGATTGCAAATTGGGCAAGCTCTGGCCAGAGGTCAAGCCTGCCCACCCAGTAGTCCAGGGGTTCATCACTCCTCAGAGCGTCCACATCGGCCGTTAACCCGATGTAGTCGGACACCTGACGGTCTAGGCGTTCCCTGATGCTGGATCGACACCTGTCGATGGGTCGGCTGAAAGAATGACCTCATATCAGAAGTCACCAACACATCTTCAAACCGGCCTCTTCTTGCAGGCGCTGTTTTATTGGTACCCGCAACTCCTTCTCTGGGAGTGGGAATTGCTCCTCTGCTAGCACACGCAAAAGCAGAATGCAGCATTTCTCGAAGCAAGGCCTGGAAGTGCTCCATTCTGACAGCCCTCTGTGATGGTGGTAACATTTCCACCATTTTGTGTTTGTACCGGGGGTCTAAGTACGTTGCCACCCAGTACTGGTCCTTGACCCTTATGCTTTTTATACGGGGGTCCCTATTAAAACACTGGAGCATGAAGGCCCCCATTTGTACTAAAGTGGAAGCGGTGTGGTGGCCTGGCTCCTGCTCATCATCCAGGATAATGTCGTCCTCTTCATTCTCCTCTCCCCATCCACGCACAACAACAGGGATCCCAGAAAGGGTTAAAGCATGCTCTTCTTGCCCCTCCTCATCCACCCCGCCACCATCCTCCTCTGACTCCTCTTCAGACTCCTGTTGTTCACTTGTCTCAGATAGAGTAGCCCCCCCTGGGAATTCATCCAGCGTTGCGACTTCCTCATCTTCCCGCTCCTGCTCCTCCACAGCTTGATCAATGACACGACGCAATGCACGCTCCATAAAGAAGGCATAAGGTACCATGTCACTGATGGCGCCATGGCTGCGACTGACCAGTTTGGTGATCGCCTCAAATGGGCACAGAAGTCTGCATGCGTCGCGCATGAGCAGCCACTGGCGAGGTGAAAAAAACCCCAGCTCCCCAGAACCTGTTCTGCCGCAGAGTTCATACAGGTAGACGTTAACTGCACGTTTCTGCTGGAGCAGCCTATCAAGCATATAGAAGGTTGAGTTCCATCGCGTCGGGCAATCGCAAATAAGACGTCTGACCGGCAGATTGTGTCGCCGCTGAATGTCAGCAAGGCGAGCCATGGCCGTGTAAGATCTTCTGAAATGGGCCGAGATTTTCCTTGCCTGCCGCAAGATGTCCTGGACCCCAGGGTATTTGACAACGAATCGCTGCACGACCAAGTTTAAGACGTGTGCCATGCATGGCACGTGCGTAATTTTGCCCTCTTTCAATGCGCTAAGCAGATTGGCACCGTTGTCACACACCACTTTACCAACTGTCAAATTGAGCGGTGTTAGCCACTGATCTGCCTGTGAACGCAAAGCTGAAAGGAGTGCCGGGCCAGTGTGGCTCTTGGCTTCCAGGCACAACAGACGCAGCACGGCATGGCAACGTCTCACCTGGCATGTCGAATAGGTTCTGGGGAGCTTGGGCGGCGCAGCGGAAGAGACGCTAGCAGTGGAAAAGGAGGAGTCAGCCGAGGAGGAGAGGGAGGAGGATGGAGTAGGAGGAGGAGGAGGAGAAGAGCTAGGCCTGCATGCAATCCGTGGCGGTAAAACCAAATCTACACGGGTGCCACGGGTTACATGCTTGACGGCCGTCAGAAGGTTCACCCAGTGGGCAGTAAAAGTGATATACCTTCCCTGCCCGTGTTTGCTAGACCACGTGTCTGTGGTCAGATGTATCTTGGCACCGACACTGTGTGCCAGAGATACATTCACTTGCCGCTGAACATGGCCATATAGCTCTGGGATGCCCTTCTCTGAGAAATACTTCCTTCCTGGGACCTTCCATTGTGGTGTTCCAATGGCCACAAATTTGCGAAAGGCCTCCAAGTCCACCAGTTTATATGGCAGTAGTTGGCGGGCTATGAGTTCTGACAAGCCAGCCGTCAACCGTTGGGCAAGAGGGTTATCTGGCGTCATCATTTTTTACGCTCGAACATTAGGCCCACGGAAGCCTGCCTTTTTGCAGAAAAACGTGAGCTTGGCGTGATGGAAGGTGGAGTGGAGGACAATTGTGAGGAGAGAGGAGAAGGAGAAGTAGAAGACGAGGCTGGACGGTGAGAGCCTGGAGTGTGGCTTTGTGGGTTCCATTGCTCCCACTCGGCTCGGTGATGGCTGCTCATGTGCCTTCTTAAGGCGGTCGTCCCTAGGTGAGAGTTGGGCTTACCGCGACTAATGCATTGACTGCAAAGATTGCAGATGGCAACGCTATTGTCAGCAGCGGACACGTTAAAAAAAGCCCACACTGCGGAGCCATGTGCCGGTGTCCTGGGAGCACCAGATGTGACCGTACATGGTCGATGACTCGCTCCTGATACATTTGCAGTCTGCTTTGTCCCTCCTGTGCAATGTAAGTTATTCCTGCTTCTCCTCCCTATCTGCTGGTCCATATCTCCCTCTGAACTCCCCTCCTCTTCCTCTCTTGTGGGCACCCATGTGACATCACTAGACGCGTCATCATCGACTTCACCTTCCCCTCCGCTATAAGTAGAGATCTCGGAGTAGGCAGCAACACCGGGGACCAACCTCCTCCTTGGGCTGATCTGGGTACTGTCGTCAGACTGCTGAGTAGCGGTTGTTGCTACCTCCTCTTCCTGATCCAATACCAAGAGTGGCTGCGCATCAGAAATGTCCTCTTGATATGGATCGGAAAATAATTCCTGTGACTCAAGCGGAAGGTATGTGGTGTTGGTGGTAGTGTCTTTGGGGGTGCACATAGCAGAGAGTGAAGAATAGTGATGGCCGAACGGTTCGCCCGGTGGTCGTTTCGCGGCGAATTTCGGCTGTTCGCGATTCGCCCGATCGGTGGACTATTGCCGCCGTTCGCCCGGCGGACTTCCGTGTTTTCTGTGTAAAAGAACTTTGACCTATGATGACACATCCATCATGGGGTACAGGACAGCCAATTGAGACATTACAGCACATGGACACTTGGACATTCCCCCCTAACTTATAAATCCACCCGATCCGGCGGCCATTTTACATTCTTTCTTTTGTCACTATAGGGAGAGGTTGCTGTGTGGAGCAGGGAGAGATTGCAGTGACCCAAATCGCTAGCTATTTGGTACACAAAAGTTCTTTTCATGACTATTGTATAACCGATGTGACTTACTGACCCACCGTTTTCCTTCTTAAACTGCTACGCCCCCCACTTACTACCCCAGAAATTGAGACCACACCCATCTGGAGTAAATATGGCTGTAGCAGCCAATTATCTTTATTATCAAAATATTCAAAACAATTAACATAAATAACATAAATTAACATAAATAAATCAGGTAGTAAGGCACTTCCTCATTGCAACTCCTCCCCGTTGGTCTGTGCTAGGATAACCCACCAATCACCATACACCATTAACGGCACTGCGGAACCCAAACTATAACGGTCCTCAAGCTGACAAACTAGCTCAGAGGCCAATCACTGACCGCAGTGCACCTGATCACCCACTGTAGCTAAACTACCGTTAGCTATATCACCACCGACGGGTACTATACCACCGATAGGCCCCGAACTCTTCCATCCCTGGGGTAAAATCCTTCATCCGCACAGACCAACAACATGCCACAGCACGCAAGGGCAACACCTTACCCTTGCACGCCCTGCCACACCCTCACAGCTTGCTGGATCCCATCCTGGATCCCCAGGGACCAAATATCAGTCCCCACATCGTTTAGGTGGACCCCATCCTTCTTCAAGTAGCGCCAGGTATCCACTTCCAGTTCAAGGTGCCGTATAGCCAACCCCCCATTCCTGACGACAAAACTGCTAACCTCCTTATTTATTTTTCTCTTGGCCCTATTCAGCCGGTCAACCGACCTCGCAAACCTCCATGCTGTCCTGGCCACCATGTCAGACCACACAATGATCATGTGTGGAAAAGCAAGGCGTAGCTGGCAAAAATCAAACTTGATCTCCTTGACGAGATCCAGCATGGTCTTGACACCTAGGTCATTGCCCCCGACGTGCAGCACCAGCACATCCGGAGGCCCGTCCCAGCGTGCAAAACGGTGTACTTCTGACACCGCCCTGCCCCACAGCATGCCTGGCACCCCCAGCCAGCGGATCAGTGCCTCTTGCCTAGAAAGCCCAAGCTGCTGACCCTCCGGGCGGGCATCACCCCGTCTCGCCCCCCAACAAACATAGGAGTGGCCTACTATCCACACCATGCCCGGCCGGCCGCCTGTAAGAAAGGAAGAGAAGAAAACATAACCCCAAAACATCAATATAAGACATAAGCCAACAAATGAAAAGAAAAACAAGCAACACATATGCAGTCCCCTATCCCACCGGCACTTCACGCAACCAATAAATGTGGGCAAACGTATAACTGGAACCTCCTGGATTCCCACCTTCCAATGCGCTTCACCGCCGCCTCATCCAAACCCCACCTGACCGCTTCAGTGGCCGCCCCAATGCGGAATGAATGTGAGGAAAACTACTGCTCCCCCAAACCCAACTCCAGCATACATCGCTTAAAAATCGCTGAAAACTGGAATATTGAGAGAAATTGCCCATCCTGATGTACCAAAAACAGCCCCCGTACCGCCGGGCGAACCGCCAAATTTTTTTTCACCAACTCAATAGGGCACAAAGGCGAACCAGGCAAGGCAAACACCTGCACCATCTTACCCTTGCCCCGTTGATCCGTTTTTGAGCGGCATACCAGGATGGACAACCTATCCGCCTCACATGCCACCGCGTCCCAGCCCAAACCTCCCTGCCGGCTCCGCGATGGGCTAACTAGCTCACTAACCCGCAAAGCCCCAAAAAATGCCAAAGCAAACGCAGCTCTGAACAAAGCCACCTCGTATGGCGACGAACATGTACCCTCCACTCGCGCCAACAACCGGCCCAAAAGCTCGAACGAAACCGGGCGCCTGGAATCCTTCCTGACCTTAGAACGCCTGTAGCCCTTCATAGCCTGTCTGACCAAGAAATCCTTTGTAGCGTCCGGCAAACCCTTGAATTTGAACCAGAACGCCAGCCCAGCTAATTTTTTAGTAAGCCCAGACGCAGACACCCCAGCTTCGAAGTTCCTGGCCACAAAATAAATAACTAATAAGCGCAGATCCTGTTCCTCCTGACCTTCCGTGACCTGCTGCATGAAGGCAGCCCATTCCTCCCACACCTTGCTGTATGCGGACCATGTCGCCTCACTCACCAACTGCCGTATCCAGCCTGCTACTCGTCCAAGACAATCCTCCATAGCCATTGCGGACAAGGGACCCCTTGCTGCTCCGCCCCCGGTGCCAATTCCTGAAACCTGTCCCACTGGAAACGAGACAAAGCATCAGCGATGACGTTCTCAACGCCCGGAAGATGCACAGCATAAATAAAACATTTAACTGTAAGCAGCGCAGCACGAGGTGCCTGAGCAACTTGACCACCGGCGGCGATGCCACCGACACCTTGTTGATCACTTGCACCACCCCTAAATTGTCCCCAAGAAAGCGCACCTTAAGATTCCGGAAAGCCTCGCCCCACAGTTCGACCGCCAAGACCACCGGAAATAGTTCCAGCAGCAACATGTTTTTAACCAGGCCCGCCACCTTTCACGAAGCCGGCCAAGGCTCTGCGCTCCATTTTCCCTGGAAAAAGGCACCGAAATCCGCTGCCCCTGCCGCATCCGTGTACAGCTCCAGATCAAAGTTGCTGACGGGGCCCGAAATCCATAACGCCCTGCAGTTGAAATTAGCCAGGAACGCGTGCCATGTCGCCAGGTCATCCCTATGTGCCTTGACCAAGCGCACATAGGGTGAGGTGGCCCCAGCAGTACTGGCCGACAGCCGTCAGCAGAACACCCTCCCCATTGGCAGTATGCGACACGCAAAGTTCAACTTACCCAGCAGCGATTGCAACGGCCTAAGTTGAACCTTGCGTAAGCCCATCATCCCACGAATCTCCGCTTGGAGCGCCCTCAATTTCTCCTCCGGCAGCCTACACTCCATCTTCTCGGAATCCAGCACGATGCCCAAGAAGCTCAACACCGTCCGCGGGCCCTCCGTCTTGTCCGGTGCCAAGGGAACGCCAAACTTCTCCGCAACATGTTCCAGCGTAGCCAACAGTATCGCGCATAACTCCGAAGCAGGTGGGCCCACACAGAGGAAGTTGTCCAAATAGTGGATTACCGAGGTCAGTCCCGCGACGTTCCGCACCACCCACTCCAGGAAAGAACTGAACCTTTCAAACAGAGCACACGATATGGCACATCCCATGGGCAGGCATCTATCGACGTACAATCCCTCCTGCCAATGACAACCCAGTAACCGGAAGCTGTCCGGATGAACCGGGAGCAGACGGAAGGCCGATTCAATATCGGTCTTAGCCATCAATGCCCCCTTCCCATACTTTCTAACCCAAAAAACAGCCGCGTCAAAGGATGTTTAAGACACCGCGCAAATCTCCAGGTCAATAGCATCATTCACCGATCCCCCTTTCGGATACGAGAGATGACGAATGAGCCGAAATTTATTAGGCTCTTTCTTGGGCACCAAACCCAAGGGCAACACCACCAAATCTGGAATGGGTGCCATCGGGAAGGGGCCGCTCATGCGCCCCAAAGCCACCTCCTTTTCCAGTTTTGCAGACCACCTCGGCGTGTGCTAATGCCGATTGCAGATTCCGTGCCAAAGG
This sequence comes from Lithobates pipiens, assembly GCF_037356315.1. NCBI lineage: Eukaryota > Metazoa > Chordata > Amphibia > Anura > Ranidae > Lithobates > Lithobates pipiens. The sequence continues at coordinate 292,379 of NW_027507915.1, forward strand.
GGGTACCTCCCCTAGTTACGCCGGGATATGAAAACCCTCCACAAACCCCCAGGCCAGCAACTACGCTGCTTCCCGATCCGGATACCTATATTCCTTGCTTAAAACAGCGGGACGATGGGTGACCCCCACTGCAGCCAGTGCATTCGTGCTTGTACTTGCACGACCCTCCGAACCTACAAGACCCCTCGTTAAACTGCCAACACACCCCTTTCTTTCTTGTGGCCAATTGTCCGGGGTTAGTGGACCCATCGGCCCCTCCTGGAAAAAACTGACCTGTCGACCGCGCCAAAGTCATAAGGCGCATCCATAAACTGATGTCCTTATGATCCCATCTTAAGGACGGGCGAATAGCCCTCCGCTGACGAAACTGTTCGTCGTAACGCAACCAAGCCGTTCCCCCGTAGACCCTGTAGGTTTCTCCCACGGCATCCAAGTAGCAAAACAGCGCCGAGCATTGTTCCGGGTTCTTTTCCCCTATCACACTAGCCAAAATCGCGAACGCCTGTAGCCAATTGGTAAATGTCCTGGGAATGAGCCTGTTTCGCCGCTTCTCCTCATCCTCCTTCTTGTGATCCTCCGGCTTCACCCTATCTAGATTGAACTTCTCCAGTGGCAGAAGGGCGAAGATCACGACATACTCACCTTTCCAGATCTTCTCCCTGACCTCAGGCTTCAGATGAGCCCCGAGGGGCCCCTCGAAGCAAACATAAACCTCACATTTTGCCGCATCCGCCAAACGGACCAAGTCCTGTTTTTTGGTCGCCTCCACAGCCGTCCCCCCCCACGGGCGTTGATCCCACCCCCAGGTCAGCCACCGCAGCCACCGTGCTGGCAGGCGCCGCCGGCTCCGCAGCCACCACCGCCAAACCCCCCGACCCGCCCCGCCCCCCCCCCACGTCAACCCCGACCCCGTGCCTGGGGCTGCCCACTCTACACATTAACTCTGCTCCTCCCCTCTCAGCCTCTGCAGAGAACCGCCCCTTAGAAGCCAGACTCGTCCACAGTTAACTCTGTCATGCCCGCCCTCCGCCTATTTTCTCCTGGCTTTTGCTCCGGGCTTTCTGGACTGGTATAGGTGTTAGGTGTATATAGGTTTGCTGTGCTACTGATTGTTGCAGCAGCCTGAGTGTCTTTTGTCAGTTTAGAGAAAGGGACAGGACGGTGTGTCTGCTGTAGGGACAGTCAGTTTAGTCATCATCATTAGCTGTTACTATCAGGTCCACAAAAGTGCTATTCCAGTTATTGTTCCAGTAGCCTCTGTTTTGTCAGTTTATATAGGGACAGGCAGGAAGCAGTGTGTGAGGCAGTGAGGGTCAGTTTAATCAGTAGCTGTTACTATATTAGTTCCACAAAGGTTCTTTTCAGGACTGGTATCAGTGGTATGGTAATAGGCTTGTACACGTATAATATTCTTTCTTCCAAATATAGAAAGAATATTATACTTGACTGCTGCCCTTCTGCTGCAGTCTGCTAATCATTCACAACCTACTTGTTCCACAAAGGTCCTTATAAGGACTGGTAAGGTAATAACCTGGTTTAGGGTGCTATAGTACATAGGGTTGAGTGAGGTACAGTCTGCTATTCTATAAGGACTGGTATAGGTCCACAATACATAGGGTTGAGGTGCACTACTGCTGACCGCTGCCCTATACTGCAGGAGTCCTTCATCAGTATAGGGACTGACATACAGTCTGCTAATCAGTCACAACTTACTTGTTCCACAAAGGTCCTTATAAGGACTGGTAAGGTATAGGGTACTACAGTACATAGGGTTGAGTGAGGTACAGTCTGCTATTCTATAAGGACTGGTATAGGTCCACAATACATAGGGTTGAGGTGCACTACTGCTGACCGCTGCCCTATACTGCAGCAGTCCTTCATCAGTATAGGGACTGACGTACAGTCTGCTAATCAGTCACAACCTACTTGTTCCACAAAGGTCCTTATAAGGACTGGTAAGGTAATAACCTGGTGTAGGGTGCTACAGTACATAGGGTTGAGTGAGGTACAGTCTGCTATTCTATAAGGACTGGTATAGATCCACAATACATAGGGTTGAGGTGCACTACTGCTGACTGCTGCCCTATACTGCAGCAGTCCTTCATCGGTATAGGGACTGACGTACAGTCTGCTAATCAGTCACAACCTACTTGTTCCACAAAGGTCCTTATAAGGACTGGTAAGGTAATAACCTGGTGTAGGGTGCTATAGTACATAGGGTTGAGTGAGGTACAGTCTGCTATTCTATAAGGACTGGTATAGGTCCACAATACATAGGGTTGAGGTGCACTACTGCTGACCACTGCCCTATACTGCAGCAGTCCTTCATCAGTATAGGGACTGACATACAGTCTGCTAATCAGTCACAAACTACTTGTTCCACAAAGGTCCTTATAAGGACTGGTAAGGTATAGGGTACTACAGTACATAGGGTTGAGTGAGGTAGTCTGCTATTCCTTAAGGACTGGTATAGGTCCACAATATATAGGGTTGAGGTTATCCTGGCTGACATTATCCTGGATGATGAGCAGGAGCCAGGCCACCACACCGCTTCCACTTTAGTGCAAATGGGGGCCTTCATGCTCCAGTGTTTTAATAGGGACCCCCGTATAAAAAGCATAAGGGTCAAGGACCAGTACTGGGTGGCAACGTACTTAGACCCCCGGTACAAACACAAAATGGCGGAAATGTTACCGCCGTCACAGAGGGCTGTCAGAATGGAGCACTTCCAGGCCTTGCTTCGAGAAATGCTGCATTCTGCTTTTGCGTGCGCTGGCAGAGGAGCAATTCCCACTCCCAGAGAAGGAGTTGCGGGTACCAATCCAACAGCGCCTGCAAGAAGAGGCCGGTTTGAAGATGTGTTGGTGACTTCTGATATGAGATCATTCTTTCAGCCGACCCATCGACAGGTGTCATCCAGATCCAGCATCAGGGAACGCCTAGACCGTCAGGTGTCCGACTACATTGGGTTAACGGCCGATGTGGACGCTCTAAGGAGTGATGAACCCCTGGACTACTGAGTGGGCAGGCTTGACCTCTGGCCAGAGCTTGCCCAATTTGCAATCGAACTGTTGGCTTGCCCCTCATCCAGTGTCCTGTCCGAAAGGACGTTCAGCGCAGCAGGGGGGATCGTGACCGATAAGCGTACTCGCCTAGCTCACGACAGTGTTAACTACCTCACATTTCTAAAAATGAATGAGGCATGGATCTCGGAGGAATTCAACACATGTGACCAGTAGACCGTGTATATGTCTATAAACTATTTTTTTAACCGAGCACAGAGACCTTCTTTCTTCATTTGGCTCACTTCCTTGTCCAAAAAAAGCACACCGTACTATATGCCCGTACCCTCCTCTTTGAAGAGGTTGAGCGGTGTCATATTTCTACTGGGGCTGCTTATTATGAGGGGCTCCCACCATCCCTGTGCTGTGCTGACATCCTCCTGGGGCTGTACCTCTGCTGTGCATATTTTGAGGGGCTCCCACCATCCCTGTGCTTTGCTGACTTCCTCCTGGGGCTGCTTATTATGAGGGGCTCCCACCATCCCTGTGCTATGCTGACATCCTCCTGGGGCTGCTTATTATGAGGGGCTCCCACCATCCCTGTGCTATGCTGACATCCTCCTGGGGCTGCTTATTATGAGGGGCTCCCACCATCCCTGTGCTGTGCTGACTTCCTCCTGGGGCTGTACCTCTGCTGTGCATATTATGAGGGGCTCCCACCATCCCTGTGCTATGCTCATTATGAGGGGCTCCCACCATCCCTGTGCTATGCTCATTATGAGGGACTCCCACCATCCCTGTGCTATGCTCATTATGAGGGGCTCCCACCATCCCTGTGCTATGCTGACTTCCTCCTGGGGCTGCTTACGGTGCAGGTGCCATTGCTGTATGTCACGCTGCTGATGTCAGTGCTCTCTATCACGGTGCTGCTGACAGTTCTGTATATCACGGTGCTGGTGTTAGTGCTTTATGTCACGCTGTTGATGTCAGTGCTCTCTATCACGGTGCTGCTGTCAGTGCTGTATATCACGGTGCTGGTGTTAGTGCTTTATGTCACGCTGCTGATGTCAGTGCTCTCTAGCACGGTGCTGCTGTCAGTGCTGTATATCACGGTGCTGGTGTTAGTGCTTTATGTCACGCTGCTGATGTCAGTGCTCTCTATCACGGTGCTGGTGTCAGAGGACTCTATCACGGTGCAGGTGTCATTGCTGTATGCCACGCTGCTGATGTTAGTGCTCTCTATCATGGTGCTGCTGTCAGTGCTGTATATCACGGTGCTGGTGTTAGTGCTTTATGTCTCGCTGCTGATGTCAGTGCTCTCTAGCATGGTGCTGCTGTCAGTGCTGTATATCACGGTGCTGGTGTTAGTGCTTTATGTCACGCTGCTGATGTCAGTGCTCTCTATCACGGTGCAGGTGTCAGATGACTCTATCACCGTGCAGGTGTCATTGCTGTATGTCACGCTGCTGATGTCAGTGCTCTCTATCATGGTGCTGCTGTCAGTGCTGTATATCATGGTGCTGGTGTTAGTGCTTTATGTCACGCTGCTGATGTCAGTGCTCTCTATCACGGTGCTGCTGTCAGTGCTGTATATAACGGTGCTGGTGTTAGTGCTTTATGTCACGCTGCTGATGTCAGTGCTCTCTATCACGGTGTTGGTGTCAGATGACTCTATCACGGTGCAGGTGTCATTGCTGTATGTCACGCTGCTGATGTCAGTGCTCTCTATCATGGTGCTGCTGTCAGTGCTGTATATCACGGTGCTGGTGTTAGCGCTTTATGTCACGCTGCTGATGTCAGTGCTCTCTATCACGGTGCTGCTGTCAGTGCTGTATATCACGGTGCTGGTGTTAGTGCTTTATGTAACGCTGCTGATGTTAGTGCTCTCTATCACGGTGCTGGTGTCAGATGACTGTATCACGGTGCAGGTGTCATTGCTGTATGTCACGCTGCTGGTGATCATCTCCTGCACCCTCTTCTTTGCCTACCCTGGTCCCTGACCTTCCCTCTCCTCCATTGCCTTCATGCGCTCCACAGTCCTGAATTGTCACAACAATTTCCCACATAAAAAAAGAATGCTTGTAGTTGTTGATCCCAGATTCACCTCATACATGTGTTATGTCATTGGCCATGTGGTGGGACTATGTTTGCACAGCTATTAATTATTTTGTGGCTGCAAATTTGACCTGTAGGTTTGCAAAGTTCGCCTCCCATTGAAGTCAATGAGGCCCGCAGCGAACGTTCCGGTCATCGGCCACGTTCGCGGTCCGCGTTCGCGAAACGTCCCGTCGGAAGTTCGTCCATCACTAGTGAAGAAGAGGGTGCAGATGAGTAAGGCTGAGCGAGCCACTCAACCAAGTCTGGTGCATCCTTTAAATTAATTGAACGCACCTTCTGCAACTTCCCACTTTGGCTCAAGCCTATTACTTCTGCCCTACCCCTACCACCCCTGCCTGCCTCTTCCTCTGCCTGTCATTTTTTAAATGACCCTGTGACAAAACTCTCAGTCCCTATACCGATGAAGGACTGCTGCAGTATAGGGCAGCGGTCAGCAGTAGTGCACCTCAACCCTATGTATTGTGGACCTATACCAGTCCTTATGGAATAGCAGACTGTACCTCACTCAACCCTATGTACTGTAGCACCCTAGACCTTACCAGTCCTTATAAGGACCTTTGTGGAACAAGTAGGTTGTGAATGATTAGCAGACTGTACGTCAGTCCCTATACTGATGAAGGACTGCTGCAGTATAGGGCAGCGGTCAGCAGTAGTGCACCTCAACTCTATGTATTGTGGACCTATACCAGTCCTTATGGAATAGCAGACTGTACCTCACTCAACCCTATGTACTGTAGCACCCTAGACCTTACCAGTCCTTATAAGGACCTTTGTGGAACAAGTAGGATTTGAATGATTAGCAGACTGTATGTCAGTCCCTATACTGATGAAGGACTGCTGCAGTATAGGGCAGTGGTCAGCAGTAGTGCACCTCAACCCTATGTATTGTGGACCTATACCAGTCCTTATGGAATAGCAGACTGTACCTCACTCAACCCTATGTACTGTAGCACCCTAGACCTTACCAGTCCTTATAAGGACCTTTGTGGAACAAGTAGGTTGTGAATGATTAGCAGACTGTACGTCAGTCCCTATACTGATGAAGGACTGCTGCAGTATAGGGCAGCGGTCACCAGTAGTGCACCTCAACCCTATGTATTGTGGACCTATACCAGTCCTTATGGAATAGCAGACTGTACCTCACTCAACCCTATGTACTGTAGCACCTTAGACCTTACTAGTCCTTATAAGGACCTTTGTGGAACAAGTAGGTTGTGAATGATTAGCATACTGTACGTCAGTCCCTATACTAATGAAGGACTGCTGCAGTATAGTGCAGCGGTCAGCAGTAGTGCACCTCAACCCTATGTATTGTGGACCTATACCAGTCCTTATGGAATAGCAGACTGTACCTCACTCAACCCTATGTACTGTAGCACCCTAGACCTTACCAGTCCTTATAAGGACCTTTTGTGGAACAAGTAGGTTGTGAATGATTAGCAGACTGTACGTCAGTCCCTATACTGATGAAGGACTGCTGCAGTATAGGGCAGCGGTCAGCAGTAGTGCACCTCAACCCTATGTATTGTGGACCTATACCAGTCCTTATAGAATAGCAGATTGTACCTCACTCAACCCTATGTACTGTAGCACCCTAGACCTTACCAGTCCTTATAAGGACCTTTGTGGAACAAGTAGGTTGTGAATGATTAGCATACTGCAGCAGAAGGGCAGCAGTCAAGTATAATATTCTTTCTATATTTGGAAGAAAGAATATTATACGTGTACAAGCCTATTACTATACCACTCCTGAAAAGAACCTTTGTGGAACTAATAGTAACAGCTACTGATTAAACTGACTGTCCCTCACTGCCTCACACACAGTTTCCTGCCTGTCCCTATATAAACTGACAAAACAGAGGCTGCTGGAACAATAACTGGAATAGCACTTTTGTGGACCTGATAGTAACAGCTAATGATTACACTGACTGTCCCTGCAGCACACACTGTCCTGTCCCTTTCTGTAAACTGACAAAAGACACTCAGGCTGCTGCAACAATCACTAGCACAGCACTGCCTCAAACCTATATCCTGAACTACACCTAACACTTATACCATGATACCAGTCCTTAAAAGAACTTTTGTGGACCTAATAAATAGCGATTTGGGTCACAGAAGTCTCTCCCTGCTCCACACAGCAACCTCTCCCTATAGTGACAGAAGAAAGAATGTAAAATGGCCGCCGGATCGGGTGTATTTATAGGTTAGGGGGAATGTCCAAGTGTCCATGTGCTGTAATATCTCAATTGGCTGTCCTGTACCCCATGATGGATGTGTCATCATAGGTCAAAGTTCTTTTACACAGTAAATACGTAAGTCCGCCGGGCGAACGGCGGCAATAGTCCGCTGATCGGGCGGATGGTGAACAGCCGAAATTTGCCGCGAAACGACTGCCGGGCGAACCGTTCGGCCATCCCTACTCATTAGGACTAGCAGCCGATAGAGTGTTCAGATAAAGCGAAGCCTCTGCCACAGACTTGCATATAGAACATTGGAATAAAGTCTCTGCCACAGACTTGTTGTAGAACACTTGTAGTAACTGAAGGATGTAGACAAATTTAGAGAGCCCATTCACTTGGGATCTTTCAACTAAGCCTCCAGGCTCTTTCTGCAAAGCCAGCCTTCAGCGTGGTCTTCTCCCGAAGAGTCCTCCCCTGGTTGCTTCCTCAGTTGCTGGGCCTGTCCACAGATGAAACGGCACCGGACCACCTCTGATTCCTCCCTCCAGTTACTTTGCCTTGGGATAGCCAGCCCCGAGACTCAGAATTCGATGGATCCGCACCCCAGGCCATAAGAGCCATGGGGGCTGGTCAGGAGCACCAGGACCAAACAGACAGAAAGATCTTCTGGACCAGAAACCCCGAAGCACGTGATGTCAGTACCTTAAGTACCCTCTCTCAGAATGCACAGCAAGATGACACTCCCACTGGGCTGGCTCCGAGAAAAAGTGGCACTCAATGCGCCCAGCTAAACTGCGTTCTCACACTTGCCAGTGATGACAGCGCCACCTGTGGCCAAGCAGAACACAGTGCCATCCAGCTAGACTGGTACTGAAATCATAATTTGGTATAATTAAACCCAAAACCAAACTGCGGTTCTAGGAACTTTAAATAGAGAAAAACACATAGTGTGTGCTCTTCAGGAGTCGGCGCTACATACCCTTCTCCTATCCCAATATACGTTTTTAATTAACTACTCTGGTCTTGGTCTACACATTTTGAGAAATGATCGACCTCCGAGATAAAATGTGCTAATTCTTACATTATTTGATTAGATGAATTAGAAAACAGGTGATAAAGGTTCTGGTTGGCTAAAGTTTTTCAAGATATTTCACAATAATGATTTATACACACGGGGGGGTATATTTGCCTACAAGGGAGAGGGGTGTCTGATGACCATGATGCCTCGTAACTTCTCCACAAAGTACGGTAGATCAATGGAAATGGTACCACAGGGAAGTATATAAATTTATCTTCACTTTGAGACCAAATATTATTACCTAACTAATTTATTATTATTTTTTATTGCAAGGTGCATTTGTCTTGGTCAGATCTACACATCATACAGTTACTTCTGGTGACTTGTGAAAGTGTCATTGCCTAACATTTCCAAGGAACAGTTGTGTGATGTTTTCCCTCAGAAGTCACAATGCCACAGATATCTTCTACTACATTTTTTCCTCAGTTTAGGTCGATAGGTATTCTTCTACATATTTTTGGTAGAAAAAAATCACAATAAGCGTATATTGATTGGTTTGCGCCAAGGTTATAGCATCTACAAAATAGGGGAAAGATTTATCAAATTTTTATTATTGTAGTGGCTACTAGTAATGGCGGCGATCAGCGATTTTTTTCGGGACTGCGACATTATGGCGGACACATCGGACAATTTTGACACATTTTTGGGACCTTTCACATTTATACAGCGATCAGAGCTATGAAAGTGCACTGATTACTGTGTAAATTACATTGGCAGGGAAGGGGTTAAACACTAGGAGGCGATCAAGGGGTTAACTGTGTTCCCTCATGTGTGTTCTAACTGAAGGGGGGAGGGGACTGTCGTGGGGAGATGACAGAGCGCTGTTCATACTTTGTACACACAATCAGTCAAACAGCACGGCATTGGATGGTGTCAGTAAGGCAGTGGACATGACAGCAGGGCAGGGCATGGTGTCAGTAGTGCAGTGGACGGTGTCAGTAGAGCAGTGGACGGCATCAGTAGGGCAGTGGATGGTGTCAGTAGGACTGTGGATGGTGTCAGTAGGGCAGTGGATGGTGTCAGTTAGACAGTGGACGGTGTCAGTAGAGCAGTGGATGGTGTCTGTAGGGCAGTAGACGGTGTCAGTAGGGCAGTGGGTGGTGTCAGTAGGGCAGTGGACGGTTTCAGTAGGACAGTAGACGGTGTCATTAGGGTAGTGGGTGGTGTCAGTAGGGCAGTGGACGGTGTTAGTAGGACAGTGGAAGGTGCCAGTAGGGCAGTGGACGGTGTCATTAGGGCAGTGGGTGGTGTCAGTAGGGCAGTGGATGGTGTCAGTAGGGCAGTGGACGGTGTCAGTAGGGCAGTGGATGGTGTCAGTAGGCAGTGGATGGTTTCAGTAGGGCAGTGGATGGTATCAGTAGGGCAATGTACCTCGATCCAAAAACCCAAATCAGCTCTACTGAACCCAACTCCATCCAAACTGCTCACAAAGCCGCATTGTGCATTCTATAACACTTTCAAGCTCCTTTTGATTACCAAAAAAAATCCAAAAAAATCCAAAGCAATCCACAGGCACCCCACAAATAGAGAAGAAAATATCAGATAAAGGTTACTGAGTGAGCACAGGGCAATATAGTAAATATGCCAGGATGGGACTGCAGAGGGTACAAGACTGCGATCTTCAATGTCCCTGGAAAGACCAGCATGACAAGTCCCACACCGGAAAGATTGTGGACTGTGAACTTGAGGAAAGTAAAGCAATGCCGAGGAAAGGAAGGACCCTCAGCTCTGCACCCACCCAGCGGTCGTGTCCCTTGGCTCTGTCTGTGCAAATCACACTCCGGACAGGTCACATACTGCATAGCTCCCAACTGTCCCTGATTTGGAGCAATGTCCCTCTGTCCCTCTTCCCCCCTCATTTGTCCCTCATGTTGGTCTGATCCATATAGTTGTATATAAAATGCACTTTTTATCTTTCAAAAACTGTTTCCCAGAGCTAAACCCTTCATCCAGTTTCTAAATTTGCAGCATTTGTAAATTTTAAAAGCCAATATAAAGGAATAGTGGTGGTAAAAATAAAACCTTGTGGATTGGAGTAACCTTTTTTGGGGCACCCACTAATTAGGGGTACTTTGTCACAGTAAGTGGACTTAGCACTATATGACCGTATAGTGTGACCAAACCCCCGTCATTTTTTGGGAGCCGCCACTCGCGGCACATCGCCGTTGACCGCGGTGCGCTCAGTGCGCCTGCGCGCCGCTGTCTACGGCGCATGCGCCGTAGACAGCGGTGCCTGTCTTTCAGCAAATATCTCCTAAACCGTGTAGGTTTAGGAGATATTTCTTGGACCTACAGGTAAGCTTTAATCTAGGTTTACCTGTAGGTCAAAGTTGGTTGTAAGGCTTTACAACCACTTTAAGCCAGCAAAATGGTCCCGGGCTGAAAGTGGTTAACTAGCCTTGCAGGAGGCCGGGGCTGTGTATCTGCAGACTCTGCACTGAGCAGACACTGGTGCGCTTCGCCACATCACCCCCCCCCCCCACCCGCTCACAGCACACTGTGTGCTTTACACAACACCGCACCGGCTTTGGGTTACTGGAGTGAAGATGGAGCGGACCGTGACCACTGTTTGGTTTGGGAACCTTGCTCTGGCCGATATCATGTGCTGCTTGTGTCTTCCATTCATTGTAGTGCAGTACTTCTACCAAGAATGGCTGTACGGTCCTGCCTTCTGCAAGATGTTATTTTTCATCCTCTTCCTTAACATGTACACCAGTGTCTTCACCCTGGTGGCCATCAGCATTGACCGATGGATTCTGGTTGTCCATCCCGTGTGGGCCCGAAATCACCGAAGAATCAAAATGGCGTGGATGATATGCTTGGTTATTTGGATGTTGTCCTTCGTGATGTGTCTGCCTACCGCCATCTACAAAAAATATCACACCTTTGATAACAGGACCTTCTGCTATTCAGAAGATCACATAATAGAGTCCTTCTATCTTGCAAGTGCAATTTTTGGATTTCTGATCCCTCTTATTATCATTTGTATCTGTTACATTCATCTGGCTTTTGCAGTAAAAAATATCAGATTTTCTGAAGTAGGTAGAAAAACCATCAAGATGTCAATAAGTGTTATTGTCGTGTTTTTCATCACCTGGACCCCCTACCACATCATCGGAGTAACCCTGCTATACACTTTCAATGGTGTACTGCTCATCCTGGACCTTCTCTCACTGCCTCTGGCCCTGCTCAATAGTTGCATCAACCCAATACTCTACGTCTTCATGGGGAGAGATATGAAGCAGAAGCTGAGACAGTCTATTGGCGAGATCATACAAAATATATTTAGAGAGAACTTATTATCTCCACCAGGCAATGAGGACCAGCGCACCCCAGAAGAAGAAGAAGGACTCCCGATATAATGTATGGAATGGATTTGTAGATGTTTTAGAGTTTTTAGCTTTATTAGTGATTATAATGAACTGCCTTCTCAAAATCTTATCATTGCGTGTTAGGGCGGCCATACTGTATGTCATGAATAAGTCACATGGCATCAGGGCTTAGTGCTTATTGGCCATTTGGGGAGATAGGTGTTATCAGTATATGTGCACCCCCCCTCCCCCCTCCAAGTTGTCCAATCTGTCCACCAATCACTAAGCCGGAACAAGTCTGCTTATCTGTAAAGTCAGAAATCTTTATCTCTTTACTAGTTCAGGGCATGGGACACATAGTAGTGAAGGAAGAGGATAAAGATGACAGCCAGGAAACTGGCTTCTGCAGATGTAAAATAAGAATGACATATACAGTGTATATATACATGTATACTACCCACCAAAATAATAATAATAATAATAATAATAAATAGCTTTTTTTAAGCAGGAACGTGGGGGAACGAGGTTCCGGCACCTCCTGCACTAAATGTATGTAATGACAACGGGTGCTGGGGTGTCCTAAAGGGCTATTAAAGCTGGCTGCTTAGGGATCTATTGTTATTGGGGGCATCAATTGTTGTGGGTGGGCGGAGGGGGTCTATTTTTCTGGAGAAGTCTATGGTTGCTGGGGGGGGGCTTTTTTTCGTTGTTTGGAGTTTCTTGGTTGCTGGGAGGGGTCTACAATTTCGGAAGGGATCTACTGTTGCTGCCTGCTAGAAGGTTTATTCATACTGTATATATATATTGTTGCGGGGGAATCTATTGTTGCTGGAGGGTCTATTGTTGCCGAGGAAGTGTACTGTAGGTGTTGGTAATTTTATTGTTGCTGTTGTTGGGTTCTATATTTGCTGAAATGGATCTATTGTTGCTGGGGGAATTTATTTTTGCTGTTCAAATCTATTGTTGCTTGGGGATTTGTTGTTGCTGAAGGTTTCTATTGTTGCTGAGAGAGGAGGTCTATTGTTGCTGGTTGCAAGGGATACATTTTACTAGTTTTCTTGTTATTATTAGCACATTCCATATATATTACTTAGCATCACAAATTAACCACTTACAGAGCACCCACCATCGTTTTACGACGCTACTTTGAAAATGAATATCGTTGTTATGGCAGCTACCATAACCCCGGTATCCTCTTCTTCAGTGGACGGTCCTCTTTCAGATAAAAGTGGCAGTGGCGGAGGCAATCAGATCCTTCTTCCAGTTAGGCATAGAGACAAGTGAGGGGAAGATGCCCCCCACCACCCTCCTCCATACCACTGCAGGGCGGAAGTGACGTCAAAATGTTACGCCCATAACTCTTAAATAGACATTTTTTTTTTCTCAAAAGACATTTTATTTTATTTATTTTTTGCATTTTAGTGTAAATATGAGATCTGAGGTCATTTTGACCCCCCAGATCTCATATTTAAGAGGTCCTGTCATGTTTTTTCTATTACATTCCTTGTAATAGGAATAAAAGTGACACATTTTTTTTTTTTTTAATAGTGTAAAAAATAAAAATAAAAGGTCAAATAAATAAGAAAAAAATAAAATAAAAATGTAAACGCGCCCCATCCCGCCAAACTCACGCGCAGGAGCGAACGCATGCATGAGTAGCATGTGCATATGAAAACAGCGTTTAAACCACACAGGGTGAGGTATCGCCGCAATCGTTAGAGTGAGAGTAATAATTCTAACCCTAGACCTCCTCTGTAACTCAAAACATGCAACCTTGTAGAATTTTTTAAATGCCGCTTATGGAGATTTTTAAGGGTAAAAGTTTATCGCCATTCCACGAGCGGAGCGCAATTTTGAAGCGTGAAATGTTGGGTATCAATTTACTCGGCGTAATATCATCTTTCACAATATAAAAAAAAAAATTGGCTAACTTTACTGTTGTCTTATTTTTTTATAAAAAAAAAACTGTATTTTTCCCCAAAAAAGTGCGCTTGCAAGACCGCTGTGCAAATACGGTGTGACATAAAGTATTGCAACGACCGCCATTTTATTCTCTAGGGTGTTAGAAAAAATATATATATAACATTTGGGGGTTCTAAGTAATTTTCTAGAAAATAAAATGTTTTTAACTTGTAAACACCAAATCTCAGAAAGAGGCTCGGTCCTTCAGTGGTTAATACTTGGTTGCATATTCTCCAAAAGGGGCGGTACTGAGAGGCGGGTAGCGGGTGGAGCTAAGGGACATTGCTCGGAGGTGGGTAGGGGGCGGAGACAAGAGGTGACTCAGAAGTTGGGAGTACCTGCACCTATTCTGTGAGCAAAATTCCCTGATAATAATAATATAATAATAATATAATAATAATAATCAATTTCAGTCACTCGGGTTAAAAACAGAGGATGTTGTTGCTACATTTTGTAAATACTGTCCATGTAGAAGCCGCACTGCCGCATGAAGGCACCTCTGGTAAGTGTGGTCCCATACCCTGGACTATCTGAGTTCCCAACTATGGGACATATATAGCAATTCACAAACAGAGAGCAGGCTCACCTAGAGGAAGCAACACCCCAGAAGTCCAGACATCTCCTTTACAAGACACCTGAAGACTCCCGGTGATGTGTCTGCACCGAATCCCAAAAAAAACCCAAAAATGGTGGCAGCCTCGATCTGCGGGTACATGTGAGCACCCCAATACACAACACAATAAAAGAGAGTCCTCAGCACATTTTTAACCCCTTCAATACCGGGCACTTTCACCCCCGTCCTGCCCAGGCCAAATTTCAGCTCTGTCACATTTTGAATGACAATTGCTCGGTCATGTAACACTGTATATATATGATATTTTTATCCTTTTTCTTTCTTCACATAAATAGAGGTTTCTTTTGGTGATATTTAATCACTGCTGAGGTTTTATGCTTTGCTAAATAAATAAAAAAAAGACTGAAAATTTTGAAAAAAACATTGTGTTTTTTTTGTTTCTGTTTTAAAATTTTGCAAATAAATAATCTTTCTTCATAAATGTATTTCCTTATATAATATGTATTGTATTCTGCTACATTTCTTAGGTGAAAATAACCCAAATCAGTGTATATTATTTAATCTGTTATGTATTTATACATGGTGATCATATCCCCCCTTATGTATTTATACATGGAGATCATATCCCCCCTTATGTATTTATACATGGAGATCATATCCCCCCCTTATGTATTTATACATGGTGATCATATCCCCCCTTATGTATTTATACATGGTGATCATATCCCCCCTTATGTATTTATACATGGTGATCATATCCCCCCTTATGTATTTATAAATGGAGATCATATTCCCCCTTATGTATTTATAAATGGAGATCATATCCCCCCTCATGTACTTTTATGTGTTGATCATATCCCCCCCTTATGTATTTTTATGTGTTGATCATATCCCCCTTAATCTCCTGTTCTCAAGAGAGAATACATTTAGTTCCTCTTATCTTTCCTCATAGCCGAGCTCCTCCATGCCTCTTATCAGTTTGGTTGCCCTTCTCTGCACTCTCTCCAGTTCCCCGATATCCTTTTTGTGAACTGGAGCCGAAAACTGAACTGCATATTCCAGATGCAGTATAGACGTAGATTCCCTCTACACAAATATTAGACAAGATGATGCCTTGGAGGCCGTGGAATGGGTCCTAAACGGATCATCAGAACTAGAAGGTCTACAAGAGAAATTTATAATCGAAGCCATAGAACTGGCCATGAAGAGCAATTACTTTTGGCATGATAAATCATACTTTCGCCAACATAAAGGCATATCAATGGGTGCAAAGTATGCACCTAGTGTGGCAAACATTTTCTGAAGTAAGTGGGAACAAGAATAGATCTATGACAAATTTAGGCCAGGCATAGCATTATATAAAAGGTATATCGATGATGTAATTATCCTGTGGAGGGGATCGGAGGAAGTCTTGAAAGGGTTCTTAGAGGAGATCAACCATAAGCAATATCATATCTCCTTTTCCAGAGGATGGAATTCTGAGCAAGTCAACTTCCTGGATTTAGTGGTATATAGACAAGCAGACCAACCTACACGCACCTTTTTTATAGATACAGAACACAATGGGTATATCCCCACATATAGTTGCCACCATCCCAGATGGCTAAGGGGTATACCCAAGGGCCAACTCATGCAGATTTGCAGAAATTGTAAGGATACAAAGGAGTACACAAAACAGGCAGAGGTGTTGACAGAGAGATTTGTGGCAAAAGGATATAAAGAAAATATAGTGAGAGAAGTAGGAAAACAATTGGAAGCAATGGACAGGAGGGAGATTTTGAAGGATAAACCAAAACAAAAGAATTAATTCAGTATGGTGTTAGTTTTCAATTATCACAGACAACACAATGAATTTGAAATATAATATTAAAAAAATGGCCTACACTCTAGCCAAGCTCCTACCAGCCAGGCCAGGGTTTGTCTACCAAAGAGCTCCCAATCTGAGGGATAGATAGGTGAAAAATTTACCTGACCCTCCAAAAAGTTTGGGAACTTTTCTGGACCATAAAGGGTTCTACACATGTGGGAGATGCAAAATGTGAAGCACAATCAGAAAAAAGACCCAGAAAAACTACCACATTCACATCCTTTGTTATCAAAAAAGAATATAAGATAAATAAACTGATAACATGCCAAAGTACATGCGTCACATATCTGCTGACTTGTCCATGTGGCCTACAATATGTGGGCAGGACAACCAGGCAACTATGTGTAAGGATTAGGGATGAGCTTCGAGTTTGAGTCGAACATGAATTTGACTCGAACATCAGCTTTTCGATCGGTCGCTAAAGATCGAACTTTATGGAGAAATTCAAGTGGAGCGTCACGCCTCATAATGCACTACGTCATCACAGTGCATTGCTGGCTGATGATTGGCCAAGCATGCACTATGACCCACATGCTTTGGCCAATCACAGTGCCGTCAGCAAAGAGAGCCATAATTGGCCAAAGACAGGGTGCCTTTGGCCAATTATGGCTCAGGGGGTTAAGTACACGCCCCACACTATATAAGGCCGCCTGCATGTTGTGTACTGTATTGCTGGCGGAGAGAGAGAGAGAGAGAGAGAGAGCATGTGTCATTTACTTTACTTTGAGCAGGCAGTTTATTCAGTTAGCTTGATCTCACTGCAGACCGTTCCTGCTATACTGTTTCTAATATACTTCAGGTAGGCAGTTGATTCAGTTAGCTGTAGTGTATTTAAATATATATATATATATATATATATATATATATATATATATATATACATATATATATATATATATATATATATATATATATATATATATATACACTGTATCCAGTTTAGCTAGATCTCACTGCAGGTCATTTCTGGTGTACATTTTCAAATACACTTTCAGGCAAGCAACAAGTGGTTCAGTAATCCGCAGTGCATAAAATATATATACCGTCTCCTACATATATATCCACTACATTCTACTCTAGCCAAGCCTATATCTGACTGCAGGCCATTGCTCGTGTATGTTTTCAAATACACTTTCAAGCAGGCAGGCAAGTGATTCAGTGATCTGCAGTGCATAAAATATATATACAGTCTCCAACATATATACAGTATATCCACTGCATTCCAGTCTAGCCAATCCTATATTTGACTGCAGGCCATTGCTGGTGTATGTTCTCAAATACACTTTCAGGCAGGCAGGCAAGAGATTCAGTGATCTGCAGTGCATTAAATATATATACAGTCTCCAACATATATATATATATATATACACTGCATTCTAGTCTAGCCAAGCCTATATCTGACTGCAGGCCATTGCTGGAGTACGTTTTCAAATACACTTTCAGGCAGGCAAGTATTTCCAATAATCCGCAGTGCATTAAATATATATACAGACTCTAACATATATATATATCCACTGAATTCCAGTCTAGCCAAGCCCATATTTGACTGTAGGCCATTGCTTATGTACGTTTTCAAATACGTTTTCAAATACACGTTCAGGCAGGCAAGTGATTCAGTGATCTGCAGTGCATAAAATATATATACTGTCTCCTACATATATATCCACTGCATTCTAGTCTAGCCAAACCTATATCTGACTGCAGGCCATTGCTGGTGTACGTTTTCAAATACACGTTCAGGCAAGTGATTCAGTGATCTGCAGTGCATAATATATATACTGTATATACAGTCTCCTACATATCTATCCCCTGCATTGTAGTCTAGACAAGCCTATACCTGACTACAGGCCATTCCTGGTGTACGTTTTCAATGACATTTTCAGGCATGCGATTCAGTGATCTGCAGTGCATAAAGATATGTATATACACAGTCTCCTACATATATATCAACTGCATTCTAGTCTAGCCAAGCCTATACGTGACTGCAGGCCATTCCTGGTGACATTTTTCTAGTAAACTTCAGGCAGTGTTTTGATTATCTAATTTTACAGCATGTATGCAAGGCCAACAAATAAAGGCAGATGCTCACAGGCCACTAAAAGAGGGCAAGCAGACTCTGTGTCTAAAGCCAACAGTGCTGGTTGTGGACACGGTGCATCCTCAGCACGTGGCTGTGTGGCACGCTTGTCCCTTTTTTTCTACAGCTGGCCGTGTTGAGCTACAACATTCAGAAGAGTTGGTAGAGTGGATCACAAAGCCGTCCTCATCCTCCTCATCCTCTGTTACCCAGGCTAAGACAAGTTTGGTTGCCAATGCAGCTGCCAAAGTGGCCTATTCCATCTTCTCAATGGCATCTGTCTCCTTCCCTAGCCCCACCATCATGTCCTGAGGAGTTCCCTGAAATGTTCGACCACAGTGTCAGGTACATGCTGCAGGAGGATGCACAGGGATTTGAAGGCCCTGAGGATGGTACCCAGGTAGATGATGAAGGCAGTAACATGTGCCCAGAGAGAGGGGTGCCCAAGAAGGACAAGAAAGATGCCCTCCAGGGGCCAGCTTAAGGACAGCCAACTGACTGCATCACACCGCAGAGCTCCGCATGTGGGTCTTTTTTGAGATGTATGCATCAGATCACACCATTTATGTTTGCAACATATGTCTGAAGCATATCAAGCATGGCCAAAACAGCAGCTGCTTGGGCACCACATGCTTGACCAGACATATGTCAAGCTCCCATGTAGTCTGTTGGCAACAGTACTTAAAAGACCCACACCAAAGAACAAGGCAGACCTCTCCTTGCTCCTCATCAGCTGGGATCTCCAACCCCACTACACCTTTAGTCCTCTCAGAGACCTGCACTGAGAGGAATGAAGGTGTAGAATTAGGTGTCCAAAGCACTTGCGGGAAATCTGCTAGCGGTACACCAACATTCGATTGTAGCAGGCAAATTTCCCTACCCCAGTTGCTAAACCATTTAAAGAAATTCGGTCCCCGCCAGCCACAAGCTCAGTGGCTGAATGCTAGTTTGGCTAAATTGCTAGCACTCCAGCTGCTGCTTTTTCAGCTGGTACACTATGCCCCTTTTCGAGAATCTGTGGAATGTGCAATACCTCAGTGGCAGGTTCCTAAACGCCATTTTTTTTCGGAAGGCCATTCCGGCTCTCTACCAGCATGTGAAAGGCAATGTCTTGGTCTCGTTGGACAGGGCGGTCAGCGGCAAGGTGCATATTACCGCTGACTCATGGTCCAGCAGGCATGGACAGGGATGTTACCTTTCTTTCACAGCGCACTGGGTAACTCTGCTGGCAGCTGGGAAAGATACAGGACAGGTTGCAGTAACGTTGGGGCTTGTTCCACCACCACTCCTCCAAAATGCTGATAGTGGTGATTCTGCCACACCTCTCTCCTCCACCCCCTCCTCTTCTTCTTCCTCTATGGCCTCTTGCAGATTTGACCTCGGAACCAGCGGGGCTCTGTAGGCGTTCTAGGGGCTACACAAGCACTCAGGCAAAAAGATGCCACATGGTGCTTGAGTTGGTCTGCTTAGGGGACAGGAGCCACACTGGGGCAGAGATTCTGGCAGTTCTGCAGGGGCAGGTTCAGAAGTGGTTAACGCCATGCCAGCTTCAGGCAGGAATGGTGGCTTGCGACAATGGCACCAACCTCCTCTCCCCCCTCCAACAGGGACACTTGACCCATGTTCCCCGTTTAGCTCAGGTCCTTAATTTGGTGGTGCAGCGGTTCTTGTGCAGGTACATGGCTTACAGGATCTCCAGAGGCAGGCCAGGAATGTCTGTGGGCATTTCTGCCGGTCATATAATGCCAGTGCTCTGCTGGCTGACCTTCAAAAGGAATGCAACCTGCCCAAGAACCGCCTCATCTGTGACATGCCTACCAGGTGAAACTCAATGTTGGCAATACTGTAGTGGCTGCACAAGCAGCAGAGGGTTATCAATGAGTACATGTGCAAGTACGGCACAAGGACAGGGTGATGGAAGCTTGGCTTTTTTTTGCCACGCCAGTGGCTAATGATCAAGGATGCATGCACTGTCCTGTCACCATTTGAGGAGGCCATGAGGATGGTGAGCAGTGACAGTGCATGCATGAGTGATACTGTCCCTCTTGTCTTCCTGTTGGAGCACATGCTGCGTGGAATAATGGACAGGGCACTTGAGGCAGAACAGAGGGAGGAAGAGGAGGACTTCCATACCTCTCAAGGCCCCCTTTATCCAGACAATATTCCTGCAGGCCCGCATATCACACAGAAAGAGGAGGAGGAGGCGGAGGAGGAGGATGATTGTGTCAGAATGGAGGTGGAGCCTGGCACTCATCATCAGCAGCAGTCTTCAAGAGATCGTTTTCAGTCCCCAGAAACCCATGGACTTGTACGTGGCTGGGAGGAGGTGGCTGCTGATCATGACGTCCTTAGTGACCCAGAGGACTCCGGACCAAATGCCTCAGCAAACCTATGCTGCATGGCCTCCCTGATCCTCCAAAGCCTGCAAAAGGACCCTCGGATTTGTAGTATCAAGGAGAGGGATCAGTACTGGCTGGAAACCCTTCTTGATCCACGTTATCCAGCCTTTGCAGAGGGAGCAGAGGATGAAACATCTTTGGGAGGCCTTGCAGAAAGGTTTGTGCAATGCATTTCCAGAGCCCGGGAGGTTGCAATTTCCCTGTCCTCCTGGAGAACGTGTTGCTGAGGCTTCGGTCAGTCACAGAAGGAGCGGTGGAGAAGGTGACCGTCTGACTGATGCGTTTAGACAATTTTTTAGTCTGCTGCCCCAAGGTATGATCAGTTCCAGCAACCATCGCCAGCATCTGATTTACATCGTGCAGGAATACCTTGGGGAAGATCAGACTTGGAGACCTTTCCAACCAAAAATCCACTGAGTTACCGGGTCTTGAGGATGGATCACTGGCCAGAGCTTGCACAGTATGAGCTACTGGCCTGTCCTGCATCCAGCATTCTATCTGAACACACATTCAGTGCTGCTGGAGGCTTTGTAACCGATCACAGAGTGCGCCTGTCCACAGACTCGGTTGATTGGCTCACCTTCATAAAAATGAATCAGTCATGGATCACCAGCTACCAAGCACCTGATGCTGATGTAAACGATTCATTTTTTTATGAATGTGAGATCCTTTGAAGACTGCCTATGCTGATGCTTGAGTGACTATCCTGTTATGCTGAGTGACTATCCTATTCCTCCTCAATGTTCATGTTGATAGCTTCTAAGAACATTATTGGCACCACCACCAGCGCCTAAAACCCAATTTTTCTGCCCTTGTTTAACAGGGGCGTGTAATTACAATTTTTGCTGTAATATTTCACAGCAGGGCACGTTCCTGTGCTCAACTAGACTATCTGTAAGGGGTTGCAGTGTTGTGAGATCAGCACCAGTGCCCAAAGCTCAATTTTTCTGCCCGTGTTTAACCGAGACGTGTAATTAAATTTTTTGCTGTACTATTTCGCAGCAGGGCCCATTCCTGCGCTCAACAAGAGCATCTGCAAGGCTTTTGCAGTGTTGTGTCACCACCACCACCATCGCTGCCGCCTAAGGCCCAATCTTTCTGCCCCTGTTTAACAGGGGCGTGTAATTAAACATTTTGATCTAATATTTCACAGCAGGGCTCGTTCCTGCGCTCAACAACAGAATCTGTGAGGGGTTACAGTGTTGTGGCACCACCACCAGTGCCTAAGATCCAATTTGTCTGCCCCTGTTCAACAGTGGTGTGTAATTACAATTTTTGATATAATATTTCACAGCAGGGCCCGTTCTTGCGCCCACCAAGTGTAACTGTGAGGGCTTACAGTGTTGTTGCAACACCACCACACCACCACCAAAGGCCCGATTTTTCTGACTCTGGTAAACAGGGCATGTAATTACAATTCTTGATATAATAGTTCACAGCAGGGCGTTCCAGCGCTCACCAAGAGTAACTTCGAGGGCTTACAGTGTTGTGGCAACACCAATACCGTAGGCTCAAATTTCCTACTTTCAAACATCCAACTTACAAACGTCTCCTACTTCAAAACGGAAGGAGACAACAGAAAGTGAGATGAAATCTACCCCTAGGAAGGGAAATTCTTCCTGTAAGCCCCTGTACACACGGTCAGACATTCCGACAACAAACTCCGTCAGATTTTTTCCAACGGATTTTATCCTAAACTGGTGTTGCATACACAGGGTCGGACAAAGTTGTCGGAAAATCCGATCGTTCGGAACATGATGACGTTCGTTCGTTGCCACGGTACTACGTTGCGACTAGTAGCCAATAGCTTTGGTCTCGTAATTTGATCTGAGCATGCGTGGCACTTTGTCCGATCAGAATTCTCTAAAAACGATCAGACAAAGTCCCATCGGATCATGTTGTCAGAAAATTTTATCTCCAGCTCTCAAACTTTGTTGGTCGGACATTCCGATGGAAAAAGTCCGATGTAGCCCAAACACGGTCGGATTTTCCGACAACTTGGTTAGATCATTTAATTTTAATTTAATCATTTCAATCACATTAGATCTATCCTTGAATAGGAAATTTCCCTTGTTATGTTTAGGTACTGTATCGTGGGAAGGGTGAGTACTGTTTTATGCATGTTCATATAAGTTTTCTAAGGTATTCTTTGAAGAGACAATGGTATAGTATATGAATAATATGACTTCTCCCCTTTGCTAGTATGTTAGCTATAGAGCTCTGGAATGATAGGTGCTTGATTCTGCTTGAGAAGTGCATAATTTGTTGCACATGTTTAACATGTGTTTTGGTAACTCTTGGAAGGGTATCGGAATGGTATTTTTTGCAGGTTGTAAAATGTATGTGTTAGGTGGAAGGGGGTTGATTTTGACAGGTGGGTATTTTGGAAGAATGCCCAGGAGTGATGAGATTTAAGTAAGTGAGTAAGATATTAATTAAGAATATCCTACATTTTTTGAGGGCAAACTAAGTGAAGTAAGAAGGTAAAGGAGAGATTTGAGCTATTTATTAAAGGAAGGTGTGCATTTTGCAAGGTTTTTCAATGCATTGTTCTTTTTATATACAAGCCGGGTTTCAAAGCCATTTTAGAACTGACATAGAAGAAAGAAAAAAAAAGTGAAGGAAAGTTACATTTAAAAACGGGAAGTTAGCAGAGCTTGTTTTGAGAGTTAAAGGGGACATTCTATTTGCGTTGAGGAAATTATTTTAAAGGACAGCCGGGATGGGAGGTTTTGGGCAGATAAGGAAATTAACACAGAGAGAGTTTTGTTTAAAATAAGGATTTTTAAAGTGTCACAGCTAGTTTTATTTGGATTATCAGATAAAAGGTGTTGTTAAACTGGGGATGTTTTAGTGTAGACTTACCTTGTTTGTTTATTTGTGTGTCTGTTTGTTGATTATTTGTTTATGGTTGTTTGCCTAAGTTATAATGAGTCGGTACAGGTGGGTTGGTGGGATTTGCAGATCAGTGCAGATCCCTGTTTGGCAACGGGCACGGGAAAAAGGTTCAACCAAGGGTAAAAAGAGAGAGAGCTGGTGGGGAGGCTAGAAACCTTGTTGAAAGCACCCCACCTCGTGAAATGAGCAGCCCTGGTGCTGGGGTCTCGTGAGATTTTTGCGGGATTACGGTACCAGAGATTCATAGAGACATCAAGATGTTGGTTTATTGGGCAGTGATTAAAATTGCTGCTGGATGCACTGACAGGGGGACATGGTTACTGTTTTGGGGGGTCTGAGTTAGGTAGAGGGAGAATATGAATCTTCCTGCTTCCCCCTCGGATTTCCCCCAGATTCTTTCATCGCTCTCCGATTCTCCACCTCTGAGCTGGTGGGTTTGGGGGTGTGAATTCTGACATGGATCTCCGGTGAGGCGCTAGGGTCGCAGCTTCATGGACTGTTTGTGGACTGTGGTTCTCTCAAAAGCCTCGAAGTATCATAAAAACAAAAATAGAAGTGCGCCAAATCGTGTGATAAAGTTTGAACAAGTAGATTTTTATTCAACCGAATAATTTTAAGCGCTAAAAAATTACTCCACCGAGCCATACAAAAGTAAATGTATCGTTAAAAAAGAACAATTTGCTAGCAAAAAAAATAAATATAATGAACGAATGCTAAAGCACAAGGTACCCCTGATGACGTCAGACCTTTGACGAAACGATCGTCGGGTAGCTACGCTCACCCTTTGTGCTTAAGCATTCGTTCATTATATTTATTTATTTTGCTAGCAAATTGTTCTTTTTTAACGATACATTTACTTTTGTATGGCTCGGTGGAGTCATTTTTTTAGCGCTTAAAATTATTCGGTTGAATAAAAATCTACTTGTTCAAACTTTATCACACGATTTGGCGCACTTCTATTTTTGTTTTTATGGTGATATGATACTTCGAGGCTTTTGAGAGAACCAGAACGGACTTGGTGACTACGAGACATTCGAAGGTGTAGGTTGTCTTCCGGCTTCCTGTATCGAAACTCCTACGTATTCGCAGCCGCGCAGACCGGCTCACGAGAGGATCCGAGCTGATTCGGTGATTGTGCGATATCTGAAGGACTGGGTCGTTTTCCGGCTTTCCGCATCGAATCGTCTAGGTGTCCTTATCTGCGTATACCAACTGGTGATCTGGTAAGCCTCCATTTATTACTGATTTACAGCGGTGAAGGGTCCACGTGGTCAAGCACTATTTTTGTTTGAACAAACAAGATCAACTACACTTTTGTTGTTTATTGACATAGGACATTATTTACACTGTGTAGCACTACTATACACCTTTTGAATTTTTTTCACCTTTTCTTAAATGTATTGGACATTTGAGTTACAGATAATTGTTTTTTATCTGATAATTGATTTTTTTCACTAATGATTTTCACTTCATTTGGTTTTCACGAATATTTAGATTCTCATTATTTAGGTTTTTTACCAAAACTCATAAATTAGAGTATAAGATTGTTTTTGTTTTCTGAATTCAGATAGATGGTTGGGTAGTTGATATATGTCCTATGATCCTGCCAAGGCAGAGAGTGTTGCTAAAGTGGGCAGGTGAAAGGGACAGGGTAGGGTACTCATCTGTATTTTGTTTTGGGTGGAAGAGGGGAACAAACGTCAACTATATTTTCACCAGGGGTTTTGTGGGGAGTATATTTTTATATTTGTATTCCATAGTCAGCGAGTCAGGGACTTGCTGAAGTGGAAAATGAATGTTAACGAAGGATCTGATTCAGAAAAGTTATCTATAAAAAGGTACATGTTTATTGTTAAAATGTTGCAACTAGTGTCAGTCTATTCATGAAATATGTTGGGCATATACTAAGCCCATATTCACTCCATAGTAAATTGGAAACATTAAAAGGGGAATGTGAAATGTCACTGATAAAATTACCAAATGTTTTTTAAAGGAATCTGATCAGATGCAAATTTTTAGAGTCTGACTTTAAGACTATTTTGGGTGTGGTTGCCTATCCTTACATTATTAGAGTTAAAGTGTGTTTTTTTTTCTGATAACAGCAAATGTGCTATATTTGTGCAAATTGTTTTGATAGTGTTTAAGCTGTATTAACAATGATTTTGAAATATTGATTTTGACAGGGTTGAGAATATTATAATTAAAAAATCCAGAATTCGAAAGTAAATAAAAGGGAAGTTGTATATTCCAGGCGCTACGCCAGAGGAATTGTGGTTAGTAAAGAAAAAGAGAAGTGACTGCGTTGTGTAATTCTGGACACTAGAAAGAAAAATATTAAGGTTTGAAGGTGTTATGAATGAAATGAAGGATGAATGGAAATGGCCAGATGAATGTGGGATGAGAGAGAGTTGTTGTATGTGTGTCTGGAATGTGCACAACAGGGTGTCTCATATTGTGTTTAGGCCCATGTTATACTTTCCCTAAATTAAATTAAAAAGAATAGATTTTTTTGATTTGAATTGATTTTAAAAAGAATTGATTCAAAAAGGGATTTTGGTAAAGGAAGGGTGAAAATTTGAAAAAAGGTTTGAAGAAATGAAATGACTGTAATCAAGTTATATTGCTGCGTATATTGAGTCCATGGAGTACTAAAATGTGATGGGAAGGATTTATTTGAAATAAGCAATCAGAATGACTATTCTGGATATCTAACACAAAATCAAATAGATGGTGCTGCGCTCCCTTAGACCAATAAGCTAAATAAATTAATCCATATAAAGTGCTGACAAATAGATAAATGTACATAAAATATCAGTGAATAGACTCTGATTAACGTGACCAATCGTGATCAGTGATTAAGGTGACTAGTGCAAGCAAGAATTCCAATATAAAATAAATATATATATGTGCAAAAAAATATAAAATCGCATCAACCAAAAACAAGGTCGCATAAAAACACACGGTGATGGTGATGAATACAAATAAGTAAAATATCTCACAGAGTGTATGTAAAATATCAAAACAAAACTCAATAATAGTGAATCACTCAGTGCAATTCGAAATAAATAAGTCTCTTAAACTGCGAAATAAATTAAAGGTGACATAGGATCCATAAAGTGCTTCTCGTAGTAACAGGTGCAACAAAACGCAAAAGGTGCACACTCTGGTGTCTCTTCAGTGTCCC
Source organism: Lithobates pipiens (assembly GCF_037356315.1). Taxonomy (NCBI): domain Eukaryota; kingdom Metazoa; phylum Chordata; class Amphibia; order Anura; family Ranidae; genus Lithobates; species Lithobates pipiens. The sequence goes on from NW_027507915.1 coordinate 319,029, forward strand.
GCACCTAACAGTTAGGGTGGCCCCTTACCTTACTGCTGTAAGGTAAACAACATATGGAGACCAGGGTCTCAGATGGTAAAAGCGGTGTGCCCTTAATTCCAAATGGGAGGTCTTATCCCCACATCAAGGTGTCACAATGGCAGGATCTCACAGAGAGGGAAACAGGAGGGCTCCAAATAGTGAAGTATGTATACACTCTTTATTAATAAAAATCAATCAAAGTGGAGAGGTACTCACAAACAATCAGTTAAACAAGCGCAAGATATACAGCTGAGTATTCCATTCGTTTCTCAGACGTGACTTCCGGTAGCCACAAACGCTTCCTATTCCGACGCGTGTCGTCATGTGTCACATGACTTCATCATTCCCTGATGAAGTCATGTGACACATGACGACACGCGTCATGATTCACTATTATTGAGTTTTGTTTTGATATTTTACATACACTCTGTGAGATATTTTACTTATTTGTATTCATCACCATCACCGTGTGTTTTTATGCGGCCTTGTTTTTGGTTGATGCGATTTTATATTTTTTGCACATATATATATTTATTTTATATTGGAATTCTTGCTTGCACTAGTCACCTTAATCACTGATCACGATTGGTCACGTTAATCAGAGTCTATTCACTGATATTTTATGTACATTTATCTATTTGTCAGCACTTTATATGGATTAATTTATTTAGCTTATTGGTCTAAGGGAGCGCAGCACCATCTATTTGATTTTCTGTTATACTTTTCAGTGGTAGGGTCTATACCTCTGTCGGTGTTCTGCTGCAACCCTAATTTGGTTTTAGGTAGAGTTTATTTACCATAGCGCAGGGATATCTTTACTGTCATTTATTCTGGATATCTACCTTCTGAATTCCCAGGGTGTCAGTCATAGAGTGTTGGTGATGAAATGTTGTCTATCCATCAATGTTTTGTTTGTTGCTGATGATCAGACATATTTGCAAAGTTGGGAGACTTCTGAGTCAGAATATGTGTTTGGGTAAAATGTTCTGTCCTAAGTCCCTTGGGTCCACTTGGATCCCGGGAATAGAAGAAACTAAAGAGGTTTAAGTTTTGTTGAAGTTCTGCTATAATACTGGATTTGGAAAAATGTTTAGTTAAATATATTGAAGCTATATAATGAAAACCCTTGCTGAGAAACATCTTCATTCATGCATGTGTAGCGCCACCCCCGCAAGGGCCACTGTAATATACGGGTCTTCTGTCCCACACCAGTGATGGCTCGCCCTCCCCAGGATCTCAGTAACCCCAAAACACAGTTTAAACTTTTAGCTGGGCTTTATTCGAACTAGCAAAAAGCCCTGAAAAGAGATAAATTGATTAACAGAATACAAATATTAAGTGCAATAATATAATACAACTTCTCAGTAAAGGAAAACAGGATTTGTGTTCATTCACTTTAACCGCCAGTGGGAGGCCTTGTCTGAAATGCACTGAACAAGTGGTGAACAAAACTGTACAATACAATACAAAGAATAATGTTCAACAATTTCCCAAAAGTGATATTACTGACTATAAGATCCTACCGAGGTCTTGTAGGTTCTAGCTAACCACTGGCCAGTGGGAATTCTATTCACACAAACACACACACAGAGTCTGCCAGCGTTGGGGCCCTTTAAATCCTGTGTTTGAGTACTCAGACTTTTGTGAAGTAATATTTGTAATCCACAGAATGGAAAGGGGGATCTTCACAAAGTGTCACAAAGATTAACAGATGTGGAAATCCACCTTCAGATAAAGCTGCATTAACAGTAAATAGGACCTAGCAGCTAGATCCACATACACAAGGATGGCAGAAGATCTCTCACCATTAGATGCACTTGATATATCTTCCTTCCAGCAATTGGTAGATTGATTGCTGTCTCAGTTGACTGGATGGTGATGGGAGCAACACAGGCCACAGAAACCTCCAAACAGGATAATGATGATGATTGCTGCAGCACTGAAATTGGTCTCTAGATTTCTCTGCACTGTTAGCACATCTTCAGTAATCAGGCAGAATAACACACTGCAGACTCCCCTCTCAAGTGTGCACCTTCCTTAGGAGAGTCACAGGCTCTGCAAGTGCTCAAGAGTTAAACACATGGGATACTTTCTTCTGTCTGCCTGCCACCATGCCAGTCTGTCTCTCCTCCTGTGTCCTCCTCTCTCTCCCCCAATCACAGCTCTCCTGGGTAGCTATCCAATCCTGTCTTTCATTGTTTTTGTTGTTAGGGGTGGGCTTCTTTCTTAGCTACAGCAGGCCCCAGTCTACCTTCAATCCTGCAGCTATCAGTTTAGCCAGAAAATGCAATGTAATGTTTCAGAGAGCAATATTCTGCATATATTACAGAGGCAATACTAAGCCTGTGCTACATCCACCCCCTTCTAAAAAAATCTTTGGTCCCCCAAAGAGAGAGATGAGTGCAGTTAATAATAACATAGCATTTGTACAGTAACCTTACACATGGACCAACAAATTAGGCCTATGATCTTAGGCTGATTTTATGACATTTCCTAACAAATGCATTAGGTAATGGGACCTGCCACCAAAGTGTGTTAGGCGATGGGTTGGGGACATCGGTCACTGGTACCACCATAGAATGTGCCTGAGAATCAGGAAGTCTGTGAACAGTGGGAATAGCTTCTTCTGAGCTTGTTCCAGGGGTGTCATATGTTAATCTAAGTGGGGGGTCTCACTGCTCTCTTAGCTCTCTGTTCTTTGGGCTGAAGACTAGTCTCTTCACAGGATTCTCCATCCGGTTCAAGGTGGCTTTCCTCAAACAGTTTTTCTTCAAGTTCAGAGGAACTCCCATCCGGAAACCCTTCATCAGGTTCATGGACTAACTGGTAAGCTTGCTCTACTAGCTCTGAATTTCCTTGCACCTGGGGCACAAATTCTGATGCATCAGGCCGGAGCACACTTGAGGGCTGATTAGCAGTTGATGTGGAGGGAGTGGCATCCATGGGCTCAGATGGCCACAACCATCCTACCTCAAGCTCATCATCACTGTCATCTTCTATTGTTGTGGCCTCATCTGGCAGTAGAGGTTGAGACCTAGTAACTGGAACTTGCCTGAAAGAAGATGGTTTGGGTAATGACGTCTCTGTTCTCACAGGTACCCTGACGGTTTCACTCAGAGGTAGTAAATGATTTCGATGCCAGGTCTTCAGGGGACCCGTTTTTCCATCAGGCCGAATTTGGTATACAGGAAGACCAGGCAGTTGCTTGCAGACAACATATTGTTGAGAACTCCAATGGTCAGCTAACTTATGCTTTCCAGAAAGACCCAGATTCCTCAGCAACACCTTGTCACCCTGCTGTAAATCATGAATCCTAACTTTCAAATCATAATTCTTACTGTTCCGCTGACCTCTAACACCAGAAGCTTCTTGTGCCTTCTCATAGGCTGTCTTTAAGTTCTTTCTGAGCCTATCCACATAGCCCCTGTAGGATGTAGTGGAAGTTCTGTCTATTGAGACACCGAAGGCCAAGTCCACTGGCAGATGAGCTTCTCTTCCAAACATCAGTCTATATGGTGAGTAACCCGTTGCGTCATTTTCAGTACTGTTATAGGCATGAACCACAGCGGAAATGTGCCTGCTCCAATGCTGTTTTCTGTCAGATGGAAGGGTTCCAAGCATGTCAAGGAGGGTACGATTAAACCTCTCTGGTTGAGGATCCCCTTGAGGCTGGTAAGGTGTCGTTCTCGATTTTTTGATACTCAGAAGATCCAATAGCTGTTTAATGAGCCTGCTTTAAAGTCTCTTCCTTGGTCAGAGTGAATTCTCTGAGGTAATCCATAATGAACAAAGAATTTCTCCACTAACACTTTGGCGACTGTGACAGCTCGTTGATCTCTTGTTGGATAAGCCTGGGCATAACGGGTGAAATGATCAGTCACTACCAACACATTCCCTTGACCACTCGTGTCGGGTTCCAGACACAAGAAATCGATGCACACCAGATCCATAGGACTTTGACTCTGTAGATCACCCATTGGGGCAGCTCTGGAAGGCAAAGTCTTTCTCTGGATGCAGCGAAGGCAGGAGCGACAGTAACTTTTGATTTCAGTTCGCATACACGGCCAGTAGAAATGATCCCTAACTAACTTAAATGCTCTATCAGGTCCCAAGTGTCCATGTTGATCATGTAATGCATTCAGCACTGTCCCACTATGCTTCTCCGGGAGGAACAGCTGCCAACTCTCCTCTGGATCATCCGAGGGGCCCCTTCGGTAGACCACTCCATCTGAGAGCTGCAGTCGATTCCACTCCTTGTGAACCAATCGAGCCTCCTTTGGGGAGTCTGCTGTGAGTAGAAGTTCTGGGCGACCACTCTCCAAGGCTTTCAAAGTCAGAGAACAAAGGGGATCTTCTGTTTGATCCTTCCTCAAGTCTTTCTTGGAAAGGGTAGGCAGTCCCTCATCCCTCACTTGGGTCAAGTCACAATAGAGCTTTGGGACCCCAACAGTGGTGACTCCAATGGCTTCGGCCCCTGACGCTCCTCTGGCTCGGTACTCAATCCATTGACATAAATCATGTTCTTGGTACAACACACCACCTAGTCCTTCTCTGCTGGCATCATCATGGCTTGCGGTTGTCAGCGTAGGCTAAAACTGGTGCATTGGTCAAGCTCCGTTTCAACTGAAGGAAAGCTTGTTCGCACTGATCAGACCACTCTCCCTCTATGGACTCCTGAGACTTTCTCGCTCCACTGATTTGCCAGACTACTTCTGGGACCTCTTGCTCTCCATCATCTCCAGCCCGCAAAAGCTCAGTGAGAGGTCTGGCTATTTTGGCAAATCCCTCCACAAACCTCCTGTAGTAGGAGCAGAACCCAAGAAAAGATCTCAGCTCTTGCACATTTCTGGGCCTGGGCCAAGTGGTAACGGCTTCCAACTTCTTGGGGTCAGTGGCCACTCCCTCTGCTGAGACAACGTGCCCAAGGTAGGTGACTGTTGACTGGTAGAACTGGCACTTCTCAAGGGACAGCTTCAATCCCTCTTCATAGAGTCGCTTCAGAACCTTCTCTATACGCTCCTCGTGTTCTTCCAAAGTCCGCCCAAAGACAATTATGTCGTATAGGTACACTAACACTCCAATTAAGTTCATATCACCAACAGTCCGTTCCATCAAGCATTGGGATGTAGCAGGGGCTCCAGACAGACCCTGTGGCATCCTTTCAAACTCAAAGAACCCCACTGGGCAGATGAAATCGGTTTTCTCCCGGTCATCTGGATGCATCGGGATCTGATGGTACCCACTTCTCAGGTCTAACACGCTGAACCATTTGGCACCTGAAAGGCATTGCAGGGCATCTTCTATTCATGGAGTGGTGTACTGGTCTGGAATGGTTCTTTTGTTGAGAGTGCGATAATCGATACGGAGTTGTGTTTTTGCCCGTTCTTTCCATTCAGATGTCATAGGAGAGCCTTTTGGATAGAAATACTCCTCTGGTAACTCTTCCTTGGCTTCCCCCCACTACACTGTGTTGTGTGATGGGTGTGGCTGGATTTACCTGCCCTATCATCATTCGAGTCCGAAGCTTCACTGGAGAATCAGTAACATTACGAACACTGACAGGAACTTTTCCATGGGTTCTCTGTAAGGCCTTCATAGAGATTACTTCTGGAATCAGTTCCAAACCTGAATTTGTCTTCTGTGGGTCACCTTCAAGGATAACATAAGGACCAGGTTGGTCCCAATTCAGTTTGACTGAAGCCCGCAAACATGTTACTTCACCTGGCTGCAAGACCTTTTCCATCTTGTCCAACTTCTACAATTTTCCCACTCCTTCTGTTGGGGCATTTTGTTCATGGACCAATCGCTGGTACACTGAGCGCAGCATCGGATGTACACTTTTAGCTGCATCTTCACCCTCTGAGACCTGAGGAGTAAGTAGCCGACGAACCAAGTCAGTGTTCATCCCCACAATCAAGGAACTCAGATTAGCCCCCGGGGGGCGGGGACATACAATGGCCAATGTGTCGGAAGTCTCTTTCTGCCCTACAACAGATGGGCCAAATTCAAGCTTGACCGGAAGATATCCGTCATAGGGGAGCTTCTCAGTTCCTATACCCCAGATCTCTAGACTTTCTAACTTCTGCAAGGGCAGATGTTTCAGGTGTTTATCATAGAAATCACGGTAAATTACTCACTTGGGCACCAGAGTCTAGAAGGGCTTTTGTGTATACACCTTCCACCTGAACTGGCACTATAGGAGAAGGACCCACCAGCTTTTCAGGCAACTTGCTTGGTTGTTTTGATGCAGCTTGCTTGGCTGTTTGGGCTTGAATCCCTCTTTTGGCCTGGGCCCGTTTCCGTTGTCGTCTGGACTGACAGTTTTGGTTGTGATGTGCACCGATCTCCCGTGATCCGGGACCCGACTCTGAGAGTAGCTTGGGCAGCCTAACTGAGGCTTTGGATGAGGCTTGGTACAAAGGTTTAGGCCTCACCCGCCCTTCATTTAAGACTTGTGAACTGGAGCGAGTTGACTTAGATGGGCACCCGGCTGGCTCCCTCACCAGGGCCCTCTGGAGTTTCCCGTCGGCTTATGATGTACTCTTCGTGGCTTTGTTGGGCTGGGACAGTCATGTTGATAGTGACCGATACCCCCACAATTATAGCAGACCACTGAACTAAAGGGCTCTCCAGCAGGAACATTCTGTATTGCCTCTGCCCTGGTTGGTTTCAATATCTTTCTCCCCTCTGGTATGGCAATTCTGGCAGACAGCGATGTCATCAACTCCATCATCTGTGACATCTGAGTTTTCAAAGCCATTACTTCGGACTGGACTTCTACTATGTCCATGGTTCCTACTTCTACGGTGAAAGCCGCATGTAAAGCACTAGCAGGTTTTTTTAGCCTTAATTAAAGCCTCTTCTTCTAGGATAGTTTTGACCAATTTGTAGTAAGTCAATGGCTTGTTCTGGTCTCTAGCCCGAAATTTCAACATTATGGGATCCAGTGGGAGTGCTCCTTTAAGAATTTGATCCAACAAAGCTTTGCTTGCATGACTCGGCTCCATGCCTCCTTTTAGAATGACCTGATGAAGTATTTTATCCAGTCGTTGGACATAAGCGGATAACTCTTCTCCTTCATTTTGATAGGTGTGTGAGAACATATAAATTAGCTCAGCACAATCCTCCACCCCTCCAAAAACCTCTCGTAAAGCTTCTAGACACTCAGTGGCTGTGCAGCCTGGCTTGTCCCTTTTTAGATTTCTGATTACATCTGAAGCAGGAGATCTTAGGCTCTCGATTAACCTTTGTCTTTTTACTGTGTCAGCGACTTCCCATTCTTCCACAGCCTGATCTGCCTGATCTATCCAGGTTTCAAAGTCCTCTTCCTCGGATGGAACAGGGACCTTCCCAGAATAGGACCGCAACTTTCGATATCCATAATTAGCAGATGTGGCTGAGTTTTGTGCCAACGTTTCCACCAGCTTTCCCATATCGGTAAAGAATGTAGCAGGAGGGAACCCTGTAGTTGGGATGGAAGTAGTAGCTGATACTCCTGGTCCTGATGTTGTTGAGCTACCATTTTCAGGGTGATCATCCAGCATACTTGGCCTTATAAGCTGAGCTTTGAGATCCCCTGGTAACTGTATGCTATCTCCCTGGAAACAGGTCGGGATTCCTCTTTTCCATTCTAGCAAAGCATAGGCGCAAGAGGCTATCCGATCAACTTTCAGGTCCAACATGAATGTTTTCTGATCAGGCATCAAAGCCGACACTACTTGCTGGATCTGTTTCTCAGTCCAGGTGGCACCAGTGAGACTCATAATTACACAGAGCCCTAACCTGCCATTTTGTTCTTCACACCACTTGGCAGCAATGACTGGGTCCATCATGGTGACTTGGCTGGTAGAGGTAGCCATCACTCTGTGACAGGGACCAGAAGGTATCCCGGACGAGCCCCCACATGTAGCGCCACCCCCGCAAGGGCCACTGTAATATACGGGTCTTCTGTCCCACACCAGTGATGACTCACCCTCCCCAGGATCTCAGTAACCCCAAAACACTGTTTAAACTTTTAGCTGGGCTTTATTAGAACTAGCAAAAAGCCCTGAAAAGAGATAAACTGATTAACAGAATACAAATATTAAGTGCAATAATATACTACAACTTCTCAGTAAAGGAAAACAGGATTTGTGTTCATTCACTTTAACCGCCAGTGGGAGGCCTTGCCTGAAATGCACTGAACAAGTGGTGAACAAAACTGTACAATACAATACAAAGAATAATGTTCAACAATTTCCCAAAAGTGATATTACTGACTATAAGATCCTACCTAGGTCTTGTAGGTTCTAGCTAACCACTGGCCAGTGGGAATTCTATTCACACAAACACACACACAGAGTCTGCCAGCGTTGGGGCCCTTTAGTTTAGCCAGAAAATGCAATGCAATGTTTCAGAGAGCAATATTCTGCATATATTACAGAGGCAATACTAAGCCTGTGCTACAAGTAGAAGAAATATCTGTAGGTAGACACAAGAAGAGAGGAGAGTAGCCACTACCCTCCATCCAGCCCAGGTCACCAGAAACCACCAGTGCCTTTGGGTCCGACTCCGAGGAGACTGTGCTCTTCCAGTGCTGCCACATATCTCTGCATTGATCTGGATGACACACAGCCTAGAATTATCTTCTGTCTAGTGAGTGCATTACTTTGAATAAATCTATTTTCTGTTACATTGCTACACTCAGATCGGCTCTGCTCTCCTCTCTTCTAGTCTTGCATGCCAATCACTCTGAGTAGGGTCTTGCCAGCGTAAATCCAACCATGTGTGTTCTAGAGACCCCCAACTAGCTTTGTGGCTTCATCTCTATAAAATGTCCCCCCTTTTATCACATGTACCTTATCTGTTTAATGAGCCTTACAATATTTTGGGGTGAAGTTTATGAGGTGAAGACCTCTGATCCTTGTCTACTCCCTTTACTGTATTGTTTTATCTCCCTAGGAAAATTAAAGTAAAGAATTAAAAAACACGCTCAAATTTTTCAAACATTTTCGTATTTATTTCTATATTACACTTTATATTATGTTTATGGGACGCATGGAATATCTGAGCTAGCTTACAATTAAATTTGTATAAGTCATGACACTCTACAGATACATTATACAATCCTCTATAAATATATAGAAAAGCAATTTCGGAAGAACAGCGAATGCAGACCAGCCTCAAGCAGTCCAGAAGTAGATTCTTTGGTCGGTGTCTGAGGTCTATAATACAATTATTGATAAACTGATTGATTGTTAGATTGGTTACAAAGTATCATTTACAAAAGCCTAGATGTTTAGTCTTGTGATTTCCGCTAAAGAGGAAGATCAGAGTTCAGATGGGCTGAACCCCCATTCCAACAAAGACCACATGACCAAATGGCAATTATTATTATTATACAGGATTTATGTGGCGTCAAAAGAGTTTTCACAGCACTTTACAAAACAAAGAGAGACAGTCAGTTACCAAATATTATAAAGGGGGAGGGGGAGGGGGAGGTGGTTGGATGAGTTGATGGAGAAAGTAAAAGTTCAGTCTTTAGGTGGAGGCCAGGTAGACGTCCCTGAAGATATGCATATTCAGGGATCACCTAAAGGTGGACAGAGTCGGAGACATAAAGGTAGATGGAGGTTGGAAGTTCTAGAACATGGGAGAAGTTTTGCCAGTGGCGGCTGGTGTTTTGTTTTTTTGAGGGGGGCAGCAAACAATCCACCGCCATATCTCCCCCCTGGGTCACAGGCAGCACCCCCCTCCCCCAGGTCAGTCAGTCAGTCAGTGGCGGGTGGTGGCGGCTTCTCTCTGTGCTGCAGGCAGCTGCTTCCTCACTTCCCCTGTGTCTCCTAATGGCGGCCAATCCGATCAGATCTCCTTTTCGGCCAATCGGGTGACGGGTCTCAGGGCCCGCTTCCTGACTGGCCGGGAGGAGAATCAGTGTTACAATGGCGAATATTCATTCACTATTGTCACACAGCTGCATCCGGAGCCCACCCTTTTTTGAAGCTTATTAGAGCCTCTGGCTCGAATCATGGAATACAAGCGACCGGCCGGAGGCATTGATGAGGGGGGGCCTATGGAGGGGCTGCCACTGGGTTTTTTAGAAGTCTTAGAAGTCTTGGAGATGAGCATGGGAAGAGATGATGTTCAAGCTAGAGACAAGGAGGTGTTGGAAGGAGCACAGAGGGTGATATTTTGAGACAAGGTTGGTAATGTAGTTCAGGGCAGAGTGATGGATGGCTTTGTATGTTGTTGTTAGAATTTTGAATTGTATTCTTGGTGGAAGGCAGTGGATTGGCAGAGAGGGGTGGTGGATACTGGGTGGAAGCCAGTGGAGGGATTGGCAGAGAGGGGTAGAGGACACTGAATGGAAGCCAGTGGAGGGATTGGCAGAAAGGGGTGGAGGACACTAAATGGAAGCCAGCGGAGGGATTGGCAGAGAAAGAGGTGGAGGACACTGAATGGAAGCCAGTGGAGGGTTTGGCAGAGAGGGGTGGAGGACACTGAATGGAAGCCAGTGGAGGGATTAGCAGAGAAGGGTAGAGGACACTGAATGGAAGCCAGTGGAGGGATTGGCAGAGAGAGGTGGAGGACACTGAATGGAAGCCAGCGGAGGGATTGACAGAGAGGGGTAGAGGACACTGAATAGAAGCCAGCTGAGGGATTGGCAGAGAAAGAGGTGGAGGACACTGAATGGAAGCCAGTGGAGGGATTGGCAGAGAAGGGTAGAGGGCACTGAATGAAAGCCAGTGGAGGGATTGGCAGAGAGAGGTGGAGGACACTGAATGGAAGCCAGTGGAGGGATTGGCAGAGAGGGGTGGAGGACACTAAATGGAAGCCAGCGGAGGGATTGGCAGAGAGGGGTAGAGGACACTAAATGGAAGCCAGCAGAGGGATTGGCAGAGAGGGGTAGAGGACACTGAATAGAAGCCAGTGGAGGGATTGGCAGAGAGGGGTAGAGGACACTAAATGGAAGCCAGCAGAGGGATTGGCAGAGAGAGGTGGAGGACACTGAATAGAAGCCAGTGGAGGGATTGGCAGAGAGGGGTGGAGGACACTGAATAGAAGCCAGCGGAGGGATTGGCAGAGAGTGGTAGAGGACATTAAATTGAAGTGGGTGAATGAGGAGCTTGGTGGTTTCATTAGTTAAAAAGGGGAGAATTGAGAGATGTTGCACCGGTGATGTCTACAAGCTTTTCACAACCATTGGCTTTGGGACTGAAAGGACAGGTCAGAGTCTAGGATTACACCTAGGCATGGGGGGAGGGATTGATGGCTGCATTATTGATCTTGATGGAAAAGTCATGGAGGGGGGCACAGGAGGGAGGGAATATTATGAGCTCGGGTTTAGAGAGATTCAGTTTAAGGAAGCGGTGTGACTCTGACATCAATGCTGATATGTCCGTTAGTAGTTAGTAATGCGAGAGGAGGCTGAAGGAGAGAGATGAGGAGTAGACAGATTTGGGTGTCATCGGCATAGAGATGGTACTGAACTGGCTCTTCAGAGTGTTGGTTTCACCCTTCAGAGGGATTTAGTTATTTATTTACTATTGAGCTCGCTTTTACAATTTCTTTTTACTGCTCTATAGAGACCTGCTGAAAGTCGGTCCTCCAAGTACCTGCAGGGCTGTCCCAAAAAAAAGGACCCCCCCCCGGTTGGAGAAAGAAAAAAGATGAGGAGGAGAACCGCCACTTCCCGCTGAGGGGGAGAGCTGCCGAGGAGGAGAGCCCCATCACTGAAGGAGAGGAGCAGATCCCCGCCACACGAGCGGTAAGTGCCACCGGACCGGCCGCAGGGGGAGGGGTTAGTGAAGTGACAGCTGAGCCGGGGGACATGCCTGGCTGCATTTGATGGGCACAAGTGGCTGCATTTGACGGGCACAAATGGCTGCCATATGATGGGACACAATGGCTGCATTTGATGGGCACAATGGCTGCATTTGATGGGCACACTGAGGCTGTAATTGATGGGTTCGGTATTTTTCAGTTTGTTTGCGCCCCCCCCCCCCCAAAAATTTTTTAGGGCTTATGGAGGAAAAAATCAACCAGGATACCCCAACCTGACCAAACAGATTTTCCCCCTAGAGCATGGGTGCTCGAACTGTGCCCTCCAGCTGTTGCAGAACTACGAAGCAATATAAGGCTGACAAGTACATTTGTGAATTCCAGAGGCAGAGGCATGATGGGACTTGGAGTTTCACAACAGCTAGAGGGCCACAGGTTGAGCACCCATTACCTAGAGGCAAGCCTGTAATTACTTTCCATTGGACTGTAACTGACTGAATTGGCTGAAGCTAATTTGCAAAATGTAAAATGTAGGAATCTTCTAGCTCCTTGGGCAATAAAGGTGAGGCTTTCCTATCTTGGTAGGGGGAGGGAAATACCAGGCACTTGAGAAAGTTGTCCCTGAAGACCAGGGTTTCCATAAGCATGGGATATATCAATGCGATTTAAGCACGTAGGTTCGGCAGCCTAGACCTTATGTGTGTGCCGCCAACGCCCATTGGCCGCGTCAGTCAAACAGCAGTAGGCCTCGATGACATGTGACTTGTACAAGATATCTGCCCATGTACAGCCACCCTAGAATGCCCTGATAAGATTTCCTGCAGTTGCAGTTGACCACAATCACTAGTTGATTCTTAAGCATTCACACAGAGGTCTTCCTTCAATTGTCTTGGCAATCATCCTTTGGCACATTTTACAATGAGATCTTCACTGTAGCGGCACGTCGTCCGCTCCAATGTGCTGATTACTCTCAGGTGGTGTTTTTGATAGGCTTTCAGTAAGTGTACTTTGCATGAGCTCTGAAATAGAATGTTTCACCTTATCCTTCATATCTTTCCCCATGAAGACATAGAGAATTGGGTTGATGCAACTATTGAACATGGCCAGAGACTGTGAGAACAGATCTAGGATGAGCGCTACATGACTTACAGTGAATAGCAGGACTACACCCATGATGTGGTAGGGGGCCCAGGTGATGAAAAATGCGACTATGATCCCTAAAGACACCTTGATGATTTTATTACCAACTTCTGTAACTCTTCTATTGTGTAACATAAAAGCCACAGAAAAGTAACAGGCAGAAATGATTAGGAATGGAAGCAGAAAACCAAAAACCATATTAATGTAAGTGGTGGGCTCTATTATGTGCTCTTCAGAAAAGCAAAAAGTTTTGTTGTCAGGAGTGTAGATTCTTTGGTACAGGACTTTAGGTAGACACATCAGGGAGGACAAGGTCCAAATAGCCAAGCAGGTCATCCACGCCGTTCGTACTCCTCTGTGATTTTGGGCCCAAATGGGTTGGACAACCAGGATGCAACGGTCAACACTGATAGCCACCAAGGTGAAGATGCTGGTGAACATGTTCCATGGAACAATGAAGTGAATCATCTTGCAGAGCACGGGACCGTACAGCCATTCACCGTAGAAGTACTGCACTATAGTGAATGGGAGAAACAAGCAGCAGATAATATCGGCCACAGCAAGGTTCCAAAACCAAATGGTAGTCATGGTCCGCTTCATCTTCACTCCGGTAACCCAGAGCACCAGAGCATTGCCGGGGACGCCCACGAGGGTCGTGAAAGATAAGAGTATGATAGTAAACAAATGCTCATGGGTGTAAAAGCCCTTTGATTCCGTCTCATCACTGACGTTGGACATCTTGTTCTCCTGTAAAGACATCAAAAGTTATTGCATCCATGTGGTTATCATCCAATCAGATTTTATTAAATGTAATATAAAGTAAAAGATTATTTCTGGTCATGATGGATTTCCGTAACTAGTGATGAGCCCATGACAGGAGGCCCAGTTAGCTGCGGCCACGGAATTCATCAACCTCACATAACAAGGGAAACAGTCTTTATCATAAAGGGGTGGGTATGCTGGTGACATCATTGACCCATTATGGCCACATGGACATATATTGTTCATTAGCATTGTCCACAATGATGTCACCAACATGCCTGCCCCTTTGTTACATGCGGGGGTGGGGAATTCCATGACCACAGCTGATTAGGGGTGGCAGCCTGCTGTCATGTGACAGTCTCATGTGAGTTTGGGCCAAACTGAGTTCAGTGCAAACCCACGTGAGACTGTCACATGACTGGAAGCCCAATCATCTTGTGGGTGGGGCCAGGAGTAGGATACCCAGGTTAAGGAAGCAGCTTACACAAAATCCACAAAGGGTTAACAGTGATTGTAATTCGAAGTATGCAAGTTAAAGGATAACAAGGTTTTGTTCAGAACACAGATGCTAACACTATTATCGTTGCATATGGCAACAGGTGCAGTATCTCTCACTGTAACAGGTGAAGTATTGTGTGCAGGTGCAGTAACAGGTGAAGTATTGTGTGCAGGTGCAGTAACAGGTGAAGTATTGTGTGCAGGTGCAGTAACAGGTGAAGTATTGTGTGCAGTAACAGGTGAAGTATCACTTGCAGTAACAGGTGCAGTATCGCATGGAGTAACAGGTGCAGTATCGCACAGAGCAACAGGTGCAGTATCGCTTGCAGTAACAGGTTCAGTATCGCTCGCAGTAACAGGTGCAGTATCACACAGAGCAACAGGTGCAGTATTGTTTGGAGTACGTGAGTCTAGGATTGTTGGAGGGGGGGTTATAAGAGGGGACCCCCATCCAGATATACAGGAATTTTCCTCCCTGCTCTCTCCAGTTATAGAAGACCCCCAGCCAGTAGGACTGCAGGGGGGGTGATAAGGCGGCCCCTATCCAGGAACATAGGAACCCCCCTTCCTCCCCCACAAGTAAACAAAGACCCCCAGCTAGGAGGAATGAAGGGGTGATAAGGGGGACCCCCATCCAGGAATAGGTGAGGGGTGATCGGAGGGGACCTTGCTAACCCCCCTCTAGTAGAATGGCGTGTAGTGAGTGAAGACATTTGGAGAGTTACACACACAGCAAATAAGGAGGAAGGAATCTCCGTACAGCTCCGATGTCTGATGGAGCTGTGGGCTGTCACTGCTGCTTCTACTCCTTGCTCTGTCCCCCAACGGTGGCGCAAGGATTTACAGGCTGGCTGACTGGCGGGGGGGGGGGGGGGGTTGGACAGCAGGCACCTTGCGGGTCATTCCTGTATGGGTGGCAACCCTACCCTCTGTCCAATCAGGGAGCGATCGCACCTCCAGCGCATCCCATAGAAGCTATTGTAGGACATGATGTACAGGTACGGAATTTCGCTCAACAGAGCCCACCTGACGCAGTACATGTATCTTAGGCTGTCAGCAAGTGGTTGGTTAACCACCTGCAGACCAATCACAGTAAATATACTGCTAGCGGCACGTACATGTATGTGACCAGTCTAGTGAGGCCCGGAGTGCAATGACTGCAAGGAAGATAACGGAGGACCGGGCATGACAGGGATGGATAGGGCAGCAGGGGGTTAATTTTCAGGCAGAAGCTGGGAGGAGGAGCTGGGAGTGTCCGTTGCTGTAGGGGGGCGGAGCGGCTTAAAAGGTGGAGGGGGCGGAGCTTTGAGCCAGTTCGTCGGAGGGGAAACAGAGAGGAGGCAGTTGTCCCACCCTCCCTCCCTACTTTTTCAGATGGGTTCTTGGTTCTTGTGTTTGTTTGTTTTTCTTGTCTTGCAGGTTCTGTGGATCGCATGTCATGACAGCGGTGGAGTCGGAATTGGATGCTGGCGGTGTGTGTCTGGTGGTCTTTGACGGTTGGCGGTAAAAATCAGAAGTCATCTGATATGGGGTGGGGGGCCCATTGCTAAGATGGGTCCCTCCGGTGTATTCCTGAACGTTGGAGGGAATACCGGTATGGTTGTCACTGCGGAGGTTGTCTCCGAGCGTTCACAGCTCGAGGCCTGGAGAAGTGGGAAGTGGGTACCGCAGTGACTTGTTGGTTGGAAAAGTTATGGGTCACCGTCAGAGATCACCAGACCGGGCATGTTTGTGTGTTATTGGTTATATGTTTATGTTTACAAGTACATTTGATATTGCACATTTTCTTGGTTATATATATATATTTATGGAGATATATATTTATATATATTTATATATATTTTGGTTGGAGTATTTTTGAGGTTTGTAATAAAGGCTGTTGTGGCCATTTTACTCCAAGCAAGGTGTGGTCTCTTACTTATGGAATAACATGGGGGGTTGAGGTGGGAGTATATGGGCAACAGGTAATAGTGGGGGCCCTTAGACTACCCTGGTCATGTACATATATGTGACCATGTTTGGCAGCAGATTTCAACCAATAATTTTGGCCAAAACCTGCTGATTGGCTGTGTCCAATCACACACAGAGTTCTGTGTTTACAAAACTAGAAACAAGGAACAGTGATCTGGCTGTTTCTTCTCCCTGCAAAGCAGGAAGAAAAGACAGCCAGATTAGAAAGAAAAATCAGCACACATTACACATTGTTAGGAGCACGGTTAATCCCTTGATTGTCCTTCCCAGTGTCAGGGCTGGGCTTAGCCCTTCCTCCTCTGGGCTGGCCGATCAGCTGTCGGCTAATTGCCAGCTCTCTTCTCTTTCCACAGTTACCAGCTGTTCCCGATGATGCTCGTCTGACCTGCCTATTTAAAGCCTTCCTGCTCACTTTTTCATTTGCCTTCGTGTTGGTCACATCACAGGGAACCGTCTCCTGCTGTTTGTTTCAAGACTGGCTTGCTGACATCCCACCTGGCTTCTTATCCTATTTGCGGTTGCTCTCCTTGGATCCCTGACTTCCGGTCTGGCTGATTACCCGATCTGGTTAATGAACTTTGGACTGGCTGACTACCCGATCTGGCTACAGGACTCTGGCTATGCTTGACTATGCTTTTTTCTATTTACCTTTTTATTTTTATTAATAAACAAGTGTGATTTGATTGTACTTCTGTCTCGGTCTGTTTCATGGTTTCTGACACCCAGCCAGTGTCATTGGTACAGTGACAGTGTATAGTATTATCACTGATCACTGTATAATGCTCCGTACACACGGTCAGACTTTCTGACGGCAAATTTTGTTGTCGGAAAATTGAGATCTGGATCTCAAATTTTCAGACAACAAAATCTGTTGTTCCAATCGTGTGTACACAATCCTGACGCACAAAGTGTCACACATGCTCGGAATCAAGCAGAAGAGCAGCACTGGCTATTGAACTTAATTTTTCTTGGCTCTTCGTACGTGTTGTACGTCACTGCGTTCCTGACGATTCGAATTTCCGACAACATTTGTGTGACCGTGTGTATGCAAGACAAGTTTGAGCCAACATCCGTCGGAAAAAAAAACATGGATTTTGTTGTCGGAAAATCCCATCGCGTGTACGGGGAATTAGTGTCAGATATTGTACAGTACAGTGGAATGTATACAACATGAAATATATACACATGATGACATAACATACAGCCCCGGCCAAAAACTTTGAGAATGACACAAATATTAATTTTCACAAAGTCTGCTGCCTCAGTTTCTATGATGGCAATTTGCATATACTCCAGAATGTTATGAAGAGCGATCAGATGAATTGCAATTAATTGCAAAGACCCTCTTTGTCATGAAAATTAACACAATCCCATAAAAAAATTATAAAAAAAAAAACACGTTTCCACTGCATTTGAGAAAAAGGCTTCAGGGTGCCCAAGAAAGTCCAGCAAGCACCAGGACCATCTCCTACAGGTAATTGAGCTGCGGGATCGCAAGACCACCAGTGCAGAGCTTGCTCTGGAACGGCAGCAAGAAGGTGTGAGGAAATGGGCACGCTCAGTGAGGAGAAGACTTTTGGAGGACGGTCTGATGTCAAGAAGGTCAGCAAAGAAGCAAAATGACTTTCTCTCCAGGAAAAACATCAGAGACAGACTGGTATTCTGCAAAAGGTCCAGGGATTGGACTGCCGAGGACTGGGAGAAAGTCATTTTCACTGCTGAACCCCCTTTCCGATTGTTTGGGGCATCCAGAAAAAAACCTTGTCCAGAGAAGAAAAGGTGAGGGCTGCTACCAGTCCTGTCTCATGCATCCTGAGACCATTCATGTGTAGGGTTGCTTCTCAGACAAGGGATTGGGGGGGGCTCACTCACAATTTTGCCACAAATAAAGAACCAAAAACCTCCTCTGAGAGTAACTTTTCCCAACCATCCAAGAACAGCTTGGCGAGGAACAATGCCTTCTCCAGCATTGATGGAGCACCTTGCTATAGGGCAAAAGTGATAAATTAGTGGCTTGTGGAACACAACATGGACATTTTGGGTCCATGGCCAGGAAACTTCCAAGACCTTAATCCCATTGAGAACTTGTGGTCAATCCTCAGGAGGCAGTTGTACAAAAAAAAAAAACCCACAAAAACTCAAAAAATTGATTATGCAAGAATGTCGGGCGGCCATCAAAGTCCTGATGTTGCCCAGAAGTTGATTGACAGCATGCCAGGGAGAATTGCAGAGGTCTTGAAAAAGAAGGGCCACTACTGCAAATATTGACTCTCTGCATAAACTTCATGTCATAGTCAATAAAAGCCTTTGACACTTATGGAATGCTTGTAATTATACTTCAGTATCCCATAGTAACATCTGACACAAAGATCTAAAAAAAATACTCTTGCATGACCATAATATGTGGTAAAGATTACCCGTGAAGCGGCAACCTCTCCAGCAGAGTGCAGAACTGTCAGGATAAAACTTCACTAGTTTGTAAGGTGTGAGGTGTGATAGACTCACCCGGGACAGGGGCTTTTGGAGGGGACTGAATGATAGTCTCTTACATACTGACTATGGGCCCTGGCTTTTAAGGGAACAATACTCTTTGTGAGGCATATGCCTGGGGACCCTTGGAGTAATGTTACTTTGGATTCAAGTCCATGTCTCCCGAGACCCACAGACTCTGCGGTGCACTCCTGATCCCTACGGTGTGCATCTGTCACCTCGCCTCAAGGTGACCTGACAGTTTGATCAGCCACTGTCAGGTCACTTTGAGGCGAGGTGACAGATGCACACCGTAGGGATCAGGAGTGCACCGCAAGGTTGTGGACCCTACGGCTTACTGCTGTGGACGGGAGACAGATCCCACCGGGGTTAGAGCGTAAGATTCCCTGGGGGCGCGGAGTCTAAGAACCAGCAGGTGTTCACCAGAGCCTCTATTGGTGAGGATGGACTTGGCTGCAACTGGCTCCAGGTCGCGACCCCCAGGGTCCCCCAGCTCACACCCACAGTAGGCAACAGGAGGATAGGAATAGTGAGGGACAAAGCCAAGGTCGGGGCCACAAGCAGACAGGAATAGTCAGGGACACGCCAAAAGGTCAGGATCACAGGCAAACAGGGATAGTCAAGGACACGCCAAAGTCAGTAACGGAACAACAGAAGAGCACACGGCAGGTAACAGGAAGCTAACACACAAAGGTTGATCAGCAGGGTTGGCCTGCAGTGCACAGGTTAATATAGAGCTCCCTGATAGGAGCTAGGGTGGAGCCATGCCAGAGGATGGATTACAAAAGCAGACAGGTGAGGGTCGGCTGGTCTCTAGAGATGAACACATGGAAACAGGTAAGCAGACAAACTATTGCATAACCATGACAGGCACTGGATGACCTTGTCCCGGCACTGAGTAGGAAAACACAGCTGGACTACCCAGAAGAGCAATAGCCCTTCAGGCTGGGATCTCCTCCTCCTGGGCAAGAAGAACCCTTCTGCTTTCATGTTTCAAACTATGTATGCTCCCTCCCAGCCACCTTCTGGGCCCACTAACAATGTTTTTTTCAAAGAGCCCCTGTCACCGCGAGCTCGCAAAGCAAAAAAAAAAGCTCAAGGAAGACACATGGGAGGTATCGCCGCGATCGTCAGAGCGAGAGCAATAATTCTAGCATTCGACCTCCTCTGTAACTCTAACCTGGTAACTGTAAAAAAAAATTAAAGCTTCTCCTATGGAGATTTTTAGGTACCAAAGTTTGTCGGCATTCCACGAGTGCGTGCAATTATAAAGCGTGACATGTTTGGTATCTATTTACTCGGCGTAACATCATCTTTCACATTGTATTTAAAAATTGGGATAACTTTGCTGTTTTTTTATTTTTATATTGCAACTATCGCCATTTTATTCTCTAGATTCTATAGTAAAAAAATATATATATATATATATATATATATATATATATAATGTTTGGGGGTTCTAAGTAATTTTCTAGCAAAAAAATAGAGATATTAACTTGTAAACACCAAATGTCAGAAATAGGCTTAGTCATGAAAGGGTTAAAAAAAAATCCTACATGCCCGATCGCTCAAATTCGATGGCTGCACTGAAATTAGCCATTGCTGCAGCCCTCTCACAGGAAATTCGAGCACTCGCGGAACACCCCGTAATGAACGGCGAGACCGTCAATGCACTGCAAGATCGCAGTGACCTGACCAGCATGCTTTGACCAATCACAGTGCGCTGCTCTGAGAGTCATGATTGGCCAAAGGCAGAGTGCATTTAGCCAATCATGGCTCAGGATGTTGAGTCCACGCCCCACACTATGTTAGGCTGCTTACAGGGCATAGTTTCATGAATGAGAGAAGCAAAATGACACTTGTAAAGGAAAAAATGTCATTTAAAACTGCTTGTGGCTGTAATGTATTGTTGGATCCCAGCAATATAGATAATATAGATAAAAATCTTTGGGGAAAAAATTGGCATGGGTTCCCCCCAGTCCATTACTAGGCCCTCCAGGTCTGGTATGGATATTAAGGAGAACCCTGAGCCAAATTTTTTTTTAAAAACGGCATAGGGGTCCCCCCAAAATGTATACCAGGCCATTCAGGTCTAGTGGGGATTTTAAGGGGAACCCTGAGCCAAAATTAGAAAAAAAAATGACGTGGGTGTCCCCCCAAAATCCATACCAGACCCTTAACCGAGCATGCAACCTGGCAGGCTGCAGGAAAATAGGAGGACACAAGAGCACCTCCCCCTCCTGAACCATACCAGGAGACATGCCCTCAACACCGGGAGGGTGTTTTGGGGTCCTCCCCAAAACACCCTGTGCCCATGTTGATGGGGAAAAGGGCCTCATCCCCCACAACCCTTGCCCAGTGGTTGAGGGGGTCTGTGGGCGGGGGGCTTATCGGAATCTGGAAACTCCCACATCCCAGCCCCCCCATGTGAATGGGTAACAGGTACATTGTACCCCTACCCATTCACCAAAAAAAGTGTAAGAATGGTAAAAACGACAGTAGACAGTTTGGGACAAAAAAAAAAGTGTCCCGCAATGTCCATTCATCTTCAATCACAGCGTCCGACGGACTGAGAAAAAAGAAAACTGGAAAAACTCTCCCTACATGGGAGGTGTCCTGCCAAATGCAGGCTTTTTGCATTGACAGCTGTTATATAGCTGAGGGCGGGGCCACCCGGTGATGTCCACAGGTGACCATGCCCCTTCTGATGTCATGTGAGGTCACATAATGTCAGAGGGGCGGGGTCACCCGTTTACGTCACCGGGTGGCCCCGCCCTCAGCTATTTAACAACTATCAATGCAAAAAGCCCGTAGTCAGTGGAAGCCTCCCATGGAGGCAGAGTTTTTCCGGGGTTTTTTCCTTTCTCGGTAAGTCGGGCGCTGT
Organism: Lithobates pipiens; assembly: GCF_037356315.1. Lineage (NCBI taxonomy): Eukaryota > Metazoa > Chordata > Amphibia > Anura > Ranidae > Lithobates > Lithobates pipiens. The sequence continues at coordinate 340,555 of NW_027507915.1, forward strand.
GTTCGAAGATGAATGGACATCGTGTGACACTTTTTTTTGAAAATAAAGGACTTGTCCCAAACTGTCTACTGTCATTTCTACCATTTTGACACTTTTTTGGGTGAATGTGTAGGGGTACAATGTACCCGATACCCATTCACATGGGGGGGGCCTTGATGTTGAGGTCCCCTTGTTAACCACTTCAGCCCCGGAAGATTTTACCCCCTTGCTGACCAGAGCACTTTTTGAGATTCGGCACTGCGTCGCTTGACAATTGCGCGGTCCTGCGATGCTGCACCCAAACAAAATTGATGTCCTTTTTTTCCCACAAATAGAGCTTTCTTTTGGTGGTATTTGATCACCTCTGCGGTTTTTATTTTTTGTGCTATAAACAAAAAAAAGAGCAATCATTTTGAAAAAAAAAAATTTTTTACTTTTTGCTATAATAAATATCCCCCAAAAATATATAAGAAAAACTATTTTTTCCTCAGTTTAGGCCGATATGTATTTTCTACCTATTTTTGGTAAAAAAAAATAAAATAAATTGCAATAAGCGTATAATAACAACACAGAAGTTCTCAGAAGATCACTTATCTGGCGCTTATGAAAATATACTAATGTACTAATAGAGCGGCTGTTATAATATAAACCAACATTTCTAAAAGGGAACCAATCAAAACTAAAAAAAAAAAAAAAATTAGTCCTTCAAACTTCAGCAGCGCTGAAAACGTTAAATTATTGCATAAAAAAACAAATTAATAAAATAATAGTCTGTAAATCTGAAAAGGGACCGAAGTTCAGCGCAAAACTTTGCATGTAGCAGTTCATAAATGATTCATCGGCTGTTTTATACGTTCGACTATTGCCACATTGTGCTGCCCCAACAGGGCATTGATTTGATATAGATCGTTTTCCTAACCCTTTTCTATGGACATTTACATTTAATTCACATGCTGCCATCTAGTGACCTTTTGTGGTAATGCACTTGTTTTCTCAAGTTTATTTTCCCTTATGTTATGACACACTTCCTTTGTATGTAATGCTCCACCCTTCTTCCTGTGTTTTTGTACTTCCTGTGTCATGGATGCAGCTACAAGCCGCACGTAGCAGGGCACATGTATTCTGCATTGTAAGCTACAGACAATATCATCTTTTGAAAGCATAAATACTACAACCTATTCATCTGTTTGTATCCTGTTATCTGCTGTAACCTGATGTTCATAATAAAAGCACCTTTGTGGATGGAAGCGGCATTTGGTGAGTTCAAACTATCTGATGAGGATTGTCCTCAGTGATTATATCTTATACAGGCCAGGCATGGAGGTCTCACAAGGGATAAATCACTTCACAACAATCGGAGTCAGAATAGTATTTCATATATGTTTGGAAGATATTGAGTACCTTTCCCTCTGTGCACCTACACATATACTCCTTAAAGCGATTATAGGGTTATAAGATCTGTATATGTGCATTAAGTGATAACAGTTGTATTCCTTTTCTTTTCTTAGTAGCCATGTTCTGGACCCCTGAGGAAGCTACAACTGTGAAACGCGTTGGGTTTATCATCACCTTCCCTCCTTAAGCTGTGCATTATATTAGTGAAATATTCACCTTATTTTCTACTGTGATTGATATATAAGGCATGATGATATTTCAGGGTGGCTGAGCTGTTTACATTCCACTTTTCATGTATTTTAGGGGACCACGTCCCCAGAAAATTTTTAATAATAAATTGTAATAAAATTATTGTTTTTATCATCGTGATGTCAGAAACCATGAATCATACTGAGACAGAAGTACAGTTAAATCACACTTGTTTAATAATAAAAGTAAATAGAACAAACGTAGTCAAAACATAGCCAGAGTTCAGGAACCGAAACGGATAGCCATACAAGCCAAAACGTCAGGGAGCCAGAGAACAGCGTAGTAGAACAGCAAGCAGGATCTGGAGCCAGAAGGAATGTCAGACAAGCCAAAAAAACATCAGACACAGACTGATATTCTGCAAAAGGTACAGGGATTGGACTGCTGGGAACTGGGGAAAGTATTTTTTTCAGATGAATCCAATCAGAATTTGTGTTCATTCATGCCCTTGTGTTTGTAAACTTTTCTAAGTGGTTCAGTGGTATTGTGTTCGTTTCTCATTGCTAACGTCACATTGCAGAATGGAACCCAAAGTGTCAGAGGTAAGAGGGGATCTGCAGGTTCGGGGTAACCAGTGGGGTATAGAGTCAATCAGCAGCTCACGGGGGTACCGCTACACTTGTATCACCTGTCTCCCTTATGGCTTCCAATATAAGGGCTCCAATGTTTGGCATTCCAGAATAGGAAACTTATCCTGGTGGATTTATAACTCCTTGACGAGTCTAAAAGACCTTCATAGATCATCTGTCTTCATCTCAATCAAAAAAACTTAAACTGCACTGGGAAAAAAAAATCACTGATCGAGAGATACGGGGGACCTTCAAACAAACACTTCTATACCTCCCATTATTGTCTTACTCCCACACTCTCTTCCACTAACTTTGGAAAGTTCTATCTCTCTTCCCTCAAAGGGAAAGGTATGATATCCATCCTACACCACTACCAGTCACACTCAATGCTTGTCCTGGTTTTTGTAAAAATTACAAAAAAAATTCCATTAAATGTATGAGATGATTAGAAATTAGTCTCAGCATAGTCTTCTTTTTAACTTACCTTGCCTACACAAGTGGGTATGGGACATCTCTGTGTAATACAGGGAACACCCCCCTCTCTTATTTGTTGTCACACAAACAGATGCCCCCATTGGAAGAGATCCCATCTATTCCTGTTCTGGTGAGAACTATAAAGTTTCCTCCATCCTTAGTCTCTCCAGGTGACAATGGTTAATTAGGAATGAGCTCGGTGTTCGAGTCAAACGCATGTTCGACTTGAACACCTTCCGTTCGTCCGTTTGGCAAATTCAGAACTTTATTGACCGTTCGCACCATATTCGTGTGGCGCGAACGGCCCACAATGCACTACGCCATCGCAGTGCATTGCTGGCTCATGATTGGCCAAGCATGCACTGTGACCCCGCATGCTTGGCCAATCACAGCGCCGGCAGGGAGGAGAGCCTTAATTGGCCACAGGCAAGATGCCTGTGGCCAATTATAGCTCAGGGGGGTTAAGTATAGCCCCACACTATATAAGGCCGCCAGTGCGGCGGCCTTGTGTAGTGTGTTGCGGCGTTCAGGGAAAGAGCAGGATAGGCAGAGACAGTGTCTTTGTGGCTTGAAACCTAGTACTGTTGCCGTTGGTGTTTTGTGCCTCCAGCACAGTATACACCTGAAGATACCCCTTATTGCTGGTGTTCTGTAATACAGGCATCTGCAGCAGTTAAAGTGGGTGTTGTGTGCCTCCAGAACAGTATACACCTGAAGATACCCCTTATTGCTGGTGTTCTGTAATACAGTCATCTGCAGCATTTACAGTGGGTGTTGTGTGCCTCCTGCACAATATACACCTGAAGATATCCCTTATTGCTGGTGTTCTGTAATACAGGCATCTGCAGCATTTACAGTGGGTGTTGTGTGCCTCCTGCACAATATACACCTGAAGATATCCCTTATTGCTGGTGTTCTGTAATACAGGCATCTGCAGCAGTTAAAGTGGGTGTTGTGTGCCTCCAGCACAGTATACACCTGAAGCTACCCTTTATTACTGGTGTTCTGTAATACAGACATCTGCAGCAGTTAAAGTGGGTGTTGTGTGTCTCCAGCACAGTATACACCTGAAGATATCTCTTATTGCTGGTGTTCTGTAATACAGACATCTGCAGCAGTTACAGTGGGTGTTTTGTGCCTCCAGCACAGTATACACATGAAGCTACCCCTTATTGCTGGTATTGTTCTATTTCTGTAACAGGCAGGCAGGCAGCTGCAGTAATTACAGTCGGTGTACTGTGTCATCTGCTCAGTGTGCACCTAAAGCTACCCACTTTCTGGTTTTCCCATCTCCCTGCAGGTCATTACTATGTCTGGAAGGCCAACAAGGAGAGGCAGACAGTCACGAGCCAATAAAAGAGGGCAAGCAGGCTCTGTCTAGAGACAACAGTCCTGGTCGTGGACACGGTGCATCATCATCAGCACGTCGCCATGGGACACGCTTGTCCTTTTTTTCGGCAGCTGGACGTGTTGAGCCGCATCATGCTGAAGACTTGGTAGAGTGGATGACCAAGCCCTCCTCATCCTCCTCATCCTCTCTCACCTAGGCTCAGGGTACTAGCAATGCAGCTGCCATTGGGTCACTCTTCTGGCAGCTGGGAAGGATGCAGGACAAGGTGCAGTAGTGTTGGAGGTTGTTCCGCCACCACGCCTCCAAAATGCTACTACTAGTTGTGACACACCTCTCTCCTCAACCCCCTCCTCTTCTTCTTCCTCCGTGGCCTCTTCCAGTGCTCTGTCCTCTGAACTAGTGGTGCTCCGTAGGCGTTCAAGGTGCTACACAAGTATGCAGGCAAAAAAGATGCCATGCCGTTCTTGCGCTAATTTGTTTGGGGGACAGGAGCCACACTGGGGCAGATGTTTTGTCAGCTCTGCAGGGGCAGGCCGAGAGGTGATTGACGCCACGCCAGCTTAAGCCAGGAATGGTGGTTTGCGACAATGGCACCAACCTCCTCTCCGCCTTCCAACAGGGACAACTGACCCATGTGCCCTGTGTGGCTCACGTCCTTAAGCTGGTGGTGCAGCGGTTCTTGGGCAGGTATCCAAGCTTACAGGATGTCCTGAGGCAGGCCGGGAAAGTCTGTGTGCATTTCCACCGATCATTTAATGCCTGTGCTCGGCTGGCTGAGCTCCAAAAGGAGTTAAACCTGCCCAAGAAACGCCTTATATGTGACATGCCCACCAGGTGGAACTCAACGTTGGCCATGCTGCAGCGGTTGCACATGCAGCAGAGGGCCATCAATGAGTACCTGTGTGACTACGGCACCAGGACAGGGTCAGGAGAGCTCGGTTTTTTTTCACCACGCCAGTGGGGCATGATCAGGGATGCATGCACTGTCCTGTAAGCATTTGAGGAGGCCACAAGGATGGTGAGCAGTGACAGTGCATGCATCAGGGACACTGTACCTCTTGTCCACCTGTTGGAGCATACAATGCGTGGAATAATGGACAGGGCACTTGAGGCAGAACAGAGGCAGGAAGAGGAGGACTTCCTTGCCTCTCAAGGCCTCCTTTATCCAGACAGTGTTCCTGCTGTGCCACCCATCACACAGGAAGAAGATGAGGAGGAGGAGGAGGATGATTGTGTCAGCATGGAGGTGGAGGCTGGCACTCAGCATCAGCAGCAGTCTTGTAGGGATGATTTACAGTCCCAAGAAACCCATGGACTGGTACGTGGCTGGGAGAAGGTGGCTGTGGATCATGTTGACCTTAGTGACCCAGAGGACTCCGGACCGAATGCCTCAGCTAACCTACGCTGCATGGCCTCCCTGATCCTGCAAAGCCTGTGGAAGGATCCTCGTATTCTTCGGATCAAGGAGACGGACCATTACTGGCTGGCCACTCTCCTTGATCCACGGTACAAGGGTAAGGTTGCCGACCTTATCTTCTTATCTTGCCGTCGCAGAGGGAGCAGAGGATGAGACATCTCCAGGTGCCCTTTCAGAAAGGTCTGTGCAAGGCGTTCCCAGAGACTGGGAGGCTACAAACTCTTGGGACTGTAAATCATCCCTAAAAGACTGCTGCTGCTGTTGCTTCATCCCTACCCGCTACTAACTTGGTTAAAGGAGCAAACTAAACAGTGGATGGACCTGCCCCTAGATCTTATGGGGAGGGCAAATACCCTTAAAATGATCTATTTACCAAAATGACTATACATCTTGGCTAACTCCCCATGCAAAATACCTAAATCTATTTTCAAACGTATAGACATGATCTGTACAACGTTCCTGTGGAATGGCAGATCCCCTAGAGTGGCACTTGAGACACTAAGGTTGCCAACACACTTGGCAGGCTTGGCATTTCCAAATTTCTTTCTATACTCTCTAGCATCTCAGTTGGTGCATGTCCATGATTGGCTACACCCAGTAGCGCCAAATGCTTGTACCTCCACTGAGGGAGCTATTGCGTCTTGCATGGAAACCCTTCACAATATTGTTTATAGGGGCAAAGTCCCACCTCGCCTTGGCACCTCTATGCTGGCTACATCCCTGTCATTGTTCCGATACATCACTACCAAAATAACACGGCATACATGGTCGGTATCCCCAAATGAACCTCTATGGTTCAACCCCACCCTACAGGAACTCTACTCCTTACCCTACCCTAAATGTTGGTACTCCAAAGGGGTTAAATATCTCTGTCACCTATACACTGCACAAGGCTTTAAATCTTTCTATCAGCTCAGACTTGCCTTTGACTTGCCACGCTCCTACCTGTTCTACTACTATCAACTCAGACATGCTATTAGAACACAGTTTGGCTCCCTAGATGACCCTACTAACCTACCTCCACTAGAGAAACTGCTGAGACAACCTGACCCAACTTAACTTATATCTACCTCATACGCTGCCCTAATGACTGATTTTAACCCCAGGCTTAGTAAGGCCCAGGAAAAATGGATCTCCATGAACACAGGGGTGTGGGACAGCACAGTGGGGTAGTGGTCAGCACTCTCGCCTAGCAGTAAAAAGGGTCGTTGGTTCAAATCCCAACCACGACATCTACCTGCCTGGAGTTTGCATGTTCATCCTGTGCCTGCGTGGGTTTCCTCCAGGTACTCCGGTTTCCTCCCACACTCCAAAGACATGCAGGTAGGTTAATTGGCTTCTGTCCAAAAAAAAAATTGGCCCTAGTATATGAATGGGGACCTTGGATTGTGGGCTCCTTGAGGGTAGGGATCCATGTGAATCAGGTTGAACTGGATGGACTGGTGTCTTTATTCAGCCTTACTAACTATGTAACATTTCCCTAGCAAAGGATGACTGGACAGAGTTTAGTGAAACATACAAAACATCAGTTATTTCATCAAGGGACTGCATTATACAGGTAAAAAATTTCCATCAATCTCACCTCACTCCAACGAGGTTGAAAAAGATGGGTTTGTTGCCCACGGCTGAATGCTTCCGCGGCTGCGGCCGGGATGCCGACTTTCTACACTGCTTCTGGGCATGCCCAATGGTTCAGGACTTCTAGGCAGAGGTGGGCTCTCTCATCTCCTCAGCTCTAGGCCTCCCTAACATCGTCCACCCTAAGAATTGCCTGCTAGGCCTTGTTGGTGACTTGCAGATATCGGCACATGCCAAGAGACTACTTCCAATTCTCTATTTTTATGTTAGAAAGGCGATATTGTTGTCATGGAAAGGAACACAGACTTCTTTGAAAACTTTATGGTTGAAATTAATCAATGATGCTAAACCACTGTACAAACTTACTTTTGAACTTCGGAAACGGAGTAAAACCTTCCACAAAATCTGGGACAGGTGACTGGCCAGCCCCCCGACCCTCCCCCCACAGTAACTATACATTGCAGGTTGCCTATAGGTCGTGCCACAATACACAATACTCTATATATGGAATTCTGTTGTTGCTGAACAATTGATAATCTGATTGAATTCTGCACCCACGTGACTGATACTTAATCAATATATTATCATCTGTCTCTCAACTGCACGAGCTCAGTATTTGTATGCGATGCTGTATGCCAATCACTGCCCAAGTTTTGTTTGGCATTTGCTTATTGTTTTTTGTTGGTCTGTTGGTTTGTCTTAAACCTAATAAAAATGTCTTATAAAAAAAAACAATATACAGAGGGTGCACCAAGCTTGTGTAGCACATTTAGGTATTTCTCACTGTCATACCCCCTCCCCCCACACTATCCTCCTGTACAAACTATCCACTGTCATACTCTCCACACTCCTCTCCTGTACATACTGCCCACTGTCATACCCTCCACACTCCTCTCCTGTACATACTGTCCACTGTCATACCCTCCACACTCCTCTCCTGTATATACTGCACACTGTCATACCCTCCACACTCCTCTCCTCTATATACTGCCCTCTGTCATACCCTCCACGATCCTTTCTTGCACCCACTGTCCATGGTCATACCATCCACCACCCTCTGCTGCACCTACTGTCATACTCCCCACACTCCTCTCCTGTACATACTGTCCCCAATATACATCTTTGTGTCTTTCCTGCACCCACTGCCCACTGTCATACTCTCTACACTCCTTTCCTGCACTCAATGTCCATGGTCATAGCCACCACAGCCCTCTCCAGCACCCACTGTTCATTACATGCCCCAAATTCCTCTTTTGCACCCACCCTCTTTGTCATACCCTCCACACTCCTCTCCTGTACATACTCTCCATTGTCATACCCGCCAGGGTCCTCTCACCTTTCATACTTTTATGTCATCTTCTTATATCTCTTGCCTCTTCTTTTCTCTGCCTGTCTACCTTTATATCTAACCCCATTTATTCTCCTTTTGTCTTCCTCATTCTCCTTCCTCCTCTTTCCCCTTTCTATTTCACTTTCTTCCTCTCACTCTTCCATCTCCCATCCGTGGTGGGAGGACTTCTCCATGGCCGGTCTTACCTCTACCAGTCTTCAGCAGATGGAGAGAAGAACCTTCCACCTCCTCGGAAAATTTCAGAGTAACAAATGATTAAAATGTATTCTTACCTTAACTTACACAACTATTATGGTAACAAACCGACTTCCTTCCTGCAGGTTTCTTGTGAAATTGTTTTTAATCAGGTAAGAAGCCGTCCCCAAACTAAAATGCCATCAGTGGGTATTTGTCCCTTCCAGTTGTCTATATTCTTGTGTTTTATCCTCGCTGTAGAAGTAGGAAAGCTGGCGATTGGTTCTTCTGCCTTTAGCAGCAAAGACCGCAAGTTATTATTTCCATCTGCTGATGTGAGGATCACAAGGAGAAAAACTTTTTGGGGTATATTTATTATTATTGTTTCCCAAGATTTTGGGAATTCTGGTCCCCCATGACATCACTGCCCATACTGGATATTATTCCAGATATACAGTAGGCAATAAATGTCTCAAGTTGTAAAGCGCTATGTAAACTGTTGGCGCTATATAAATCCTCTATAATAATAATTTCTAGCACTTTTGCCTTGTAACTCTGGGGTCCTGGGTTTAACTTCCGACCAGGACACTATCTGCATGGAGTTTGCACATTCTCCCTCTGATTGTGTGGGATTCCCCCAGGTACCCCCATATCCTCCAAGAGTCCAAAGACATGCTGGCAGGTTAACAGGCTCCTGTCTATATTTTTCCTAGAATGTGAGTGTATGAGAGATCGGAACCTTAGATTATAATCTCCTTGAGGGCAGGGATCAATATGAATGTACAATATGTAAAGCGCTGTGTAAATTGTTGGCGCTAGATAATTTCCTGTGATAAAAATAACAGGTTGTCAATTTTCAGACTAATACCAAATATTGGCAGAATGACATTGGGAATCCACTTCACTAGAATTTTCTGGGTACCTAAAACCACTCCATTGGTTGGAAATCCCTCAATGCTCAAGCAGTGAGATGGGGGGTGGGGGGAGCTATACTGTCCTTTATTCTGACCTTCAAATGATGGGGGGATACTGTGACCTTCAAACAATGGCGGAATGCCATAGGAGACAATATGGATATCGATGGACCCTGGGAAATTATTTAGCTAGAAACCGAACAATAATTGTAGGGTGCTTCTATTTATTTCAATTTCTTACCCACACACACTGGAGAATCGGATAGGGGTCCAAGGGACTGCCAAGCTGGAGTTCCTCTTTAACTTCTGCTGGATCATCCTATGGCCCCACCAACTGCTGATATGATAATCCTGCCTGCACATCCTGCTGATCCCATCCAGTTGGCATCTCTGGTATGAAGTTCTGCCAGGAACCCCCTCCGGCACTCATGTATCTCCTATACCACATCGCCATCTGTCTCACATCACATCCAGGGGCAGTTGGCCTGGAGATACAAGAGAGGCTGCCCTCCTCATCCCAATCTCCCATCAGATACATGACATCCTGTATAGGAGAGAGAGAGACAGTCCTCTCTCCATCAATCTGTAAACATTTTTAACATGGACGGCCTTTCTCTGCCGAACCTAATGCCCCGTACACATAGTCGGATTTTCCAATGGAAAATGTTCGATGGGAGCTTTTTGTCAGACATTCCGACCGTGTGTAGGCTCCATCGGACATTTTCTTTTTTTTTTTAAACTCTTTATTTAAGGAATGCGGCCTGTACAGAAGAATAGAAACAATCAAACATGTCTACCAACCATTTCCCGTAACAAATTATGGAAATAACTTTTCCAGCAAATCTTTGTACATTAGTGAGATAACATTTCAGGTTCCATACCATCTGACATTTTCCATCGGAAATTCTCATCGCACAAAATTTGAGATCTGGTTCTCAAATTTTCCGACAACAAAATCCGTTTGCGTAAATCCCGATCGTGCCTACACGATTTCCGATACGCAAAGTTCCACGCATGCTCGGAATCAAGCAGAAGGGCCGCACTGGCTAGTGAACTTCAATTTTCTCGGCTCGTTTTATGTCTTCTACGCCACCGCGTTCTTGACGTTCGGAATTTCCGACAAGATTTGTGTGACCGCGTGTATGCAAGACAAGTTTGAGTCCGTCCTTCGGGAAAAAAAACATGGATTTTGTTGTCGGAATGTGCGATCGTGTGTACGCGGCATAGGAGTGTGAGAGCTCTACACAGTCATACAACAAGGTCTTTTAGACTCGTCACAGAGTTATGAATCCACCAGGATAAGTCTTCCCTATTCTGGAATGCCGCAATAAAAGTTGGAGCAATGTCCGATCGTGTGTACGCGGCATTACACTTAAAAAAACATGTTTAGACTAATGCCGCATACACATGATCGGACTATAAGGTGGATTTGGTCTGGCGGACCAGAGTCCGGCGGACTATCCGACCGTGTGTGGGCTCCGGCTGACTCTTTCTTCCCAAAAGTCCGGTGGACTTAGAAAGAAGTCTTGACTCAAAATTGTCAATCCGCCTGTCTGTGCGCTAGTCCGCCGGACTTTTCAAATGAACGGACTTGCCCACACACGGAGAAAAGTCCATTCATTTTGAACGTGGCTCCAGGTAGACGGAACTAGCGAAGGAAGTGAGATTGACACCTCGCTAGCCCCGTCACCTGGTATGGATTTAAAGGGGAACCGCAGGGCACCCCTTCCCCAAAGCACCCCATGTTGAGGGCACGCTGCCTGGTATGGCTCAGGAGGGGAGAGGCGCTCGCTTGTCCCCACCCCCTTTCCTGACCGGCCGGGCTGCGTGCTCAGATAAGGGTCTGCTATGGACTTTGGGGGGGACCCCCCACGCTGTTTTTTCGGCGTAGGGTTCCCCTTTAAATCCATACCAGGTGACGGGGCTAGCGAGGTGTCAATCTTGCCAATGGAGGTGGCGACATTAACTTCCTTTGCTAGTTCCGTCTACCTGGAGCCACGTTCAAAATGAACGGACGTTTCTCCGTGTGTGGGCAAGTCCGTTAATTTAAAAAGTCTAGCGGACCCCCGCCATAGTCCGGCGGGGGTCTGCTAGACTGGGCGTGTGTGGGCAGGTCCGCTCATTCAAGAAGTCCGGTGGACCTCCTCTGCAAAGTCCGGCGGGTTGTCCACTGGACTGAGTCCACCGGATAGTCTGATCGTGTGTACGCAGCATAACGGGTAATAAGTTGGTGGGGGTATGTGGTCAGTTAGTGAGTCCTCAAGGCGATTTTGGTGACTGGGGACAGATGCTAACTAAAAAGGTATTACAGACTCAAAAAGTTGAAGGGGGATCATCAGGGACCAGCAACCAAGTATTTGGATTGGAGCTGGAATATTAAATAAAGGTTATAGTTTTATTTATTTTTTGTTAATAAAGGCCGAACTGGCCATTTACATCCAAGAAGGTGTAAGAGTCATTATTCAATAGTAATGGTAAGGCATTGTGCGTGTGTTGTTTGGGGGTAGTAAGTTATCTGGCTCCCCTAGTCATGTTCATTTCCATACTGCAAAGAGATTCAGCAAGGATGAGTTATGAATATTGATGTCCTCCTGGTCAGCTGCTAGATGGTTTATTGCCAGTGGTACCAGCTGGAAGAGGGTATAAATATTTATGATCCTGCATGGAAGGAGGGTGTATGTTGGATTTCTTGTCTTCCTATAATAACCACTTCAATACAGGGCACTTTCGCCCCCTTCCTTCCCAGCCCAATTTTCAGCTTTCAGCGCTCTAGCGCTTTCAGTGACAATTGCGCGGTCATGCTACACTGTACCCAAATGAAATTTTTATCATTTTGTTCGCACAAATAGAGCTTTATTTTGGTGGTATTTATTCACGACTCCGTTTTTTATTTTTTGCGATATAAGCGCAAAAAAGCGGAAATTTGGAAAAAAAAAACAATATTTTCTTTTTTCTACTTCAATAAAAATCCAATAAAATCAAATTTTGTCATACATTTAAGCCAAAATGTATTCTGCTACATGTTTTTGGTAAAAAAAAATCCGTTAAGTGTATAATAATTGGTTTGTGTGATCACGGACATATGTACGCAAATGATCATGTACATATGCGTGCAGGTGATCACGTACATATGTGTGCAGATAATCATTGGGACATGTGATTTTAGTGGGACATATGTGGGGGACATGTTTTTATTATTAGGGACATGTGTTTTTATTATTTGGGGACATGTATGTTTTGGGGACATGTGTGGGGACATTGTGTTTATACTGTGTGATGTGTTTACTGTGTGGTGTGTAGTGATGGACGAACTTCCGACGGGACGTTTCGCGAACGCGAAATGCGAACGGACCCAAACGTTCGCGAAACAGAACGTTCGCCGCGGGCCCCATTGACTTCAATGGGAGGCGAACTTTGCAAACCTTCATGTCGAATTTGCGGCCACGTGGTAATTATTAGGGGGTAAAACGTAGTCCCACCATCTGGACAATGACATAATACATGTATGAGGTGAATTTGGGATCGATAACTACAAGCATTTTTATTTTATTTGGGAAATTGTTCTAACAATTCAGGACTATGGAGCTAATGAAGGCAATGGAGGAGAGGGAAGGTCAGGGACCAGGGTAGGCAAAGAAGAGGGTGCAGGAGATGATCACCAGCAGCGTGACATACCGGAATGACACATGCACCGTGATAGAGGCATCTGACAGCAGCACCGTAATACAGAGCACTGACAGCAGCACCGTGACATACAGCGCTGACAGCAGCACCGTGACATACAGCGCTGACAGCAGCACCGTGACATACAGCGCTGACAGCAGCACCGTGACATACAGCGCTGACAGCAGCACCGTGACATACAGCGCTGACAGCAGCACCGTGACATACAGCGCTGACAGCAGCACCGTGACATACAGCGCTGACAGCAGCACCGTGACATACAGCGCTGACAGCAGCACCGTGACATACAGCGCTGACAGCAGCACCGTGACATACAGCGCTGACAGCAGCACCGTGACATACAGCGCTGACAGCAGCACCGTGACATACAGCGCTGACAGCAGCACCGTGACATACAGCACTGACAGCAGCACCGTAAGCAGCCCCAGGAGGAAGTCAGCACAGCACAGGGATGGTGTGATCCCCTCATAATAAGAACCCCCAGGAGGAAGTCAGCACAGCACAGGGATAGTGTGATCCCTTCATAATAAGAACCCCCAGGAGGAAGTCAGCACAGCACAGGGATATCATAAGCAGCCCCAGTAGAAATATGACACCGCTCAACCTCTTCAAAGAGGAGGGTAGGGGCATATAGTACGGTGTGCTTTTTTGGGTCAAGGAAGTGAGCCAAATGAATTAAGAAGGTCTGTGTGCTTGATTAAAAAAATAGTTTATAGACATATACATGGTCTACTGGTCACATGTGTTGAATTCCTCCGAGATCCATGCCTCATTCATTTTTAGAAATGTGAGGTAGTTAACACTGTGGTGAGCTAGGCGAGTACGCTTATCGGTCACAATCCCCCCTGCTGCGCTGAACGTCCTTTCGGACAGGACACTGGATGAGGGGCAAGCCAACAGTTCGATTGCAAATTGGGCAAGCTCTGGCCAGAGGTCAAGCCTGCCCACCCAGTAGTCTAGGGGTTCATCACTCCTCAGAGCGTCCACATCGGCCGTTAACCCAATGTAGTCGGACACCTGACGGTCTAGGCGTTCCCTGATGCTGGATCCGGATGACACCTGTCGATGGGTCGGCTGAAAGAATGACCTCATATCCGAAGTCACCAACACATCTTCAAACCGGCCTCTTCTTGCAGGCGCTGTTGGATTGGTACCCGCAAATCCTTCTCTGGGAGTGGGAATTGCTCCTCTGCCAGCGCACGCAAAAGCAGAATGCAGCATTTCTCGAAGCAAGGCCTGGAAGTGCTGCATTCTGACAGCCCTCTGCGACGGCGGTAACATTTCCGCCATTTTGTGTTTGTACCGGGGGTCTAAGTACGTTGCCACCCAGTACTGGTCCTTGACCCTCATGCTTTTTATACGGGGGTCCCTATTAAAACACTGGAGCATGAAGGCCCCCATTTGCACTAAAGTGGAAGCGGTGTGGTGGCCTGGCTCCTGCTCATCATCCAGGATAATGTCGTCCTCTTCATTCTCCTCTCCCCATCCACGCACAACAGGGATCCCAGAAAGGTTTAAAGCATGCTCTTCTTGCTCCTGCTCATCCGCCCCGGCACCATCCTCCTCTGACTCCTCATCAGACTCCTGTTGTTGACTTGTCTCAGATAGAGTAGCCCCCCCTGGGAATTCATCCAGCATTGCGACTTCCTCATCTTCCCGCTCCTGCTCCTCCACAGCCTGATCAATGACACGACGCAATGCACGCTCCAGAAAGAAGGCATAAGGTACCATGTCACTGATGGCGCCATGGCTGCGACTGACCAGTTTGGTGATCTCCTCAAATGGCCGCAGAAGTCTGCATGTGTCGCGCATGAGCAGCCACTGGCGCGGTGAAAAAAAACCCAGCTCCCCAGAACCGTTTCTTTCGCAGAGTTCATACAGGTAGACGTTAACTGCACGTTTCTGCTGGAGCAGCCTATCAAGCATATAGAAGGTTGAGTTCCATCGCGTCGGGCAATCGCAAATAAGACGTCTGACCGGCAGATGGTGTCGCCGCTGAATGTCAGCAAGGCGAGCCATGGCCGTGTAAGATCTTCTGAAATGGGCCGAGATTTTCCTTGCCTGCCGCAAGATGTCCTGGACCCCAGGGTATTTGACAAGGAATCGCTGCACGACCAAGTTTAAGACGTGTGCCATGCACGGCACGTGCGTGATTTTGCCCTGTTTCAATGCGCTAAGCAGATTGGCACCGTTGTCACACACCACTTTACCAACTGTCAAATTGAGCGGTGTTAGCCACTCATCTGCCTGTGAACGCAAAGCTGAAAGGAGTGCCGGGCCAGTGTGGCTCTTTGCTTCCAGGCACAACAGACGCAGCACGGCATGGCAACGTCTCACCTGGCATGTGGAATAGGTTCTGGGGAGCTTGGGCGGTGCAGTGGAAGAGACGCTAGCAGCGGAAAAGGAGGAGGCAGCTGAGGAGGAGAGGGAGGAGGATGGAGTAGGAGGAGGAGAAGAAGAGTCAGGCCTGCATGCAATCCGTGGCGGTAAAACCAAATCTACACGGGTGCCACGGGTTACATGCTTGACGGCCGTCAGAAGGTTCACCCAGTGGGCAGTAAAACTGATATACCTTCCCTGCCCGTGTTTGCTAGACCACGTGTCTGTGGTCAGATGTATCTTGGCACCGACACTGTGTGCCAGAGATACATTCACTTGCCGCTGAACATGGCCATATAGCTCTGGGATGCCCTTCTCTGAGAAATACTTCCTTCCTGGGACCTTCCATTGTGGTGTTCCAATGGCCACAAATTTGCGAAAGGCCTCCGAGTCCACCAGTTTATATGGCAGTAGTTGGCGGGCTATGAGTTCTGACAAGCCAGCCGCCAACCGTTGGGCAAGAGGGTTATCCGGCATCATCATTTTTTTACGCTCAAACATTAGGCCCACGGAAGCCTGCCTTTTTGCAGAAAAATGTGAGCTTGGCGTGATGGAAGGTGGAGTGGAGGACAATTGTGAGGAGAGAGGAGAAGGAGAAGTAGAAGACGAGGCTGGACGGTGAGAGCCTGCAGTGTGGCTTTGTGTGTTCCGTTGCTCCCACTGGGCTCGGTGATGGCTGCTCATGTGCCTTCTTAAGGCGGTCGTCCCTAGGTGAGTATTGGGCTTACCGCGACTAACGCGTTGACTGCAAAGATTGCAGATGGCAACGCTATTGTCAGCAGCGGACACGTTAAAAAAAGCCCACACTGCGGAGCCATGTGCCGGTGTCCTGGGAGCGCCAGATGTGACCGTACATGGTCGATGACTCGCTCCTGATACATTTGCAGTCTGCTTTGTCCCTGCTGTGCAATGTAAGTCATTGCTGCTTCTCCTCCCTATCTGCTGGTCCATATCTCCCTCTGAACTCCCCTCCTCTTCCTCTCTTGTGGGCACCCACGTGACATCACTAGACACGTCATCATCAACGTCACCTTCCCCACCGCTATAAGTAGAGATCTCGGAGTAGGCAGCAACACCGGGGACCAACCTCCTCCTTGGGCTGATCTGGGTACTGGCGTCAGACTGCTGAGTAGCGCTTGTTGCTACCTCCTCTTCCTGATCCAATACCAAGAGTGGCTGCGCATCAGAAATGTCCTCTTGATATGGATCGGAAAATAATTCCAGTGACTCAAGCGGAAGGTATGTGGTGGTGGTGGTGGTGGTCGTGTTGTTGGTGGTAGTGTCTTTGGGGGTGCACATAGCAGAGAGTGAAGAAGAGGGTGCAGATCGAGAGGATGAGGAGGGTGCAGAAGAGTAAGGCTGAGCGAGCCACTCAACCAAGTCTGGTGCATCCTTTAAAGTAATTGAACGCACCTTCTGCAACTTCCCACTTTGGCTCAAGCCTGTTGCTCCTGCCCTACCCCTACCACCCCTGCGGAAGGGCCTGCCTCTTCCTCTGCATGTCATTTTTTAAATGACCCTGTGACAAAACTCTTAGTCCCTATACCGCTGAAGGACTGCTGCAGTATAGGTGAGCGGTCAGCAGTGGTGCACGTCAACCCTATCTATTGTGGACCTATAGCGGTCCTTACAGAACAGCAGACTGTACCGCACTCAAGCCTATGTACCGTAGCACCCTATACCAAGTTACCAGTCCTTATAAGAACTTTTGTGGACCAAGCAGGTTGTGTATTAGTGTTTAGCAGACTGTACGTCAGTCCCTATACCGCTGAAGGACTGCTGCAGTATAGGGCAGCGGTCAGCAGTGGTGCACGTCAACCCTATCTATTGTGGACCGATAGCGGTCCTTACAGAACAGCAGACTGTACCGCACTCAAGCCTATGTACCGTAGCACCCTATACCAAGTTACCAGTCCTTATAAGAACTTTTGTGGAACAAGCAGGTTGTGTGTTAGTGATTAGCAGACTGTACGTCAGTCCCTATACCGCTGAAGGACTGCTGCAGTATAGGTGAGCGGTCAGCAGTGGTGCACGTCAACCCTATCTATTGTGGACCGATAGCGGTCCTTACAGAACAGCAGACTGTACCGCACTCAAGCCTATGTACCGTAGCACCCTATACCAAGTTACCAGTCCTTATAAGAACTTTTGTGGAACAAGCAGGTTGTGTGTTAGTGATTAGCAGACTGTACGTCAGTCCCTATACCGCTGAAGGACTGCTGCAGTATAGGTGAGCGGTCAGCAGTGGTGCACGTCAACCCTATCTATTGTGGACCGATAGCGGTCCTTACAGAACAGCAGACTGTACCGCACTCAAGCCTATGTACCGTAGCACCCTATACCAAGTTACCAGTCCTTATAAGAACTTTTGTGGACCAAGCAGGTTGTGTATTAGTGTTTAGCAGACTGTACGTCAGTCCCTATACCGCTGAAGGACTGCTGCAGTATAGGGCAGCGGTCAGCAGTGGTGCACGTCAACCCTATCTATTGTGGACCGATAGCGGTCCTTACAGAACAGCAGACTGTACCGCACTCAAGCCTATGTACCGTAGCACCCTATACCAAGTTACCAGTCCTTATAAGAACTTTTGTGGAACAAGCAGGTTGTGTGTTAGTGATTAGCAGACTGTACGTCAGTCCCTATACCGCTGAAGGACTGCTGCAGTATAGGTGAGCGGTCAGCAGTGGTGCACGTCAACCCTATCTATTGTGGACCGATAGCGGTCCTTACAGAACAGCAGACTGTACCGCACTCAAGCCTATGTACCGTAGCACCCTATACCAAGTTACCAGTCCTTATAAGAACTTTTGTGGAACAAGCAGGTTGTGTGTTAGTGATTAGCAGACTGTACGTCAGTCCCTATACCGCTGAAGGACTGCTGCAGTATAGGTGAGCGGTCAGCAGTGGTGCACGTCAACCCTATCTATTGTGGACCGATAGCGGTCCTTACAGAACAGCAGACTGTACCGCACTCAAGCCTATGTACCGTAGCACCCTATACCAAGTTACCAGTCCTTATAAGAACTTTTGTGGACCAAGCAGGTTGTGTATTAGTGTTTAGCAGACTGTACGTCAGTCCCTATACCGCTGAAGGACTGCTGCAGTATAGGGCAGCGGTCAGCAGTGGTGCACGTCAACCCTATCTATTGTGGACCGATAGCGGTCCTTACAGAACAGCAGACTGTACCGCACTCAAGCCTATGTACCGTAGCACCCTATACCAAGTTACCAGTCCTTATAAGAACTTTTGTGGAACAAGCAGGTTGTGTGTTAGTGATTAGCAGACTGTACGTCAGTCCCTATACCGCTGAAGGACTGCTGCAGTATAGGGCAGCGGTCAGCAGTGGTGCACGTCAACCCTATCTATTGTGGACCGATAGCGGTCCTTACAGAACAGCAGACTGTACCGCACTCAAGCCTATGTACCGTAGCACCCTATACCAAGTTACCAGTCCTTATAAGAACTTTTGTGGACCAAGCAGGTTGTGTATTAGTGTTTAGCAGACTGTACGTCAGTCCCTATACCGCTGAAGGACTGCTGCAGTATAGGGCAGCGGTCAGCAGTGGTGCACGTCAACCCTATCTATTGTGGACCGATAGCGGTCCTTACAGAACAGCAGACTGTACCGCACTCAAGCCTATGTACCGTAGCACCCTATACCAAGTTACCAGTCCTTATAAGAACTTTTGTGGAACAAGCAGGTTGTGTGTTAGTGATTAGCAGACTGTACGTCAGTCCCTATACCGCTGAAGGACTGCTGCAGTATAGGGCAGCGGTCAGCAGTGGTGCACGTCAACCCTATCTATTGTGGACCGATAGCGGTCCTTACAGAACAGCAGACTGTACCGCACTCAAGCCTATGTACCGTAGCACCCTATACCAAGTTACCAGTCCTTATAAGAACTTTTGTGGAACAAGCAGGTTGTGTGTTAGTGATTAGCAGACTGTACGTCAGTCCCTATACCGCTGAAGGACTGCTGCAGTATAGGTGAGCGGTCAGCAGTGGTGCACGTCAACCCTATCTATTGTGGACCGATAGCGGTCCTTACAGAACAGCAGACTGTACCGCACTCAAGCCTATGTACCGTAGCACCCTATACCAAGTTACCAGTCCTTATAAGAACTTTTGTGGACCAAGCAGGTTGTGTATTAGTGTTTAGCAGACTGTACGTCAGTCCCTATACCGCTGAAGGACTGCTGCAGTATAGGGCAGCGGTCAGCAGTGGTGCACGTCAACCCTATCTATTGTGGACCGATAGCGGTCCTTACAGAACAGCAGACTGTACCGCACTCAAGCCTATGTACCGTAGCACCCTATACCAAGTTACCAGTCCTTATAAGAACTTTTGTGGAACAAGCAGGTTGTGTGTTAGTGATTAGCAGACTGTACGTCAGTCCCTATACCGCTGAAGGACTGCTGCAGTATAGGGCAGCGGTCAGCAGTGGTGCACGTCAACCCTATCTATTGTGGACCGATAGCGGTCCTTACAGAACAGCAGACTGTACCGCACTCAAGCCTATGTACCGTAGCACCCTATACCAAGTTACCAGTCCTTATAAGAACTTTTGTGGAACAAGCAGGTTGTGTGTTAGTGATTAGCAGACTGTACGTCAGTCCCTATACCGCTGAAGGACTGCTGCAGTATAGGGCAGCGGTCAGCAGTGGTGCACGTCAACCCTATCTATTGTGGACCGATAGCGGTCCTTACAGAACAGCAGACTGTACCGCACTCAAGCCTATGTACCGTAGCACCCTATACCAAGTTACCAGTCCTTATAAGAACTTTTGTGGAACAAGCAGGTTGTGTGTTAGTGATTAGCAGACTGTACGTCAGTCCCTATACCGCTGAAGGACTGCTGCAGTATAGGTGAGCGGTCAGCAGTGGTGCACGTCAACCCTATCTATTGTGGACCTATAGCGGTCCTTACAGAACAGCAGACTGTACCGCACTCAAGCCTATGTACCGTAGCACCCTATACCAAGTTACCAGTCCTTATAAGAACTTTTGTGGACCAAGCAGGTTGTGTATTAGTGTTTAGCAGACTGTACGTCAGTCCCTATACCGCTGAAGGACTGCTGCAGTATAGGGCAGCGGTCAGCAGTGGTGCACGTCAACCCTATCTATTGTGGACCGATAGCGGTCCTTACAGAACAGCAGACTGTACCGCACTCAAGCCTATGTACCGTAGCACCCTATACCAAGTTACCAGTCCTTATAAGAACTTTTGTGGAACAAGCAGGTTGTGTGTTAGTGATTAGCAGACTGTACGTCAGTCCCTATACCGCTGAAGGACTGCTGCAGTATAGGGCAGCGGTCAGCAGTGGTGCACGTCAACCCTATCTATTGTGGACCGATAGCGGTCCTTACAGAACAGCAGACTGTACCGCACTCAAGCCTATGTACCGTAGCACCCTATACCAAGTTACCAGTCCTTATAAGAACTTTTGTGGAACAAGCAGGTTGTGTGTTAGTGATTAGCAGACTGTACGTCAGTCCCTATACCGCTGAAGGACTGCTGCAGTATAGGTGAGCGGTCAGCAGTGGTGCACGTCAACCCTATCTATTGTGGACCTATAGCGGTCCTTACAGAACAGCAGACTGTACCGCACTCAAGCCTATGTACCGTAGCACCCTATACCAAGTTACCAGTCCTTATAAGAACTTTTGTGGACCAAGCAGGTTGTGTATTAGTGTTTAGCAGACTGTACGTCAGTCCCTATACCGCTGAAGGACTGCTGCAGTATAGGGCAGCGGTCAGCAGTGGTGCACGTCAACCCTATCTATTGTGGACCGATAGCGGTCCTTACAGAACAGCAGACTGTACCGCACTCAAGCCTATGTACCGTAGCACCCTATACCAAGTTACCAGTCCTTATAAGAACTTTTGTGGAACAAGTGAGTTGTGAATGTTTAGCAGACTGCAGCAGAAGGGCAGCAGTCAAGTATAATATCCTTTCTATATTTGGAAGAAAGAATATTATACATGTACAAGCCTATTACTGTACCACTGATACCAGTCCTGAAAAGAACCTTTGTGGAACTAATAATAACAGCAAGTCTTTAAAATTACCCTCACTGCCTGACAACACTGCTTCCTTCCTGTCCCTATACAAATTGGCAAAAAAAGAGAACGATTAGTGGTTACTGGAACAGCTCTTTTGTGGACCTTGATAGTAACAGCTAATGATGATGATGATGATGATGATGATGAAAGACTAATCTGGCTGTCCCTGTAGCATACACCGTCCTTTCCCTTTCTCTAAACTAACAAAAGACACTCAGGCTGCTGCAAGAATCAGCAGCACAGCAAACCTATCAACACCTAACACCTATACCAGTCCTGAAAAGAACTTTTGTGTACCAAATAGCTAGTGGTTTATCTCTCCCTACTCCACACAGGAACCTGTCCCTATCGTAACAGAAGAAAGAATGTAAAATGGCCACCGGATCGGGTGTATTTATAGGTTAGGGGGAATGTACAAGTGTCCATGTGCTGTCATGTCTCAATTGGCTGTCCTGTATCACATGATAAACGTGTCACCAAAGGTTAAAGTTCTTGTATACATTAAACACGTAAGTCCGCCGCGGCGAACGACGGAAAAAGGCGTTCGAACGTGCGGACCGCGAATGTCGGAAATTCGCCGCGAAACGACCGCCGGGCGAACCGTTCGGCCATCACTAGTGGTGTGTTTACTGTGTACACTAGACTGGTGATCAGTGAGTAAAAAGCTGTAAAAAGCAGCTCATACTCACTGATCAGCAGCCGGCTGCAGCGATCTGCTCTCCTCTCCACAGCGATGACTTCTGTGTGAGGAGAGGAGGAGCCGATTGCCTAGCAACCGGCTGTTTGTTTACATCACATGACGGCCGTGATTGGACACGGCCGTCATGTGATCAGGAGGGCCAATCACAGAGCCCTCCTGCCGATCTGAGATGCGCCGTGTCCGGGTGACACGGGCGCATCGGGATCGCGCCGCTGCGCGGGCGCGCGCGCGATCCCGCTACTCCTGAATGACGTTCCTGAACGTCATATCAGGAGTAGGCGGCTCCCACCCGGCCGTATATGTGCATTGGCCGGGTGGGAAGTGGATAAAGAGAGCCCATAGCAAAATGCATGCAAAAATAGACGGAGGGCGGACATGACGGAGTTAACAGTGGGGTAAGCCAGAAGACAAAGGGGAGGTATTATGGTGCCGAGGGGGAGGGGCGGGGGAGGTGGTAAATGGAAACCCAGCGCGCGGTGAGTCACCAGAAGCGTTGGGGAAAGTTCCCACCCACCCTCCCTATAAGTTGGTGGCCCATGTATATAGTGCAGGTTGTTGTTTTCTTTTCATTTCAGACAGGTTGTTCAGAAGGTGGACAGTCGTGGCAGTGGCGGGCGTTGGTCTGTGCAAGGGAAGGAAGATATGGCAGAAGAAAGAATTCGGGAACTATCGTTGGTATGGTTCCTGATGGTGGTTTCCGGGTAACGGAGGTTAGCCAGGAAGTGGTAATGGGGGCACTGCGGTCAGTGGTTGTCTCTGGGCCAGCCTGTGGGCTTGAGGCCTAGTGATACACTTGGAGAGGGACCGCAGTGTAATATTGTTCTTTCCACAGATGGTTATGGATTGCCTGCATAGACCAACGCTATATGAAGGGGTTGATTAACAGATGTTGTTTTGGATGTTTTTTATGTTCATTTGAAGATTTGAAGTTATATTTGATAAATAAAGTAGGCTGCTATGGCCTTTTGTTGCTCAAACTTGGTGTGGTCTCGTTTTATAAGGAAAAAGGTTAACAGGTTGAGGTTAGGTAATGGTGGGTATCACATCTGTTATGCAACAGTCAAGATAAAACAAAGGGTGCAGAAGTCTAATGCATTGTCCACGGCACTTTATTAAAGGATAAAAGAGTGCATACTCACAAAAGCAATGAATATAACATTATTGTACGTAGGCTCCAGAACCGAAAAGGTCTTCAACACAATGAAAGGTTTTGCTTTGAAGACACATCAGCTGGTTTACAATGTTTGTATTCGCATTACATTGTGATGAAAACCTTTTTGGTTCTGGAGTTTATGTACATAGTAATGTAAAGTACTTGCTTTTGTGAGTATGTACTCTTTTATCCTTTAGGAAAGTGCTGTGAAGAATGCACTAGGCCTTGACTAGGGTAGTTCAGATAACTTACTGCCCCAACTCAATTATGTAGCCAACCCAACCTTTGCCCTCCTTTCCCATTAATGACACGGACACTGTGTTGGATTTAACTGGCCGCTTGGCCTTTTATTAACTCAAAAACATATTTAACCATAAACCGTATATGAAAGAAGATTGCAGATCCTTGACGACACCAATCCCAAACTTTTTGGAATCTGTGGTACCTCTGAGTTAGATTCTGTCCCCAGCCGCCCCACCGCCTTAGTGACTTACTAACTGACCACAGACCCCTACCTCCTTACTACCCGGTAGTCTAGACGGAACTTGACAAACCAGGAGGACTCCATACCTGAGACGGATCCAACCGTATTTATCAACAATACCTCCATTTTTGTGCCTTCGTCAAGGACCTCAATCGCCAAACCTTTTGCCTGAAGCACCTTTTCCTCAGGGGCGGGAGGACGGGACTTTCCACCCCGACTTGTCTTCAGCAACTGAGCCTCCTACGTCCTCCCTTCTTAACCCTCCAGCTCCTCCTTATCCTGCACTAACTCCTCCAATCAGGTAAGGGTGAAATTTACTTCTCCGAAACCGTACCAACCCCTCTTTAACCCCTTGCAGTATGATCGTGTCTTCCACCCCGTCATGTATGCCCTGCGCTTATATTTCTTTCCAGCTCCGTACATTCCTTTGCACTCTTTGTTTTATCCTCTGTGTAGTTGCACGTTTCCCCGATCTCAGGAGGGCAGCATCAACTCTGTGCACTGGTTCAGGCTGGGAATTGATGGTCACCACCTGCGGCTAGAAGTCAGTCTGGTCTTTATGGAATCCCCTAACACTAAGGTGTCAAGCCATTAGTTAGGAGGCAGTAGGCTGTGACAAATTCTGGAAAAGCTGGAAATCTTTGGCAAGTATACAGTGGGGGATTCTACCAATGTAATGGGGAATTTACAATGACCACCAAGGTGAGGGGGGATTTACACTGATCATCAATGTGAGGGGGGATTTACACTGATCATCAATGTGAGGGGGAATTTGCAATGACCATCAATGTGAGGGGGAATTTGCACTGACCACCATGTAACGGGGGATTTTACACCACCCGCCTATAGAAAAGAGGGATTTCTACACTGACACCAATGTAATAAGAGCATTTACACCATGGATGCTCAACCTGTGGCCCTCCAGCTGTTGCAGAACTACATGTCCCATGAGGCATTGCAACCCACTAACAGTTGCAAGCATGACTCCCAAGGGACGTGATGGGACTTGAAGTTCTGCAATAGCCGGAGGGCCGCAGGTCGAGCACCCATGATTTACACCAACCACCAGTTTAAGGGGGAATATACAATGACCTCCATGTAATTGGGGATTTACACTGACAACCATTGTTGAGGAGATTTGTACTGACCACCAATGTAATGTGACACTTCTACACTGACCACCAATGTTAGGGGGGATTTACACTGACCACAAATATAAAGGGGGATTTACACTGACCACCAGTGTAGGGCCAATTCTGCAATCACCACCAGTGTAAAGGAAAAACTACACCGATCACCGATGTTATGAAGAATTTACACTGACAAACAATGTAATGGGGGATTTTACTTCAACAGCCAATAAAGGGGGATTTCTACACTGGTCACCAATGTAAGTGGGATTTACACTCACCACCAGTATTGCCAACTGTCAGTATTTTTACTGACAGCCAGTAAAAAACAGGCAATTTTCTCCTGCCAGTAAATGCCAGTAAAAGAAGAAAGTTGCCAGCAAAAAATATGGCTGTGATGTTCGGCTCGGTCCAGAGCCAGCCAACACCATCCGAGTCCCTGCTACAGTGTGTTTGGGCAGCTCTGGTGGAGGGTGGTGCCCGAGCCTGTCGTGTGATGTCATGGTGCAAGGGAGCCAAGCCGAGCGGCCAGAGCCTCGTGTGTGGGTCTGCAGGACAGGAGCAGGGCAGGTCGGGAGCGGGACTGTCAGTGCTGTTTAGACTGGAGTGGACTTAATGGACCAAGAGTCAACTTCATGAGTGTGTGTTCCTTCCTATTCTAATTTCTGGTCCCTGAGCTACTTACTATATCGAAAATAAAATAAGAAATATGTTTTTTTTCCCCTAATGTCTACCTTAAATCACATCGCTAATTACATATTGTACTTGTTTGTAGCCTAAATGCTACAATTTGCACTTGGCTGTGCCAGGAAATTTTGGGTGTCGTGTCAGTAAATTTCAATCTGGTAGGTTGGCAACACTGCTCACCACCAATTTAAAGGGAGCTTCTACATGGACCACCAATGTAAGGGAGAAAACGAAACTGTCCACAAATGCAAGTTTGGCTTTTTTTTGTTTTTTTAACGATTACCAATATAAAGAGGAGTTTCTACACTGGCCACCAATGCGTATTCACATGCACTAAAATTCGGGGTGTTGTGGCACCATGTTCTTTTGAAGAAGGGTCCCACCTCCAATTTGCTTAACTTTGCAGAACAGGCTGATGTTATTCTGAATGACCACAGTTATAGGCAGGACTTTCGAGCATGCCCCTTTACCTCCTCAGTGGGCAGCATTCAGCAGAAGTGATGGAAGATATGACTTCAGGGGGACATGATATACATATGAATGCCGCCTCTATTTACATATCAATGCCGCACTCCGTGCTTATTTACATATCAATGCCGCACTCCGTGCTTATTTATATATCAATGCAGGTTATTTACATGTAAACACAGGGTCTGCAGGTAAGTCATCTGTACATAACAATAGGACAGAGCTGGGCAGCAGCAACAGAACTTTACACTGAGATATCAGGACACAGCACGGGACTAAATCTTCAAGACATAAGAGAATTTAAACTGGGATAGCTGGCAAGTATGAGGCAGCTGCTTTGGACCCCACAACAATGATGGGGCCATGCAGGACAGGTGCAAGTATTTTTGACACCCTAGGCGAAACTTCATTTTGTCGCCCCCCGTTGGCTCCACCCCTGACCCCACCCCCTTTGCCCTGCCCATGGAGGTGGCGCTTTACAGGAAGCATTGGCTCTGCTTCCTCTAACACTGGCTCCAGTGCTACACTGCGCTTCTAATTACACTACTGGTTGGATAGAGCAGCTGCCTGAGAGTTGGTTACATGCTGCAGACTGCAGAGCAAGCAGACACGGAGGGAAACCAGTGGGCAGGCGCCCCTAGGCAGCAGTGCGCCCTAGGCGGTTGCCTAGTTTGCCTATTGGTAGCACCGGCCCTGGGGCCATGGGCAGCTGCCCCTTTTGCCCTGCTTTAAAAACCATCCTGGTCAGGGCCATTGTCAGGAAGAACCTTCTCGCAGGCGTCCGAGTGGCGTAAGTCGCAGGAGATCTTTTGCGCATTTTCAAGAGCGCTACCGCGATCAGCGGTGCGCGCGTGCGCGGAGCGCGCACGCGGGTGCGCGCGCGGCCGTTTGACGCAATTGGCGCCAATAGCGCTATTTAAACTGGATCCATGCTTCACTGCCTTGCTGCCTGATCAACAGCGTTCCCGTGCTTCCTGGTAACCTGTATCTGAACCTGAACCTGCATCCGTATCCTGATCCGTATTGAACCCGGCCTGTTCCCGACTCTGCTGTTTGCTGCCTGCCCCCCGACTTTGGCTTTGTACCCGACTACTCTTCTGGATTCCGTTTCTGTACCTGATCTGCCCGCCTGTGCCTGACCTGGACTGTTACACCATCCGTCAACTGTAAGTTGCTTGTTCACCGCTGTTGTACTACAGGACACCTCCCAGTCTCCCACCATACCCGGCTGTTTCTCCCTCTGCGCTTGTTGCCTTCTACCTCTTGCTGCAGACTACTGGACTATCCCGTTTGCACCTGCATCCGCTGTCGGACTACAGGACCCCTCCCGTTGTTCGCTGTACCCTACGATCACTTGCATCCCGTTGCCGGACTACAGGAATCCTTCTGCTGTCTGCTGAGCCTTACCTCACCTTTTGCCTGCATTCCGATACTGGACTACAATACACCTCCACCATCAACGGTCTACTACTTCCTACACCTACCATCCAGTGAGGCACTTGTGCCCCTCTGTGCTCCTGAGCCCCTGTCATCACTACCAGGGTCTCTCGAGTCAGAGGTCTACGAGAAGCCACTCCCTGCACTCCGGGCTCTGCTTAAAGGTACGTGACAGCCATAGTCTAGCACACACTGTCATACTGGATGTGGTCTTCCCTGGGTGGGGGGGGGGGGGCGGTAAAGCTGTGCCTGGGAAAGGAACACCATGCAGGAACTTTAAACAGGAGGTTCCCAAGAAGTCAAAGTTGGGACCTCCTCTGATGTTTGGTGTCCCATCCAGGAGTTTATTGCTACTTTATCTACTCTACAGCCAGGACCTTAAATTCACAAGATGGCGGGTTACCTTAAAATTTCTTTACCTGTGAAAACTGAGAGAATGCAGTGTCATGAGGGGTATCCTTTGCCTTAAACCTCAGTCAAAGTTTCTAAATAAATTCTCCATAAGCAACATTGTGGAAGTCATTCAATCGCTCACCAGTGGTGGGTCAGTAAATGCTTTGGAACTGCTTTGGAACCAATGGGAACTGTTCATCCCTAGACAGGCAAGGTGGACCCAACGAGACTTAGTGGCTCCTTTGGGGGTGAGAACTACATTGGAAAATTCAAATACCTTCCAAATTTGTATCTCTCTGAACTCCCATATTTCCTGTTTAGTCTGACAAATGGCAAGGAAGTGAAGAGCAATCCACCCAATGGGGGCACAGACATCAACTAAACCTGACCGAGGTCCTATGGGGAAAGGATTGGATGAGGAGTGATATGATAAGTCTGTGGAGAAAGATGAAATCCCTACATACATTAACAAATTAAAGATTTTCAAAAGCCGGACAAGTTCACAGGAAGAGACACATTTTCTAATGAAAACAAAGTGTGACTGCAATTATGTGTCATCATTTCCTCTGATCTGCTATATAAACACCGGCATATGAAATCTATGGAAGCCACCATTGCTTAACCACCTCCTGCCCGCGCTATAGCCGAATGACGGCTACAGAGTGGACCTTAATTGCTGGCAGGGCGTCAATAGGCATCCTCCCGCGTATGAGCTGCCTGCCAATGAGACTCGGCTGATCACAGATCGGAGTAAGGGGCCGGTCCCCTTTAATGACTCGCCGACCGCTGCACGCCGATATACGTCGGCACAATGGCAGCAGTGCGCAAATGGGCGTACCTATACATCCCCTTTAATTGCCGGGGTTAGCGGGCGCATGCCACGTACAGCGTGACCGCGCCCGCGGGTCCCACGGACTCGATGTCTGCCGGGGGCCACGATCGTGTCACGGAGCCGCAGAACGGGGAGATGCCTATGTAAACAAGGCATTTCTCCGTTCTGCCTAGTGACATGACAGAGATCTACTTCTCCCTGTCATCGGGAGCAGAGATCGCTGTCATATCAGTGGTAGCCCATCCCCCCCCCAACAGTCAGAATCACTCCCTAGGACACACTTAACCCCCCTAGTGTTTAACCCCTTCCCTGCCGGGTGTCATTTACACAGTAATCAGTGCATTTTTATAGTACTGATTGCTGTATAAATGACAATGGTCCCAAAATAGTGCCAAAATTGTCCGACGTGTCCGCCATAATGTTGCAGTCCCGATAAAAATCGCAGATCGCCGCCATTACTAATAAAGAAAAATAATAAAAATGTCATCAAGCTATCCCCTATTTTTTAGATGTTATAACTTTTGCGCAAACAAATCAATACACGCTTATTGCGATTTTTTTTATTTTTTTTTATCAAAAATATGTAGAATACGTATTGATCTAAACTGAGGAAAAAAATTGTTTTTTTATATATTTTTTGGGGATATTTATTATAGCAAAAAGTAAAAAATATTGCTTTTTTTGTTACGCTTTTTTGTTTATAGCGCAAAAAATAAAAACCGCAGAGGCGATGAAATACCACCAAAAGAAAGCTCTATTTGTGGGGGAAAAAAGGACGGCAATTTTGTCTTGGTGCAACATCGCACAACCGTGTAATTGTCAGTTAAAGCGACGCAGTGCCGAATAGCAAAAAGTGCTCTGGCCGGGAAGGGGGTAAAATCTTTTCCGGGGCTGAATCAGTTAAACAATATTTAAACAAAAGATCGGTAATTGGCTTTTTTCCCTCACGCTGTAAAAAAGCCGATCACTGGCTTTTGACAGAGGGACATCGATCCCGAACATGGAGAGGCACTGCTGCTATGCAATGCCCTCCAGTGCCATCTGCCAGTGCCCAGGTGCTGCCAACCAGTGCCCATCAGTGTCCCAACATCAGTGCCAACTATCAGTGCCAACTATCAGTGTCACCTATCAGTGCCCTTCAGTGATGCCTCATCAGCGCACATCAATGAAGAAGCAGAATTACCTGTTTTCAAAATTTTATAACAAACAATGATTTTTTCTCCCCAAAATTTTTCGGGGGATTCATGATCCCCTCAATGATCTGTAGCCCCCCCAGTGCCGGCAGCACTCATGCAGCCCCAGACCATGACACCCCCACCACCATGCCTGACTGTAGACAAGACACACTTGTCTTTGTCCTCCTCACCTGGTTGCCCCCACACACGCTTGTCACCATCTGACACCAAATACGTTTATCTTGGTCTCATCAGACCACAGGACATGGTTCCAGTAATCCATCTCCTTAGTCTGCTTGTCTTCAGAAAACTGTTTGTGGTCTTTCTTATGCATCATCTTTAGAAGAGGCTTCCTTCTGGAACGACAGCCATGCAGACCAATTTGATGCAGTGTGCGGCGTATGGTCTGAGCACTGACAGGCTGACCCCCCCCCCCCCCCACCCCTACAACCTCTGCAGCAATGCCGGCAGCACTCATACGTCTATTTTTCAAAGACAACCTCTGGATATGACGCTGAGCACGTGACCTCAACTTCTTTGGTGGACCATGGCGAGGCCTGTTCTGAGGGGAACCCGTCCTGTTATACCGCTGTATGGTCTTGGCCACCGTGCTGCAGCTCAGTTTCAGGGTCTTGGCAATCTTCTTATAGCCTAGGCCATCTTTATGTAGAGAAACAATTCTTATATCAGATCCTCAGAGAGTTCTTTGCCATGAGGTGCCATGTTGAACTTCCAGTGACCAGTATGAGAGAGTGAGAGCGATAACACCAAATTTAACACACCTGCTCCCCATTCACACCTGAGATCTTGTAACACTAATGAGTCACATGACACCGGGGGAGGGAAAATGGCTAATTGGGCCTAATTTGGACATTTTCACTTAGGGGTGTACTGACTTTTGTGGCCAGCGGTTTATACATTAATGGCTGTGTGTTGAGTTATTTTGAGGGGACAGGAAATTTACACTGTTATACAAGCTGTACACTCACTACTTTACATTGTAGACAAGTGTCATTTCTTCAGTGTTGTCACATGAAAAGAGAGAAGAAAAGATTTACACAAATTCTGAGATACTGTACCTGTATATGCTCAGCTCTATTACCTGGTGATAGGGGCAAAAAAGAGCAGCTGGGCTGCCAAAGGTTGGAAAAAGCATAGTTGAGTAGATACTGGTGCCCCACCCCAGGGTAGTACTGGGGGTGTACAAAAAAATTTCACTGGGCGACGTCCTTAATCATATAGTTGTCAATGGCTAGCGTTGAAGAAGACATGGGCATTTTAGACACCAAACTGGTTAAAATTGACATTTTATTAGACTACACAATACATATAGAAAATGAATTGGTATGAAAACAATATACTATAAAACCATGTATCAAAACATTAAGCTCAGGGATCGTTGTAGAACAAGAGCCAAGCAAAACCCCACCGTGATAGCG
The DNA here is from genome assembly GCF_037356315.1 of Lithobates pipiens. Taxonomy (NCBI): domain Eukaryota; kingdom Metazoa; phylum Chordata; class Amphibia; order Anura; family Ranidae; genus Lithobates; species Lithobates pipiens. The sequence continues at coordinate 372,035 of NW_027507915.1, forward strand.
AAGTACTGGTGAGACACTTGGGAGCGATGAGGCCCAAATTTAGCTCGATATTACCCGAATAGACTTGATGTAGCTCTACATGTTTCACAGATAAAAGCTTCTTCAGGAGCTTAGGTATGCTTTCTAAATAAATAGAAATACAACAATAAATATACAAATATCCATGCAATCACATAGATCAAGGACAGAAAAAGTGTCAACTTACCAACGTTTAGACAAATAGATGGAAGGGCAGGGGCAACACAGGATGGTGCAATGTAAGACCAGAGACCAAACTGCAACCCTCCCCCCCCCAAGATATTTAACCACTTCAATACAGAGCAGTTTCCCCCCTTTCCTGCTTTCAGCTTTCAGCGCTATCGCACTTTGAATGACAATTGCTCAGTCATGCAGCCCTGTACCCAAACTACATTTTTATCATTTTGTTCCCACAAATAGAGCTTTCTTTTGGTGGTATTTGATCACCTCTGGGGGGTTTTTTTATGCTACAAATAAAAAACGAACATTTAGAAAAAAAAAAAATGTTTTCTTTGTTTCTGTTACAAAACTTTGCAAATAAGTAAGTTTTCTCCTTCACTGATTGGCACTGATGAGGCAGCACTGATGGGCACTGATGATGAGGCACTTATATGCAAAACTGATGGGCACTGATAGACGGCACTGATAGGTGGCACTGATGGCCTTTCATGGGTGGCACTGATAGGTGGCACTGGTGGGCACTGATGGTCCCTTAGTGCCATCCCTATTGGGCATTGATTAGCATACCTGGTGGTCCTAGGTGGGCATCCCTGGTTATCCTGGGTGAGTATCCCTGGTGTTTCCGGGTGGTCATCCTCATGGGGGCTGCACTGATAATCAAGCAGCGCAGACTCCCCCCCTGTCAAGAGAGCAGCCGGTCGGCCCTCCTCTACTCACGTCTGTCAGTGCGAGTGGAGGAAAAGCCGATAAATGGCTCTTCCTATTTGCACTGTGATCAGCTGTGATTGGACACAGCTGATCACGTGGTAAAAAGCCTACGTATGAGTCTCTTTACCTGCTGAAATCCCCCCTCCCAGCAAAAGTTTTGCTTCCCATCCCCCAATAAATCACCCTCCAAGCACAAATCCTCTACCCCCCTATAATTTCCCCTCCTAGTACACATTTTTTTTCCCTTGCCCCAGCACATATAACCCCTCAACCCTCTCTCATAGCACACACCTTCTTCCCCCTATCCCCCCTCCCAACACACATTCCCCCTAAATCACCACTCCCAGCCCAAAATGTCCCCCTAATCTCCTTGCAACGCTCTCCCACCTCACATGATACCACAGTGCCCAGGGCAGCCTCCCTCCTGCCTACCCTTTGTCTCAGCTTTGCTAGGGACCATCTGCATCCATTGGAACACTTAAAATGACAGCCTCAGACTATACAAACCTCAAGCATGGTCCTTGGGGAAGACATCCTCTCTTGTATCTCAAGGCCAACTGCCCCTGGATATGATGTGAGGCAGATGGCAATGTGGTATAGGAGGTACATGAGTGCCGGAGGGGGTTCCTGGCAGAACTTCATACCAGAGATGCCAACTGGATGGGATCAGCAGGATGTGCAGGCAGGATTATCATATAAGCAGTTGGTGGGGCCATAGGATGATCCAGCAGAAGTTAAAGAGGAACTCCAGCCTGGCAGTCCCTTGGACCCCTATCCGATTCTCCAGTGTGTGTGGGTAAGAAATTGAAATAAATAGAAGCACCATACCATTACTGTTCAGTTTCTAGCTAAATAATTTCCCAGGGTCCATCGATATCCATATTGTCTCCTATGGCATTCCGCCATTGTTTGAAGGGTACAGTATCCCCCCATCATTTGAAGGTCAGAATAAAGGACAGTATAGCTCCCCCCACCCCCCATCTCACTGCTTGAGCATTGAGGGATTTCCAACCAATGGAGTGGTTTTAGGTACCCAGAAAATTCTAGTGAAGTGGATTCCCAATGACACCTCTGCCAATATTTGGTATTAGTCTAAAAATTGACAACCTGTTATTTTTGTCACAGGAAATTATCTAGCGCCAACAATTTACACAGCGCTTTACATATTGTACATTCATATTAGTCCCTGCCCTCAAGGAGCTTACAATCTCTCATACACTCACATTCTAGGAAAAATTTAGACAGAGCCTGTTAACCTGCCCAGGGCCGTCTTTAAGGCAGGGCAAAAGGGACAGCTGCCCTGGGCCCTGTCATTGTTTTGGGGCCCAAAGCAGCTGCCTCATACTTGACAATTATCCTAGTTTCAATTCCCTTGTCCTTTGAAGTTTTAGTCCTGTGCTGTGTCCCGATATCTCAGTGTGAAGTGCTGGTACTAATGCTGCCTAGCTCTGCCTTATTGTTGTGTACAGATGGCTCACCTGCAGACCCTGTGTTTACATGTAAATACCCGGCTTGCATATGTAAATAGCGACGGCATTCATAAGTAAATAGCTGCGGCCGACGGTATTGATATGTAAATAAAGGTGGCATTCATATGTGTATCATGCCCCCCTGCAGTGAGCAGATGATGTGCTGTAACCTCTAGCAACCAATCAGTGAGCAGTAATACTGTACAGTAATCTCTAGCAACCAATCAGTGAGCAGTAATACTGTACAGTAATCTCTAGCAACCAATTAACAAGCAGAAATTATTTGCTGTAACCTCTAGCAACTAATCAGTGAGCCGTAATGTGTGCTGCAACCTCTAGCAACCAGTCAGTAAGCAGTAATGATATGCTGTAACCGCTGGCAACCAATCGCAATTTCTGCCTGATCTGATACAGTAAACTGATTTTAAGTCTAGCTGCTATTTATTGTATGTCTCAGAGCAATTGGAGAGTGAAATTGCATGGCGGGGGGGGGGGGGCAAGAAAAATTTTGCCCAGGGTCCAATCAATATTAAGGACCGCCCTGAACCTGCCAGCTTGTCTTTGGATTCTTGGAGGATATGGGAGTACCTGGGGGAATCCCACACAAGCAGAGGGAGAATGTGCAAACTCCATGCAGATAGTGTCCTGGTCGGAAGTTAAACCCAGGACCCCAGAGTTACAAGGCAAAAGTGCTAGAAATTATTATTATAGAGGATTTATATAGCGCCAACAGTTTACGTAGCGCTTTACAACTTGAGACATTTATTGCCTACTGTATATCTGGAATAATATCCAGTATGGGCAGTGATGTCACGGGGGAACCCCTTTTCCAGAATTCCCAAAATCTTGGGAAACAATAATAATAAATATACCCCAAAACGTTCTTCTCCTTGTGATCCTCACATCAGCAGATGGAAATAATAACTTGCGGTCTTTGCTGCTAAAGGCAGAAGAACCAATCGCCAGCTTTCCTACTTCTACAGCGAGGATAAAACACAAGAATATAGACAACTGGAAGGGACAAATACCCACTGATGGCATTTTAGTTTGGGGACGGCTTCTTACCTGATTAAAAAAATATTTCACAAGAAACCTGCAGGAAGGAAGTCGGTTTGTTACCATAATAGTTGTGTAAATTATGGTAAGAATACATTTTAATCATCATTTGATACACTGAAATATTCCGAGGAGGAGGAAGGTTCTTCTCTCCATCTGCTGCAGACTAGTAGAGGTAAGACCGGCCATGGAGAAGTCCTCCCACCACGGATGGGAGATGGAAGAGTGAGAGGAAGAAAGTGAAATAGAAAGGGGAAAGAGGAGGAAGGAGAATGAGGAAGACAAAAGGAGAATAAATGGGGTTAGATATAAAGGTAGACAGGCAGAGAGAAGAAGAGGCAAGAGATATAAGAAGATGACATAAAAGTATGAAAGGTGAGAGGACCCTGGTGGGTATGACAATGGAGAGTATGTACAGGAGAGGAGTGTGGAGGGTATGGCAAAGAGGGTGGGTGCAAAAGAGGAATTTGGGGCATGTAATGAAAAGTGGGTGTTGGAGAGGGCTGTGGTGGCTAGGACCATGGACATTGAGTGCAGGAAAGGAGTGTAGAGAGTATGACAGTGGGCAGTGGGGTGCAGGAAAGACACAAAGATGTATATTGGGGACAGTATGTACAGGAGAGGAGTGTGGGGAGTATGACAGTAGGTGCAGGAGAGGGTGGTGGATGGTAAGACCTTGGACAGTGGGTGCAAGAAAGGAGTGTGGAGGATATGACAGTGTGCAGTATATACAGGAGAGGAGTGTGGCCGGTATGACAGTGGGCAGTATGTACAGAAGAGGAGTGTGGAGGTATGACATTGGCCATTCTATACAGGAGAGGAGTGTGGAGGGTATGAAAGTGGGCAGTATGTACAGGAGAGGAGTGGGGGGGGGGGGGTACAACATCGAGCAGTATATAAAGGAGAGGAGTGTGGAGAGTATGAAAATTGGGCTAATTTTACTGTTTCATTTTTTTTAAATTCATGTGTAACTCCTCCAAAAACTTGCGTTTAAAACACAGCTGCACAAATAATGTCTAACATAAAATATTGCAACAATCACCATTTTATTCTCTAAAGTCTCTGCTAAAATATATATATATATATAATGTTTAGGGGTTCCAAGTAATTTTCTAGCAAAAAATATGGATTTAACTTGTAAACACCAAATGTCAAAAATAGGCTTAGTCATGAAAGGGATAAAGGAGAGGAGTGTGGAGGGTATGACAGTGGGCACTATGTACAGGAGAGGAGAGGAGGGGGGGTACAACATTGAACAGTATATAAAGGAGAGGAGTGTGGAGAGTATGACAGTGGTCAGATCGTGCAGGAGAGGAGTATAGAGAATATGCCCATGGACAGTGGGTGCAGGAGAGAAGTGGGGGGGGGGGGTATGGCAGTGGACAGTTTGTACAGGAGGACAGTGTGGGGGGAGGGGGTATGACAGTGAGAAATACCTAACTGTGCTACACAAGCTTGGTGCACCCTCTGTATATATATTTTTTTAAGATATTTTTATTAGGTTTAAGATAAACCAACAGACCAACAAAAAACAATACGCAATTGCCAAACAAAACTTGGGCAGTGATTGGCATACAGCATCCCATACAAATACTGAGCTCATGCAGTTGAGAGACAGATGATAATACATTGATTAAGTATGTAGGAGCGTGGCAAGTCAAAGTCAAGTCTGAGCTGATAGAGAGATTTAAAGCCTTGTGCAGTGTATAGGTGACAGAGATATTTAACCCCTTTAAAGTACCAACATTTAGGGTAGGGTAAGGAGTTCCTGTAGGGTGGGGTTGAACCATAGAGGTTTATTGGGGGATACCGACCATGTATGCCATGTTATTTTGGTAGTGCTGTATCGGAACAATGACAGGGATGTAGCCAGCATAGAGGTGCCAACAGGGCTGGACTGGGACAAAAATTTGGCCCTGGACTTCATCCAGACCGGCCCACTTTAATTTTGCAAACACACACAAAAACAGTATATAAAACTATACGCAATTGCGCAAAAGAATGTATTATTAATCAATAACTGTGACCAGTGACAATAAATTATTAATCAATTACCATGACCAGTGACAATAAATTATCAATTACCATGACCAGTGACAATAAATTATTAATCAATTATTGTGACCAGTGAAAATAAATTATCAATTATCGTGACCAGTGACAATAAATTATTAATCAATTACCGTGGACAGTGACAATAAATTATTAATCAATTACCATGACCAGTGACATTAAATTATTAATCAATTACCGTGGACAGTGACAATAAATTATTAATCAATTACCATGACCAGTGACATTAAATTATTAATCAATTACTGTGGACAGTGACAATAAATTATTAATCAATTACCGTGGACAGTGATATTAAATTATTAATCAATTACCGTGAACAAGGATATTCAATTATTAATCAATTACCATGACCAGTGACATTAAATTATTAATCAATTACCGTGGACAGTGACAATAAATTATTAATCAATTATTGTGACCAGTGACAATAAATTATTAATCAATTACCGTGGACAGTGATATTAAATTATTAATCAATTATTGTGACCAGTGACAATAAATTATCAATTATCATGACCAGTGACAATAAATTATTAATCAATTACCATGGACAGTGACAATAAATTATTAATCAATTACCATGACCAGTGACATTAAATTATTAATCAATTACCGTGGAAAGTGGCAGTACATTTACCCCTACCCCCTCCCCCCGCCATGCTGCACATTACAGATATCATAGACATGCAGCCTGCAGTTGATTATCTTATTTAGTGCTTACTTGATGACACTGGTGAGGTGATGGATTTCTTTGTCCCTGGACACTGACCCTGTCTGTGCTGCTGTCTGGAGTGGAGTTCTGGAGCTGTCTGGAGCAATGTTCTCGTTCCTCCTCGGCGGCGCTTTCTCTTCACTTCCAGGCCAAGAAGCTAAGCGCGGGCTCCTCCCATATCCCCGGGCCGCCTCCGTCCGTGTGTGACGTCACGGCACTGGGACAAGGAGGCTGCCAGTAAGGTTAGGGGAGTGAGTGGCAGCATCATCAGGGGGTGGTACTTGCGTGCCGGCCCAGGTGCTGTAGCGGAGCCGCAGCCCCGGCCGCCACCGGCGTTAAAAATAAAAAACACAATATAACTCAAACTGAAAACCGGCCCAGCGGCCCACTGAGCCAATCGGCCCACCGGGAATCTCCCGGTAGTCCCGATGGCCAGTACAGGCCTGGGTGCCAAGGCGAGGTGGGACTTTGCCCCTATAAACAATATTGTGAAGGGTTTCCATGCAAGACGCAATAGCTCCCTCAGTGGTGGTACAAGCATTTGCCGCTACTGGGTGTAGCCAATCATGGACATGCACCAACTGAGATGAAAGAAATTTGGAAATGCCAAGCCTGCCAAGTGTGTTGGCAACCTTAGTGTCTCAAGTGCCACTCTAGGGGATCTGCCATTCCACAGGAACGTTGTACAGATCATGTCTATACGTTTGAAAATAGATTTAGGTATTTTGCATGGGGAGTTAGCCAAGATGTATAGTCATTTTGGTAAATAGATAATTTTAAGGGTATTTGCCTTCCCCATAAGATCTAGGGGCAGGTCCATCCACTGTTTAGTTTTCTCCTTTAAGCGAGTTAGTAGCGAGTCTAGGTTATTGATAATGTAAGTGGATCGAGGCGTCTGCACCAGAACTCCTAGATACCTAAAAGAGGACACCACCTGCAGATTAGAGTCCGAGTGGATCTGAGAAATTGCGTCTGAGTCCAAGGGAAAAAGACTGGATTTGTCCCGATTCACCCTGAAGCCAGAGTAGTCTCCAAATTTATTGATCTCAGATAACAGTGATTGGAGTGACACATTGATGTCTGCCAGGTACACCAAGGTGTCATCCGCATAGAGCGAGATTCGTTCATCAATGGTGGCAATGGGGAGCCCCTTTATTGATGGAGAAGAGCAGATATGTACCGCTAACGGTTCCATGGCCAGGGCAATGGACACCCCTGTCTAGTGCCCCTAGTGATTGAGAAGGACTCTGTGACAGAGGAGTTAACCCGGATACGGGCACTCGGGGAAGCATATAGGAGTTTTATTCACGCCACCATGCGGGGGCCAAAGCCCGAAAGAGGTACAGCCATTCCACACTGTCGAATGCTTTGCATGTATCAAGGGATACTATGGCTCATGTGGGGGGACAGTCATGCGGGTACTGCAGATTTTGGAACAGTCTGCGGATGTTCATTCTGGTGGACCTTCCAGGTATAAAGCCCCCCTGGTCACTATGGACCAAAGTCGTAACTACAGCATTTAAACTATTTGCCAACACTTTGGCCAGGATCTTAACATCCATATTTATGAGGGATATTGGGCGGTATGATTCGCATTTAATTGGGACCTCGTGGGGCTTTAGTAAAAGTATAATCAATGCTTCTAGCATAGTTGGAGGGAGGACCCCGATATCCAAAGCTTCGTTGTATGTTCGTAGAAGAAATGGGCATAGTAAATCTTTAAACTGTGTGTACCATTCAGTTGGATAGCCACCCAGACCGGGGGTTTTGTGAGCAGGCATTTGTGAAACGGCTACTGCAATCTCTTCAACTGAGATAGGTGTCTCCAACTCATCTCTCTACACAGTTGTAAGGGAGGGGAGAGATTTATCGGCTAGGTAGTCATTTAGTTTTGGTTCGGTGTAGTCAGTTCTGGAGGTATATAGGTCTTTGTAGAAATGTAGAAAGGTCTACATTATATCTCCAGGAGTGTCACTGATTTGGCCCTGTATGGTAAGGATACGAGAGATGGATATGGAGGGGCGATCAGGTCTGGTCAGGTATGCCAAGAGACGTCCAGCCTTGTTACTGTGCTCAAATGATTTTTGAGTGGTGTGTAACATGCATTTTTGTGTAAGGTCTAGCAGACGGAGTTCATACTCCCTGCGTCTCTGTAGCCACTTGTCCCTTGTATCAGGGGCCGGGTTAGAGGCGTAGGCAGATTTTGCTTGTATCATGGCAGTTTCTAGTTTCCCCCGTAAGTTGCCTATTATTTTTCCGTATGACTCCAGTGATGGACATAAAAGGTGCCCCTCAGTGTGGACTTAAAGGCTTCCCATTCCGTGGAGGAGGTCTACTGTTCCCAAGTTGTCCTTCCAGTATTCCGTAATACCCTTCATACACTCCCCCTGCACTACCTCGTCCTCCCGCCAGTAAGAGTTCAGAAGCCAAATGGGGTGGCCCGAACACGGGAGGAGGGCAAGATCCACAGAGAGAGGAGCATGGTCCGAGACTCCTCTGGGTAGGTAAGTAGCTACAGTGACAATGGGAAGAGTATCCGCCATGGCAAATGCCATGTCAATCCGAGACATGGTGTGGAAAGAATCCGAGTGGCAAGCATACTGGCTCACGTCTGGATGCTTCCATCGCTATATCTCTGTAAGGTCATAAATCTGCATCCAGTCCAAAAGAGAGGGAAAGGATCTGCCACCACCCCCCAAGCGATCCACGCCTGGGTTTAATAGGGCATTAAAGTCCTCCACATAAAGTATTGGTCCAGGGGGTCTGGTCAACAGCTGCAGTGACAATTTGGACAGTACTTCCACCGAAAATGGGGGAGGAATATAAATGTTCACGAGAGTAAACGTCACAGAGGAAATTTGTAAGGTAAGTATAATGAATCTCCCATCTGGGTCTGTGTTAACTTGTAAAGTTTCAGTGGGAAGAGATTTAGCTAGTAAAATGGATACCCCCCTGGAGTAGTTTGTGTGGGTGGAATGATAAGATTGAGCCAACCATGGATGCCTAGGGGTTCTCACTTTAGTGCCAGTCAGGTGAGTCTCTTGGAGGCAGATAATATGGGGATGCCATTTTTTTTAAAACTGAAAAGACTAGGGACCTCTTTTGAGGTGCATTTATACCGCTAGTGTTCCATGACACTATCTTTAAGGGCTTCGCCATTCTAAGTTATACATCATACCATAGTCACATAGCAATGTAAATGCATTCACATTTAAAACCTGATAGGCCGTGCCATCTTGAGCATACCCAATTGCCTTTACAACATACTGTATATTCTTGCCTCTACATAGGCACAAGCTATTATTGTATAAACCAGAAAGAACCAATAAACTGTCCTGGGCAGCGACCTCAAAAAATGCAAAAAAATCAAAAATGACAGTGTCCCAAAAAAGAGGAAAAAAAAACCTTTGCTTCCCTGCCTGCTCGGCCAACCCCAACATATCAAGCCTGGATCCCTGAACTAAAAAACCCTGAAAACCCAGCCTCCGATCTGGGGGAGGACTGTCCTGTGGCCTCGCCACCAACTGGTATGAGGGTTTAATGGAGTCTAGAGTGACTCTTGAACAGTTCTGGTTATGGGGGAAGTAGCATAGTTCAATAGTAGATGGAATAAATTGCATAGTAGACCACCAGTACATTTTATGGGGGGGGGGGGCTCAGATCTAATGATATGAAGGAAGTCCGATCTGTAAGGGTTGAGTGTGACAGGATATAAGTTCTTCTCAGGTCTGCTGTAGGGAAGAGTGGGATATCTTCATGGAAACCCAGACCATTCCGCAGGGGCAAAGTAGAAGAACTCCCGTGTGTAGGGGAAAAGGTGGATCCGTGTCCAGCTCAGGGTAAACGTAGATGGGAATTTTAGGGGTTAGAGCCTCAGGCATTAGACAGCTCTGCGCCTTGGTGGAACTCCATATCGGTCATTGAGCCATGCCATAGCCTCTTTGGGGTTAGTGTAGAAGTGTGCCTTACCATCATGAATGACGCGCAGCTTGGCGGGGAAAAGCATGGCGTAGGAAAGACCCTCTGTGCGTAGTCGGGCCTTTATTGCCGCGAAGGAGATGCGTTGCCTCTGGACATCCACAGAGAAATCGGGGTACGCTGAAATGGTATTGTGATTTTATTTTAAGGGGTCATTCTCCATGGCAAGATGTAGGATAGCAACCTTGTCTTGGAAGTTGAGGAGCCGTGCAATAATGGAGCGGGGTGGTGCTCTAGAGGGTGGGGGGCGCAGAGGGGTGCAATATGCACGCTTATTCACATGGGAAAAGGATGGTGCTTCAGACCCAAAAATGTCCCTCAGTGATTTATAAAGGAACTTTTCAGGGTGAGGGCCCTCTGCATGTTCAAGGGAATCCAACGAATCGCAGGTTGTTCCTACGTGAACGATTTTCCAAGTCGTCAATTTTGGCACGAAGCGCCACCATTTCCCCGGTATGATCCCTCACTGTGGCAGACAGGGGATGGACAACATCCTCAAGGGAGATAATGCGTTCTTCTGCGTCTCCTGCTCTGTCCCTTAAGTTTTGTACATCTTGCTTCAGGAGAAAAAAGTCCATGCAGACTGATGCTATCTGGGCAGTGAGTGAGGCTTTACAGTCCTGGATTGCAAGCATAATGGTGGCTAAAGTAGGTTCAGTGGAGGGGGAGCCTGGGCTGGAACTATCCTCACTGTCCATGTGAGGGTCCTGGGACCGCAGCCAGTCAGGCTGTGTGTCTCTATTAGCAGGGGCAGATTCACTCACCATGTCAGCTTGCTGCTTGTGAAGAGCGACAGTTGGCTGCAGCAGCATGTCATGCTGTTCTGCCTATGTCCCAGTGCCATCTTGCCAGCGGTATCGGGCCCTCTGTTCCGCTGTCGATGCTGTCACAGGTGGCCTGTATTTCACCATGGATGCCAGCATGGGTGTCCGCAGAACTTTTTTCAGGGCAGACATCATTTTAGGGTCACCCATGTGCCGTCCCTTTTTCGACAATGTAATTTTCACATTATCATGGTCAGAGACAGCAGGCGTAGTACAGTTCCTAGGATAAGTAATGGATAATGGCCGACAGGCCCTCTTACCAGGCCCAGCGAAACTACAGCAGTGATGCCTCCAGCTGGATGATCGCTCATTCTGGGTTCCTCGGGGGAGTCTGTGGTCAGTAGTGTAGCATGTCTGTACCCTGGCAGTATCTCAGTCTTTCCCTCTGGTGGCGCTGGGCTGCATGGCTCTCTCTCTGGTGGTGCTGGGCTGCATGGCTCTCTCTCTGGTAGTGCTGGGTAGCATGGCTCTCTCTGTCTGGCACTGGGTAGTGGGGCTCTCTCTCTGGTAGCGCTGGGTAGCGTGTCTCTCTCTCTCTGGTGGTGCTGGGAAGCATGGCTCTCTCTCTGGCGCTGGGTAGCATGGCTCTCTCTCTGTTGGTCCTGGATAGCGTGGCTCTCTCTGTCTGGCACTGGGTAGCGTGGCTCTCTCTGTCTGGCACTGGGTAGCGTGTCTCTCTCTCTGGTAGCACTGGGTAGCGTGGCTCTCTCTCTCTCTCTGGGGGCAGTATCTCAGTCTTTCCCTCTGGTGGCGCTGGGCTGCATGGCTCTCTCTCTGGTGGTGCTGGGCTGCATGGCTCTCTCTCTGGTAGTGCTGGGTAGCATGGCTCTCTCTGTCTGGCACTGGGTAGTGGGGCTCTCTCTCTGGTAGCGCTGGGTAGCGTGTCTCTCTCTCTCTGGTGGTGCTGGGAAGCATGGCTCTCTCTCTGGCGCTGGGTAGCATGGCTCTCTCTCTGTTGGTCCTGGATAGTGTGGCTCTCTCTGGTAGCATTGGGTAGCGTGGCTCTCTCTCTCTCTGGGGGCACTGGGTAGCGTGACTCTATCTCTGGCATTGGGTAGCGTAGCTCTCTCTCTGGTGGTGCTGGGTAGCGTGGCTCTCTCTCTGGCACTGGCTAGCATGGCTCTCTCTGGCATTGGGTAGCGTGGCTATCTCTCTGGTGGCGCTGGGTAGCCTGGCTCTCTGTCTGGCGCTGGGTATCGTGGCTCTCTTTCTACTCTCCTCTCCCAGTCTCCTTTGATTGGCCCTCAGTTATGGCCAATGGGGAAGGAATGGAGCGGGCAGGAAGCTGGGCGGGGAACCTGGTGAGAGCCGTCGTCTCTTCTCCCTGACTGGAGAAAGGGGCGGCGAGCAGGAGAAACCGCTGACAGCTCGCAGCTCGCCTTTCTCCTTTTCTGCTGGACTGAGCAGGGAAAAGAGCTCACAGTCACAGTACACTGATGGGGGGCTTGATAGCTTCCTGATGGTGTCACCTCGCTGGCTGCCTGCACCCTCATAGTGATGCCGCTGTGCTGAATGTGCTGGTCTGATCCCTGATTCCAGGAGGGGGGCACTTGACCCCCCTTGCCCCTACCTGCGGACGCCCATGCATGCCAGCCTGTAATGTTCCCACAGCCGTGGGGAACCATTTGGGACCAGTTTGGAGCAAATAGGGCTCAGGATGCCTGTAGGATGCCGTTCGGGAAAAAATTATCAAATTTTCCTAAAATTTTCCTAAAAATTTTCCTAAAACAAAATGCGTTGTGGGAAATTCCGAGCGTGTGTAGACCATCCCGACGCACAAAATTCCACGCATGCTCAGAAACAAGCAGAAGGGTTGTACTGGCTATTGAACTTCATTTTTCTCAGGTCGTCGTACGTGTTGTACGATACCGCGTTCTTGACGTTTGGAAATTTCCAACAAGATCTGTGTGACCGTGTGCATGCAAGACAAGTTTGAGCCAACATCCGTTAGAAAAAAATCCAGGATTTTGTTGTCGGAATGTCCGAGTGTGTGTACGCGGCATAAGAGTGTGAGAGCTCTACACAGTCATACAACAAGGTCTTTTAGACTCGTCACAGAGTTATGAATCCACCAGGATAAGTCTTCCCTATTCTGGAATGCCGCAACAAACGTTGCAGCCCAGATATAGGAAGTCAGAGACAGGTGATACAAGGTTATTTTTTATCCCAAACAGCCATTAGAAGTGAAGGGATTGTACTATAACCATGCAAAATGGAACCAATGTGTGATCATCAGGTGTTTTTTTTTATTTAATGGGCACCTCTGCTGACAACACATTGGTTCTATTTTGGGGTCCTATCCCCCTTTAGGGTCTTATCTGCCCTTCTGGGTAGTCCAGCTGTCCTTTCCTACTTCTCATCAAGGTCCCAGCTTTACTAGCTGGGGGGTCTATTCTACTGAGCTTTGCTTGAGGTGACTGAAAGACTTCATTTTGGGGATCAGGTCTAGAGAATTCACTGGAGTTGGGTCTGGAAGATATTGGAAGGAGGAATCCAACTATCCAAGGACATCAGTGAGTGTGCTGCTACTACCCCATAGACATTGTTCATGGTGTCCCGGCCACGTTCAGTCCATTATTTGCTTGGACTGTGCTCAGTATCTCTAGGAGGAAGATAGGTGTCCTCAAAATACTACTGAACTTTGTATCTGTAGCACTGACCCCCGAAGGAGCGGCTGGTTTTGTTGGGCTTACCATTACCTTCTTGACCTCGTGTATGTCTAGGGGTTTCCTGAGGTAGATGGCCCAAAGGATTGTAGAAACTGACACTGGATCCGCTCTAAGGATTTTTATTCGCAAAAAAGCAGTAGACAAACACAGTCTCTCAATGAGGGTTTAGGTAGAAAATTCAGGTACTCTTGGAACTTTTCAAAATAGGAAGTCTCTCACTATGGAAATCCAGCGAATAGCCACTCACAACTGGATTCTCACAGCTACCGGATAGATCTCCTCTCACTAGGCCTAGCAGCCGATAGAGTGTTCAGATAAAGCGAAGCCTCTGCCACAGACTTGCATATAGAACATTTCAATAAAGTCTTGGCCACAGACTTGTTGTAGCACACTTGTAGTAACTGAAGGATGTAGACAAATTTAGAGAGCCCTCATACGGTACCAGTATCTTGCAATCGGTCTGGCGATACCATACGAGTGTACATTCACTTGGGGTCTTTCAACTAAGCCTCCAGGCTCTTTCTGCGAAGCCAGCCTTCAGCGTGGTCTTCTCCCGAAGAGCCCTCCCTTGGTTGCTTCCTTAGTTGCTGGGCCTCTCCACAGATGAAACGGCACCGGACCACCTCCGATTCCTCCCTCCAGTTACTTTGCCTTGGGCTAGCCAGCCCCGAGACTCGGAATTGGATGGATCCGCACCCCAGGCCATGAGAGCCATGGGGGGCTGGTCAGGAGCACCAGGACCAAACAGACAGAAAGATCTTCTGGACCGGAAACCCCGAAGCACGTGATGTCAGTACCTTAAGTACCCTCTCCCAGAATGCACAGCAAGATGACACTCCCACTGGGCTGGCTCTGAGAAAAAGTGGCACTCAATGCGCCCAGCTGAACTGCGTTCTCACACTTGCCAGTGATGACAACGCCACCTGTGGCCAAGCAGAACACAGTGCCATCCATCTAGACTGTTACTGAAATCATAATTTGGTATAATTAAACCCAAAACCAAACTGCGGTTCTAGGAACTTTAAATAGAAAAAAACACATAGTGTGTGCTCTTCAGGAGTCGGCGCTACATACCCTTCTCCTATCCCAATATACGTTTTTAATTAACTACTCTGGTCTTGGTCTACACATTTTGAGAAATGATCGACCTCCGAGATAAAATGTGCTAATTCTTACATTATTTGATTAGATGAATTAGAAAACAGGTGATAAAGGTTCTGGTTGGATAAAGTTTTCACGATATTTCACAATAATGATTTATACACATGGGGGGTATATTTGCCTACAAGGGAGGGGGGTGTCTGATGACCATGATGTCTCGTAACTTCTCGACAAAGTACGGTAGATCAATGGAAATGGTACCACATGGAAGTATATAAATTTATCTTCACTTTCAGACTAAATATTATTACCTAACTCATTTATTATTATTTTTTATTGCAAGGTGCATTTGTCTTGGTCAGATCTACGCCTCATACAGTTACTTCTGGTGACTTGTGAAAGTGTCATTGCCTAACATTTCCAAGGAACAGTTGTGATGTTTTCCCTCAGAAGTCACAATGCCTCAAAACTGTGTAAACAACGCAGATAACGTCTGCTACATTTTTCCCTCAGTTTAGGTCGATAGGTATTCTTCTACATATTTTTGGTAGAAAAAAAACACAATAAACGTATATTGATTGGTTTGCGCAAAAGTTATAGCGTCTACAAAATAGGGGATAGATTTATCACATTTTTATTATTCTTTTCTTACTGGTAATGGAGGCGATCAGCGATTTTTATCGGGACTGCGACATTATGGCGGACACATCGGACAATTTTGACACATTTTTGCGACCTTTCACATTTATACAGCGATCAGAGCTATGATAGTGCACTGATTACTGTGTAAATTACATTGGCAGGGAAGGGGTTAAACACTAGGAGGCGATCAAGGGGTTAACTGTGTTCCCTCATGTGTGTTCTAACTGAAGGGGGGAGGGGACTGTCGTGGGGAGATGACAGAGTGCTGTGGTTGGTGTCAGTCGGGCAGTGGATGGTGCCAGCATGGCAGTGGATGGTGTCAGTAGGGCAGTGGATGGTGTCAGTAGAGCAGTGGATGGTGTCAGTAGGGCGGTGGATGGTGTCAGTAGGGCAGTGGATGGTGTCAGTAGGGCAGTGGACGGTGTCAGTAGGGCAGTGAACGGTGTCAGTAGGGCAGTGGACGGTGTCATTAGGGCAGTGGACGGTGTCAGTAGAGCAGTGGGTGGTGTCAGTAGGGCAGTGGGTGGTGTCAGTAGGGCAGTGGACGGTGTCAGTAGAGCAGTGGGTGGTGTCAGTAGGGCAGTGGGTGGTGTCAGTAGGGCAGTAGATGGTGTCAGTAGGGCAGTGGGTGGTGTCAGTAGGGCAGTGGATGGTGTCAGTAGGGCAGTGGGTGGTGTCAGTAGGGCAGTGAGTGGTGTCAGTAGGGCAGTGGGTGGTGTCAGTAGGGCAATGTACCTCGATCCAAAAACCCAAATCAGCTCTACTGAACCCAACCCCATCCAAACTGCTCACAAAGCCACATTGTGCATTCTATAACACTTTCAAGCTCCTTTTGATTACCAAAAAAAAATCCCAAAAAATCCAAAGCAATCCACAGGCACCCCACAAATAGAGAAGAAAATATCAGATAAAGGTTACTGAGTGAGCACAGGACAATATAGTAAATATGCCAGGATGGGACTGCAGAGGGTACAAGACTGCGATCTTCAATGTCCCTGGAAAGACCAGCATGACAAGTCCCACACCGGAAAACTTGTGGACTGTGAACTTCAGGAAAGTTAAGCAATGCTGAGGAAAGGAAGGACCCTCAGCTCTGCACCCACCCAGCGGTTGTGCCCCTTGGCATGCGCGGCAGGAAGGCTCTGTCTGTGCAAACTGCACTCCGGACAGGACACATACTCCATAGCTGTGTGACCAAAGCCCCGTATTTTATTTTTAATATGTTCAGGTGTTTGTAACTATCCTTGCAGGATAAATGTCATTCTTGAAAGAGTGCGCTATAATCTGTTTTGTACCATTTGTTGGTCTTGTAGTAGCACCATCTTGAATCTAAACAGTATGTTTTTGTATTTTGTTTGTTGGGGTTAAGTCTCCTTTAAAGGGGTGTGGCAGTGGGGGCGTGTCCTATGCCTACATACGTTTGGCAGTAGGTGTCCCTCATTCCCATCTCAAAATGTAAATGTTGGGAGGTATGTATACTCGGCTTGCAGAGGGGAAGAGGCCGGGGCTGTGTGTCTGCAGACTCTGCACTGAGCAGACACTGGTGCGCTTCGCCACCCCCACCCCCCGCCTCACAGCACACTGTGTGCTTTACACAACACCGCACCGCAAAACTCACACAGCGCCGGGGACTCGGGCAGAGCGCTGAACAGCGCAGGCAGGGGAGGGAGACACCTGCACTGGAAACCCCATTCAAAACCCGCACTGTCCGGGTGAAGAGGGTTTCCATAGGTGCCGGAATGGCAGACAAAAAGCCCTGAATTGATTAATTATCAGATGAAGTAACTCTTGATGTCTTTACAGGTAAACAAGATGTTCAATGTCAGCAGTGAAATGGAACCAACCACGGTTTACAGCCCTGAGAATTTGATCACAACCCTGTTTTTTTCTCTCACCACTCTTGTGGGTGTCCCCGGCAATGCTCTGGTGCTTTGGGTTACTGGAGTGAAGATGGAGCGGACCGTGACCACTGTTTGGTTTGGGAACCTTGCTCTGGCCGATATCATGTGCTGCTTGTGTCTTCCATTCCTTGTAGTGCAGTTCTTCTACTCCTCATGGCTGTACGGACCTGCTCTCTGCAAGATGTTATTTTTCATCCTCTTCCTTAACATGTTCACCAGTGTCTTCACCCTGGTGGCCATCAGCATTGACCGATGGATTCTGGTTGTCCATCCCGTGTGGGCCCGAAATCACCGAAGAATCAAAATGGCGTGGATGATATGCTTGGCTATTTGGATGTTGTCCTTCGTGATGTGTCTGCCTATCGCCATCTACAATACATATGACACCTTTCATAACATCACCATCTACAATACATATGACACCTTTGATAACATCACCTTCTGCTATTCAGAACCTCACATAATAGAGTCCCTCTCTCTCACATGTGCAACGTTTGGATTTCTGATTCCTCTTATTATCATTTGTATCTGTTACATTCATCTGGCTTTTGCAGTAAAAAATATCAGATTTTCTGAAGTAGGTAGAAAAACCATCAAGATGTCAATAAGTGTTATTGTCGTGTTTTTCATCACCTGGGCCCCCTACCACATCATCAGAGTAACCGTGCAATACACTCACAATGATGTACTGGGCATCCTGTACCTTCTCTCACAGCCTCTGGCCATGTTCAATAGTTGCATCAACCCAATACTCTACGTCTTCATGGGGAGAGATATGAAGCAGAAGCTGAGACAGTCTATTGGTGAGATCATACAAAATATATTTAGGGAGAACTTATTATCTCCACCAGGCAATGAGGACCAGCGCACCCCAGAAGAAGAAGAAGGACTCCCGATATAATGTATGGAATGGATTTGTAGATGTTTTAGCACGTTTTTAGCTTTATTAGTGATTATAATGAACTGCCTTCTCAAAATATTATCATTGCGTTTTAGGGCGGCCATACTGTATGTCATGAATAAGTCACATGGCATCAGGGCTTAGTGCTTATTGGCCATTCGGGGTGATAGGTGTTATCAGTATATGTGCAGCCCCCCTTCCCCCTCCAAGTTGTCCAATCTGTCCACCGATCACTAAGCTGGAACAAGTCTGCTTATCTGTAAAGTCAGAAATCTTTATCTCTACTTGTTCAGGGCATGGGACACATAGTAGTGAAGCAAGAGGATAAAGATGACAGCCAGGAAACTGGCTTCTGCAGATCTAAAATAACAATGACATATACAGTGTATATATACATTTATACTACCCACCAAAATAATAATAATAATAATAATAAATTGCTTTTTTTAAGCAGGAACGTGGAGGAACGAGGTTCCGGCACCTCCTGCACTAAATGTATGTAATGACAACGGGTGCTGGGGTGTCCTAAAGGGCTATTAAAGCTGGCTGCTTAGGGATCTATTGTTATTGGGGGCATCAATTGTTGTGGGTGGGGGGAGGGGGTCTATTTTTCTGGGAAAGTCTATGGTTGCTGGGGGGGGGGGCTTTTTTTCGTTGTTTGGAGTTTCTTGGTTGCTGGGAGGGGTCTACAATTTCAGAAGGGGTCTACTGTTGCTGCCTGCTAGAAGGTTTATTCATACTGTATATATATTGTTGCGGGGGAATCTATTGTTGCTGGAGGGTCTATTGTTCCCGAGGAAGTGTACTGTAGGTGTTGGTAATTTTATTGTTGCTGTTGTTGGGTTCTATATTTGCTGAAATGGATCTATTGTTGCTGGGGGAATTTATTTTTGCTGTTTAAATCTATTGTTGCTTGGGGATTTATTGTTGCTGAAGGTTTCTATTGTTGCTGAGAGAGGGGGTCTATTGTTGCTGGTTGCAGGGGATCCATTTTACTGGTTTTCTTGTTATTATTAGCACATTCCATATATATTACTTAGCATCACAAATTAACCACTTACAGAGCACCCACCATCGTTTTATGTCGCTACTTTGAAGAGGAATATTGTTGTTATGACAGCTACCATAACCCCGGTATCCTCTTCTTCAGCGGGCGGTCCTCTTTCAGATAAAAGTGGGAGTGGGGGAGGCAATCAGATCCTTCTTCCAGTTAGGCATGGAGACAAGTGAGGGGAAGATTTTTTTTTTAATAGTGTAAAAAAAAAAAAAAAAAAAGGTAAAATAAAAAAAAAAATGTAAACGCGCCCCATCCCGCCAAACTCACGCGCAGGAGCAAACGCATACATGAGTAGCGTCCGCATATGAAAACAGCGTTTAAACCACACAATGTGAGGTATTGCCGCTATCAGTAGAGCGAGAGCAATAACCATAGACCTCCTCTCTAACTCAAAACATGCAATCTGTAGAATTTTTTAAACGTCGCCTATAGAGCTTTTTAAGGGTAAAAGTTTGTCGCCATTCCAGGAACGGGCGCAATTTTGAAGTGTGAAATGTTGGGTATCAATGTACTCGGAGTAACATTATCTTTCACAATATAAAATTGGGCTAACTTTACTGTTGTCTTATTTTTTAATTAAAAAAGTGTATTTTTCCCCAAAAAAGTGCGCTTGCAAGACCGCTGCGCAAATACAGTGTGACATAAAGTATTGCAACGACCGTCATTTTATTCTCTAGGGTGTTAGAAAAAAATATTTATATAATGTTTGGGGGTTCTAAGTAAGTTTCTAGTAAATAAAATGTTTTTAACTTGTAAACACCAAATCTCATAAAGAGGCTCGGTCCTTAAGTGGTTAATACTTGGTTGAATATTCTCCAAAAGGGGCGGTACTGAGAGGCGGGTAGCGGGTGGAACTAAGGGACATTGCTCGGAGGTGGGTAGGGGGCGGAGACAAGAGGTGACTCAGAAGTTGGGAGTACCTGCACCTATTCTGTGAGAAAAATTCCCTGATAATAATATAATAATAATAATAATAATATAATAATAATAATCTATTTCAGTCACTCGGGTTAAAAACAGAGGATTTTGTTGCTACGTTTGTAAATACTGTCCATGTAGAAGCCGCACTGCCGCATGAAGGCACCTCTGGTAAGTGTGGTCTGATACCCTGGACTATCTGAGTTCCCAACTATGGGACATATATAGCAATTCACAAACAGAGAGCAGGCTCACCTAGAGGAAGCAACACACCAGAAGTCCAGACATCTCCTTTACAAGACACCTGAAGATTCCCAGTGATGTGTCTGCACCGAATCCCCAAAAAAATAAAAAAATGGTGAGAGCCTCGATCTGCAGGTACATGTGAGCACCCCAATACACAACACAATAAAAGAGAGTCCCCAGCACATTTTTAACCCCTTCAATACCGGGCACTTTCACCCCCGTCCTGCCCAGGCCAAATTTCAGAGCTGTCACATTTTGATTGACAATTGCTCGTCATGTAACACTGTATATATTTGATATTTTTATCCTTTTTCTTTCTTCACATAAATAGAGCTTTCTTTTGGTGATATTTAATCACTGCTGAGGTTTTTATTTTTTTGCCAAATAAATAAAAAAAAGATTGAAAATTTTGAAAAAAACATTGTGTTTTTTTTGTTTCTGTTTTAAAATTTTGCAAATAAATAATCTTTCTTCATAAATGTATTTCCTTATATAATATGTATTGTATTCTGCTACATTTCTTACGTGAAAATAACTCAAATCAGTGTATATTATTTAATCTGTTATGTATTTATACATGGTGATCATATCCCCCTTATGTATTTATAGATGGAGATCATATCCCCCCTTATGTATTTATACATGGAGACCATATCCCCCCCCCCCCCTTATGTATTTTTATGTGTTGATCATATCCCCCTTAATCTCCTGTTCTCAAGAGAGAATACATTCAGTTCCTCTAATCTTTCCTCATAGCTGAGCTCCTCCATACCTCTTATCAGTTTGGTTGCCCTTCTCTGCACTTTTTCCAGTTCCCCGATATCCTTTTTGTGAACTGGAGCCCAAAGCTGAACTGCATATTCCAGATGCAGTATAGACGTAGATTTACTCTACACAAATATTAGACAACATGATGCCTTGAAGGCCGTGGAATGGGTCCTAAAAGGATCATCAGAACTAGAAGATCCACAAGAGAAATGTATTATCGAAGCCTTAGAACTGGCCATGAAGAGCAATTACTTTTGGCATGATAAATCGTACTTTCGCCAACATAAAGGCATATCAATGGGTGCAAAGTATGCACCTAGTGTGGCAAACATTTTCTGAAGTAAGTGGGAACAAGAATAGATCTATGACAAATTTAGGCCAGGCATAGCATTATATAAAAGGTATATCGATGATGTAATTATCCTGTGGAGGGGATCGGAGGAAGTCTTGAAAGGGTTCTTAGACGAGTATATATACATGACTGCAGGCCATTCCTGGTGAAATTTTTCTAGTAAACTTCAGTCGGTGTTTTGCTTATCCAATTTTACAGCATGTATGCAAGGCCACCAAATGAAGGCAGATGCTCACAGGCCACTAAAAGAGGGCAAGCAGACTCTGTGTCTACAGCCAACAGTGCTGATTGTGGACACAGTGCATCCTCAGCACGTGGCCTTGGGGCACGCTTGTCCTTTTTTTCTACAGCTAGCCGTGTTGAGCTACAATATGCAGAAGAGTTGGTAGAGTGGATCACAAAGCCGTCCTCGTCCTCCTCATCCTCTGTCACCCAGGCTAAGACAAGTTTGGCTGCCAATGCAGCGGCCAAAGTGGCGTATTCCATCGCCTCAATGGCATCTGTCTCTCCTTCCCTAGCCCCACCATCATGTCCTGAGGAGTTCCCTGAACTGTTCGACCACAGCGTCAGGTACATGCTGCAGGAGGATGCACTGCATTTTGAAGGCCCCGATGATGGCAGCCAGGTTGATGATGAAGGCAGTAACGTGAGCCAAGAGAGAGGGGGTGCCCAAGAACGACAAGAAACTGGCAGTCATGTTCCCCCGGCTGCAGCATACTGCCAGGTTTGCTCCAGTGGCGAGGAGGGAGGGGATTATGAGGTCACTGACTACTTGGGTGCCTGATAGAAGAGAGGAGGAGGAGGAGAAGAAAGGAGGAGGAGGAGGCACATCTCCAATGAGGCAGGATGCCCTCCAGAGGCCAGCTTATGGACAGCCAACTGACTGAATCACACAGCAGAGCTCCGCATGTGCAGGGTGCTGCTGACTCAGCGTTTTTTTTCAAAAGTTCTTTGGTGTGGGCCTTTTCTGAGATGTGTGCAGCAGATCACACCGTTGCTATTTGAAACATATGTCTGAAGCATATCAAGCATGGCCAAAACAGCAGTCACTTGGGCACCACATGCTTGACCAGACATATGTTTAGCTCTGTAATAAAATGTCTTTATTGTAATAAGACAAACTTACGATTGTGAGACGAATTTCCTTAATTAGTTCTGAGTCAGCGTAAATCAAAATGTGTGTTTTATTGTACACACCAAAGTAGAAAAATAATACTTACAAAAATAGTACAATGATACAAAAGAATGTGTTGATTCATAAATGATTAAAATTCTAGTATTGTTCATTCGTTTCAAAAGGTATGAAAAGAGTTCTTACAAGTTAGAAATGTCCGAATAACCCTTTGTATGCTGAAGAGTAGCTGAAGAAAGTCTGTGTGCTGAGATGTATGTTGTGCCTCGAGCAGGCTGGATGAAAAAAAAGAGACCTTCTTCAAGGAAACTTTTAGGTTATATGAACTCAAAGCTTCTAAATTTGCGCCAAAAGAAATATACACACCCCTTATCCTATTAACATCACCTCCCCTTTTGTTTCTCACAAGGGTGAGGGCCAAGAAGTGGATACCTAAGCTTTTCAACATCTGGTATTCTTCAGACATACAGACTACTCTCCTAATGACAGGAAGTGGGGGAAGAGAATCTTAGACTTTAAACAAAATATCAGTTACATAGTAAAATGTCTTTAAAAGCATATATAAGATTTACAATATCCATTAAAATCCTGACAGGTTTTAAATGTTTACTTTTCAGCTTCAGCATGTCACCATCTGGAGATTTTATTGATTCAGAGTTATCTTTCACACAATTATGGAGAATTCATATTCTAAATAAAGTATAATAAAGCCAAATTAAATTTTAGATATTAAGAATATAACATTCCCCTCTGAAATATGAATACTAATCATATTTTCAAATATAAATCCATTCAAAACATTCATGTCTCAATCACGCAGATTTTGATTCAATAACTCCAAATGTTCTGTCATGTGTAACTGAATCCATAACTCCAAAACCCATTCTCCTTTTAAGCTTATTTTGCAATAAATCATCTCCTTTCCTAATTTCACTTCTAATTCGATAATATAATTTTTTCATTCTAAACATCAAGCATAACTGGAATATAAGAAATAACATAATAATAATAAAAAGAATAACAATAGGATGTGATAAAATATTTCCTGCTGCTGAAGTTATCAAAGTTTTTCCCCAAATTGATACACTATTACTAAATTTTTTCCACCAATTACTTCCTGAAAATTCTGACCATTGATGTGATATTTCTTGCAAATTACCTTGTTCATGTTTAAACAATACTTCTTCATTCTGCAATTCCTTAGCCAAAACTATTAATAAACCTTTATCCTTTTGAATTATATTTGCCCATTTTTCCCATGGAAATTCATCTATTTGGGAAATATTATACTGTGTAGGAAGAGCGCTAATATTTTTCATAAACATATTTGTTAAATTTGTTCTCAACCCATTAAAACTTATTGCAACAATGTCTCCTTCTATACAATACAAACCTTGATTTAGGTTTTCTGTACTTGTACAAGAAGAGAAAAAAGTTTTAACCCTTTCTGTATCTGACATAATCTGAAAACAAGCCTTCTTTTTAACTACATGAGTAATTAATTCAGAAATTGTTTCAACTTTTTCTATTCTTGCTGAACATAATGTGTGATTATGATAACAAGAATGAAATAAACATTTTTCTTGATTAGGTAAACAGATAACTTTAGACTGGAATTGTAAACATGATGACAGATCTAATTGTTCTAATTCAGAATTTTCATTGTTAAATACAAAATCTGTATACTGTAACTTATAGTATAATAATTGTGTATTGCTGACAGGTAATCCCAAAACAGTGATTGGAACCAAAATGTGTTATTTTCCGGCTATTGGAATCATAGAAGAACTATAACATACATCCTGTTTGCATCCTATCCATTTATTTACCCATAAATCTGTATGATTTATAGCATATACCGTATATACTCGAGTATAGGCCGACCCGAATATAAGCCGAGGCCCCCAATTTACCCCCAAAAAAACTGGCAAACTTATTGACTCGTGTATAAGCCGAGGGTGAGACATGCCTGTCCATCCCTGTGTGTGTGTCCGTCCATCCCTGTGTGTCCGTCCATCCCTGTGTGTCCGTCCATCCCTGTGTGTCCGTCCATCCATCCCTGTGTGTGTGTGTGTCCATCCATCCATCCCTGTGTGTGTGTGTCTCCATCCATCCATCCATCCATCCCTGTGTGTGTCTCCATCCATCCACCCATCCCTGTGTGTGTCTCCATCCATCCACCCATCCCTGTGTGTGTGTGTGTGTGTGTGTGTGTGTGTGTGTGTGTGTGTGTGTGTGTGTGTGTGTGTGTGTGTGTGTGTGTGTGTCCAGCCTACCTTTGTCCCGAGCCTCCGTCCCGTGCCTTGCCTCCTTGCCTCCGTTCCGTCCCGTGCCGTGCCGTGCCTTGCCGTCGTGTCGTGCCTTGCCTTGCCTCCGTCCCGTCCCGTCCCGTGCCGTGCCGTGCCTTGCCTTGCCTTGCCTTGCCTCCGTCCCGTGCCCTCTTCGGCGGCCATTGTAAAATTCAAAAGCCGCGCCTCCTCCTTCGCCTGTGATAGGCGGAACACTGAATTTCCCAGCAGCCTGTGTTCCGCCTATCACTGCCTTCGTATCATCCTCGTCCGTAGTACGAGGATGATACGATGTCCGTGATAGGCGGAACACAGGCTGCTGGGAAATTCAGTGTTCCGCCTATCACAGGCGAAGGCGGAGCCGGAGGCGCGGCTTTTGAATTGTAGAATGGCCGCTGTCTGTCTGCTCGACACGCTGATCGAGCGGGCAGACAGCGATGACTCGAGTATAAGCCGAGGGGGGCACTTTCAGCCTCAAAAAAGAGGCTGAAAATCTCGGCTTATACTCGAGTATATACGGTACATATTCTCTGGGTAAATTCTGTAAAATGCCAAGAGGAGTTATTCCACTCTGAAATGCTTGCGCAATTATTTTAAAATTAGTGGAATATTCAGTTTGAATCTCTAAGCATGCTCTGGCTATATGAGAATGTTGTTCACTTATCATCAAATCAAGAGTAATATTTTGAAGATGTAAAATGGATGAACCCATGATATTAGCTGTTTTAATAACCATATTTTCTAAAATCTGATTTAAACGTTTTTGTATTTTAATACCATTACTCCCCACTAAACCAGCGGTTTCTACATCAGACTTTAAAGTATTAATATCCATACTATTTGTTATACTCCTGATTGTGCCAATCCCTCCTAAAATATCTTCAACAATACCACGCTTATTTCTGTTATAATTTCTATTGTTAATTCCAAACCATCTCTCAATACCCAATTCCATATTAACCAGATGTCCTTGACATTGTGGAAACCTTGTAGAAATCTTCCATTCTGAAAAATTAAAGTTCCACAAAATAATGACAAACTTTCCCTCTCTCAAAAGAGTTCTGGATTGGAAATGGTTAATCTGAAAAGGAGTTGCAGTGAAACTTTTTTTATTAACACATGGCGTTTTCCTTGGAGACTTTACAATAACACTTGCCTTAGCACATTTCACCGGATAATTTCCTATTGATTTGCAACATTCATATATACCAGTATCATTCAAAGATACTCTCATTTGTTGATAAACAAATGTATCATTGATCCAATTCACACCACCAAAAATTCCTTTATGAATTATGATAGTAGAACTGTAAAGAAAACTACCCAAAAACTCATCATTCCTTTTCCAAGTTAACAATGAATTTTGAGGTAAAGATATTTTTGTATTACATATCAAATGCAAATTATCTTTATCTTCCATAATTTTCAAAGATTGTGGGAAAATATTAACTGGAACAATCCTATCAACTATAGAAATATAAATTTTTACCCTTATTTGATTAAATTTTCTTGTTACTTTAAAATCCCATGTTCTTACAATGTCCAATTTTTCATCTCCTATGATGTTTAAATGTTCTGGATCTAATATTTTAACGAAACTTTGAATAAGACAATAAAATTGATTTTAGGGATAACGTGATTTTCCAGATCTTGACATAGTATTAGTAACATCTCCAGACCACATTGTTGAATCATTACCTTTTAAATATATAGACCAGAAACTCCTCAACAATATGTTGCATTCAAAAGTTCCGGTTTTGTTGTTTAGTCGATAATATCCCTGCATTTTAACAAAATTTGTTTTGGATTCTATTTTAACTTTGATTTCAATATTATTGCTGTGAATGAAATACAATTGCAAAAAGCAATCATATCCCTGTCCTACACATACAAATACATACAAATCTTCTGCTGTATTAATATCAACATCTCTAAAATTATGTTTTTTGTCATATGCATTAACGTGGCTCTGTGGCTCACGCATGCGTTTGCAAATGCGTGCGGACTAAACCCCTGTTTTTAACGCATACTGTTAGACAGGTTAATTTGGTTGTCTGCGAGCTGGTGGTAAGTAGGCTTTGGTTTTTCCCTGGGCATTCCCCAGACTTTGTTGTTACCTTAAGCATTAATATTATCAATAACTCTCTCTTATGTCCTTTGTAATGATATCAATGTTCTTATTTTTTAGTTCATCTGTATTTATATCAATGTCTACATCTCTCTTATTTCTGAATAATGCAATGACTTTGTTGTGTAATTCTTCAGTCCTGTTAACCTCTGCATAGCTGGAACAGTTTGTGATATATTTTACCACAGATAAAATTGTCACTGGGGAAAATTCAAGGAAATGTAACGCCTTAAATAAACTTAATTTTACAGATTTAACTAGTATTGGTGTGGGGGTATTGGGACAGCAGTCCACGCTGATCTCCTATTAACCAACCCAGACCAATAGTTAAATTGGACTATACCGGTACTTATTTATGATAACACAAAAGAAAATTAAAAGGAAGGAAATTTGTAAATTTTTTTATGAAAATACAAAGTAACAAAAAGACAAAAGAAAAAATAATGTATAAAACATCAATAGATAAAATACACCCCAGAATATATAGCATGTACAAACACTCAAAAAGGAGGATTTGATTCTGGTGGTGTATGGGGGTCTCCTCTACTAGTTTCGTGGACCAACCGCTTCTTCAGGAGGATATCTAAGTAAGATTATAACAAAAAACATATAAATCATTAACAACAATTATAAAAATAATAAGGACATCATTTATATATCTATAAACACCTAGAAGGAATCTATAAACACCTAGAAGGAATATGGAGATTAACTCACCCGACAATCAATGAGAGACAGAGCCAAGAGGAAAAAACATATATAACAGGTGGCAGTGACCCTATATTCCCCCTACGGCGGACATGGGGGATTGGTGTATGGGGGCTGTCTTAATATCAACATCTCTAAAATTATGATTTTTGTCATATGCATTAATATCAATAACTCTCTCATTTATGTCCTTTGTAATGATATCAATGTTCTTATTTTTTAGTTCATCTGTAATGATATCAATGTCTACATCTCTCTTATTTCTGAATAATGCAATGACTTTGTTGTGTAATTCTTCAGTCTTGTTAACCTCTGCATAACTGGAACAGTTTGTGATATATTTTACCACAGATAAAATTGTCACTAGGAAAAAGATGAATCCTGTGATGATACTACATTTTCTCTCTTTAAAACTTTTCTTTTGTTGAGCTGACATCTTTTCATCTTTTTGGGATCCATGATTCCTCCAGATTAGATTTTTATAATTCATTCCTGAAAAAAGGAATGCAGCATCATTATCTCGGCATATACAATTTGTTATACCCACATTTTTATTTCTACATACATTTTTCACTGAACTGAGAAGGTATTTGTACCCCTTGAACATCCAAAATGTCAAATGGACCTTCCCAATTATTTTTCCATGTTTCAACTCCTGAAACTTTAGCTCCGCCTGTGACATGCATCTCACCATCTCTGGGTGTGACCTTACATGTGACAATTCTTTAATCACCATTTACTTCTGTCTTAGACTTGTGCTAACAACATTTAATTTTATTTTAAATAAACCTTTCCGTTCCTGGTCAACTTGATAGACCACTTATCTTGTACAAAAGATAATTTTGGTTTAATAACAAAATAACAAAATGTTACAAGAACAATATCAATTGTAGAATATCAAAAATAGATTATTCTTACAATGAAGATTTAAATCCGATATGTGTGTGGATGTAACAATTCATGCTGTAAATATGTCTTGTGTGTGCTGGAGTGAAAATCTCTCTGGAATGTGTGCCCTCCATTAATTGACTGTCTCCTCCTGTTACAAGATTCTACTCCTAAAACACCAACCCCCACCTTTTTCCTTTTTAAGACTAGCTTAAAAGTTCTGCTGGGCTATACAGTTCCTCAGAATGCCGCGACTTTTGAATGAGCAATTTGCCTCCCACCTTTCTAAAACAATGGGCATTACTTCTAAAATTCCTAAGGGTAGGCCTATGAGTACTATGTATAAAACATTTTAAACATATACAATACTTTTTACCTTTAAAACAAATACTACATATCAGTATATATACAAATTATTTCTTAATAATCTCCTAATCAAGAAATATTGTAATATAAAAGACTTATATTTTTAGCTAACACAATGACAATTTTTATCATGAATTAACTTCCTTTCTCAACTGGAAATGTGTAGAGGGACCATTTTTTTTGCATAACATCTGCAACCGTTTTGACTTCTCTATTGCCTCTCTTTGAGGTGAAAACAAAAAAAATTCACGGGGAAACACAAACGCCATTTTCCTTCCTGTTTTAAGATCAAAAGGAGAATATTTTCTTACACCCATTAAAATGAATTAAAAACATTTTGCTGTTATACCCAGACTGAAAAAAACATGATTAATCAACATCCCAACAATTGTTAAAGCATCATCATTAGTGAATCCCACCTGTAGGTGTTGTGGTATATGAAACACAAAAACCCTTTTAGTCATGACACAAGATTATGTTCTAATGAACCAAAATAATAATTTTGTGACAACCGGAGAAAAACGCAAAGAAATCACCCCTTCGCGTTTCTCTACAAATTAAGAATTCTGTGTGTCTATTTTCTTCACAACATACATTTTAACCATTCAGGATGAAATCACGAATTCTCCATACAAATCTGCTTTCTTAGCTAATTGAATGTATCTGTAGTTCTACTGCCTACAGCTAACTCTCTGTTGTCTTAAACATAAGGTATTCAGTTGCTAATTGAGTACCAAGCTGTTCTTTACCCTCCTTTTCAGGTGAACTAAACCTTTCAATGTTTAGCCTGAACAAAACAAAAATAAAAAACATAATAATCATAACAAGGAAAAATGAATAAAAAAAATAATAATCCAGAGGATTATCCTTGAAAATATTAAAAATATATCAAAGTCCTCAATAATATTACAAACGTCAAAACCAAATCTCTGAAGCTCAAATCATAACCTTATTCATAGCAAATAAACATCAACCAGAAAATTCTTACCATCCATGCAGTTCATTTAAGGACTGCTAACATTGTTTTTCACAGTGTTAAATGCTACATAATGATACCTTTCCTGTCATAATGGACTATTTTCAGTTTGCAATCTTTGCATCTGGATCTTAGAAGGGAAATACGTTTGATTATTATGACCTCTATACTTCAAATTACTACACCAACATACAGAATATACTTCATAACGCTGTGGCATGGTTTTCGGATAATACAACCTCTTTTGTATATCATTATTATTATTAGCCAACAAACATAACCTGGCTATGTGACCCTCTCGTTTGCAAACAAAACATTTAAGAGTAGCTCTTTTTGCATAAACTTTTCTCTGAGCATATGGCGATGGAAATTTACATTTCTGTTTAATATTAGTATTATTGAAGTCAATTGACTTCCCACATTCATTGTCTGATGAAATACTAACAATTGACTCATCAGAAGACTCCATTGTTTAAATTCCTGAGTCAACATCTTTAACTTTCACATCTGACTTTGTCACATGTTCAAGAGCATCCATTTTTGTTGAACACTGAGCATGTGCAGAAGACTGAACTTGCAAAAATTGCTTTCTAAGTAGACTTATAATATTCTCATGTTCAATCTTTTCCTGAGTCAAAAAAAACAATTTGACTTTCTTTTTATTTAAACGATTGCAATAATGCATTCATTTTATATTCCAATTTAACTTTTTCAGTCAATAATTGTTCAATATATAACTTCTCCTGCATTTGTGCAATTTCTGTTACACTTTGCATTTGTTTTCCTGGCATATCAAACAGCATAGTATTAAAAACTGTAACTAGCTTCATTACATTACGTAATTTTTTTCTTTGTTTTAAGTAATGAGAATCTATCCTTCTCAATGTCAGTATTTGCCTGAAAGCATTGATTATACATTGATTTCCATAAAACAGCATCAGAGACCTGTTTCGATAAACCTTTAAATTCCAATGTACTTTCATCAGCTAAAACATCTACAAATTCCATATTAATTTTCTACTCACCAAATATAAAACATTTCCGTTTTCCCGCTGGACT
The DNA here is from genome assembly GCF_037356315.1 of Lithobates pipiens. Taxonomy (NCBI): domain Eukaryota; kingdom Metazoa; phylum Chordata; class Amphibia; order Anura; family Ranidae; genus Lithobates; species Lithobates pipiens. The sequence continues at coordinate 403,156 of NW_027507915.1, forward strand.
CAAATTCAACCGTCTGCCAAGACTTCTGTATATCTGATATTCTCTGGTCTTTCACAATCATCAATATCATAATTTTCTCTGGGTTCTTTTCAATCTTTGCGAAGTTAATTTCCGTTCATCACTTCTTTCCCCTCTGATCAAAGGAAGGAAGTCGAAAAACTTCTGATGTATGATTGACTGTCTGGCTGAGCCAATGTAATAAAATATGTCTTATATTGTAATAAGACAAACTTACGATTGTGAGATGAATTTCCTTAATTAGTTCTGAGTCAGCGTAAATCAAAATGTGTGTTTTATTGTACACACCAAAGTAGAAAAATAATACTTACAAAAATAGTACAATGATACAAAAGAATGTGTTGATTCATAAATGATTAAAATTCTAGTATTGTTCATTCGTTTCAAAAGGTATGAAAAGAGTTCTTACAAGTTAGACCATGTGATCTATTGTCTTAGCTTTTAGAAATGGCTGAATAACCCTTTGTATGCTGAAGAGTAGCTGGAGAAAGTCTGTGTGCTGAGATGTATGTTGTGCCTCAAGCAGGCTGGATGAAAAAAAGAGACCTTCTTCAAGGAAACTTTTAGGTTATATTAACTCAAAGCTTCCAAATGTGCGCCAAAAGAAATATACACACCCCTTATCCTATTAACATCACCTCCCCTTTTGTTTCTCACAAGGGTGAGGGCTAAGGAGTGGACACCTGAGCTTTTCAACATCTGGTATTCTTCAGACATACAGACTACTCTCCTAATGACAGAGAATGGGGGAAGAGAATCTTAGACGTTAAACAAAATAGCAGTTACATAGTAAAATGTCTTTAAAAGCATATATAAGATTTACAATATCCATTAAAATCCTGACAGGTTTTAAATGTTTACTTTTTCAGCTTCAGCATGTCACCATCTGGAGATTTTATTGATTCAGAGATATCTTTCACACAATTATGGAGAATTCATATTCTAAATAAAGTATAATAAAGCCAAATAAAATTTTAGATATTAAGAATATAACAAGCTCCCATGCAGTCTGTTGGCAACAGTACTTAAAAGAGCCACACCAAAGAACAAGGCAGACCTCTCCTTGCTCCTCATTAGCTGGGATCTCCAACCCCACTACACCTTTAGTCCTCACAGAGACCTGCACTGAGAGGAATGAAGGTGTAGAATTAGGTGTCCAAAGCACTTCCGGGAAATCTGATAGCGGTACACCAACATTCGATTGTAGCAGGCAAATTTCCCTACCCCAGTTGCTAAACCATTGAAAGAAATTCGGTCCCAGCCATCCACAAGTTCAGCGGCTGAATGCTAGTTTGGCCAAATTGCTAGCACTCCAACTGCTGCTTTTTCAGCTGGTACACTCTGCCCCCTTTCGAGAATTTGTGGAATGTGCGGTACCTCAGTGGCAGGTTCCCAAACGCCATTTTTTTTGGAAGGCCATAACGGCTCTCTACCAGCATGTGAAAGGCAATGTCTTGGCCTCATTGGACAGGGAGGTCAGCGGCAAGGTGCATATTACCGCTGACTCATGGTCCAGCAGGCATGGACAGGGATGTTACCTTTCTTTCACAGCACACTGGATAACCCTGCTTCCAGCTGGGAAGGATGCAGGACAGGACAGTAATTTTGGAGCTTGTTCCACCACCACTCCTCCAAAATGCTGATAGTGGTGATTCTGTCACACCTCTCTCCTCCACCCCCTCTTCTTCTTCCTCTATGGTCTCTTGCAAATTTGACCTCGGAACTAGCTGGGCTCCGTAGGCATTCTAGGGGCTACGTGAGCACTCAGGCAAAAAGATGCCACATGGTGCTTCAGTTGGTCTGCTTAGGGGACAGGAGCCACACTGGGGCAAAGATTCTGGCAGTTCTGCAGGGGCAGGTTCAGAGGTGGTTGATGCCATGCCAGCTCCAGGCAGGAATGGTGGTTTTTGACAATGGCACCAACCTCCTCTCCGCCCTCCGACAGGGACACTTGAAACATGTTCCCTGTTTAGCTCATGTCCTTAATTTGGTGATGCAGCAGTTCTTGTGCAGGTACATGGCTTACAGGATCTCCAGAGGCAGGCCAGGAAAGTCTGTGGGCATTTCCGCTGATCATATAATGCCAGTGCTCGGCTGGCTGACCTTTAGAAGGAATGCAACCTGCCCAAGATCCGCCTCATTTGTAACATGCCCACCAGGTGAATCTCAACGTTGGCAATGCTGCAGTGGCTGCACAAGCAGAAGAGGGCCATCAATGAGTACCTGTGCAATTATGGCACAAGGACAGGGTCAGGGGAGCTTGGCTTTTTTTCACCACGCCAGTGGCTAATGATCAAGGATGCATGCACTGTCCTGTCACCATTTGAGGAGGCCAGGATGATGGTGAGCAGTGACAGTGCATGCATCAGGGATACTGTCCCTCTTGTCTTGCTGTTGGAGCACACGCTGCATGCAATAATGGACAAGGCACTTAAGGCAGAACAGAGGGAGGAAGAGGAGGACTTCCATACCTCTCAAGGCCCCCTTTATCCAGACAATATTGCTGCAGGCCCGCCTATCACACAGAAAGAGGAGGAGGAGGCAGAGGAGGAGGAGGATTGTGTCAGTATGGAGGTGGAGCCTGGCACTCAGCATCAGCAGCAGTCTTCAAGAGATCGTTTTCAGTCATCAGAAACCCATGGACTTGTACGGGGCTGGGAGGAGGTGGCTGCTGATCATGTTGTCCTTAGTGACCCAGAGGACTCCGGACCGAATGCCTCAGCAAACCAATGCTGCATGGCCTCCCTGATCCTGCAAAGCCTGCAAAAGGACCCTTGGATTCATAGTATCAAGGAGAAAGAACATTACTGGCTGGCAACCCTTCTTGATCCACGTTACAAGGGTAAGGTTGTGGCATTTATCCAGCCTTTGCAGAGGGAGCAGAGGATGAAACATCTTCGGGAGGTTTGTACAATGCATTTCCAGAGCCCAGGAGGTTGCAATTTCCTGGTCCTCCTGGAGAACGTGTTGCTGAGGCTTCAGTCAGTCACAGAAGGAGCGGTGGAGAAGGTGGCCGTCTGACCAATGCATTCAGACAAATTTTTAGTCTGCTGCCCCAAAGTCTGATCAGTTCCAGCAACCATCGCCAGCATCTGATTTACATGGTGCAGGAATACATTGGGGCAAGATCAGACTTGGAGACCTTTCCAACCAAAAATACATTGTGTTACTGGGTGTTGAGGATGGATCACTGGACAGAGGTTGCACAGTATGCACTTGAGCTACTGGCCTGTCCTGCATCCAGCCTTCTATCTGAACGCACATTCAGTGCTCCCGGAGGTTTTGTAACCGATCGCAGACTGCGCCTGTCCACAGACTCGGTTGATTGGCTCACCTTCATAAAAATGAATCAGTCTTGGATCACCGGCTACCAAGCACCTGATGCTGATGTAACCGATTCATTTTTTTATGAATGTGAGATCCTTTGAAGACTGTGAGGGGTTGCAGTGTTGTGACACCAGCACCAGCGCCCAAAGCTCACTTTTTCTGCCTGTGTTTAACAGGGACGTGTAATTAAAATTTTTTGCTGTACTATTTCGCAGCAGGGCCCATTCCTGCACTCAACAAAAGCATCTGTGAGGCTTTTGCAGTGTTGTGTCACCACCACCACCATCGCTGCCGCCTAAGGCCCAATTTTTCTTCCCCTGTTTAACAGGGGCGTGTAATTAAAATTTTGATCTAATATTTCACAGCAGGGCTCGTTCCTGTGCTCAACACCAGAATCTGTGAGGGGTTACAGTTTTGTGGCACCACCACCACTACCTAAGACCCAATTTGTCTGCCCCTGTTCAACAGGGGTGTGTGATTACAATTTTTGATATAATATTTCACAGCAGGGCCCATTCCTGCACCCACCAAGTGTAACTGTGAGGGCTTACAGTGTTGTTGCAACACCACCACACCACCACCAAAGGCCCAATTTTTCTGACCCTGGTAAACAGGGGCATGTAATTACAATTCTTGATATAATATTTCACAGCAAGGCCCATTCCAGGCCCAAATTTCTGCAGAACATATAGTGAAGGCCCCTACTTTAAAACATCCGACTTACAAACGGAGGGAGGCAACAGGAAGTGAGATGAAATCTACCCCTAGGAAGGGAAATTCTCTCCTGTAAGAGTTAATATGGGAAAAAGGTGTCTCCTCCACTGATGCTTTATCACCAATCCTTGTTTCCCTAAAAACCCCAAATATTCAAAATCCAATTGTCATTGGGACAGAAAGTGAGATGAAATCTTCTGAAGAGGGGCACGGACAGCAAAACAAATGTTACAGGGGCGATAACCCTTCCCTATGTTTTCCAAAAAGCTTAAAATCGATTTTTGGCGGTGCTACACTTATAAAATGTACCTGTTCCAAATTACAAACAGATTCAATTAAGAACAAACCTACAGTCCCTGTCTTTCTTGGGACCACCTGTATACTGCTGTTCAGAGTATATAGGGCCTGGGGGCCCCACACCTTTTCTTTTTTTAATTTGGATGCAGGGTTCCCCTTAATATACATACAAGACCCAAAGGGGCTGGTAATGGGCTGGGGGGGGGTTACCCATGCCGTTTTCTCAATAATTTTCATCCATATTGCCGGGACCGATATTACATTACAGCCGCAAGCAGTTTTAAATGACTTTTATTCCTTTAGAAATGTAATTTTGTGCAGGGACTGTTCTAAACACAGGAAGCATGCGCCACTTTACAAGCATACTATAGACACCCCCCAGGTACAATATTTAAAGAGGGATTTCAAAGTAAAAAAATTATTAAAAGCCGGAGCTGCAAATACTGCAGCTGCTGACTTTTAATAAATGGACACTCACCTGTCCCAGGATCCAGCGATGTCGGCAGCTGAGGCCGATCGATCGCTCGGCTCTCGGCTGCTGCTGCCGCCATTCTGGGTGAGTGAATCAGGGAGTGAAGCGTTGCGGCTTAACTTCCCGGTTCCCTACTGCGCATGCACGAGATGCGCAGTGCAATAGGAATGGTCCGCGCTGTCTCTGGGACCCATCTGTTTCCCAGCGGACAACGTGCAGAGACAGGAAGAGGCATAGACTCCCGTGGGAGTCTATGCCCGGAAGTGGGTGCAAATACCTGTCTTAGAAAGGTATCTCCACCGCCCTCCCCCCTGAAAGGTGCCAACTGTGACACCGGAGGGGGGGAGGGTTCCGATGAGCGGAAGTTCCACTTTAGAGTGGAACCCCCGCTTTGAAGGAATATTTCACTTTTATTTTTTCACTTTAAGCATCATTGCTCCCGAAAAAACGTCAGTTTTTAAAACTTTTTTTTGCATTGATACATGTCCCCTGGGGCAGGACCCGGGTCCCCAAACAATTTTTAATACAATAAATTGCATATTAGTCTTTAAAATTTGCACTTTTGATTTCTCACGTTCAAGTCCCATAGAGTCCCATAGACTTTAACGGTACTCGAAAGTTTGCGCATTTTCTGGATACCAACTGAACCGGGGGGGTGTTCGGCTCATCCCTAGCGAGGATAAAAAACAAAAATAAAGACAACTTGAAAGAACAAATACCCACTGGTCACATTTTAGTTTGGGGACGGCTTCTTATATACTTAAAAAACTATTTCTCAAAAAACCCACAGGAAGGAAGTCACCATAATAGTTGTGTAAGTTAAGAATACATTTTAATCATTTGTTACTCTGAAGTTTTCCGAGGAGGAGGAAGGTTCTTCTCTCTATCTGCTGCAGACTAGTAGAGGTAAGACCGGTCATTGGAAAGTCATTGCACCATGGATGGGAGATGGAGGAGTGAGAGGAAAAAAGTGAAATAGAAAGGGGAAAGAGGAGGAAGGAGAATGAGGAAAACAAAAGGAGAATAAATGGGGTTAGATATAAAGGTAGACAGGCAAAGAGAAGAAGAGGCAAGAGATATAAGAAGATGACATAAAAGTATGAAAGGTGAGAGGACCCTGGTGGGTATGACAATGAGGGTGGGTGCAAAAGAGGAATTTGGGGCATGTAATGAAAAGTGGGTGTTGGAGAGGGCTGTGGTGGTTATGACCATGGACATTTGATAGTGTTTTATTCCTGCGCTACCACTGGTGATCTATCAAATGTCAGGGGCTGCTGCTACTACCGGAATGGATCACGCCGTATCCACTTAATATGAAACTAAAGATATGTTGGTATTGCGCTGCCCCTATATTAAATAACCCTCCGAGGGTGATAAGTATAATGCCTAGTTACATAAATCAATAGTGTAATATAAAAATATATATATATAAATGTTTACTGAATAATATCAAAAAGGGCAAAGTGCTACATTAAATAAAATAAAATAAACACACCACAGAGGTGATAGAATCAAAATAAATAAGAATCAAGTGAACAAAAGGTAAGTAACTAAAAACAGTCTCTTAAAAAAATTACTATTTTGATAAAGTGCAGAGAAAATGCAAAAAAACATAAATAAATAAATAAAATGACCATGGACATTCCATGCAGGAAAGGAGTGTAGAGAGTATGAGAGTGGGCAGTGGGTGCAGGAGAGACACAAAGATGTATATTGAGGACAGTATGCACTGGTGAGGAGTGTGGGGAGTATGGCAGTAGGTGCAGGAGAGGGGGCAGTGGATGGTATGACCATGGACAGTGGATGCAAGAGTGTGGAGGGTATGACAGTGTGCAGTATATACAGGAGAGGAGTGTGGAGGGTATGACAGTGTGCAGTATATACAGGAGAGGAGTGTGATGGGTATGACAGTGGGCAGTATATACAGGAGAGGAGTGTGGGGGATATGACAGTGTGCAGTATATAGATGAGAGGAGTGTGGAGGGCATGACAGTGGGCAGTATGTATAGAAGAGGAGTATGGAGGGTATCACAGTGAACAGTGTGTACAGGAGAGGAGTGTGGAGGGCATGACAGTGGGCAGTATGTACAGGAGAGGAGTGTGGAGGGTATCACAGTGGACAGTGTGTACAGGAGAGGAGTGTGGAGGGTATGACAGTGCACGGTATGTACAGGAGAGGAGTGCGGAAGGTATGACAGTGGGCAGTATGTACGGGAGAGGAGTGTGGAGGGTATGACAGTAGGTGCAGGAGAGGGCGTGGATGGTATGAAAATGGACAGTGGGTGCAGGAAAGGAGTGTGGAGGGTATGACAGTGTTTAGTATATAGAGGAGAGGAGTGTGGGGGATATGACAGTGGTCAGATAGTGCAGGAGAGGAGTATAGAGAATATGCCCATGGACAGTGGGTGCAGGAGAGAAGTGGGGGGGGGGGGGTATGGCAGTGGCCAGTTTGTACAGGAGGAGAGTGTGGGGGGAGGGGGGTATGACAGTGGGAAATACCTAACTGTGCTACACAAGCTTGGTGCACCCTCTGCATTTTCTACTACAAGAAATAACATTAATGCCGCTGTCGTACACGCGGTCCGATTTTCAGACGGGAAATGTTCGATGGGAGCTATTTTTCGGAAATTCCAACCGTGCGTAGGCTCCATCGGACATTTTCCTTTGGAATTTCCGACAAACAAAATTTGAGATCTGCATCTCAAATTTTCCGACAACAAAATCCATTGTTGTAAATTCTGATTGTGTGTCGTCAATTCCGATGCACAAAGTTCCACGCATGCTCGGAATTTAAGCAGAACTTAATTTTTCTCGGCTTGTCATATGTGTTGTACATCACTGTGTTCTTGATGATGTGTGACCGTGTGTGTGTGTGTGCAAGACAAGTTTGAGCCAACATCCGTCAGAGAAAAAACATGGATTTTGTTGTCAGAATGTGCGATCGTGTGTACGCGGCATTAGAGTGTGAGAGCTCTACACAGTCATACAACAAGGTCTTTTAGACTTGTCACAGAGTTATGAATCCCCCAGGATAAGTCTTCCCTATTCTGGAATGCCGCAACAAACGTTGGAGCCCAGATATAGGAAGTCAGAGACAGGTGATACAAGGTTATTTTTTATCTCAAACAGCCATTAGAAGTGAAGGGATTGTACTATAACCATGCAAAATGGAACCAATGTGTGATCATCAGGTGTTTTTTTAATTTAATGGGCTCTTCTGCTGACAACACATTGGTTCTATTTTGGGGTCCTATCCCCCTTTAGGGTCTTATCTGCCCTTCTGGGTAGTCCAGCTGTCCTTTCCTACTTCTCATCAAGGTCCCAGCTTTACTAGCTGGGGGGGTCTATTCTACTGAGCTTTGCTTGAGGTGACTGAAAGACTTCATTTTGGGGATCTGGTCTAGAGAATTCACTGGAGTTGTGTCTGGAAGATATTGGAAGGAGGAATCCAACTATCCAAGGACATCAGTGAGTGTGCTGCTACTACCCCATAGACATTGTTCATGGTGTCCCGGCCATGTTCAGTCCATTATTTTCTTGGACTGTGCTCAGTATCTCTAGGAGGAAGATAGGTGTCCTCAAAATACTACTGAACTTTGTACCCTTCTCCTATCCCAAGATACGGTTTTAATTAACTACACTGGTCTTGGTCTACACATTTTGAGAAATTATCGACCTCCGAGATAAAATGTGCTAATTCTTACATTATTTGATTAGATGAATTAGAAAACAGGTGATAAAGGTTCTGGTTGGCTAAAGTTTTCACGATATTTCACAATAATCATTTATGCACATGAGGAGTATATTTGCCTACAAGGGAGGGGGGTGTCTGATGACCATGATGCCTCGTAACTTCTCGACAAAGTACGGTAGATCAATGGAAATGGTACCACAGGGAAGTATATAAATTTATCTTCACTTTGAGACCAAATATTATTACCTAACTAATTTATTATTATTTTTTATTGCAAGGTGCATTTGTTTTGGTCAGATCTACGCCTCATACAGTTACTTCTGGTGACTTGTGAAAGTGTCATTGCCTAACATTTCCAAGGAACAGTTGTGTGATGTTTTCCCTCAGAAGTCACAATTCCTCAAAACTGTGTAAACAACGCAGATAACTTCTACTACATTTGTGGTGAGGTTACATTAGCATCTCACAAGTGCAGTATGATGGCCGTGCAAAATAGGGGATCAGGACAAGAGTTGGGCCCCTCATTATTGTTGCATTACATGTGCAACTTATCTGTGTCATTGGCTAAATAAAGCCCCGTACACACTATCAGATTGTCTGCTGAGTTTTTCCTTCAGATTTACCAAAACCATGTAGTAGAAGGGCCTGCCTGATTGCATACACATTGAAACTCCTAAGGTTTGACCTCCTATTATATGGTTTTGGTAAATCTGAAGGAAAAACTCAGCAGACAATCTGATAGTGTGTACGGGGCTTTAGAAGAAAAAGTCCATGCCTTTCACAGTCCCAATGGTGTGGAGGGAACATGAAAATGTTACATTAAAAAAACAATAAATTAATGGAAAGTTATGTTATTGGCATAAAAAATATTTTTTTTTTTATAATGATTGGTGTGGCACCTTTCTCATTGCTACTGCATATATATAGAGGAGTGTGGAGGGTATGATAGTGGGTAGTATATACAGGAGAGGAGTGTGATGGGTATGACAGTGGGCAGTATGTACAGGAGAGGAGTGTGGAGGATATGACAGTGTGCAGTATATACAGGAGAGGAGTGTGGAGGGTATGAAAGTGGGAAGTATGTACAGGAGATGAGTGTGGAGGGTATGACAGTGGGCATTATGTACAGGAGAGTATTATGGAGGGTCTGACAGTGGGCAGTGTGTGCAGGAGAGGAGTGTGGAGGGTATGACAGTGGGCAGTATGTATATGGGAGAAGTGTGGAGGGTATCACAGTGTGTGCAGGAGAGGAGTGTGGAGGGTATGACAGTGGGCAGTATGTATATGGGAGAAGTGTGGAGGGTATGACAGTGGGCAGTATGTACAGGAGACGAGTGTGGAGGGTATGACAGTGGGCAGTATGTACATGGGAGAAGTGTGGAGGGTATGACAGTGGGCATTATGTACAGGTGAGTATTGTGGAGGGTATGACAGTGGGCAGTATGTACAGGAGAGGAGATGAGTGTGGAGGGAACAACATTGAGCAGTATATAAAGGAGAGGAGTGTGGAGAGTATGACAGTGGTCAGATCGTGCAGGAGAGGAGTATAGAGAATATGCCCATGGACAGTGGGTGCAGGAGAGAAGTGGGGGGGGGGGGGTATGGCAGTGGCCAGTTTGTACACGAGGATAGTGTGGGGGGAGGGGGTATGACAGTGGGAAATACCTAAATGTGCTACACAAGCTTGGTGCACCCTCTGTATTTTCTACTACAAGAAATAACATTAATGCCGCTGTCGTACACGCGGTCCGATTTTCAGACGGGAAATGTTCGATGGGAGCTATTTTTCGGAAATTCCAACCGTGCGTAGGCTCCATCGGACATTTTCCTTTGGAATTTCCTACAAACAAAATTTGAGATCTGCATCTCAAATTTTCCGACAACAAAATCCATTGTCATAAATTCTGATTGTGTGTCGACAATTCCGATGCACAAAGTTCCACGCATGCTCGGAATCAAGCAGAAGGGCCGCACTGGCTATTGAACTTAATTTTTCTCGGCTTGTCATATGTGTTGTACATCACTGTGTTCTTGATGATGTGTGACCGTGTGTGTGCAAGACAAGTTTGAGCCAACATCCGTCAGAAAAAAAAACATGGATTTTGTTGTCGGAATGTGCGATCGTGTGTACGCGGCATTAGAGTGTGAGAGCTCTACACAGTCATACAACTTTTAGACTCGTCACAGAGTTATGAATCCACCAGGATAAGTCTTCCCTATTCTGGAATGCCGCAACAAACGTTGGAGCCCAGATATAGGAAGTCAGAGACAGGTGATACAAGGTTATTTTTTATCCCAAACAGCCATTAGAAGTGAAGGGATTGGACTATAACCATGCAAAATGGAACCAATGTGTGATCATCAGGTGTTTTTTTAATTTAATGGGCTCTTCTGCTGACAACACATTGGTTCTATTTTGGGGTCCTATCCCCCTTTAGGGTGTTATCTGCCCTTCTGGGTAGTCCAGCTGTCCTTTCCTACTGCTCATCAAGGTCAAAGCTTTACTAGCTGGGGGGTCTATTCTACTGAGCTTTGCTTGAGGTGACTGAAAGACTTCATTTTGGGGATCTGGTCTAGAGAATTCACTGGAGTTGTGTCTGGAAGATATTGGAAGGAGGAATCCAACTATCCAAGGACATCAGTGAGTGTGCTGCTACTACCCCATAGACATTGTTCATGTTGTCCCGGCCACGTTCAGTCCATTATTTGCTTGGACTGTGCTCAGTATGTCTAGGAGGAAGATAGGTGTCCTCAAAATACTACTGAACTTTGTACCCTTCTCCTATCCCAATATACGTTTTTCTGTTTCAATATGTTTATTGAAAATTTTGAATAAACAGGAATAAACAAGAGACTACAATCTTCTCCTTGTGCGCCCTCGCAGGGGCTACAAAGCATGAATATGAAACCGAAGAGCAAACCATCACATTATACTTATAAAAACACAAGAAAGGAAGGAAAAAGTGTAGGGAATGGTATCGAGACTGGCTCCAGTACCAAGCAACTCGTTCCTTTATCGTTTCCGGAGGGCAAGCCCTTCTCCCACTACCAGTTCTACGGGGGGCAGCAGTATTTGTTAGCAATGAGAGAGATTACAAAGAAGAGTGAAAAGAGATAGGGAACAGAAGAAGGAAAGGTAGGGAGAATAGAGGGGGAAGAAAGGAGGGGGAAAGTTCGGGTGTGGACGCCTCGCCAAGAGGAGTTAGACCAAGCCCAGGCATGCAGCTTGGAGCCCGGGCAACTCATAGGAGATCCACGGCTCCCAGATTTTTAGAAACATAGCATGAGAATTATGGACAATACTGGACATACGTTCCTGAAGTAACATAGCAGTCATGCGGGTTTTAACCCCTTGAAAATCTACCCGTTGGGACTTCCAGGCTTGGGCAATGGTCCGCTTGGCCGCTATAAATAAATAAGTAGCCAGCTTCTGTTGAGGGCCTCGCAAACCAGGTACCGGGCAATGTAGAAGAGCTAGCTTAGCGTCCCTTCGGATCGTAAGGTGGAAGAGTGTCTGCAGCAAACCAAAAATCCTAGACCAGAATCCCACCAGCCTTGGGCAAGCCCACCATGTGTGCAGAACATCACCTTGCTGTCCACAGTTGCGGAAGCATCTGTCAGTACTCCCAGGTAAAGCCCGAGCTGTGCGATCAGGTGCCCAATACCATCGGAACATTACTTTATATGCAGCCTCTAGGGTATTTGTGTTGAACGAGCATTTGGCGACCGTTTTCCAGGTCCTGCTCCAGTCCTCTGGGTCTACTGGGGCCTGAAGGTCCTTTTCCCATTGAGTCATATAAGAGAGGGGTGCTGATGGCGGGCGACCATTCAGAGAGGCATAAATGGCCGAAATAAGACCTGGGGACCCTGGGGCGTGCTGGCATGAATGTTCAAAAAACGTTTTTTGGAAGGGGTAGGTGGACATGCGGAGCAACGTTGCAATCCAGTGCTTTAATTGGATAAAGTGATAATGCTCATTAGCCGGCGCCCCTTGTGTTTCCCGGATACTCTCCCAGGAGGGGAGTAAGCGTGAGGAAAGAAAATTTTGGACTCGTGGGTAGCCATATGAGGACCACCAGGAGAATGCCTGGGGCTCCTCCAGATCCGGGGGGAAAAGAGGGTTATGAGTGATGGGGAGAAGGGGTAGAAAGGGGGACATCAGATTACTGGAAAAGCGAACTGAGTCCCACACCCGCAGACCATGTAGCAGCATGGGGCTTAGGGAGGGAGGGCGCAGATTCCTGCATAGCCATAGGAGTGCCTGAAGTACACAAGGGTCACAGCCAGGCACCTCCAGGAGCACCCACAGAGGGACATCCGCGGTTGCATGGAGCATAGTCAACGGAGAGATCTGGGCTGCTGTGTAATATGTAGAGATATTGGGGACCCCCAAGCCTCCCCAGAGCCTATGGGTATAAAGGGTCGCTCTAGGTACCCTGGGGCGTTTGCGCGCCCATAAAATTGGAGGATTTTATTCTGCAAGAGTCTAAGGAAAAAAGTGGCTACCCGGACAGGCAAAGTACGAAAATAATAAAGGACTTTAGGAAGAATCGTCATCTTCACCGCCGAGATCTTGCCTACCCAAGAGAGAGTGGAGAATTGCCAGGCTTGCATAAGGGTGGACACCGTTTGCAACAGGGGATAATAATTGGTCGAGAAAAGGGAAGAATAAGACGGCGTTAATTTGACACCTAAATAATCAATCGAGTGGGATGCCCAACGGTATGGAAAATGGTCCTGGAGATGCTGCACCAGTTCCAGAGGGAGGGTAACGTTCAGCGCTGTGGTCTTGGCGGGGTTAATTTGAAGAACCGAGAAGGCTGAAAATCGGTCTAATACTAGCTGCAGGTTGGGCAGGGAGATAAGCGGGTTTGATATGGTCAAAAGGGTGTCGTCCGCAAAGAGGTTTACTTTGTATTGAGTGCCCGCGTAAGGGATTCCCGAGATATGGCTATTGGCCCTGATCGCCGCCGCCAGCGGCTCCAATGCCAAGATAAATAGTGCCGGGGACAGGGGGCATCCCTGTCTAGTCCCCCGGAGTATCGGGAAAGGGTCAGAAAGAAAGCCCGCATATTTTACCGACGCCGACGGTGCGGAATAGAGGGCCTGGATCCATTGCAGAAAATGTGGTCCAAATCCCCATTTGGTTAGAACAAAGTAAAGGTAGTCCCAGGAGAGCGAATCAAACGCTTTATAAATATCTAGGGAGAGCAAAAGTCCAGGTATTTTACGCTGACGAAGTATATGAAGGAGATGGACCACCTTGCGGACATTGTCCCCCGCCTGGCGACCGGGCACAAAGCCCACCTGATCCCTGTGAATGAGGGCCTGAAGATATCTGTTGACCTTTGTGCTCAGAACCTTTCCCAGAACCTTCAGGTCAACATTCAACAGGGATATGGGACGAAAGGACTGCGGGTCTGTGGCTTCCTCGGGTGACTTAGGGATCATAGAGATATGGGCTTTCAGCGAGTCTGGCGAGGGTCTTGCACCTTCCCGCCAGGCATTGAAATAAGACGTTAGATGGGGCGTGAGCAGGGACGCAAATGTCCTATAGTATAGACCGGTAAAGCCGTCCGGGCCCGGGGCTTTGGATGGCTTAAGGGACTTTAGGGCTTGGGCTACCTCCATTTCCGTTATAGGAGCATTCAAATTGGCCTGTGCCGCCGAGGACAATGAAGGGAGACTAATCGATTGGAAGAATCTCTCGGCCTTGTCTCGGTCAAAGGCAGCTGGCCCACTATAGAGGGAGGAGAGGAAGGAGGCAAAGCCAGCCGCTACCTTGGATGGATTTGACGTGAATCCCCCACCTGTCACCTGTAATCGAACCGGCCTGCCCGAACATCCCGCTGAATTAAGTTTCCTAGCTAACATAGGACCAGGTTTGTTCGAGCAACTGTAGAATTTATACTTGGACCAGCGCAGGGCTTTCTCCGCCTGAGCAGAGGCGAGCAGGTCCAACTCAGTGGCCAAGTTGTCTCGTGTACGCCTATGGGCTACCATAGGACGCGCCTTCCACGTCGCATCTGCCGCTTCTAACAAGGAAGTCAACTCCCGTATCCACTGCTCCCTGGTCCGCTTTGTACGGGAAGCGATCTGGATTAGATGTCCCCTGACTGTCGCCTTGTGGGCTTCCCACAAGGCAACTGGAGAATCAACTGAGCCTACATTTTCTGCGAAATAGGTTTGGATATGTGTTTCTATCTGAGATGATGTTGCTTGCATACTCAGGAGGGATTCATTAATCCGCCAGAGAAAGGCCGGGCGGGAGAATCCCGCCAAGGAGATTCCGAGGATCAGGGGATCATGATCAGACCATGGAGAAGTGGCGATAATGATCTTATGTACCAACGGCAGGGAGCTAAGTTGCAGAAACACGTGATCTATTCTACAAATACTCTGGTGGGGGTTAGAGAAAAAGGTAAATTCCTGTGACAACGGATGTTGCTCGCGCCACACGTCCACCATGCCATATGACTGGAAGAGATCACGCAATATTTGTTCTTGGGAGGCATCACGGGACGGAGGCACTTCCCTGAGACTACACCTGTCCAAAGTGGAGTTAAAAACAGAGTTGGAGTCTCCCATCATAATCAGGAGGCCTTTTTGGTGCCTAGTGATCACCTGAAGCAAATGGGAGAAAAGCCTCTGTTGAAATGAGTTAGGAGCATAGTATCCAACCAAAGTGACCTCCTGGTCCCACAGGGTGCCCTGCAAGATCAAATATCTACCCGTAGGGTCCGCGATTTCCTTAGAACAGGTGAATTGGAGGTTACGCCTAAAGGCCATCAGCACCCCTCTTTGCTTCTCAGAAGCGGAAGCCGTATAAAACACTGGATAATGGGAGGAAAGATATTTGGGTGATTAGGATAGGGAGAACCTGGTTTCCTGCAGACACACCACATCAATAGATTGAGATTTTAGATGACGGAAAACCTTTGACCTCTTAATGGGGGAATTAAACCCATGGATGTTCTGCGAGAATATTTTCAGCACATTCTGAGCCATCTGGGGGGTAAAGGAAGGTCCATAGCATTATAGAGTGGCCAACAAGGTACGTACTTACCCTGGTCCCATGGCGAGGCAATCCGAACCCGAATAGGGGAGTGGGAGGGAGGAAAACCCAAGGAGAAAGAGAAAGAGAGAGAAAAGGAAACACAGAGTAGACAAGTGAAACACATAAACGCCACAATTGGTGGGCATTGCATCCTGCTACAGGACACTAAAAGAAGTGGCTCTACCACCAACCACAAGGCTAGCAAATAGCAAAACATGACAGCAATAACAGCAATAATACTAAAATTTTACTAGAATATTACTACATTATTACCTTATTACCGCCCCTGCACAGGGCAATTAAAACTAGAACAAAAGCAGGCGAGACGAGCTAAGCCCATCTCGTAGTACTGCTACCGGGTAGCAGTGGATAAAACTAACAATGGGATTAAAGGTTCTCCCCAGCCGGCGCCGCCCCGCAGGGAGCGCCCGAGGGGAGAACAGAACCTCGGTCCCCGAACGTGACCCCCGCGCCGAAGCGCTGTCAAGCCCCCCGGAGTCCAACAATAAGAGTGGACCCCGTAAGGCCTAGGCGGGAGGCCACCAGTGCTGATTATGACCCGCCCCCTTAAGGGGGGGTAGACCTGAAATAAACCATGACTTGACCTGAGCAAGGAAGGGAGGATAGGAAGGAAGTGGGGGGACCAGGGAAAGAAAAAAAAAAAGGAAAAAAAAATAAAAAATAAAAACTTTTTTATAGGAGGGAGGGAGTGGTAAGGGAAGGGAATTAAGAGGAGGGGGATGGGGAAGTAATAGGGGGAGCAGGGGGAAGGAGGGAATGGCAGGAAGGGGGGAAGAGAGGTGCAGGGTGTGGGAAGCAGGGGAATGGAAGGGAAACGGGGAGGGAGCATGGATGAGGAGAGGAGGGAGTGGGGAGAAGGAGGTAAGGCAGGGTAAAAGATGGAAAGATTAAAGGATTAGAGCCCTTTATAGTTCCTGGGGTCCAGAAACCAACCAGTACACATAGAAAATTGGACTTTATATACATTAAGCGGCCCCCAGACTGCCCCTATCCCACCAGGAGTATGGTCCCACTTTCCTTTCCTCCCTTAAAATAAAAATAAAAATAATAATAAAAAAATATTATGTTCCGAGAGAAGGCCCCCAGGTTAGCTGGGGGGTTTGGGCAAAACTAGGCAGTCTTAGTAGAGTTGGATCACCGACAAAAGTCTAAATTCTAAGGTGAAGGCGCATAAGGCCTTTATATTAAGTAAAAACATAAAGTAACTATAAATTTATAAAATAAAAACAGGGAGGGGGGGGGGGGGAGGCATGGGCCAGGAGAGCATGGTCACATCGTCTGGTATGAGTCAAGAACCAGCACCAGGCAGAAACAAACAGTGCTTCAAAGGTCCGGGGAAGGCAACCGAGCAGAAAGCAAGGGATCATGGACAGGCACACCCGTGTGGTCGTCATCCCGGATCTGAATAGGGGGATCGGGCATGCGGCTGGGCATCAGGGGAGGGCCGTTTCCGGTTGCTGACTGGTTCCCACTCACGGCCCAAGCACCCAGAGGGGGGCCTAAGACCTGAAGCCCTCTCACGGAGGCTGGGGTCATCCGAAGAGGGGAGCAAATGTAGTGCTTCAAAAGTCGCCTGGGCTTCCTCCACGGTGCGTACAGTGTAGCCCCGGCCCTGGTAGGTGAAAGCGAGGCGAAAAGGAAAGCCCCATGTGTATTTGATGTGGCGTTCCATCAGAGCTGAAGTATAAGGTTTCAGTTGTCGTCTCTTTTGCACTGTGGAGGGGGCCAAATCAGTAAAGAGCTGGTACTTGTGGCCTTGGAAACGGAGTTCAGGCTTGCCCCGTGCTGCCTTAAGGAGCGTTTCCTTAGTGCGGTAGTACATTAACTTGATGATAATGTCCTGCGGGGGCCCCCCTCCTTCTTCGGCCCCAGGGCCCGGTGGATCCGGTCAAATTCCATGCGATCAATGGGGATGCCTGGGACCAGTTCCTGGAATAAGGCCGTGGCAGTGGAGGTTAAGTCCTCAATAGTTTCAGGGAGTCCCCTAAGCCGGAGGTTCCCGCGTCTAGACCTGTTCTCATAGTCCTCTAATTTTAGGAGGGCTGCATCCAGCTCCCTGCGGATGTCCTGCAAGTCCTGCTCATGGTGATCAATGACCGTTGCTGCAGCCTCCATTCTATCTTCCAGCGCATTTGTACAGTTACCCAGCTAACGGATTTCCTTTGTGAGATGTGTGGCCAGTTTGGAGGTGGCTGCTGACAGTTCCCCCTGCAGCATGGTTTTAAAGTGAGACAGCAGGTCTGCATCCCGCAATGAAGGCACTACATAGGGTTGCTGGACTCCTGGTATGCTTTCTGCATCTGAGCAGGCTTCGGGCTCACCAGTGAGCAACGGAGGGGTAAAGTCCATGTCTGAGGCCTGTGAGTTCAGCAGGCCGTCCGGTGGAAAGGCCTCAAGGCTAGCTCGCACAGCCTGTCTCTTTGTGGTGCTCCGCGCTGTGCCTGATTTGCGCCCCATAATGTCAGTCTCGATGCCGGGATATAGCGAGCCCAGATTAATGTGCAGGAGCGGTTATATCACAGCTGGTGTGGTCGGTGGTGGAGAAGCGCCATTAGCTTGCGGCCATCCTGGCTCTTAGCTCACAAGCGCCCTTGGTATATAGTAATTTCCGATAAAGCCAAGTAATTACATTCTCCCCTCACACCAGCAGGCTGTAGTAAGAAGAGTTTTTTTGGGTGTTGGGTGTAGCAAGATGGCCGCCGTCATCCAGTGTAGGCCGGAGCCAGGGCCTTTCCTGGGAAGAAGGGCTGCAGCAGGCTGGTATTGGTGTAAATTCAGGGGCAGTTAACAGGGCCACCTCTAGCCTCGGCCTCCTCACTGCCCAGGGAGACAGCACCCACCCAATAGGGAGAGAGTAGCAGGGAAGGCTAAGAGTAACCTCCCAGGGGATTCACCAGGCCAAGGGAAGTCTGTTTCTGATGGCCGAGAGGCAGCTCCGGTCTGGGAGGTTCAACGAGTAGAGGGACCTCTCCCGATGGCCGTCCGCCGCCGATGCAGTGGTTCCCGGCCGTCCCGGCAGGCGAGCAAGGTGGTTCTGGAGGCCAAGTAGGCCGCAAGATGGCGGCCGGCGGCCCACCGATGGGATCTGCAGCGGGCCGGATCGCGCCGTCCGCGGGCTATGGAAGGCGGCCAAAGTCGTTCCGAGCTGTAGAGGAGAGCCCCGCAGAGCGGATGGGTGATTTCTGCGGCCGTGTAAGCAATCCACAGCTGAGGATGGCTGTGGATTGTCGGGAGGCCTCAGGTCTTCAAGATGGCGGCGGCCGTGGGTGTCTGAAGGCTGCACCACTATACGTTTTTAATTAACTACACTGGTCTTGGTCTACACATTTTGAGAAATTATCGACCCCCGAAATAAAATGTGCTAATTCTTACATTATTTGATTAGATGAATTAGAAAACAGGTGATAAAGGTTCTGGTTGGCTAAAGTTTTCACGATATTTCACAATAATGATTTATACACATGGGGAGTATATTTGCCTACAAGGGAGGGGGGTGTCTGATAACCATGATGTCTCGTAACTTCTCCACAAAGTACGGTAGATCAATGGAAATGGCACCACAGGGAATTATATAAATGTATCTTCACTTTGAGACCAAATATTATTACCTAACTAATTTATTATTTTTTTTATTGCAAGGTGCATTTGTTTTGGTCAGATCTACGCATCATACAGTTACTTCTGGTGGCTTGTTGTGTGATGTTTTTTCTCAGAAGTCACAATGCCTCAAAACTGCGTTAACAACGCAGATAACTTCCACTACATTTGTGGTGATGTTACATTAGCATCTCAAAAATGCAGTATGATGGCAGTGAAAAATAGGGGATCAGGACAAGAGTTGGGCCCCTCATTATTGTTGCATTACATATCTTATCTGTGTCATTGGCTAAATAAGAAGAAAAAGTCCATGCCTTTCACAGTCCCAATGGTGAGGAGGGAACATGAAAATGTTATGTAGCGGGGTCTCTTTAAGAACTATAAAACTACTGTTCCCAGAACCCCGCTGGTTCCCAGGATGCTTTGAGTTATGCCCCAGGGACTTATGGGGGAGGAAATATAAGGAGGGGGAGAGGCCTAGTTCGCTCTCTTTGGACACCCCCCTCTCTCCTAGCAAGAGGAGGTCTGTGCTGAACTGCTGAAAGCACAAGGCCTGAAGCCTGGGCCTTGTGCTCTTTTCCAAAGAGCTCTCTGCCAGCTTAGTTGCACCTGAGAGACATTTTCTCATCTTTGCTGCAGTACACCAGAAGGATTGAAGACTGGGAGGTCGGTGGATTCCTGTTCCTAGACGAAAAGGCAGAGAAACCGGACTTGGACTTGTCCGAGTGGTGAGAGCTGTTTAAAGACAGATGCTTTATCTTTATTATTCGTTTGGATTACAAAGTTGTTCTTCAAGTGCACCACCGAAAGATTGCTAGCGAATATTGTTTTACTGGACTTCCATTTAGATCAGTCAGGCCTGACTGCATAGGTAGATAGTGCTGTATGTTAGTTTACCCATGCGGGGAAGTAGCTGAAAAAGGGCAGCGTTAGAGTTGCATAGCAATACTTTATTATGCTGATTACTCTGTTCTTCTTTATTACTGGTTACTGCAGGGACCTGCTTATGTGTTGCAATCCAAATGTTTGATTCATGTTATTCCTTTTATAAAACACACCAAGTAAAGTCAGTTATATACTTTCAAAGATTGTCTATGAGCTTGAGTTATCCACCCACGCACACACACATATTTAGAGTATAAGTGATTTAATGTGTATTGCTAGTTACTAACTGTGCCAAAGTGGGTAGTGCAGATTGCCGGGGGGTTGGCGGAGCTGTGCTCAGGACCCAAACCAAACTTGCGGCCCTCTTAAGTGAGGGTATCGCTATAGTTACATAAAAAAAACAATAAATTAATGGAAAGTTATGTTATTGGCATAAAAAAAAAACATTTATAATGATTGGTGTGGCACCTTTCTCATTGCTACTGCATATATATATATATATATATATATATATATATATATATATATATATATATATATATATATATATATATATATATATATAAAATGTTTTCTTTTTTTCTTAAAAAAATGTTTTTAAATACTTTTTATTATTAGCCAACAAAATCCTAATTAACAAGAATTCAACTACAGGAGAGCTGAATTATTAATTAAACAGGTGTCAAGTAGGGATGAGCCAAACACCCCCCGGTTCGGTTTGCACCAGAGCCTGTGAACGGACAGAAAATTTGCGAAAATTTTAGAACCCCGTTAAAGTCTATGGGACTCGAACGTTCAAAATCAAAAGTGCTAATTTTAAAGGCTAATATGCAAGTTATTGTCCTAAAAAAGGGTTTGGGGACCCGGCTCCTGCCCCAGGGGACATGTATCAATGCAAAAAAAAGTTTTAAAAACGGCTGTTTTTCCGGGAGCAGTGATTAAAATGATGCTTAAAGTGACAAAAAAGTGAAATATTCCTTTAAATATCATGCCTGGGGGTGTCTATAGTATGCCTGTGAAATGCCACGTGTTTCCCATGTTTCCCATGTCCCATGCCCGGATTTTAATGTAATGTCTGGTCCCGGCAATATGGATGAAAATCATTTAGAAAAATGCCATGGGTACCCCCCCCCCCCAGCCCATTACCAGCCCCTTTGGGTCTTGTGCGGATATTAAGGGGAACCCCATACCCAAATTTAAAAAAGGAAAGGCGTGGGGCCCCCAGGCCCTATATGCTCAGAACAGCAGCCTACAGGCGGTACAAACAAGACAGGGACTGTGTAGGTTTGTTGTTAAGAAGAATCTTTTTGTAATTTTGAACTGGTACATTTTTAAAGTGTAGCTCCAGTCAAAAAATCTATTTTTAAGCTTTTTGGAAAACATGGAGAAGGCTTAACACCCCTGTAACATTTGTTTTGCTGTCTGTGCACCTCTTCAGAAGATTTCACCTCACTTTCTGTCGCAATGACAAATGTTTTTTGAAAATGTGGGTTTTTTAGTAAAACAAAGATTGGGATAAAGCATCAGTGGAGAGGAGACACGTTTTTCCCATATCAACTCTTAGCACCTGTACACGCGGTCGGAAATTCCGACAGAAAAGGTCCTCTCACTTCCTGTTGTCTCCTTGCGTTTGCAAGTAGGAGATGTTTGTAAGTTGGATGTTTGAAAGTAGGGGCCTGCCCTATATGCTCTGCAGAAATTTGGGCCTAAGGTGTTGGTGTTGCCACAACAAGGTAAGCCCTCAAATTGACTCTTAGTGAGCGCTGGAACGCCCTGCTGTGAACTATATATATTATAACAAGAATTGCAATTACATTCCATTGTTGAAGAACGATAGAAAAATTGGGCTTTTGGTGGTGGTGCAGGTGCCATAACACGGTAAGTCCTCACAGTTACTCTTGGTGGGCACTTGAACGGGCCCTCCTGTGAAATATTATATCAAGAATTGTAATTACATGCACCTGTTGAACAGGGGCATAAAAATTGGGCCTTAGGCACTGGTGCCACAACACTGCAACACCTCAAACAAACTCTAGTTGGAAAGCAGGAATGAGCCCTGCTGCAAAGTATTGGATCAAAAATTGTAATTAAATGCCCCTGTTTAACAGGGGCTGAAAAATCGGGCCTTAGGCACTGGTGCTGGTTCCACAACACTGCAACCACTCACAAATATTGTAGTTGAGTGCAGCAACGAACCCTCCTGCAAAATATTGCATTACAAATTGTAATTACACAACCCTGTTAAAAAGGGGTTGAAAAATTGGGTCTTAGGCACTGGTGCTGGTGCCATGACACTGCAACCCTCACAGATACTCTAGTTGGAGAGCAGGAATGAGCCCTGCTGCAAAGTATTGCATCAAAAATTGTAATTACATGCCCCTGTTAAATAGGGGCTGAAAAATTGGGCCTTAGGCACTGGTGCTGGTGCCACAACACTGCAACCACTCACAAATATTATAGTTGAGCGCAGCAACAAACCCTCCTGCAAAATATTGCATCAAAAATATTAATTACACGCCCGTGTTAAACAGGGACTGAAAAATTGGGCCTTAGCCACTGGTGGCGGCTCCCAGAACCAAAAATGTTCTTACAAGCTATCAGCATGATCATTGAGGAGGAAGAGGATAGTCACTCAGCATAACAGGATAGTCACTCAGCATCAGCATAGGCAGTCTTGAAGGGATCTGACATTTCAAAAAAAATTATTCGGTTACATCAGCATCAGGTGCTTGGTAGCTGGTGGTGATCCAAGACTGATTCATTTTTGTGAAGGTCAGTCGATCAACCGAGTTGGTGGACAGGCGCACCCTGTGGTTACAAAGCCTCCAGCAACATTGAATGTGCGCTCCGAAAGAACGCTGGATGCAGGAGAGGCCAGTAGCTCAATTGCATACTGTGCAAGCTCTGGCCAGTGATCCATCCTCAAGACCCAGTAACCCAGAGGATTTTCGGTGGGAAAGGTGTCCAAGTCTGATCTTGTCCTTAGGTACTCCTGCACCATGTAAATCAGACGCTGGCGATGGTTGCTGGAACCTATCATACCTTGAGGCTGCGGACCAAAAAATTGTCTGAACGCATCGGCCAGACAGACACCTTCGCCACCGCTCCTTCTGTGACTGACTGAAGCCTCAGCAACATGTTGTCCAGGACCAGGAATTTGTAACCTCCCAGTCTCTGGAAACGCGTTGGACAGACCTTTCTGCATAGCCTCCCGAAGAGGTCTTTGCTCCCTCTGCTATGGCAAGATAAGGTTACCCTTGTAACGTGGATCAAGGAGAGTTGCCAGCCAGTAATGATCCCTCTCCTTGATCCGATGAATACAAGGATCCTTCTGCAGGCTTTGGAGGATCAGGGAGGCCATGCAGCGTAGGTTAGCTGAGGCATTCGGTCCGGAGTCCTTTGGGTCACTAAGGACAACATGATCCGCAGCCACCTCCTCCCATCCACGTACAAGTCCACGGGTTTCTTGGGACTGTAAATCATCCCTAAAAGACTGCTGCTGATGCTGAGTGTCAGGCTCCACCTCCATGCTGACACAATCCTCCTCCTCCGCCTCTTCCTGTGTGATTGGCGGGACAGCAGGAACACTGTCTGGCTTAAATGGGCCTTGAGAGGCAAGGAAGTCCTCCTCCTCTGTTCTGCCTCAAGTGCCCTGTCCATTATTCCATGCAGCGCGGGCTCCAACAGGTGGACAAGAGGGACAGTGTCACTGATGCATGCACTGTCACTGCTCACCATCCTCGTGGTCTCAAATGGTAACAGGATCGTGCATGCATCCCTGATCTTGTCCCACTGGCGTGGGGAAAAAAAACAAGCTCCCCTGACCCTGTCCTGGTGCCGTGGTTGCACAGGGACTCATTGATGGCCCGCTGCTTTGTGTGCAGCCTCTGCAGCATGGCCAATGTTCAGTTCCACCTGGTGGGCATGTCACAGATCAGTCGGTTCTTGGGCAGATTCAATTCCATTTGGAGGGCAGCCAGCCAAGCACTGGCATTATATGACCGTTGGAAATGCACACAGACTTTCCTGGCCTGCCTCAGGACACCCTGTAATCCCGGGTACCTGCCCAAGAACCATTGCACCACTAAGTTAAGGACGTGAGCCAGACAGGGCACATGGGTCAGTTGTCCCTGTCAGAGGGCGGAGAGGAGGTTGGTGCCATTGTCGAAAACCACCATTCCTGACTTAAGCTGGCATGGCGTCAACCACATCTCAACCTGCCCCTGCAGAGCTGACAGAATCTCTGCCCCAGTGTGGCTCCTGTCCCCCAAGCACCCCAGCGCAAGCACGGCATGGCATATTTTTGCCTGCATACTTGCATAGCCCCTTAAACATCTACGGAGCACCTCTGGTTCTGAGGACAAAGCACAGGAAGAGGCCATGGTGGAAGAAGAAGAGGGGTAGAGGACAGAGGTGTGTCAGAATCACCAGTAGTAGCATTTTGGAGGCGTGGTGGTGGAACAACCTCCAACACTACTGCACCTTGTCCTGCATCCTTCCCAGCTGCCAGCAGAGTCACCCAATGCGCTGTGAAAGATAGGTAACGTCCCTGTCCATGCCTGCTGGACCATGAGTCAGCGGTAATATGCACCTTACCGCTGACTGCCCTGTCCATCGATGCCAAGACATTGCCTTCCCCATGCTGGTAGAGAGCCGAAAAACGCCTTCCGTGAGAAAAAGTGGTGGTGGGAACCTGCCACTGAGGAACTGCACATTCCACAAACTCACGGAAAGGGGGCAGAGTCTACCAACTGAAAAGGCAGCAGTTGAAGGGCTATCAATTTAGCCAAGCTAGCATTCAACCGCTGGGCATGTGGATGGCTGGGAGTGAACTTCTTTCGGGGCAGGGAAATTTGCTTGGTACAATCGGACATCGGTGTACCGATAGCACTTGGCTGTGACACACCTAATTCTACACCTTCATTCCTCTCAGTGCAGGTTTCAGAGGGGACTGAAGGTATAGAGGGGTTGGAAATCCCAGCTAATGAGGAGCAAGGAGAGGTCCGCATTGTTCTTTGGTGTGGGTCTTTTAGGTACGCTTGCCAATGAACTGCATGGCAGGTCGGCATATGTCTGGTCAAGCATGTGGTGCCAAAGAGGCTGATGTTTTGGCCACGCGAGATACGCTTGAGACATATGTTGCAAATAGCAGCAGTGCGATCTAATATACTCGTCTCAAAAAAGGCCCACCTCCTCCTCCTCCTCTCTCCTATCAGGCACCCACATGGAGTGCGTGACCTCATCATCCCCTCCCTCCTTATCACTGGAGCAAACCTGGCAGTATGCTGCAGCTGGGGGAACATGACTGCCAGATTGCTGTCCTTGGGCCTCCCCTCTCTCGGGGGCTCACGTTACTGCCTTCCTCTAGTTGGCTATCATCATCGGAGCCTTCAAAACGCTGGGCATCCTCCTGGAGCATGTACCCAATGCTGTGCTCAAACAGTTCGGGGGACTCCTCAGGAGGACATGGTGGGGCTAGGGAAGGAGTGACTGATGCCATTGAGACAAGGAAAGAGGCCGTGTTTGTAGCTGCTTTGCCAGTAAACTGAGCTTGGGTTAGAGAGGATGAGGAGGGCTTCGTCATCCACTCTACCAAGTCTTCGGCATGTTGTGGCTCAACACATCCAGCTGCTGAAAATAAAAATAAAATGTCCCATGGCCACGTGCTGATGAGGATGCACCGTGTCCACGACCAACATTGTTGCCTCAAGACACAGAGTCTGCTTGCCCTCTTTTATTGGCTTGTGACTGTCTGCCTCTCCTTGTTGGCCTTCCAGACATACTAATGGCCTGCAAGGAGATGTAGCTGCACAAAGCTGGGATGTATATACTGATTCTACTGCAGCTAGCAGAATCAACTGTCTGTCTGTAGTATTATTACTATGAGAACACCAGCAATTGGGGTAGCTTTGGGCATACACTGTGCAGATGGCACAATACACCGACTGTAATTGCTGAAGCTGCCTGCGGATAGGATCAGCAGAACACCAGCAGTTGGGGTAGCTTTAAGTGCACACTGTGCAGATGACACAGTACACTGACTGTAATTGCTGCAGCTGCCTGCCTGCGGTATAAAATCAGCAGAACACCAGCAATTGGGGTATCTTTGGGTGCACACTGTGCAGATGGCACAATACACTGACTGTAATTACTGCAGTTGCCTGCCTGTGGAATAGGATCAGCAAAACACCAGCAATTGGGGTATCTTTAGGTGCACACTGTGCAGATTACACAATACACCGACTGTAATTAATGCAGCTTCCTGCGGTATAGGATCAGCAGAACACCAGCAAATTGGGGTAGCTTTAACCACTTGCCTACTGGTCACTTAAACACCCCTCCTGCCCAGACCAATTTTCAGCTTTCGGTGCTCTCACACAATGGTGCAATTGAATGACAATTACTCAGTCATGCAACACTGTACCCAAATACATTTTTTGTCCTTTTTTTCCCCAGCTTTCTTTTGGTGGTATTTGATCACCTTTGGGTTTTTGATTTTTTGCGCTATAAATGAAAAAATAACGAAAATTTTGAAAAAAAACACATTTTTCTTTGTTTCTATGACAAAATTATGCAAATTATTAATTTTTCTTCATAAATTTTGGCCACAATTTATACTGCTACATATCTTTGGTAAAAATAACCCAAATTAGTGGATATTATTTGGTCTTTGTGAAAGTTAGAGAGTCTACAAGCTGTGGTGCGAATCGCACAAAATTGATCACATCTGATGTACTGGTGGCCTATCTCATTTCTTGTGACCCAAACAAGCCAGGAAAGTACAAATACCCCCCAATGACCCCTTTTTTGACAGTAGACATTCCAAGGTATTTAGTAAGAGGAATGGTGAGCTTTTTGATGTTGTCATTTTTTGCCACAATTCTTTGCAAAATGAAGATTTTTTATTTTATTTTAATTTTTTCCACAAAATTATCATTGTAATAGGTTATTTCTCTCACGTGGCATGTGTATACCACAAATAATGCCCCAAAATAAATTCTGCTACTCCTCCTGAGTGGGACTTTTCCACAGCCTGGCCACATAGAGAGGCGCAACATGCAGGGAGCGCCATCAGGTGTTCTAGGAGCATAAATTACACATCTAACTTCTTGACTACCTATTACACTTTTGAAGGCTTTGGAGTGAATTATGGTCCATGACGCGCCACTCGGATTTGGCGGGAACGGCCCATAGTGCTTGGAATTCACCAAACGGGCGAACAGACAATGTTCGAAACATGAAGCTCATCCCTACTCCCGAATCCCAAGTCCCAGCGGGTCTCCTTCACTTCAGTTTATTCCATTGTCGGCACTCACTGCAGGGCGGAAGCCAGGAGGTGGGGCACCAGGGGGGCAGAGCAGGGAGGAGAAAGTTACATCCTCCTCCTCTACCAGGGACGGTCCTGGCAACCAATGGTTTTCTCTGTGGCAGGCAAAGGGCAGTGGTGGGCTGCGGAAGCCCTGCGGTGGCGGCGGCAGGACTTGATGACAAAATCAGTGTGGTTATTCCAGCCCTGATGTTACTTCTATAGTTCCGGCTACAGCATCCCTGAAAGCAGGCAGCGGAGTGATATTCAGCTGTCAGGGATGCTGTAGCCGGAACTATAGAAGTAGCAGCGGAAAATGCGACCACTTGCCTACTCAATCCACGATCAGTGGCTGCACTCACATGAGTTACACAGCCAACTAAATATTAGTCCCACTAATAGCAGAGTAGCAGTACTGCCATTGTTCATTACCAGAGGCGCCAAAATAGAGATCCTGCACATTCTGCTGGCAAAAAAGTCCTGGGGTGTGTTGGATGTGCCTGTGCATTAGGGTGTGCCCAAGCACACCCAGCACACCCTGTGCGCACACCTATGGTAACACACAAAGTACAGGACTCAGGACTTCATAGCACACAGGGCTCAGGAGTGTGTATTGTGCAGTTGTGAGCTGTACATATCACACAGAGCACAAAAAATAAATAAATCAGCAAACAAGATAGTCCTTCCATTTAATGCAAAGCGTCCCTTGTTCTCAGAAATATGGAGCATAAAGCCCTGTGTACAGAGTGCAGGGGTCGGGAATATGTAACTTAGAGCCCAGCACACAGAGAGCAGTGGTAAAGTGTATGTAATATGCAGCATACAGAGTGCAGGGCTCAGGAGTATGTAATGCAAAACCCACTGTGCAGAGTACAGCATTAATGAGGAGTACCATCCAGAGGCCTTTAATATGTAACATGCAGCACAGAGTATAGCAGTTCTGAGTATGTAATGTACAAGGTGTTACAAAATTCCCACCACTGGACCCCGCACACTGCGCCATACCTTACGTACTCTTGGTGACTAACTCTGTATCCTTTACTGTCCCCCCAGCAAATTTCCCCCTCAAGTATCCCCTCAAAAGTAACCACCAAATCCTCACTTCTGCTTATCTCTTTGTTTACCTCTGTGGCCCCCATCCATACCTGACCTCTGCAACCCTCATTCACAGCTCACCTCTTTCCCCTGTCCACAGCTCACCTCTTTCCCCTGTCCACAGCTCACCTCTTTCCCCTGTCCACAACTCACCTCTTCTATCCCCTATCCACAACTCACATTTTGCCCTCCCCCCATCAACATCTCACCTCTGCACCTCTCTAGCTACAGAATACACCCCCAGTCCACACCTCACCTCTGCAACCCTCATCTACAGCTCACCTCTTCTTTCCCCTGTCCACAGCTCCACTCTGCACCCCTAACCACAACTCACCTTTTGCCCCCCCATCAACATCTCACCTCTGCACCTCTCTAGCTACAGAATACACCCCCAGTCTTCACCTCACCTCTGCACCCCCCTCCAAATTATCTCTGCTACCCTTCTGCACACCCATCAAAAGCTCAGCCTAATCCACAGCTCTCAGCTTTGCCACCCCTCCGCCCATGTTTCACCTCTACATCCCCAACTTCCCCTACAGCTCTCACCTCTGCCCCCCCCCCACCCCAAACAGCTCTCACTTTGCATAACTTGCCTTTTGCCAGGGGTCAAGTCCTGGGGAAAAAAGTGTGGGAACTCCCACCCAAAATCCCCTCCCCCACCAAAAAAAATAAAAATGATACGTTCATATGCAGGAACGCTTCAAAAGTGGTATTTTTCATCCAATTTTTGTATTGTGTGTATGCAGATTAGCTGTTAGTACATAAAAAAAAATCCTCAATAAAGATAAATACGGTAATTCTCTGAATAATCTGTTAATAATAAATGTTCTGATCTTTATTGGGGAATGTTATTTTGTATATAGAGTGTTTATGTGGTGAGTTTACACTTTTCATTGAACAGAGTTTGGATAACACAGGGTTAAACGGAAAGGTCATAAATTAACTGCACATTATCTGGACAGAATGTTGGGGAGATAGTGATGTGTTCCTGCTTAGGAGATGTATGTTACCTTGGGGGGGGCTGCAAACTCTGCAGGGGCTCCAACACACACTCGCTGCTATTCCAACCCTTCACATATTTCCACATAAACTTCCCTCCTGGCATTAAACTTTGCCAGGTATTGTGCCCAGCTTACCACCCCAAACTGATGTTCCCCCCTCAGCTCACCTCTCTCCCTGCATGTCCTGTGAGCAGAATAGCTGTGCTCCTCCTCTGGGGTCTCTCATCATATGGCACTGAAGATAGAGAAGGGGGGGATTCAGCGGGACACTGAGTTCCTGTTGTGGAAAAAGTACTCCGTTCCCATGCGTTCCCGTAGGACTTGAGCCCTGCCTTCTGCCCTCTGCAGCTCTTACCTCTGTACAAAGCTCCCCCCTTCCCAGTTCTCCTCTCTCGATAAATTGTGTCAGTAGGGCAGAGGATGGTGTCAGTAGAGCAGTGGACGGTGTCAGTAGGGCAGAGGACAGTGTCAGTAGGGCAGAGAACGGTGTCAGTAGGGCAGAGGAGGGTGTCAGTAGAGAAGAATATGGTGTAACGTAACATTAGGGCAGTGGACGTGACAGCAGGGCAGAGAATGGTGTCAGTAGAGCAGTGGATGGTGTCAGTAGAGCAGTGGACAGTGTCAGTAGAGCAGTGGACGGTGTCAGTAGAGCAGTGAATGTGACAATAGGGCAGTGAATGGTGCCAGTAGAGCAGTGAATGCGACAATAGGGCAGTGGAAGGTGCCAGTAGAGCAGTGGACATGACAGTAGGGCAGTGGATCGGCATCAGTTGGACAGTGGATGGTGCCAGTAGGGCAGTGGATGGTGTCAGTAGGGCAGTGGGTGGTGTCAGTAGGGCAGTGGGTGGTGCCAGTAGAGCAGTGGACATGACAGTAGGGCAGTGGATCAGCATCAGTTGGACAGTGGATGGTGTCAGTAGTGCAGTGGATGGTGTCAGTAGAGCAGTGGATGGTGTCAGTATGGCAGTGGGTGGTGTCAGTAGGGCAGTGGACGGTGTCAGTAGAGCAGTGGGCGGTGTCAGTAGAGCAGTGGATGGTGTCAGTAGGGCAGAGGACAGTGTCAGTAGGGCAGAGGAGGGTGTCAGTAGGGCAGTGGATGGTGTCAGTAGAGCAGTGGATGGTGTCAGTAGGGCAGTGGATGGTGTCAGTAGGGCAGTGGACAGTGTCAGTAGGGCAGAGGAGGGTGTCAGTAGGGCAGTGGATGGTGTCAGTAGAGCAGTGGATGGTGTCAGTAGGGCAGTGGATGGTGTCAGTAGGGCAGTGGACGGTGTCAGTAGGGCAGAGGAGGGTGTCAGTAGGGCAGTGGATGGTGTCAGTAGAGCAGAGGAGGGTGTCAGTAGGGCAGTGGACGGTGTCAGTAGGGCAGAGGAGGGTGTCAGTAGGGCAGAGGAGGGTGTCAGTAGAGCAGAGGAGGGTGTCAGTAGGGCAGTGGATGGTGTCAGTAGGGCAGAGGAGGGTGTCAGTAGGGCAGTGGATGGTGCCAGTAGAGCAGAGGAGGGTGTCAGTAAAGCAGTATACCTCCATCCAAAAACCTGAATCAGCTCTACTGAACCCAACCCCATCCACACTGTTCACAAAGCCGCATTGTGCATTCTACAACACTTTCAAGCTCCTTTTAATTACCAAAAAAGGTTCCTGTGAATTGCTTTGATAAGAATAATAAGAAGATAAGAAATCTCTAATAAGAAGATAAGAAAATATCAGATAAAGGTTACTGAGTGAGCACAGGACAATATAGTAAATATGCCAGGATGGGACTGCAGAGGGTACAAGACTGCGATCTTCAATGTCCCTGGAAAGACCAGCATGACAAGTCCCACACCGGAAAACTTGTGGACTGTGAACTTGAGGAAAGTAAAGCAATGCCGAGGAAATGAAGGACCCTCAGCTCTGCACCCACCCAGCGGTCGTGTCCCTTGGCTCTGTCTGTGCAAACCGCACTCCGGACAGGCCACATACTCCATAGATCCCAACTGTCCCTGATTTAGAGGGACTGTGCTGGATTTTTAGCAATATCCCTCTGTCCCTTTTTCCCCCTCATTTGTCCCTCATGTTGGTCTGATCCATATAGTTGTATATAAAATGCACTTTTTATCTTTCAAAAAGTGTTTCCCAGAGCTAAACCTTTCATCCAAATTCTAAATTTGCAGCATTTGTAAATTTTAAAAGCCAATATAAAGGAATAGTGGTGGTAAAAATAAGCCCTTGTGGATTGGAGTAACCTTTTTTGGGGCACCCACTAATTCAGGGGACTTTGTCACAGTAAGTGGGCTTAGCACTATATGACCGTATAGTGTGACCAAACCCCTGTATTTTATTTTATATGTTCAGGTGTTTGTAACCACTTCCCGACCGGCGCACACACATTTACGTCGGCAGAATGGCACGGACAGGGAAATGGGCGTACAGGTACATCCCTTTAAATTTGCTGCCGTGCCATCATGTGCGCGCCGGCCGGGACATCTGTGAGTCCGATCGTCGGTCCCATGGACTCGATCGCCGCAGGGATACCCGCGATTGTCTCACGGGGAGGAAGAACGGGGAGATGCTAAAGTAAACAAGCATCTCCTCGTTCTGCCTAGCAACAGTGACATTGATCTCTGCTCCCTGTGATTGGCGCAGAGATCAGTGATGTGTACAACACAGCCACACCCCCCCGCAGATAGCAACATGCCCCAAAGACACACATAACCCCTACACTGCCACCTAGTGGTTAACCCCTTCACTGCCAGTGTCATTTACACAGGAATCGCTGCATTTGTATAGCACTGATTGCTGTATAAATGACAAAGGTCCCAAAAATGTGTCAAAAGTGTCCGATGTGTCCGCCATAATGTCACAGTCACAATAAATATTGCTGATCGCCGCCATTACTAGTAAATAAAAAAAAAAATATTAATAAAAATGCTATAAAACGATCCCCTATTTTGTAAACGTTATAACTTTTGTGAAAACCAATCAATAATCGCTTATTGTGATTTTTTTTCCAAAAATATGTAGAAGAATACATATCGGCCTAAACTGAGGGAAAAACATTTTTTTTATAATAAGGATGGAAGAACCGCGCTAATCACCACCAGGAGTAGGAAAACCCAAGCCTTAGCCGGATAAGTATAAATCCTCTACGTGTCTAGTAAACCTGTATAACTCTATATAGGCTGCTGCCCCCCGAAGAAAAGGAACCCCCTGAGAGTTTCTTACAAAAATAAAAATAATAAAATATATAGCAACCGGGGTCAATTGGCGCTACCTAAAAACAGGTTCTTAATCCATCTGGACTCATAAAGGATAGATGTAGGTGAAAGCCAGGGTTTTTAACCAACGAACCCAATCGCCTCCCTGTACCCTATATTAATGAACCCAGGAATAAATGCAAAAACCACAGCTACACCCAAAAAATGTTACATCAAACAATATATATAATAAGTCTCCAGACCAGCAAAGGTACTAATTTCAAAAACTAAAATTCTAATAACAGGGACTACTAATCAAACAATATATATATAATGTGTCTCCAATCCAACGGAGATTCTGATATAAAAAAACTGATAATGCTAACTGTGATAAATCACAGAAACATATCAATGCTGAAATAGGCCAAAAAACTCCCCACTGAGTATAAAGCGGCAGCCTCAATCCCAAAAAACTCCAAAATTTAATCAAAAAATTAAAAGATCCCACGTGTAAAAAATCAATGTATGACCCACTGCGATTATAACTCGAGTCGCATATATGCAAATATATATATAAAATGTGTCATTCAATAGTAAGCCTAATACCTAAAATCCCATAAGTGCACTATGCCAGTATTTAATGATAAAAATATATATGTAATGTATCAATCAATGAAAAAACTTATCAACCTAAAATCACATAAGTACACTATATATGTGTTTAGTGACAAAAACATATATAACCAATAAATAAATGTGAAAAAAATGTGTGCAGACACTCAGATATCAAAAAAACATGAGAATACCAAATAAAAAATGTGTATGTCTATACACACAGGGGGTAATATGAGACCTAATAATATAGCACAACCCCTAGTGATGAAAACCCAAAGAAATAACTTTAAAACAAAAAAGACTTAAAAATAAGTGAAAAATACAAAAAACAAGTAGAAAAAAATGAAAAATAAAAATAAAAAATATAAGTAAAAAATAATGAAGTACAAAAAGAAATTTTTTTAAAATATATGATAAATGGCAAGAAAAAAAAAATATATATATATTAAATAAGTCCCAAATAAATGTTCATTAGTGCAGATCCAGAATTTTTTTTGAAAAAGGTGACTTTAGTGCTTCCTGTGCAATCTTCACCGTGACTTCTGTGCTCCCCCACCAGGAACCCCACTCACCAGAAATAAGTACCCCTGCAGGGGTTGTTTGCCTTTAAGATCAATCTCCGAATATCCGGTTCTTTACTTCGTAATTGGTGACTAAACGTATCCCAGCATAGATTCCATATATCCTCATAAGAAAAAAATGGGAGCCTCCATAGTGTAATCCATATAAGATATGATTTATTTGCACAAAAAAGTAAAAATGTATAAAAACAACCGTAATAAAACAAACCAAAAAATAAAATAAAAATACTGAATGTAACCACAGCTCTCGTATAGTGAGATACACTGTGGAAACACAGTCCACCGGGGGGATTGATGTGGTGATCACCCCAAGTGTTCCAGATTAACTCCAGAGAATGCCATAAAAAATATATATATAAACTTAGTACCAGAACAATCGCTGTTGTAAACTCTACCTCAGGGAAACCATGAAAAACTCCTCCTAGGGGAATGGAAAAAAGAGCACCCCTTAATAGGGTGCTTAAGCCGGAATTTACCCTGTAGGAGTGGTGAAACCGTTGCTGTATTCCCCCCTGGGATAGAGTCCTTAGCGCGTAATGTTCAAAAGATCTCCTCGGAAGCCGTACGGTGGATACGCGGTTTGCGCTCCACCTGCGTTCCAACCACCGACGGCAACCCGGAAGTGACGTAATCAGCGTAGCTCCGTCGAACGCGTTTCGTCATTGACGTCTTCAGTGGCCAATTTTTGGGGGATATTTATTATAGCAAAATGTAAAAAAAAATGCATTTTTTTCAAAATTTACGTTCTTTTTTTGTTTATAGCGCAAAAAATAAAAGCCGCAGGGGTGATCAAATACCACCAAAAGAAAGCTCTATTTGTGGGAAAAAAAAGAATGTCAAGTTTGTTTGGGAGCCACGTCGCACGACCACACAATTGTCAGTTAAAACGACGCAGTGCCGCGGATGGAGTGCTGTCCGTGAGTGAGGGGAGGGACCCGATGACGGCGCCAGCGTGAGCAGATGGGGGCGGTCCTAACGATCAGCTGGAGCGGCGCGAGGGGAAAGGTCGCCGAGCTCCATGCATGAAGCCGCCCGGGCCGTTCCACCTCATCCCTACCGCATCCCGAAGCACACGGCGGGCATGAGCAGAGGATCTCAGCCACGGACCGACAGGAAACCGCCGATTTCCCCCTCCTCTTCCCCGTAAAGCGTGCGCTGCACACACATGAAGAGGAAAAGAGATTTGCCATGCCCCAGGACCAGATGGTAAAGTAAATTAAACCTAAGCCTCAAGTTTACCCTGAAGCGGCGGAAGACAGCGGAGCCCCGAGTGGACACATGCGGCGTGTCTCCTTTTGGACAAGATCCCCCTGTCTCCCCAGGTATTTACTTTTCGGATTTCTACCCAGTATGATTTTTAGTTGCTGAATACTTGCTGAACTTTACCTGATCCTGCTCCTGATAGTTTTAAATCTGCTGAATGCCTGCGGTACTTGGGCTGGTGAGACTCTGGGGAATGAGGAGAGGATCAGCAGGGGTGCAGTGAACTGAGGCCAGAGGAGCACATATTAAAGAGCAAAATGTAAAACAGGATCAAACGGAATGTAATTACAAATGATGTGCAAGAGGTAATTTACCTAAAAATTGACGTGACTGTTTTGAGCACATAGTACAGTGGCTAATTGCCGGAAGGCTAAGCGGGATATTGTGTGGCACTTGCCGTGGAATTGCACCGCAATTTTTATCTTGAGAGCGGGTGAAATCGCAGCAAAAGCTACATAGGAGAGCTCTCCCCGCCTAAATTCACTGAGCAGGTGAAAGCGGAATCGAGGTTGGAGCCTTTTGCACAGGATAGGCGCTACAACTAAGGAGAGACTATACAAAGAATTGTGGCTTACCTGTTTTTGTGAGTTGGTCTCTCTGCCCTTATAAACCTGGGGAGGCAAAAGACAAAGGGGGTAAACATGAGGGGAAGGAATCAAAAGGCGAACGATCCAAAAGAGAACCTGAATACAAGCACGATTCAGAAATACCTGAAGGAAACCAGTTCAAAAAGCCCCGGTATAGAAAAAAAACAGCAGGGGGTAAAGGAGAAAAAGAGAGAAGGATCCAAGACAGCAGGGGCCCCGGGAGTTAATTCAGGGGAAGACTCGGATCTGGAAACAGATGGTAATTTGCGGGGACAGGGGGATATCGCCCAAATCCCCACTAAAAGTGAAATGTTGGAAATGTTCGCTAAACTTGAAAATTCCATCAAAGTTGAAATCTCAAATGTCAGGATGGACATGGGCCATTTGCTGAGGAGAGTGGAAGAGGCAGAGGAATTAACAGGAAAACAGGCCCACGAAATATTAGAATTGCAAACGCAAGTAAAGAAATTGCAAACAGATCAGCGGGATACCCTATACAAATTGGATGAACAAGAAAATCAGAACAGAC
Organism: Lithobates pipiens; assembly: GCF_037356315.1. Classification (NCBI taxonomy): domain Eukaryota; kingdom Metazoa; phylum Chordata; class Amphibia; order Anura; family Ranidae; genus Lithobates; species Lithobates pipiens. The sequence goes on from NW_027507915.1 coordinate 439,388, forward strand.
GGCAAAACCTGAGGGTCAGAGCATTGCCTGAACAACAAGGGGAGGATCTAGAGGCTAAGATGGGAAAAAATTTTAACCCCATTTTGGGAAAAGCAATAGGAGAGGTCTTAAAGATCGATCGGGTTCATAGGGTGAGGAAACCCCCAGGACTGAGGGAAGAGGTCCCGAGAGACGTAATCATCAAATTCAGTCACTATGATGACAAAGTTAAGATATGGAGCAGGCTCAAGGGGTTGCCCCCGTTAATATACGAAGGGGTCCCTATACAGATTTTCTCTGACCTGTCGGCGGGTACACTGGCCCGGAGGAGACTTCTAAAACCGTTATTAGAACTATTGAGAGCGGCAAATATTAGATACAGCTGGGGATTTCCTACGGCCCTATTGGTTCAAAGAGATGGACGAACATTTAGATTAAAATTTCTTGATGAGTTGGAGGTTTTCTGTAATAACCTAGGGATCCCTGTCCCAACGAATATCAAAGTTCCCTAGAGGACTTACATGGGGGTCTTTGACGGGGGAGTATGACTTTTGGATGGTTATTCTTTTGTGGGGTGGAAGGGGGAGGGGGGTGAGAGGGGTGGGAGGTGAGGGTGGTGGAAGGATCATGTGGGACCCCGGGATATCATAACCCACCTGCGGGGGGACCCCCTGCCCCCTTAGGGGAAGGAGGCAGGGGGGACCCAGACACGGGGGGCCTTAGTCGGAGTCACACCCTAGCGGGAGAAGTCTGCAGAATGGAGGAGATCCACAGCTGCAGAAAAGAAGCCAGAAATTGGCCAGGGGATGGGAGGGGAGGAGGTTGGGAGGGAGGGATGAGGGAAGGTAGGGATGGGGGGAGGCTAGGGGGGGGGGGGGAGGTGTCTTGCAAGGGTCAACCAAGGTGTTATAGATCATGACTCTCTCTTTTCTCATCTTATCTGGAAAACTTTAAATGGCGGATGTAAATTTTTTGTCGTATAACGTAAAGGGTCTGAATTCTGCGGGTAAGAGGCACAAATTGTTAAAGGAACTACAGCTGTACAGAGCAGAGGTGGTATTTTTACAGGAGACTCACCTGTCGCAAGATACAAACATTAAACTATACTCGGCTAACTATCCAAATTGGTTATATGGGGACTCACCGATAAAAAGGGCTAAGGGAGTGGCAATCGGGTTCGAGAAAGGCATAAAGTTTGCAGTGATTGACAGGAAGACAGACCCCGATGGCCGTTATATGTTTGTAAAGGGAAAATTAGGGGACAAGATTCTTACCCTAGCAAATGTATATTGCCCCAACAAAAACCCTATAAGATATCTGAAGATAGTGCTGGGGAAGTTAGAGGAATTTAAGATGGGGGATGTGGTCCTTGCAGGAGACTTCAACTTTTGTATGGATCCATCTTGGGATAGTACGTCCTGTGCTAGGGGGTTAAACATGAAGGCTCGGAAGATGATTAAACTCTGCCTGAAACAACACCAAATGATGGATGTATGGAGGTTGCAACACGAAAAAAAAAAAGATTACACCTTTTTTTCCCACGTACACGGGACGTACTCCCGGTTGGACCACATACTAGTCGACCACAGATTGATGGATCTTGTAATAGAATCCAAAATTGGAATAGTTACACTGTCAGATCATGCTCCGGTGTCAGTGAGGATGAGGATACTCGATATGCAGAGGCTTCCGTTCACGTGGCGCTTGAACGAGAGCCTTTTGCAGGACGAGAAAATTGCGGAGGCAGTACTAAGGGAAATTGAATTTTATTTCTCTGTTAATGATACAGAAGAAATATCGGGTGCCTCTCTATGGGAGGCACACAAAGTATATATTAGGGGTATCCTCATCTCCATGGGCACAAGAAAAAAAAAAGAAAGACTAGAAAAAATCGAAAGTCTAAAAGAAGAGGTCTACAATCTAGAACAGGCCCATAAAAAAACAGGGGGGCAACAGCAGAAATATTTCCATCCCCTGGTGACTAAACGAGAGGAACTTAAAGATATGATGGAACAGGACTCAAAAAGGACATTGGATAGGAGAATCAGAGAGAGGTACTATCAGGGAAATAAAATAAGTAGATATCTAGCTAGGCAGTTGAATAGGAAGAGTGGGAATAATTTTATAGATAAAATTCAAGATAAGGACGGTAAGATGACCCACACATCCAGGGAGATATCGGAAGTGTTTAAGCAATACTACGATGCTCTGTACAATATAAGCCAGAAAGGGGCAAAAGATGTAGGGAAAAAAGATAAAACCAAGGAATTTTTGAACAAAGTGAAATTACCGACTTTAGACGAGAATGATAGAAGTAACCTAGACAGACCCATTACAGAAGAAGAGATTTACAAGGCGTTGAAAGATACTGCCACTGGGAAAAGCCCGGGACCAGATGGTTTCACGATTTCTTATCTGAAAAAATACAAAGAGACGCTGGTCCCTAAGCTTTGTAATTACATGAATGGTATAGGTAAAGATTTTGCGTTGGGAGGTGAGGCCCTGCGGGCTTCAATCACGGTACTGTTAAAGGAGGGTAAGGACAGTACATTGTGTTCTAGTTATAGGCCAATAGCCTTACTAAACGCTGACACCAAATTATTCGCCAAAGTTTTAGCATCGAGGCTGAAGGATAAGATGCCCGACCTGGTGCACCCGGACCAGGTCGGATTTATCCCTGAGAGGGAAGGTCGGGACAACGGAATACGCTCGCTGCTCCTGCTACAGGCCTTAAAAACGAATGGGTCCCCAGGACTACTCCTGTCGATAGATGCTGAAAAAGCATTCGACAGGGTAGACTGGGGATTCATGTTTGAAACTCTAAGAGTGTTGGGCCTGGGCCCAAGGCTGATCCAATGGATCAAGGCGCTATATAATCACCCTCAGGCTTCAGTGAAAGTGAATGGGCTGTCTTCCTCCCTTTTTCAAATGGAGAATGGCACCAGACAGGGGTGTCCGTTGTCCCCTCTTTTATTTGTCCTGTCTATGGAACCATTACTGGCCTCTATCCGAGAGAACCCAGACATAAAAGGGGTCACGGTTGGGGAGGAAGAGCACAAACTCGCAGCTTATGCGGACGATGTGCTGTTCTATGTCTCCAACCCAAGGATCACGATTCCGAACCTGTTGAGGCTACTGGAAAAATATGGGGAAGTTTCGAATTTAAAAATAAACCTCAACAAGTCCGAAGTCCTAAGTATCAATATTGAAGGACAGGAAAAGATTAGACTCCAGGAGGAATTTAGATTTCCATGGCGAAAGGAGATTAAATATCTAGGAGTCTACCTCTCCAATACTATTAAGAAAATATATGTTAATAACTATATACCCCTATTAGAGGAAATGAAGAGAGAATTAAAAAAAATCACAATTAGCCACCTCTCCTGGTTAGGGCGGATCAATGCGGTCAAAATGGTCTTGACCCCAAAGATTCTATATAAATTTCAAATGCTGCCTATATCGCTCCCCCCAGCTTTCTTCAGGACCTTAAAGGGACTGATTTCAAGGTATATTTGGCAACATAAAAAACCAAGGATAGCCTTCGCGGTATTGAGTAGAGAAAAAAAAAAGGGGGGCCTGGCCGTCCCGGATTTCAAAAAATACTACAACGCGGTAGTACTTACTCGAGTGGTAGAATGGGGAAAAGAGGTAAACAATAAAAGGTGGGTAAAAGTAGAAAAGGCAATGAGTCAAGCACAGTTAGGACGAATTATTTGGAACCCCCCTCAATATAGGTCAATAGGGCCAAATACACACGTAATAACACGGATTGCTCTTAGATTATGGGACAGGACACATGCACAAAATAAATGGAGTTATAATTCACCTTTGATTTTTTTAAAAAACAATGATTTTTTTATGCCGGGGAAACAGGAGGTGGGGGGAAACTGGATAATAAACAACAATGCACAAGTAAAAGATATTATTTATAGAGGTAAAATAAACACGTTTCCAGCACTAAGAATGAACACGGAACTTATGAGTATAGACACTTGGAGGTATCTTCAATTAAGACACTTTATATTAAAATTGCCCCATCCAATTAGAAGCGAGGAAGACTATAGACCTCTCGAGCGGCTTTGCCGTAGAGAGAAATCAAAAAATAACATAGGTCAAATATACAAAATCTTATCTGCGGGGGTAGAACGGGAGGGCCCGCCTTACATTAAAAAATGGGAAAGAGAACTGGGGACTCGATGTGGCACTCAGACATTGGAGAAAATAATGAAACTAACACATAGTGCGACGGTTAACCACAAGCTGATCGAATTAAACTATAAGTGCCTCGCAAGGTGGTATGCGACCCCAGACAAACTAGGTAAATTTGTAACCGCGCAATCCTCAGAGTGTTGGCGAGGGTGTAAGACAATAGGGACCATGGCTCACATCTGGTGGGACTGCCCGAAAATTAAAAAGTATTGGAAGGAGGTGTTAGAGCTAATAAAAGTTGTGACAAATAAAGAACTAGTAGAAGACCCCTGGACGGTACTGTTTCACGGGACCGAAAGCTCTGTGAGACAGTATACGTCTTCTTTAATTCCCATACTGCTCAGTTCCGCAAAAAGTTTAATCCCTAAAGAATGGGGGGAGACGGACAGTCCCAAAATACGGGACTGGATACTTAAGGTAAATGAAATACAGAACATAGAATGTACAGAGGGAGAGGAGGAAGATTGGGTAGTTGGGGAGGGGCGTAAGGATAAATGGGTAGCATGGATAAAGTTTAAAAAATCCTGGAGGTATGTGGTAGAAATGGTAAAATAAGTCTGGGTAAGATAAATATAGGGTTGACGAGGCAGGATATTAATTTCTCCAAACCCTCTGCAAGACAGGGGGGGGGGGGGGGGGGGGTGGGAGTGGGTAAGGAATTGTTTATTTTTGTATGTATAAGATTTTAAGAAAAGAATGAGATATAGATTGAATGTATTTTCACTGTACCCTATGTCTTATTCTATGTGTAAAGGGAAACAAAAAAAAAAGAAAACTAAATAAAGAATTAAAAAAAAAAAAAAAAAAAAAAACGACGCAGTGCCGAACCACAAAAAGTGCCCTGGCCTTAAGCCAGCAAAATGGTCCGGGTCTGAAAGTGGTTAACTAGCCTTGCAGGATAAATGTCATTCTTGAATGTGTGCGCTATAATCTGTTTTGTACCGTTTGTTGGTCTTGTAGCACCATCTTGAATATAAACACATTTTAGGGTGTGCCCCTGCCCCAACTATGTTTTTGTATTTTGTGTTTTGGGGTTAATTCTCCTTTAAAGGGGTGTAGCAGTGGGGGTGTGTCCTATGCCTACATACGTTTGGTAGTAGGTGTCCCTCATTCCCATCTCAAAATGTTGGGAGGTATGCATAGTCGGCTCGCAGAGGGGAAGAGGCCGGGGCTGTGTGTCTGCAGACTCTACACTGAGCAGACACTGGTGCGCTTCGCCACCCCCATCCCCGCCTCACAACACACTGTGTGCTTTACACAACACCGCACCGCAAAACTCACACAGTGCCGGGGACTCGGGCAGAGCGCTGAACAGCTCAGGCAGGGGAGGGAGACGCCTGCACTGGAAACCCCATTCAAAACCCGCACTGTCCGGGTGAAGAGGGTTTCCATAGGTGCCGGAATGGCAGACAAAAAGCCCTGAATTGATTAATTATCAGACAGATGAAGTAACTCTTGATGTCTTTACAGGTAAACAAGATGTTCAATGTCAGCAGTGAAATGGAACAAACCGCGGTTTACAGCCCTGTGCTCACGTTCCCCATCTTGGTTTTATCTCTCACTACTCTTGTGGGTCTCCCCGGCAATGCTCTGGTGCTTTGGGTTACTGGAGTGAAGATGGAGCGGACTGTGACCACTGTTTGGTTTGGGACCCTTGCTCTGGCCGATGTCATGTGCTGCTTGTGTCTTCCATTATTTGTAGTGCAGTCCTTCTACTCCTCATGGCTGTATGGACCTGTCATCTGCAAGATGTTATTTTTCATCCTCATCCTTAACATGCACACCAGTGTCTTCACCCTGGTGGCCATCAGCATTGACCGATGGATTCTGGTTGTCCATCCCGTGTGGGCCCGAAATCACCGAAGAATCAAAATGGCGTGGATGATATGCTTGGCTATTTGGATGTTGTCCTTCATGATGTGTCTGCCTGTCGCCATCAACAATACATATGTCACCTTTCTTAACATCACCGTCTGCTATTCAGAACCTCACATAATAAAGCCCTTCTATCTCACACGTGCAACGTTTGGATTTCTGATCCCTCTTATTATCATTTGTATCTGTTACATTCATCTGGCTTTTGCAGTAAAAAATATCAGATTTTCTGAAGTAGGTAGAAAAACCATCAAGATGTCAATAAGTGTTATTGTCGTGTTTTTCATCACCTGGACCCCCTACCACATCATCGGAGTAATCCTGCTATACACTCACAATGAGGTAGTGTACATCCTGGCCGTTCTCTCACTGTCTCTGGCCACCTTCAATAGTTGCATCAACCCAATACTCTACGTCTTCATGGGGAGAGATATGAAGCAGAAGCTGAGACAGTCTATTGGCGAGATCATACAAAATATATTTGGGGAGAACTTATTATCCCCACCAGGCAATGAGGACCAGCGCACCCCAGAAGAAGAAGAAGGACACCCGATATAATGTATGGAATGGATTTGTAGATGTTTTAGCGCATTTTTAGCTTTATTAGTGATTGTAATGAACTGCCTTCTCAAAATCTTATCATTGCGTGTTAGGGCGGCCATACTGTATGTCATGAATAAGTCACATGGCATCAGGGCTTAGTGCTTATTGGACATTCGGGGTGATAGGTGTTATCAGTATATGTGCACCCCCCCCTCCCCCCTCCAAGTTGTCCAATCTGTCCACCAATCACTAAGCCGGAACAAGTCTGCTTATCTGTAGAAAGTCAGAAATCTTTATCTCTTTACTTGTTCAGGGCATGGGACACATAGTAGTGAAGGAAGAGGATAAAGATGACAGCCAGGAAACTGGCTTCTGCAGATGTAAAATAACAATGACATATACAGTGTATATATACATTTATACTACCTACCAAAATAATAATAATAAATAGGGCTTTTTTTAAGCAGGAACGTGGAGGAACAAAGTTCCGGCACCTCCTGCACTAAATGTATGTAATGACAACGGGCGCTGGGGTGTCCTAAAGGGCTATTAAAGCTGGCTGCTTAGGGATCTATTGTTATTGGGGGCATCAATTGTTGGGACGGGGGGATATATATATATATATATACATGTATACTACCCACCAAAATAATAATAATAATAAATAATAATAATAACAATAACAATAAATAGGGAATTAGATTAGATTTTTCCCTCCTATATATATTTTTTTAGGTCTATTGGCCGGGATTGGTCCGCGGCTTTGTTTGGCCCTATTGAACCACACTTGACTGTTTTTTTCTTTCAGCGCTGTTTCATATAGTTAGATGCACTACTAATATAAAAGTAAAGCATCAATACCCTCATTGATTCAACCAAACTTATTTTCAAAAAGGTAACTTTTTAACCCTTTAAGCACTTCGCGCCCGCCCTATAGCTGAAAGACGGCTACAGAGCGGACGCTAACTGCCGGGAGGCCGTCCCTGGACGTCCTCCTGTTTACCTTCCCTTCTGCGTGCCGCTGTGCGCGCACATCGGGGAAGTTCTCTGCTGGCCGTGTCCCCCGGACACAGCCAGTCACAGATCGCTGTAAACGGCCAATCACAGCGGCCGTTTACAGCGTGATCGGCGTGCCTAATGAGAGATGATCTCATATGTAAACATATGAGATCATCTCTCATCGCCACTCTCCCTCCTCACACAGACAGCGTGTGAGGAGGGAGAGATGAACCGCTGTGAGATCTCACAGCGGTTAGTGTAAAAAAATAAATAAATAAATAAAGGAAAATAAAGAGCCCATCTGTCCCCACTGCCACCTGTCCCCACTGCCCCCACTGTCATCTGCCCCCACTGCCACCTGTCATCAGTACCATCTGTCATCAGTGCCACCTGTCAGTGCCATCTGTCCCCACTGCCACCTGTCATCAGTGCCATCTGTCATCAGTGCCACCTGTCCCCAGTGCCACGTATAAGTTCCACCTGTCATCAGTGCCACCTGTCATCAGTGCCACATAGTGCCATCTGTCATCAGTGCCATATCAGTGTCACGTGTCATCAGTGCCACATATTAGTGCCATCTGTCATCAGTGCCACATATCAGTGCCATCTGTCATCAGTGCCACCTGTCAGTGTCACGTGCCATCTGTTATCAGTGTCATGTGTCATCAATGCCAGGTATCAGTGCCATCTGTCATCAGTGCCACGTATTAATGCCATCAGTCATCAGTGCCACGTATTAGTGCCACGTGTCAGTGCCACGTATAAGTGCCATCTGTCATCAATGCCACATATTAGTGCCATCTGTCAGTGTCACGTGTCATCAGTGCCAGGTATTAGTGGCATCTGTCATCAGTGCCATGTATCAGTGCCACGTATCAGTGCCATCTGTCATCAGTGTCACGTGTCATTGTCCTGGTGCTCCAGGGCTTTCAAAAGTGTAATAGGTAGTCAACAAGTTAGATGTGTAATTTATGCTCCTAGAACACATGATGGCGCTCCCTGCATGTTGGGCCTCTCTAAGTGGCCAGACTGTGGAAAAGTCCCACACACGTGGTACTGTAATACTCAGGAGGAGTAGCAAAATTTATTTTGGGGCATTATTTGTGGTATACACATGCCACCTGAGAGAAATAACCTATTACATTGACAGTTTTGTGGGAAAAATTAAAATAAAATAAAAAATCTTAATTTTGCAAATAATTGTGGGAAAAAATGACAACATCAAAAAGCTCACTATGCCTCTTACTAAATACCTTGGAATGTCTACTTTCAAAAAAAGGGGTCATTTGGGGGGTATTTGTACTTTCCTGGCTTGTTTGGGTCACAAGAAATGATATAGACCACCAGTACATCAGATGTGATCAATTTTGTGCGATTCGCACCACAGCTTGTAGACTCTCTAACTTTCACAAAGACCAAATAATATCCACTAATTTGGGTTATTTTTACCAAAGATATGTAGCAGTATAAATTGTGGCCAAAATTTACGAAGAAAAATTAATAATTTGAAAAATGTTGTCACAGAAACAAAGAAAAATGTGTTTTTATTCGAAATTTTTGTTCTTTTTTCATTTATAGCGCAAAAAATAAAAAAAACACAGAGGTGACCAAATACCACCAAAAGAAAGCTCTAATTGTGGGAAAAAAAGGACAAAAATGTAATTTGGGTACAGTGTTACATGACTGAGTAATTGTCATTTAAAGTGTGAGCGGAAAATTGGTCTGGGCAGGAGGGGTGTTTAACCACTTCCCGACCAGCGCACGACGATGTACGTCGACAGAATGGCACGGGCAGGCATATTGGCGTACATGTACGTCCAATATTCAATTCTGCCCTGCCATCGGGAGTGCGCCGCCGCCGGCGAGCTCCCGCGCTGGTCGGGACCCCCGTGAGTCCGGTCGCGGGACCCGCGGACTCGATCGCCGCGGGCATCCCCGCGATAGTCTCACGGAGCGGCCGAATGGAGGAAATGCCATTGTAAACAGCATTTCTCCATTCTGCCTAGCAACTAGTGACGCTGATCTCTGCTCCATGTGATTGGAGCAGAGATCAGTAATGTCGCAGTCACAATAAAAATCGCTGATCGCCGCCATTACTAGTAAAAAAAAAATAATAATAAAAAATTATTAATAAAAATGCTATAAAACTATCCCTATTTTGTAAACGCTATAACTTGCGCAAACCAATCAATAATCGCTTATTGCGATTTTTTTTACCAAAAATATGTAGAAGAATACGTATCAGCCTAAACTGAGGGGAAAAAATGTTTTTTTTATATATATTTTTATAACAAAAATTAAAAAATAACGCTCTATTTTTGTTTATAGCGCAAAAAAAAAAAAAAACGGAGGGGTGATCAAATACCACCAAAAGAAAGCTCTATTTGTGGGAAAAAAAGGACGTCAATTTTGTTTGGGAGCCACGTCGCACGACCACGCAATTGTCAGTTAAAGCGACGCAGTGCTGAATCGCAAAAAGTGGTCTGGTCTTTGACCAGCAAAATGGTCCGGTCTGAAAGTGGTTAAGTGCCCAGTAGGCAAGTGGTTAATATGATACATTAAATTATTGTTGGTATTAAATAGATCTATTATCAGCATTTATTTTTCTTGTTTTTTTTTTCTTATAATAAAAAACTCCTTGATTAAATTTCTTGTCTTTTCTGCATTCCAAAAACGGGGTTCAGTGCACATATGAAATTAGTACCGGTATTTGTCCACATCTACTTATTATCTACGTTATTCACTTGTAGCTGTATTGGTAAGGTTCCCCTTTTTGTGCTTAGCAATTTCATGGTTTCCTGATTGATACTAAGAAAAATATTTTTCTTCTATGTCCTATTTATGATTTAATTATGATAATCATCTGTCGATATTTTGAAACATATTTTTGTGATGTTATGTATCTATTCATAATATTAATTGAATTATTTTTTTGTTGCTCAACAGTCGCCACATAACATATCTCCTGAAGAAGCTCTGCTGAGCGAAACATGTTGAGAAAGTGGTAGTATCTGTGCGCAAACATTTTCAAGTGCAATTGTCAGGGTTTCTCCCGCACGAAACGGGCAGATGCACAGGTGCGCGTACGCGATCGCGACGTTCGCGATGTGCGCGTACGCGATCGCGACACTCGCGATGTGCGCGTACGCGATCGCGAAGTTCGCGTGCACGCGCGTGCGCGGTTTGGCGCCAGTGGGCCTATTTAAAGAAGGCTGCTGCATTTATTCGGTGCTGTTTGTCTGCAGCTCTGTACCCGAACTACCTGCTATCTGCCTGCTGTTGTGATATCTGACCCGGCTACTGTCTGACCTCGCTGACCTCTCCTGCTCTGACCCCGGCCTGCCTGACCTTGCTTTGGACTGTACCTTTGTTGCCGAACCTCTGCCTGCCTGCACTTCTCTTCTGCCTGCTGTACTTACCTGCCTGCTTATCCGTTGTGACCCGGCCCGCCTGACTATTCTTCTGCTGTACAAGTGTGCTGCACCCAGTCCTTGCTGCCACTGTCTTGCCTGCTGATCGCTGCCTGCCTGTCTACCAACTCCTCCGCAGTTCCAGCATCCAGAAGAACCAGCCACTGCTTCCGGTCAGACACTCCTACCCCGCTGCGCTCACGGGGCCACTGTCTCCATTCCAGTGGTCCCTGAACCAGAGCTGTAAGAGAAGTCTTCTTCCATCAAGTCGGGCTCATCACCAGGAAACCTAACAGTACAAACAGCCCATGACTGAGCCTGCGGGAGAAGCTTCTGCCATGAAGGAGATCTGCACCCACTTAGCGGCCCTTACACAGGCTGTGAAGTCGCTCCAAGAGGGATATACCAGACTGGAAGAGCAAGTTCAACACCTTTCCGGTACCAGTCCTTCCACCTCAGCATCACCTCCTCTTCATACTCAGCCTGCTACCCAGCCTGCAGTGCTGATGCTCCCTCCTGAACCGAGAGTACCTGTTCCAGAAAGGTTCTCAGGAGACCGATCCAAGTTCCGGGCCTTTCGTAATGCCTGTCAGCTATACTTCGCCCTCCAACCCAGGACTTTTTCACTTGAAGCTACCAAGGTGGGGTTTGTGATATCGCTATCGAACCCCAGACGTGGGCCCACCGTCTCCTGGAGGGTGACAGTGCTATTACCCATTCCCTTTCTTCATTCTTTGAGGCTATGGCACAGCTTTATGAAGATCCTCAGCGAACTGCCACAGCCGAATCTGCTCTGTCTGCGCTCCAGCAGGGCCGCCGTGCGGCCGAGGACTATGTTACTGACTTTCGGCGCTGGAGCGCAGACACCCAATGGAATGACTCTGCTCTAAAACATCAGTTCCGCATGGGCCTCTCTGAGGGACTGAAAGATGAACTGGCCCGTGTCGGCATCCCAGACTCTTTGGAGGAGTTGATCACCTTGGCCATACAAATTGACCGTCGACTTCGGGAACGGCGGGCCGAGCGCTCAACTCAGTCTCAGCGTTTGAATTGGATGACTGCAAGGGTTCCTATTCCCGCCTTCTGTCCTCAGCCTGCTCTGCAAAGGGACCCTGCCAGTCCTGCTCCTGACACTCCTGAGCCAATGCAGCTGGGATTGATGCGTCCCACCTTGTCTCCAGAGGAACGTGCCCGTCGTCGCCAGCTGAATTTGTGCCTTTACTGCGGGGGGTCCGGACATTATGTTAACAACTGCCCTGTTAAGACACGTAAGTGCCTTTCCTCTGTGTCTCCTGTTCCTGTTTCCCTGCCAGCCAGCACAACCCACCTTGCTCTCCCTCTCTCATTGCAGTTCCAGGGAAGGACGGTCTCCACCAGCGGCATCATTGATTCTGGGGCTTGCAGTTGTTTTGTCGATGCCACCTTTGCCAGTTTGCAAGCCCTGCCCCTTCAGAAGAAAACCCACGGACTGTCTGTGTTCTTGGCTGATGGATCCCGCATCAAATCGGGGCAAGTAACCCAAGAGACGCTACCCTTGATGGCTTGTACCCCTTCCCAGCACAAGGAGCTCCTCACCCTTGATGTGATTTCTTTTCCTCTATTTCCTGTGATCCTGGGCATCCCCTGGCTTCAGGCCCATAATCCCTGCATCAACTGGGCTACAGGGGAGATCAAGTTCCAGTCCAGCTACTGCCAAGAGCACTGTCTTTGTGTGAATTCTGTTGTGCCCTCTACCCTTCTTTGCCTTGATTCTGATCAGGACTTATGCCAGCTGGTGCCTGAACCATACCATGAATTTTTAGATGTTTTCAGCAAGCGAGGAGCAGACACACTTCCACCTCACCGCCCCTATGACTGCCCTATTGAACTTCTTCCAGGAGCTGAGATTCCGTTTGGGCGTATCTTCCCCCTGTCTGAAAAGGAGCAGGAGGCCTTAAAGGTTTATATTACAGAAAACTTGGAGAAGGGGTTCATTCGTCATTCCACCTCCCCAGCAGGCGCTGGAATATTTTTTGTGACCAAGAAAGACCAGTCGCTCCGGCCCTGCGTGGACTATCGTGAGCTTAATAAGATCACGGTCAAGAACCGTTACCCTCTTACTCTGATGCCGGAGCTCTTTCAGAAACTGAGATCAGCCACGATTTTCTCCAAGTTGGACTTAAGGGGGGCTTACAACCTGGTTTGCATTCGGGCTGGGGACGAGTGGAAGACAGCATTCAGGACCCGTTTCGGGCATTACGAATACCTGGTCATGCCCTTTGGCCTTTGTAATGCTCCTGCCACCTTCCAGCATCTTATTAATGATGTGTTCAAGGACTTCCTGGACATTTTTGTGATCGTCTACTTGGACGACATTTTGATTTTTTCGGGGTCTCTCGAACAGCATCGGGGTCACGTGGGCAGGGTGCTACTCCGGCTCCGTCAGCATGGACTGTATGCTAAGGCTGAGAAGTGTAGCTTTGAGCAACGGAACATCCAATTCCTTGGGCTTGAGATCTCCCCGGCTGGCATCAAGATGGATCCTCAGAAGGTTTCCGCTGTTCTGGACTGGCCTGCACCTACGGATAAAAAGGGGGTACAATGTTTTGTGGGCTTTGCAAATTTTTACAGAAAATTTATTAAGGGATTTTCCGCCATAATTGCCCCCATTACCCAGTTGACAAAACAGTGTGTACGCTTCCACTGGGGGTCGGAAGCCCAGGAGGCCTTTGAGAGACTCAAAAGACTGTTCACCTCTGCCCCCATCCTCAGCCATCCAGATCCTTCCCTACCATATATTCTTGAAGTGGACGCTTCCGAAGTAGCTGTGGGGGCAGTTGTGTCCCAGAGGCAAGGCGGCAACGATTTGATGCACCCCGTAGGGTTCTTCTCCCGAAAGCTTTCCCCTGCCGAGAAGAATTATGATGTCGGTGACCGTGAATTACTCGCAATCAAATCTGCCTTGGAGGAATGGAGGTACTTGTTGGAAGGTGCAGTTCATCCAGTGCTGATCTACACCGACCAGAAGAACCTCGAATACCTGAGGACTGCCAAGCGTCTGAAGCCCCGACAGGCCCGTTGGGCCCTGTTTTTCTCACGTTTCTGTTTCCACATTACTTATCGTCCCGGATCTAAAAATGTGAAACCAGACGCGCTCTCGCGTATGTACGATTGCCCCAAAGACCTTGCTGCTCCGGACACCATACTACCTGTGAGTAACTTTCTACTTGTGCAACCAGACTTGCTGGCGCAGATCAGGGAGGCATCCACTAATTCACCTGCACCACCAGAGGTCACACTGATTTCCAGAGGGGGTCTTCTATGGAAGGAGAGCCAAGTTTTTGTGCCTGAAAGCATCCGGATTAAAGTTCTAGCCCTCCTCCATGATCACCCGTTAGCAGGACACTTTGGGCCTCGTAAGACCTTGGAATTGGTACAGCGTACCTTCTGGTGGCCCGGTCTGAAGGATTTCTGTAAGAAGTATGTCGACTCCTGTCCTGTGTGCATCCGGAGCAAGGCAACAAGGAATCGGGCCTGGGGACTTCTGAAGCCTCTTCCTGCACCTGATCGGCCTTGGAGGATGATCACGATGGACTTTATTGTCGAGCTTCCCTGCTCTGAAGGTTGCACGGCCATTTTTGTGGTTGCAGATAGGCTGACTAAGATGGCCCATTTCCTGCCCTTGAAAGGGACTCCATCTGCTCCAGAGACGGCCCGTGTCTTCATTAAGGAAATAGTCAGACTGCATGGAGTACCTGCTAACATCGTGTCTGACAGGGGGGTCCAATTCACCTCCTGGTTCTGGAGGGCCCTGTGTGAGTGTTTGAAGATCGAGCTGGCTCTGTCATCTGCCTACCACCCCCAGACCAATGGACAGACTGAGCGTACCAACCAGACTCTGGAGCAGTACATTAGATGTTTCACATCCTTTGTCCAGGATGATTGGGTATCTCTGCTGCCCCTTGCGGAGTTTGCCTACAACAACGCTAGTCACTCAGCCACAGGGCAGTCCCCGTTTTTTGCTAATTACGGGTTTCACTTAACCTTTCTGCCTGACTTTCTTCCAGAGTCACCAGTTCCAGCGGTTCAGGACACAGTGACCTTCCTCAGTCATAACAATCGGGTGTTACAAGAGGCGGTATCCAAAGCTCAAGCTGACAGCAAGAAGGCCTTTGATCGTAAGAGAAGAGGGGAATTGAACCTGCAGGTCGGAGATCAGGTATGGCTTTCCACGAACAATCTTAAATTAGCCTGTCCTTCTAAGAAACTTGCGCCCAAATTTTTGGGACCCTTTCCTGTAAAGAGAAGGATTAATGAGGTGTCGTATGAGTTGGTCTTGCCTGATTCAATGAAAATCCACCCGGTCTTTCATGTGTCCTTGCTGAAGCCCTCGGTGCCCGATCCCTTCCCGGGTAGAAGTTCCAGACCACCTCAACCCATTTTTATCGATGGTAGCGAAGAGTATGAGGTAGAGGCCATCCTCGATTGTAGAAGGAGACAAGGTCAGAGACAGTTTTTGGTTAAGTGGAAGGGGTACGGTCCAGAAAGTAATTCGTGGGAACCCGATGGTAATTTGCATGCCAACAGACTGGTCCGTGCCTTTTTCTCTGCTCATCCGGAAAAGAGGCACCTTGTGGGCACCCAGAGGTTGCCCCTTGTGGGGGGGGAATGTCAGGGTTTCTCCCGCACGAAACGGGCAGATGCACAGGTGCGCGTACGCGATCGCGACGTTCGCGATGTGCGCGTACGCGATCGCGACACTCGCGATGTGCGCGTACGCGATCGCGATGTTCGCGTGCACGCGTGTGCGCGACGTGCGCGTACGAGTGCGCGTTAGCGCGGTTTGGCGCCAGTGGGCCTATTTAAAGAAGGCTGCTGCATCTATTCGGTGCTGTTTGTCTGCAGCTCTGTACCCGAACTACCTGCTATCTGCCTGCTGTTGTGATATCTGACCCGGCTACTGTCTGACCTCGCTGACCTCTCCTGCTCTGACCCGGCCTGCCTGACCTTGCTTTGGACTGTACCTTTGTTGCCGAACCTCTGCCTGCCTGCACTTCTCTTCTGCCTGCTATACTTACCTGCCTGCTTATCCGTTGTGACCTGGCCCGCCTGACTATTCTTCTGCTGTACAAGTGTGCTGCACCCAGTCCTTGCTGCCACTGTCTTGCCTGCTGATCGCTGCCTGCCTGTCTACCAACTCCTCCGCAGTTCCAGCATCCAGAAGAACCAGCCACTGCTTCCGGTCAGACACTCCTACCCCGCTGCGCTCACGGGGCCACTGTCTCCATTCCAGTGGTCCCTGAACCAGAGCTGTAAGAGAAGTCTTCTTCCATCAAGTCGGGCTCATCACCAGGAAACCTAACAGCAATAACAGATTCTTGAAATACAATGCTTTGTTTATGTATTCATGTTCTTTTAATCTTCTTGTATAAATAAAAAAAATGTGTGTATTTTTTATAAAATATGCTATTATTGTATTAATACCTATATTTCCAACACAAGACACCTTTAAAGTCCAGAGGTTTGTGACCTCTAGCCCTTTCCTTTTTTGAATAATAAATAGGGCTTTTTGTCAGCAGGAACGTGGGGGAATGAGCACCCCTTGTAATGACAAGGGGTGCTGGGGTGTCCGAAAGGGCTATTAAAGGTGGCTGCTTGGGGATCTATGGTTGTTGGGGCATCTATTGTTGCGGGGGGGGGGGGTGGGTCTATTGTTGCTCGGGAAGTCTATGGTCGCTGGGGGTCTTTTTTTCATTGTTTGTAGTTTCAAGGTTGCTAAGAGGGATTGAAAATTTAGGAAGGGGTCTACTGTTGCTGGCTGCTAAAAGATTTATTCATACTGGCTGATAGGAGATCTATTGTTGCCAGTGGGGGTTTATAGTTGCTGGAGTTGATCTGTTTTTTGCTGGTGGGCTATATTGTTGTGGGGAATCTATTGTTGCTGGAGGGTCTATTGTTGCCGAGGAAGTGTACTGTAGGTGTTGGTAGATCTATTGTTGCGGTTGGTGGGTTCTATTTTTTGCTGAAATGGATCTATTGTTGCTTGGGAATTTATTGTTGCTGAAGGTTTCTATTGTTGCTGGCAGAGGGGGTCTATTGTTGCTGGTTGCAGGGGATCCATTTTACTGGTTTTCTTGTTATTATTAGCACATTCCATATAAATTACTTAGCATCACAAATAGACCACTTACAGAGCACCCCCCATCGTTTTATGTCACTACTTTGAAGAGGAATATCGTTGTTATGGCAGCTACCATAACCCCGGTATCCTCTTCTTCAGTGGACGGTCCTCTTTCAGATAAAAGTGGCAGTGGCGGAGGCAATCAGATCCTTCTTCCAGTTAGGCATGGAGACAAGTGAGGGGAAGATGCCCCCCCCCACCCTCCTCCATACCACTGCAGGGCGGAAGTGACGTCAAAATGTTACGCCCATAACTCTTAAATAGACATTTTTTTTTTCTCAAAAGACATTTTATTTTTTTATTTTTTTGCATTTTAGTGTAAATATGAGATCTGAGGTCATTTTGACCCCCCAGATCTCATATTTAAGAGGTCCTGTCATGTTTTTTCTATTACATTCCTTGTAATAGGAATAAAAGTGACACATTTTTTTTTTTAATAGTGTAAAAAATAAAAATAAAAGGTCAAATAAATAAGAAAAAAATAAAATAAAAATGTAAACGCGCCCCATCCCGCCAAACTCACGTGCAGGAGCGAACGCATACATGAGTAGCATGCGCATATGAAAACAGCGTTTAAACCACACAGGGTGAGGTATCGCCGCAATCGTTAGAGCGAGAGCAATAATTCTAACCCTAGACCTCCTCTGTAACTCAAAACATGCAACCTTGTAGAATTTTTTAAATGTCGCTTATGGAGATTTTTAAGGGTAAAAGTTTATCGCCATTCCACGAGCGGAGCGCAATTTTGAAGCGTGAAATGTTGGGTATCAATTTACTCGGCGTAATATCATCTTTCACAATATAAAAAAAAAAATTGGCTAACTTTACTGTTGTCTTATTTTTTTATAAAAAAAAACCTGTATTTTTCCCCAAAAAAGTGCGCTTGCAAGACCGCTGTGCAAATACGGTGTGACATAAAGTATTGCAACGACCGCCATTTTATTCTCTAGGGTGTTAGAAAAAATATATATATAACATTTGGGGGTTCTAAGTAATTTTCTAGAAAATAAAATGTTTTTAACTTGTAAACACCAAATCTCAGAAAGAGGATCGGTCCTTCAGTGGTTAATACTTGGTTGCATATTCTCCAAAAGGGGCGGTACTGAGAGGCGGGTAGCGGGTGGAGCTAAGGGACATTGCTCGGAGGTGGGTAGGGGGCGGAGACAAGAGGTGACTCAGAAGTTGGGAGTACCTGCACCTATTCTGTGAGCAAAATTCCCTGATAATAATAATATAATAATAATAATATAATAATAATATAATAATAATAATCTATTTCAGTCACTCGGGTTAAAAACAGAGGATTTTGTTGCTACGTTTGTAAATACTGTACATGTAGAAGCCGCACTGCCGCATGAAGGCACCTCTGGTAAGTGTGGTCTCATACCCTGGACTATCTGAGTTCCCAACTATGGGACATATATAGCAATTCACAAACAGAGAGCAGGCTCACCTAGAGGAAGCAACACCCCAGAAGTCCAGACATCTCCTTTAAAAGACACCTGAAGACTCCCGGTGATGTGTCTGCACCGAATCCCCCAAAAAAAAAAAAATGGCGGCAGCCTCGATCTGCGGGTACATGTGAGCACCCCAATACACAACACAATAAAAGAGAGTCCCCAGCACATTTTTAACCCCTTCAATACCGGGCACTTTCACCCCCGTCCTGCCCAGGCCAATGTTCAGCTCTGTCACATTTTGAATGACAATTGCTCGGTCATGTAACACTGTACATATATGATATTTTTATCCTTTTTCTTTCTTCACACAAATAGAGCTTTCTTTTGGTGATATTTAATCACTGCTGAGGTTTTTATTTTTTGCTAAATAAATAAAAAGACTGAAAATTTTGAAAAAAACATTGTGATTTTTTTTTGTTTCTGTTTTAAAATTTTGCAAATAAATAATCTTTCTTCATAAATGTATTTCCTTATATAATATGTATTGTATTCTGCTACATTTCTTAGGTAAAAATAACCCAAATCAGTGTATATTATTTAATCTGTTATGTATTTATACATGGAGATCATATCCCCCCTTATGTATTTAGGCTGCTTTCACACTGGGGCGGTATTCAGGCGTTACAGCGCTATAAATAGCGCCTGTGTAACGCCTGAAAAAAACCGGCCCCTTTAACTCCAATGTGAAAGCCGGAGGGCTTTCACACTGGAGCGATGCGCTGGCAGGACGGTGAAAAAAGTCCTGCCAGCCGCATCTTTGCAGCGGTGAAGGAGCGGTGTATTCACCGCTCCTATACCGCTGCTACCCATTGAAATCAATGGGACACCGCGGCAATACCGCCGGCAAAGCGCCGCTGCAGCGGCGCTTTGCAGGCGGGTTTAACCCCTTTTCGGCCGCTAGCGGGGGTTAAAACCACCCCGCTAGCGCCCGCACACCGCCGCTAAAACGACGGTAAAGCGCCGCTAAAAATAGCGGCGCTTTACCGCCGACGCTGCTCTCGCCCCAGTGTGAAAGCAGCCTTATAGATGGTGATCATATCCCCCCTTATGTATTTATATATAGAGATCATATCCCCCTTATGTATTTATACATGGAGATCATACCCCCCCCCTTATGTATTTATACATGGAGACCATATCCCCCCTTATGTATTTATACATGGTGATCATATCCCCCCTTATGTATTTATACATGGTGATCATACCCCCCCCCCCTTATGTATTTTTATGTGTTGTTCATATCCCCTTCAATCTCCTGTTCTCAAGAGAGAATACATTCAGTTCCTCTAATCTTTCCTCAAAGCCGAGCTCCTCCATGCCTCTTATCAGTTTGGTTGCCCTTCTCTGCACTTTCTCCAGTTTCCTGATATCCTTTTTGTGAACTGGAGCCCAAAACTGAACTGCATATTCCAGATGCAGTATAGACGTAGATTCCCTCTACACAAATATTAGACAAGATGATGTCTTGGAGGCCGTGGAATGGGTCCTAAAAGGATCATCAGAACTAGAAGGTCCACAAGAGAAATTTATTATCAAAGCCTTAGAACTGGCCATGAAGAGCAATTACTTTTGGCAAGATAAATCGTACTTTCGTCAACATAAAGGCATATCAATGGGTGCAAAGCATGCACCTAGTGTGGCAAACATTTTCTGAAGTAAGTGGGAACAAGAATAGATCTATGACAAATTTAGGCCAGCATAGCATTATATAAAAGGTATATCGATGATGTAATTATCCTGTGGAGGGGATCAGAGGAAGTCTTGAAAGGGTTCTTAGAGGAGATCAACCATAATCAATATCATATCTCCTTTTCCGGAGGATGGAATTCTGAGCAAGCCCACTTCCTGGATTTAGTGGTATATAGACAAGCAGACCAACCTACACGCACCTTTTTTATAGATACAGAACACAATGGGTATATCCCCACATATAGTTGCCACCATCCCAGATGGCTAAGGGGTATACCCAAGGGCCAACTCATGCGGATTTGCAGAAATTGTCAGGATACAAAGGAGTACACAAAACAGACAGAGGTGTTGACAGAGAGATTTGTGGCAAAAGGATATAAAGAAAATATAGTGAGAGAAGTAGGAAAGCAATTGGAAGCAAAGGACAGGATGGAGATTTTGAAGGATAAACCAAAGCAAGAGAATGAATTTAGTATGGAAATATAATATTAAAAAAATGGCCTACACTCTGACCAAGCTCCTACCAGCCAGGCCAGGGTTTGTCTACTAAAGATCTCCCAATCTGAGGGATAGATTGGAGAAAAATGTACCTGACCCTCCAAAAAGTTTGGGAACTTTTCTGGACCACAAAGGGTTCTACACATGTGGAAGACGCAAAATATGAAGCACAATCAGAGAAAGACCCAGAAAGACTACCACATTCACATCCTTTGTTATCAAAAAATAATATAAGATAAATAAACTGATAACATGCCAAAGTACATGCGTCACACATCTGCTGGCTTGTCCATGTGGCCTACAATATGTGGGCAGGACAACCAGGCAACTATGTGTAAGGATTAGGGATGAACTTCGAGTTTGAGTCGAACATGAGTTGGACTCGAACATCAGCTGTTCGATCGTTCGCTGAAGAGCAAACATTATGGGGTGTTCACGCCAAATTCAAGTGGTGCGTCACACCCCATAATGCACTGCGTCATCAGCCAAGCAAGCACTATGACCCACATGCTTTGGCCAATCACAGCGCCGTCGGCAAAGGGAGCCATGATTGGCCAAAGGCAGGGTGGCTCAGGGGGTTACGTGCACGCCCCACACTATATAAGGCCGCCTGCAGGTCAGCCTTGTGTACTTTATTGCTGGCTGAGAGAGAGAGATGGAGAGAGAGAGAGTAATTTCATTTACTTTGAGCAGGCAGTTTATTCAGTAAGCTAGATCTCACTGCAGACCGTTCACGCTGTACTGTATGTATACTATATATATGTACACACATCCCAGATATATATATATATATATATATATATATATATATATATATATATATATATATATGTACATACAGTCTCTAACATATATATATTCACTGCATTCCAGTTTAGCCAAGCCTATATCTGACTGTAGGCCATTGCTTATGTACGTTTTCAAATACGTTTTCAAATACACTTTCAGGCAGGCAAGTGATTCAGTGATCTGCAGTGCATAAAATATATATACTGTCTCCTACATATGTATCCACTGCATTCTAGTCTAGCCAAGTCTATACCTGACTATAGGCCATTCCTGGTGTTCCTGGTGTACGTATTCAAAGACACTTTCAGGCAGGCAGGCCAGGCAGGTGATTCAGTGATCTGCAGTGCATAAAGATATATATACATTCTCCTACATATCTATCCCCTGCATTGTAGTCTAGCCAAGCCTATAACTTACTACAGGCCATTCCTGGTGTACGTTTTCAATGACATTTTCAGGCAGGCGATTCAGTGATCTGCAGTGCATAAAGATATGTATATACACAGTCTCCTACATATATATCAACTGCATTCTAGTCTAGCCAAGCCTATACGTGACTGCAGGCCATTCCTGGTGACATTTTTCTAGTAAACTTCAGGCAGTGTTTTGATTATCTAATTTTACAGCATGTATGCAAGGCCAACAAATAAAGGCAGATGCTCTCAGGCCACTAAAAGAGGGCAAGCAGACTCTGTGTCTAAAGCCAACAGTGCTGGTCGTGGACACGGTGCATCCTCAGCACGTGGCTGTGTGGCACGCTTGTCCCTTTTTTCTACAGCTGGCCGTGTTGAGCTACAACATGCAGAAGAGTTGGTAGAGTGGATCACAAAGCCGTCCTCATCCTCCTCATCCTCTGTCACCCAGGCTAAGACAAGTTGGGTTGCCAATGCAGCTGCTAAAGTGGCCTATTCCATCTTCTCAATAGCATCTGTCTCTCCTTCCCTAGCCCCACCATCATGTCCTGAGGAGTTCCCTGAAATGTTCGACCACAGTGTCAGGTACATTCTGCAGGAGGATGCACAGCATTTTGAAGGCCCTGAGGATGGTACCCAGGTAGATGATGAAGGCAGTAACATGTGCCCAGAGAGAGGGGTGCCCAAGAAGGACAAGAAAGATGCCCTCCAGGGGCCAGCTTAAGGACAGCCAACTGACTGCAACCGCAGAGCTCCGCATGTGGGCCTTTTTTGAGATGTATGCATCAGATCACACCATTTCTGTTTGCAACATATGTCTGAAGCATATCAAGCATGGCCAAAACAGCAGCTGCTTGGGCACCACATGCTTGACCAGACATATGTCGAGCTCCCATGCAGTCTGTTGGCAACAGTACTTAAAAGACCCACACCAAAGAACAAGGCAGACCTCTCCTTGCTTCTCATCAGCTGGGATCTCCAACCACACTACACCTTTAGTCCTCTCAGAGACCTGCACTAAGAGGAATGAAGGTGTAGAATTAGGTGTCCAAAGCACTTGCGGGAAATCTGCTAGCGGTACACCAACATTCGATTGTAGCAGGCAAATTTCCCTACCCCAGTTGCTAAACCATTGAAAGAAATTCGGTCCCCGCCATCCACAAGTTCAGCGGCTGAATGCTAGTTTGGCTAAATTGCTAGCACGCCAAATGCTGCTTTTTCAGCTGGTACACTATGCCCCTTTTCGAGAATCTGTGGAATGTGCAATACCTCAGTGGCAGGTTCCTAAATGCCATTTTTTTCGGAAGGCCATTCCGGCTCTCTACCAGCATGTGAAAGGCAATGTCTTGGCCTCGTTGGACAGGGCGGTCAGCGGCAAGGTGCATATTACCGCTGACTCATGGTCCAGCAGGCATGGACAGGGATGTTACCTTTCTTTCACAGCGCACTGGGTAACTCTGCTGGCAGCTGGGAAAGATACAGGACAGGTTGCAGTAATGTTGGGGATTGTTCCACCACCGCTCATCCAAAATGCTGATAGTGGTGATTCTGCCACACCTCTCTCCTCCACCCCCTCCTCTTCTTCTTCCTCTATGGCCTCTTGCAGATTTGACCTCGGAACCAGCGGGGCTCAGTAGGCATTCTAGGGGCTACGCAAGCACTCACAGGAGCCACACTGGGGCAGAGATTCTGGCAGTTCTGCAGGGGCAGGTTCAGAGGTGGTTAACGCCATGCCAGCTTCAGGCAGGAATGGTGGCTTGCGACAATGGCACCAACCTCCTCTCCTCCCTCCGACAGGGACACTTGACCCATGTTCCCCGTTTAGCTCAGGTCCTTAATTTGGTGGTGCAGTGGTTCTTGTGCAGGTACATGGCTTACAGATCTCCAGAGGCAGGCCAGGAATGTCTGTGGGCATTTCTGCCGGTCATATAATGCCAGTGCTCTGCTGGCTGACCTTCAAAAGGAATGCAACCTGCCCAAGAACCGCCTCATCTGTGACATGCCTACCAGGTGAAACTCAATGTTGGCAATACTGTAGTGGCTGCACAAGCAGCAGAGGGTCATCAATGAGTACATGTGTACGGCACAAGGACAGGGTGAGGGAAGCTTGGCTTTTTTTTGCCATGCCAGTGGCTAATGATCAAGGATGCATGCACTGTCCTGTCACCATTTGAGGAGGCCATGAGGATGGTGAGCAGTGACAGTGCATGCATGAGTGATACTGTCCCTCTTGTCTTCCTGTTGGAGCACATGCTGCGTGGAATAATGGACAGGGCACTTGAGGCAGAACAGAGAACAGAGGGAGGAAGAGGAGGACTTCCATACCTCTCAAGGCCCCCTTTATCCAGACAATATTCCTGCAGGCCCGCCTATCACACAGAAAGAGGAGGTGGAGGCGGAGGAGGAGGAGGATTGTGTCAGAATGGAGGTGGAGCCTGGCACTCATCATCATCAGCAGTCTTCAAGAGATCGTTTTCAGTCCCCAGAAACCCATGGACTTGTACGTGGCTGGGAGGAGGTGGCTGCTGATCATGACGTCCTTAGTGACCCAGAGGACTCCGGACCAAATGCCTCAGCAAATCTATGCTGCATGGCCTCCCTGATCCTCCAAAGCCTGCAAAAGGACCCTCGGATTTGTAGTATCAAGTAGAGGGATCAGTACTGGCTGGCAACCCTTCTTGATCCACGTTACAAGGGTAATGTTGTGACGCTTATCCAGCCTTTGCAGAGGGAACAGAGGATGAAACATCTTCGGGAGGCCTTGCAGAAAGGTTTGTGCAATGCATTTCCAGAGCCCGGGAGGTTGCAATTTCCTGGTTCTCCTGGAGAACGTGTTGCTGAGGCTTCGGTCAGTAACAGAAGGAGCGGTGGAGAAGGT
The DNA here is from genome assembly GCF_037356315.1 of Lithobates pipiens. Lineage (NCBI taxonomy): Eukaryota > Metazoa > Chordata > Amphibia > Anura > Ranidae > Lithobates > Lithobates pipiens. Next base: position 464,290 of record NW_027507915.1, read on the forward strand.
GGCCGTCTGACTGATGCGTTCAGACAATTTTTTAGTCTGCTGCCCCAAGGTATGATCAGTTCCAGCAACCATCGCCAGCATCTGATTTACATGGCGTAGGAATACCTTGGGGCAAGATCAGACTTGGAGACCTTTCCAACCAAAAATCCACTGGGTTACCGGGTCTTGAGGATGGATCACTGGCCAGAGCTTGCACAGTATGAGCTACTGGCCTGTCCTGCATCCAGCGTTCTATCTGAACGCACATTCAGTGCTGCTGGAGGCTTTGTAACCGATCACAGAGTGCGCCTGTCCACAGACTCGGTTGATCGGCTCACCTTCATAAAAATGAATCAGTCATGGATCACCAGCTACCAAGCACCTGATGCTGATGTAAATGATTCATTTTTTTATGAATGTGAGATCCTTTGAAGACTGCCTATGCTGATGCTTGAGTGACTATCCTGTTATGCTGAGTGACTATCCTATTCCTCCTCAATGTTCATGTTGATAGCTTCTAAGAACATTTTTGGCACCACCACCACCAGCGCCTAAAACCCAATTTTTCTGCCCTTGTTTAACAGGGGCGTGTAATTACAATTTTTGCTGTAATATTTCACAGCAGGGCACGTTCCTGTGCTCAACTAGAGCATCTGTAAGGGGTTGCAGTGTTGTGAGACCAGCACCAGTGCCCAAAGCTCACCTTTTCTGCCCATGTTTAACAGGGACATGTAATTCAAATTTTTGCTGTACTATTTCGCAGCAGAGCCCATTCCTGCGCTCAACAAGAGCATCTGCAAGGCTTTTGCAGTGTTGTGTCACCACCACCACCATCGCTGCCGCCTAAGGCCCAATCTTTCTGCCCCTGTTTAACAGGGGCGTGTAATTAAACATTTCTATCTAATATTTCACAGCAGGGCTCGTTTCTGCACTCAACAACAGAATCTGTGAGGGGTTACAGTGTTGTGGCACCACCACCAGTGCCTAAGACCCAATTTGTCTGCCCCTGTTCAACAGTGGTGTGTAATTACAATTTTTGATATAATATTTCACAGCAGGGCCCGTTCTTGCGCCCACCAAGTGTAACTGTGAGGGCTTACAGTGTTGTTGCAACACCACCACACCACCACCAAAGGCCCAATTTTTCTGACCCTGGTAAACAGGGCATGTAATTACAATTCTTAATAGTTCACAGTAGGGCGTTCCAGCGCTCACCAAGAGTCACTTCGAGGGCTTACAGTGTTGTGGCAACACCAATACCGTAGGCTCAAATTTCCTACTTTCAAACATCCAACTTACAAACGTCTCCTACTTCAAAACGGAAGGAGACAACAGAAAGTGAGATGAAATCTACCCCTAGGAAGGGAAATTCTTCCTGTAAGCCCCTATACACACGGTCAGACATTCTGACAACAAACTCCGTCAGATTTTTTCCAACGGATTTTATCCTAAACTGGTGTTGCATACACAGGGTCGGACAAAGTTGTCGGAAAATCCGATCGTTCGGAACATTATGACGTTCGTTCGTTGCCACGGTACTACATTGCGACTAGTAGCCAATAGCTTTGGTCTCGTAATTTGATCTGAGCATGCGTGGCACTTTGTCCGATCAGAATTCTCTAAAAACGATCAGACAAAGTCCCATCGGATCATGTTGTCAGAAAATTTTATCTCCAGCTCTCAAACTTTGTTGGTCGGACATTCCGATGGAAAAAGTCCGATGTAGCCCAAACACGGTCGGATTTTCCGACAACTTGGTTAGATCATTTAATTTTAATTTAATCATTTCAATCACATTAGATCTATCCTTGAATAGGAAATTTCCCTTGTTATGTTTAGGTACTGTATCGTGGGAAGGGTGAGTACTGTTTTATGCATGTTCATATAAGTTTTCTAAGGTATTCTTTGAAGAGACAATGGTATAGTATATGAATAATATGACTTCTCCCCTTTGCTAGTATGTTAGCTATAGAGCTCTGGAATGATAGGTGCTTGATTCTGCTTGAGAAGTGCATAATTTGTTGAACATGTTTAACATGTGTTTTGGTAACTATTGGAAGGGTATCGGAATGGTATTTTTATATATGTATGTGTTATTTGGAAGGGGGTTGATTTTGACAGGAGGGTATTTTGGAAGAATGCCCAGGAGTGATGAGATTTAAGTAAGTGAGTAAGATATTAATTAAGAATATCCTACATTTTTTGAGGGCAAACTAAGTGAAGTAAGAAGGGAAAGGAGAGATTTGAGTTATTTATTAAAGGAAGGTGTGCATTTTGCAAGGTTTTTCAATGCATTGTTCTTTTTATATACAAGCCGGGTTTCAAAGCCATTTTAGAACTGACATAGAAGAAAGAAAAAAAAAGTGAAGGAAAGTTACATTTAAAAACGGGAAGTTAGCAGAGCTTGTTTTGAGAGTTAAAGGGGACATTCTATTTGCGTTGAGGAAATGATTTTAAAGGACAGCCGGGATGGGAGGTTTTGGGCAGATAAGGAAATTAACACAGAGAGAGTTTTGTTTAAAATAAGGATTTTTAAAGTGTCACAGCTAGTTTTATTTGGATTATCAGATAAAAGGTGTTGTTAAACTGGGGATGTTTTAGTGTAGACTTACCTTGTTTGTTTATTTGTGTGTCTGTTTGTTGATTATTTGTTTATGGTTGTTTGCTGAAGTTATAATGAGTCGGTACAGGTGGGTTGGTGGGATTTGCAGATCAGTGCAGATCCCTGTTTGGCAACGGGCACGGGAAAAAGGTTCAACCAAGGGTAAAAAGAGAGAGAGATGGTGGGGAGGCTAGAAACCTTGTTGAAAGCACCCCACCTCGTGAAATGAGCAGCCCTGGTGCTGGGGTCTCGTGAGACTTTTGCGGGATTATGGTACCAGAGATTCATAGAGACATCAAGATGTTGGTTTATTGGGCAGTGATTAAAATTGCTGCTGGATGCACTGACAGGGGGACATGGTTACTGTTTTGGGGGGTCTGAGTTAGGTAGAGGGAGAATATGAATCTTCCTGCTTCCCCCTCGGATTTCCCCCAGATTCTCTCATCGCTCTCCGATTCTCCACCTCTGAGCTGGTGGGTTTGGGGGTGTGAATTCTGACATGGATCTCCGGTGAGGCGCTAGGGTCGCAGCTTCATGGACTGTTTGTGGACTGTGGTTCTCTCAAAAGCCTCGAAGTATCATAAAAACAAAAATAGAAGTGCGCCAAATCATGTGATAAAGTTTGAACAAGTAGATTTTTATTCAACCGAATAATTTTAAGCGCTAAAAAATTACTCCACCGAGCCATACAAAAGTAAATGTATCGTTAAAAAAGAACAATTTGCTAGCAAAAAAAATAAATATAATGAACGAATGCTAAAGCACAAGGTACCCCTGATGACGTCAGACCTTTGACGAAACGATCGTTGGGTAGCTACGCTCACCCTTTGTGCTTTAGCATTCGTTCATTATATTTATTTTTTTTGCTAGCAAATTGTTCTTTTTTAACGATACATTTACTTTTGTATGGCTCGGTGGAGTAATTTTTTAGCGCTTAAAATTATTCGGTTGAATAAAAATCTACTTGTTCAAACTTTATCACACGATTTGGCGCACTTCTATTTTTGTTTTTATGGTGATATGATACTTCGAGGCTTTTGAGAGAAACAGAACGGACTTGGTGACTACGAGACATTCGAAGGTGTAGGTTGTCTTCCGGCTTCCTGTATCGAAACTCCTACGTATTCGCAGCCGCGCAGACCGGCTGACGAGAGGATCCGAGCTGATTCGGTGATTGTGCGATATCTGAAGGACTGGGTCGTTTTCCGGCTTTCCGCATCGAATCGTCTAGGTCTCCTTATCTGCGTATACCAACTGGTGATCTGGTAAGCCTCCATTTATTACTGATTTACAGCCGTGAAGGGTCCACGTGGTCAAGCACTATTTTTGTTTGAACAAACAAGATCAACTACACTTTTGTTGTTTATTGACATAGGACATTATTTACACTGTGTAGCACTACTATACACCTTTTGAATTTTTTTCACCTTTTCTTAAATGTATTGGACATTTGAGTTACAGATAATTGTTTTTTATCTGATAATTGATTTTTTTCACTAATGATTTTCACTTCATTTGGTTTCACGAATATTTCTGTTCGTGTACTCAAGCTGAAACGAACTTGGGTTCTGCAGCAGGACTGTCAGGAAAGGTTCCCTCCACTGGTAATATCAATCATTTGGCATGCAGTACTGCGATCCACCAGCAGGTGTCTCCTGCTGGAATTATGTCATCTTTGGTCCGCAGTACTGGTGTCCACCAGCGGAGGGATCCTGGCAGTATGGAGCAGGTATTGCCCTCTGCAGTCAGGCGTCACATGACTGACAGCAGCCATTATAAATACCCGGCAAGTTCATATACACTTCGCCTTGGTATTGTCCTTAAGCCCTGACCTGCAGCTTGTTTGATACCTGATACCTGATACCTGATACCTGATACCTGATACCTGATACCTGATACCTGATACCTGTTACCTGATACCTGATACCTGTTACCTGATCCCCGATCCCTGTTTCCTGCATCCTGCCTCTTGTACCTGTTCCCTCTCTCCTTGTCCCCCTATTCTGCTTACCTCCTATTTATGACCCCGGCCTGGCTTGACTATGATTCTGGTTCTCCCTTTTGTTACATTATACTGGTTTACTTGCTTATCTGCACTGTTTGGTTGTTAGTTTGTTCACTTAGTTTGTATTGGTGGTGTGTTCACATTTATATGCGTTTGCTTAATAAATTTACCTTCACCTATTTGTGTCTGGTTCACTTGTCGCAGTCACACAGTTCTGGTCACATCTGGTTCATGACAGAATACCAAGGCCATTCCTGACCAGAAGTGGCTGCACAGGGGAACCATTTGCTTCAGTTTGGTTGCAAACATGAATGCTGATGAGATCATTTATTTTTCTCTGCTGGCATCTGAGAGTGGTGATTATTGCCGCCAGGTTTTGAAAGAATGGTCTTGTGACCAGTTGTTTGCAGCTATGCGTTTGGCTCACTCCCTGGTCGATCAGGGTTATATATTGTTTAAGGAGGTGCAGCCTTTGATAAAGATCTGTACTGAGCTAGCCCTGCCCTGTATCCCAGATGGCCGTGATGATTTCACTCCTCCTTTTGATATGAATCAGGTTGTATCTTTAGTATGGCTTTTTGAAGATGATCCTTCTGATTTTTGTGAACACTACTCAGCCTGTTCCCCACAGGTGATTGCTGAGTGCATTGTATCTGCTCAGTCTTTTGTTAGACAGGGAGGCTTAAAACTTCAGTTTGTACAACCCATACTTTCAGCATGGTCTGACATGGTGCAATCATCCCCAGCCAAACAATCCACCTCTGCCATCAGGTATGAGCCTACCCAAAAGTATGTTTCCCCATCAGCCATGTCAGCCTCAGTTGCACCCCAGTACACGCTGCTCCCAACCAAATACTCCTATCCAGTCTCTACTCCCTGTACTTATCCTGCATTCAACCCACCTGCTTCCTCTCCGCTGTCTACAAACCCACAAGTTCTTTCCCCAGCTACTGGTACCTCTTCTCCCATATCACAATCCTCCTTTCCAGTCTGCTGCACCCCTTATTTACAGTCCTGTAGTCACCTACAGAGCTTCAGTGGCTAAGCCAAAGAAAAAACGAAAGTTTTTCCCAACCAAAATGGTCTTACCATTAACCCAACCTGCCTCCACACCTACCAATCTGTCCCAGCCCGGAGTGCCAGAGCCAGAGCTCCAGCCCGGAGTGCCAGAGCCAGAGCTCCAGCCCGGAGTGCCAGAGCCAGAGCTCCAGCCCGGAGTGCCAGAGCCAGAGCTCCAGCCCGGAGTGCCAGAGCCAGAGCTCCAGCCCGGAGTGCCAGAGCCAGAGTTCCAGCCTGACGCCTTCCAGGCTGATGTCCCGGCCTTCCAGCCTGACGCCTTCCAGCCTGATGTCCCGGCCTTCCAGCCTGACGCCTTCCAGCCTGATGTCCCGGCCTTCCAGCCAGACGCCTTCCAGCCTGATGTCCCGGCCTTCCAGCCAGACACCTTCCAGCCTGATGTCCCGGCCTTCCAGCCAGACGCCTTCCAGCCTGATGTCCCGGCCTTCCAGCCAGACGCCTTCCAGCCTGATGTCCCAGCCTTCCAGCCAGACGCCTTCCAGCCTGATGTCCCGGCCTTCCAGCCTGATGTCCCGGCCTTCCAGCCTGACGCCTTCCAGCCTGATGTCCCGGCCTTCCAGCCTGACGCCTTCCAGCCTGATGTCCCGGCCTTCCAGCCAGACGCCTTCCAGCCTGATGTCCCGGCCTTCCAGCCAGACGCCTTCCAGCCTGATGTCCCGGCCTTCCAGCCAGACGCCTTCCAGCCTGATGTCCCGGCCTTCCAGCCAGACGCCTTCCAGCCTGATGTCCCGGCCTTCCAGCCAGACGCCTTCCAGCCTGATGTCCTGGCCTTCCAGCCAGACGCCTTCCAGCCTGATGTCCCGGCCTTCCAGCCAGACGCCTTCCAGCCTGATGTCCCGGCCTTCCAGCCAGACGCCTTCCAGCCTGATGTCCCGGCCTTCCAGCCAGACGCCTTCCAGCCTGATGTCCCGGCCTTCCAGCCAGACGCCTTCCAGCCTGACGTCTTGCAGTCTGATGTCCCGGCCTTCCAGTCTGACGTCTTGCAGTCTGATGTCTCGGCCTTCCAGTCTGACGTCTTGCAGTCTGATGTCTCGGCCTTCCAGTCTGGCGTCTTGCAGTCTGATGTCTCGGCCTTCCAGTCTGACGTCTTGCAGTCTGATGTCTCGGCCTTCCAGTCTGACGTCTTGCAGTCCGATGTCTCGGCCTTCCAGTCTGATGCCCCGGCCTTCCAGTCTGATGCTTTCCAGTCTGATGCCCCGGCCTTCCAGTCTGATGTCCCGGCCTTCCAGTCTGATGCCCTCTAGTCTGATGTCCCGGCCTTCCAGTCTGATGCCTTCCAGTCTGATGTCCCGGCCTTGCAGTCTGATGCCTTCCAGTCTGATGTTCCGGCCTTCCAGTCTGATGCCTTCCAGTCTGATGCTCCGGCCTTCCAGTCCGATGCCTTCCAGTCTGATGCCCCCGTCCCTTCCAGTCTGATGCCTTCCAGTCTGATGCCCCGGCCTTCCAGTCTGATGCCTTCCAGTCTGATGCCCCGGCCTTCCAGTCTGATGCCTTCCAGTCTGATGCCCCGGCCTTCCAGTCTGATGCCTTCCAGTCTGATGCCCCGGCCTTCCAGTCTGATGTCCCGGCCTTGCAGTCTGATGCCTTCCAGTCTGATGTCCCGGCCTTGCAGTCTGATGCCTTCCAGTCTGATGTCCCGGCCTTGCAGTCTGATGCCTTCCAGTCTGATGTTCCGGCCTTGCAGTCTGATGCCTTCCAGTCTGATGTTCCGGCCTTGCAGTCTGATGCCTTCCAGTCTGATGTTCCGGCCTTGCAGTCCGATGCCTTCCAGTCTGATGTCCCGGCCTCGCAGTCTGATTCTTTCCAGTCTGATGTCCCGGCCTCGCAGTCTGATTCCTTCCAGTCTGATGTCCCGGCCTCGCAGTCCGACGCCTTCCAGTCTGATGTCCCGGCCTCGCAGTCCGACGCCTTCCAGTCTGATGTCCTGGCCTTGCAGTCCGACGCCTTCCAGTCTGATGTCCCGGCCTTGCAGTCCGACGCCTTCCAGTCTGATGTGCCTGCTGTCCAGCCTGATGTGCCTGCCTTCCAGCCTGACGTGCCGCTGCCCGCCTTCCAGCCTGACGTGCCGCTGCCCGCCTTCCAGCCTGACGTGCCGCTACCCGCCTTCCAGCCTGACGTGCCGCTGCCCGCCTTCCAGCCTGACGTGCCAGCTTCCCGGCCCGATGTGGTTCTGTCTGCTGCCCTGCTTGAAGTGTCTGTTACCCAACCTAATGTGACTTTGCCCATAGCCCAGCTTGACGCAGTGGACTTTCCCCAGCAACTGCTAGTTGGAGCGTCCGGAGGTCGCTCCATTGAGGGGGGGTACTGTCAGGAAAGGTTCCCTCCGCTGGTAATATCAATCATTTGGCATGCAGTACTGCGATCCACCAGCAGGTGTCTCCTGCTGGAATTATGTCATCTTTGGTCCGCAGTACTGGTGTCCACCAGCGGAGGGATCCTGGCAGTATGGAGCAGGTATTGCCCTCTGCAGTCAGGCGTCACATGACTGACAGCAGCCATTATAAATACCCGGCAAGTTCATATACACTTCGCCTTAGTATTGTCCTTGAGCCCTGACCTGCAGCTTGTTTGATACCTGATACCTGATACCTGATACCTGATACCTGTTACCTGTTACCTGTTACCTGTTACCTGATCCCCGATCCCTGTTTCCTGCATCCTGCCTCTTGTACCTGTTCCCTCTCTCCTTGTCCCCCTATTCTGCTTACCTCCTATTTATGACCCCGGCCTGGCTTGACTACGATTCTGGTTCTCCCTTTTGTTACATTTTACTGGTTTACTTGCTTATCTGCACTGTTTGGTTGTTAGTTTGTTCACTTAGTTTGTATTGGTGGTGTGTTCACATTTATATGCCTTTGCTTAATAAATTTACCTTCACTTATTTGTGTCTGGTTCACTTGTCGCAGTCACACAGTTCTGGTCACATCTGGTTCATGACAAGGACAATGATCCTAAACACACCAGCAAGTCCACCACCGAATGGCTGAAGAAAAACAAAATGAAGACTTTGGAGTGGCCTAGCCAAAGTCCTGACCTGAATCCTATTGAGATGTTGTGGTATGACCTTAAAAAGGCCGTTCATGCTCGAAAACCCTCTAATGTAACTGAATTAGGACAATTCTGCAAAGATGAGTGGGCCAAAATTCCTCCAGGACGCTGTAAAAGCCTCATTGCACGTTATCGCAAACGCTTGGTTGCAGTTGTTGCTGCTAAGGGTGGCCCAACCAGTTATTAGGTTTAGGGGGCAATCACTTTTTCACACAGGGCCATGATGGTTTGGTTTTTTTCACCTTTAATAATAAACACCTTCATTTACAAATTGCATTTTGTGTTTACTTGTGTTGTCCTTGACTATTGTTTAAATTGGTTTGATGTTCCGAAACACTTAAGTGTGGCAAACATGCAAAGGAACAGGAAATGAGGAAGGGGGCAAACACTTTTTCACACCACTGTACTAAGCCCATATTCACTCCATAGTAAATTGGAAACATTAAAAGGGGAATGTGAAATGTCACTGATAAAATTACCAAATGTTTTTTAAAGGAATCTGATCAGATGTAAATTTTTAGAGTCTGACTTTAAGACTATTTTGGGTGTGGTTGCCTATCCTTACATTATTAGAGTTAAAGTGTGTTTTTTTTTCTGATAACAGCAAATGTGCTATATTTGTGCAAATTGTTTTGATAGTGTTTAACCAGTTGCCGACCGCCGCACGCCGATGTACGTCGGTACAATGGCACGGGCAGGCATAAGGACATACATGTACGTCCCTTGCCTCCCGCGGGTCGGGGGCCCGATCGGGCCCCCGCCCGGTGCCTGCGGCGGTCGGAATTCGTACGGGAGCGATCCCGGACGAGGGGACGGCCATTCATTCATGGCCACCCCCTCGCGATCGCTCCCGACGAATAGAAATCCCCGGTGACATCACTTCCTCTCCTGTAATGTAAACACAGGAGAGGAAGTGATGTATTCTCTCCTCCGTGTCGGTATTTTTCGTTCCGACACGGAGGAGAACGGATCAGTAAGTTGCACCAACACTCACACACACAGTAGAACATGCCAGGCACACTCACACCCCCCCTTTACCCCCCGATCACCCCCCCAATTACCCCTGCCCCCCAGTCACAGTGACACCAATGTCATTTTTTTTTTTTTTTTTTTTGCATTGGTGTCATTTGTGACTGTAATAACTGTTAGGGCAGTTAGAGTTAGCCCCCTTTAGTTCTAATGTACCCCCCTAACCCCCCCAATAAAGGTTTAACCCCGTGATCACCCCCCGTCGCCAGTGTCACTAAGGCTGGGTTCACATTGCAGCGGTTTATGAGAACGAATGTGATTCGCACCGCACTGCAGTGCAAATCACATCCGATCTCTGTGCGATTCGAGTTCAGCCATTCGCCGCACCCGCCGCACCCGCCACACCCGCCGCACCCGCCGCAAATTCGCACGAGACCCTTTTTTTGGCCCGCAGCAGAATCGGATCGCATGGGTGTTCACACCATGCGATCCGAGTTTGCAGATCGCACTGCGATATGCGAACTGATCTGGGGGTGTCAGTAACATTTCACTGACACTCCCAGCAGTTCGCATAGGGCAGTGTGAACTGCCGCCGGGAGGCATGCGATGCGGGAACCCGCCGCGGATTCGCGGCGTTTCCGCATCGCTCCAGTGTGAACCCAGCCTAATAAGCGATCATTTTTCTGATCGCCGTATTAGTGTCACAGGTGACGCTAGTTAGGCAGGTAGGTATTTAGGTTCGCCGCAGCTTTTTATAGCGCCAGGGACCCCCATATACTACCGCATAAAGCCCCCTGATTGCCCCCTAGTTAACCCTTTCACCAGTGATCACCATATAACTGTTACAGGTGACGCTGGTTGGTTAGTTATTTTTTTATAGTTTCAGGGCACCCGCCATTTATTACCTAATAAAGGTTTAACCCCCTGATCACCCGGCGGGTGTCATTTGTGACTAATAACTGTTAGGGCAGTTAGGGTTAGCCCCCTTTAGTTCTAATGTACCCCCCTAACCCCCCCAATAAAGGTTTAACCCCGTGATCACCCCCCGTCGCCAGTGTCACTAAGGCTGGGTTCACATTGCAGCGGTTTATGAGAACGGATGTGATTCGCACCGCACTGCAGTGCAAATCACATCCGATCTCTGTGCGATTCGAGTTCAGCCATTCGCCGCACCCGCCGCACCCGCCGCAAATTCGCACGGGACCCTTTTTTTGGCCCGCAGCAGAATCGGATCGCATGGGTGTACTGTTCACACCATGCGATCCGAGTTTGCAGATCGCACTGCGATATGCGAACTGATCTGGGGGTGTCAGTAACATTTCACTGACACTCCCAGCAGTTCGCATAGGGCAGTGTGAACTGCCGCCGGGAGGCATGTGATGCGGGAACCCGCCGCGCATTCGTGGCGTTCCCGCATCGCTCCAGTGTGAACCCAGCCTAATAAGCGATCGTTTTTCTGATCGCTGTATTAGTGTCACAGGTGACGCTAGTTAGGCAGGTAGGTATTTAGGTTCGCTGCAGCTTTTTATAGCGCCAGGGACCCCCATATACTACCGCATAAAGCCCCCTGATTGCCCCCTAGTTAACCCTTTCACCAGTGATCACCATATAACTTTTACAGGTGACGCTGGTTGGTTAGTTATTTTTTTATAGTTTCAGGGCACCCGCCATTTATTACCTAGTCTCACTAGTGTACCCCTAAATTTAGGGGTGTCTACTTTCCAAAATGGGGTCATTTGGGGGGGGTTTGTGCCATCTTGGCATTTTATGGCCTTCAAAACTGTAACGCCCTTAGAAAGCCTGAAGGCGGTGCTTGGTTTTCGGGGCCCCGTACGCGGCTAGGCTCCCAAAAAGTCCCACATATGTGGTATCCCCATACTCAGGAGAAGCAGCAGAATTTATTTTGGGGTGTCATTTCACATATGCCCATGGCATGCGTGAGCAATATATCATTTAGTGACAACTTTGTGAAAAAAAAAATAAAAAAAAAAAAGTTTGTAATTTTCCCGCAACTTGTGGCAAAATATAAAATATTCCATGGACTCAACATGCCTCTCAGCAAATAGCTTGGGGTGTCTACTTTCTAAAATGGGGTCATTTGTGGGGGTTTTGTGCCATCTTGGCATTTTATGGCCTTCAAAACTGTAATAGGTAGTGAGGAGTGAAATCAAAAAATTACGCCCTTAGAAAGCCTGAAGGCGGTGCTTGGTTTTCGGGGCCCCGTACGCGGCTAGGCTCCCAAAAAGTCCCACATATGTGGTATCCCCGTACTCAGGAGAAGCAGCAGAATTTATTTTGGGGTGTCATTTCACATATGCCCATGGCATGCATGAGCAATATATCATTTAGTGACAACTTTGTTAAAAAAAAAAAAAAAAAAAAAGTTTGTAATTTTCCCGCAACTTGTGGCAAAATATAAAATATTCCATGAACTCAACATGCCTCTCAGCAAATAGCTTGGGGTGTCTACTTTCTAAAATGGGGTCATTTGTGGGGGTTTTGTGCCATCTTGGCATTTTATGGCCTTCAAAACTGTAATAGGTAGTGAGAAGTGAACTCAAAAATTTACGCCCTTAGAAAGCCTGAAGGCGGTGCTTGGTTTTCGGGGCCCCGTACGCGGCTAGGCTCCCAAAAAGTCCCACATATGTGGTATCCCCATACTCAGGAGAAGCAGCAGAATTTATTTTGGGGTGTCATTTCACATACGCCCATAGCATGTGTGAGCAATATATCATTTAGTGACAACTTTGTGTAAAAAAAAAAAAAAATTTTTTTTTTGTCATTATTCAATCGCTTGAGGCAAAAAAATAAAATATTCAATGGGCTCAACATGCCTCTTATCAATTTCCTTAGGGGGTCTACTTTCCAAAATGGGGTCATTTGGGGGGGTTTTGTACTGCCCTGCCATTTTAGCACCTCAAGAAATGAGATAGGCAGTCGTAAACTAAAAGCTGCGTAAATTCCAGAAAACGTACCTTAGTTTGTAGATGTGACAACTTTTGCGCAAACCAATAAATATACAATTATTGACTTTTTTTTTACCAAAGACATGTGGCTGAATACATTTTGGCCTAAATGTATGACTAAAATTGAGTTTATTGGATTTTTCTAATAACAAAAAGTAGAAAATATCATTTTTTTTCAAAATTTGCGGTCTTTTTACGTTTATATCGCAAAAAATAAAAATCGCAGAGGCAATCAAATACCATCAAAAGAAAGCTCTATTTGTGGGAAGAAAAGGACGCAAATTTTGTTTGGGTACAACATTGCATGACCGCGCAATTACCAGTTAAAGCAGCGCAGTGCCAAAGTGTAAAAAGACCTCTGGTCATTTACCAGCAAAATGGTCCGGTCTGAAAGTGGTTAAGCTGTATTAACAATGATTTTGAAATATTGATTTTGACAGGGTTGAGAATATTATAATTAAAAAATCCAGAATTCGAAAGTAAATAAAAGGGAAGTTGTATATTCCAGGCGCTACGCCAGAGGAATTGTGGTTAGTAAAGAAAAAGAGAAGTGACTGCGTTGTGTAATTCTGGACACTAGAAAGAAAAATATTAAGGTTTGAAGGTGTTATGAATGAAATGAAGGATGAATGGAAATGGCCAGATGAATGTGGGATGAGAGAGAGTTGTTGTATGTGTGTCTGGAATGTGCACAACAGGGTGTCTCATATTGTGTTTAGGCCCATGTTATACTTTCCCTAAATTAAATTAAAAAGAATTGATAAAGGGATTTTGGTAAAGGAAGGGTGAAAATTTGAAAAAAGGTTTGAAGAAATTAAATTACTGTAATCAAGTTATATTGCTGCGTATGAATATAAATATTGACAGGGAAAAGGGGGAGTAGGGAAGAAAAATAAAAAAAAGGAATAAAAGAACCTTCACAAAAAAGACCTCAGAAGAAAAAATGTGGGTTCAGTTGGACTTTTTAGGCATAAAGAAAGTTGTGAACACAACCAGTATATTCAAAAACAATTATTTCTATTTATTTTTAAAAAAAAGAAAGACAATTTTTTTTAAAAAGAACAGGGAAAAGTTCAATTTCCTTTTTACACAAAAAAAGGAAAATGTTTCCTCCTTAAAACTACACATTTAAGACCTAATTGACATCCTATCAAACATAGTAAAATCCATTTCAAATTTCCAAAAGGGAAAGAGAAAAACAAAATATATATCTATACAAATGTGGGATCAAGGATATCAATCATACAGTCAACGATTACATATATTTTTGGTGCTCTACATGTTTCGCGTCTACGATGACACTTCTTCAGGAGCTGATAATAATGTTCTAAATTTTAAGGAGAGAATATAAATAAGTAAAAGAAGAAAAACATATATGTGTATAAAATACTAGAAAGGAAAAAAAAAAAACACACATCTATAAACATTCGTATAAATAAAATACATATATCCAAATATATAACATATTTCGTTATATCACCCATCAAGGTACTAAGGTGTTAAAAAAAAAAAAAATTACAAAAAAAAAAGGGGGGAGGGAAATTTCCTGAGACCACAATGTGGGGGCGGATATAACATTCCTATTTAATACCATATAGTATCAACCACTCGATACTTACATTCCTTCGTAAAGTGTGTCCCAAATAGGGAGATCACCGTTTCCAAAGGAGGAAGTTGGTACGATTGATTACACAAAACTTTTCTCCACAGAGGGAAACAAAAAAGGAAAAGAAAGAGGGGGAGAGGAAGAAAAAAGAAAAAATAATTGTTGAGCAAATATATAAACAAAAATTGAATAGAGAAATATATTTTTTGAGCTTAGTGGAATCACTATAAAGGTGTATTCACCTCATAAAGTTTAAATCTTCAGTGTTTTAGTAAAAATTCTTGAGGCGTAAGTGAACACAAGTAAATCTGTGATGGATACTATTTAGTATCCCCTGAGCTGTATAATTAGGAGATAAAGAAAAAAACATAATCAAAAGAAGTGAGGATTTTTAGAGTATATAGATAATATCCAAAAACATAAAGAAATATATCCATAAGCATAAGAAAAAATATATATGGACTCACTATATAGGTGAAACACCAATTATTTAAACAGCAAAGAAAGAAAGAGAGCCAACAAAGAAGAATTGTGCAGTGTATGCTAAAGCTAAGCTATTGATAGTGCCTACACCATAATGGATTTAAAAGAGATGAAAAAAATATATCAAATAAAAGCATATATAAAATTGTCTAGACCAATTACCTCAGGTTGCAAAAAACGGATCAAGTTCCCAATGGGTAAAGAAGGAAAGTAAAGGGGGAATCAAAGAGGCAGACTATTCGGCCCATTCACCCCTATCATTTTGTTTTTTGTGTGTAAAAGATGGCCGCCATTCATGGACACCAGCCACGTGTGTCCTTTTATATACATCCGTCCCGGTAGTGACGCCACTCCGCACTCGACGGAAGTGACGTTCACCTACCCGACCAACGTCTCCTACGATGCGTTCGGTTGATACCGACGCTACACACGAACGTGCAACGTCCTCGCATAGAGCACGTGTGTACGTTCGTAAGGCCAAAAAAACTTACGTCTGGCCACCATAACAAACACACGTGCACCAGATAGGGGAGGAGCACCTCAAAGGTTCCTCCCTGATCTGCGGAGGTAGAATAAGGGGCCTCGTTCCGATGCAGCGAATGGGGACAGTACCAGAAGGGACTGTGAGAACAACCCACAAGTCCCTATGGTGGAGCGCCAAACCCCATATCCCAAATGGGGTAGTTAGGGGTCGCGCTCGCGTGGTCGCACATTGTGGTCAAGGAAAAAAAGGGAAAAAAACACCTAAGCGTTGATGAAGTAATAATTACAGTGAACTCTAAATATACATAATTGTTTATAAGCAAATTAGACTGTTACAAAGAGGCAGATCAAATTTGGGTTGATCAGCCAGATCATTAATTATTAATTACATCCAAATGCGGTATGTATAAAATTCAAAACAAACAAAAAAACATCCATATATTCAAAAAGTATTTAAATTCCGCATTGGGTTATTGTGTATATAAGCGAGAGACGGGAAAGACAAAAAAAAAAAAAAAAGGGGGGGGGGGAAGGGAGGAAGAGGGACAAATGTACTCTACAAAAAAGACTTGTATGATTGAGTCTCATTTAGGCCAGGGGCTTGGGTAGCATTGAGTTTCTCAATCCAAATCGTTTCACGTTGTAAAATGCGTTTGTCCCAATTTCCTCCACGTGGATCCTTTGGAATAATCTCTAAAATACTGAAAAGGACACATGTTGCATCAAAAGCATGACATAAATCAATGTGTCTACTCACTGTTGTTAACATTTTCCCATTAGAGGATACATATACATGGTCCTTGATGCGTTGCCAAAGACATCTCATAGTCTTTCCGACATAGAAAGCTCCGCATGTGCATGTCATTAAATAAATGACACCCTGTGTTTTGCAGTCTGCCCTAGATTTTAAATAGACAAATTCACCATTAGGAAGTGCGACTTCTGCACCTTGCTTGACCCAGGGGCAGAAATCGCAGGTTCCACATTTGTACAAACTCCTGCCATTTTTGATATCTCGTCCTTTAGGTAAATAAAAACTTGATACCAAATGATCTCTCAGCGAGGTAGTGCGTCTAAATGTCAATTGGGGTCTTTTCCCTATGTATTTTTTGATTACCGAATCTTGGTGTAAAATATGCCAATGGTTTGTAAGAATATTACGGACCTCTTCATGTTGAGATGAAAAGCGTGTTATCAATCTTGTGTTGGTTTGTATTTCAGGGTTACATTCTTTCTTTGAGTATAATAAAATAATTTTTAAGAAACAAAACAAAATGTCAAAGGATAGGTTAGCGTTCCTAGAAGGGTTTGCATATAAATGGCAGACCTCCCAACAAATGAGAGGCCCTAGGCCGAATTCACGGTTTAGAAATGTTACTAATGATTTTGATTTTACAGAGGAAGATACTGAATCAGATTCATCCGCATCAACTACTCCATCACTACCTAATACGAAACGATCAACATCAACATATACTAACACCAACTCAGGACCACGTAAGCGGGGTCATGGTGGGGGACATCATACACCATATGCAAAACGGTCAATTAATGATGAGAATAAGCAGAGATTTCAAAATCATAATGTACCTCACAATGAAAGTCAGGAAGGGACGAAACCACATAATACCTATATGGGGGGATTGGCACAACAAGCAGTACAGATTATGAATAGTCAACCTACACCTCGAAGGACATCTCCATCTAGATCTGAAAAAGTATCCCCTGGAACTAATAAACAAGCTATGATAAATGGACGAACACGTTTTCCTCCTTCGACACCATTACCAACTGGGTTTCCTTCTATAAATCCGTCTCTGATTGGTGGTCAAAATGGACAATATGCCCCTTTGGGCCCTATGTACACCTCTACAAACATGACCCAAACGGGCACTAAACAAACAACGTTAGACCCCCATCTAACACAGGCAGGATCTATGGCATCAAATTTTCACTTGGCCGAACCAATGATACAACCGACTTAAAGCTGGATATAATGAATCTAACCCCCTATCAGTTCTCAAATATTGAATTGGAAGTTCTGGGTTTGGGCCTGGGCTTTTGCCCCTCCACCAATCTTGACAAATATGAGCTTATAAAAGATATTTATTTATTTGCACGAAGCCTTACCTATAGATACATCTATGACTCGGAAGTCATTAGGAACAGACAGGAACGTGACCTTGCTGAGAGTATAAAACATTACTCAATGGCTGAGTTTAGAGCCCTCCGGGATCTAATTTTTCTCCTGGAAGAGAATGAAGGAAAGGAAACTAATTTTAAAACTACACAAGCAATTCCTGAAAAACAATCATGCTCAATGGTAAATGGAGGAAGGGGCCCCCTCAGGCCTAGATCTCAAAACTTCCCTGACTTAACTACAAATGCGTTCATTTGGACCTTTCTAATTAGTGTAGTAAGCGATATCAAACAAATGCAAATCACACCACAGGGGTCCAATATAAACAACTCCCAAAAACGAGCTATAAAAAATTTGAAGAAACATCCTGATCCAGTCATTAAAGCATCAGACAAAGGAGGTAACATCGTCCTGTTGACGAAATTACAATATGAAAAAATGTGCTATGACATATTGACTAATGAGAATTGGTATAAAAAGATCCTACCTTCAAATATAACTCGCTACAAAATCCAATTTTTAAACATTCTCAATGGAGGATATGAACAAGGCCTGATAGATCAGGATACGTATAAATATCTTAATAGTGTACATCCACAAGAAGCAACTTTTTACGCTCTCCCAAAAGTACATAAAGGAGTCACACCCCCCCCCGGACGTCCCATCATCTCAGGGATTGGGTCTCTAACTGAAAACACCAGCAGACTCATAGATGCTACCTTAATGCCACACGTCATAAGTCTCTCCTCATACACTAGGGACACTCTTGATCTTCTGAAAAAATTGGAGGGTTTGGTGGTTCCTCCCGACGCCCTTCTCGTGACTCTTGATGTGGAAGCTCTATATTCCAGCATCCCTCACGAGAAGGGCGTCGAGACGATATGCACCTTCCTCCATGAGGAACCACACACCAATTGGAAATATAATGATTTCATCCTCACCCTTCTTGATTTTGTCTTGACGCACAATTGGTTTAGTTTCAATGGGTCCCACTACCTCCAGGTGCAGGGTGTCGCCATGGGTACGTGCTGTGCACCGTCCTATGCGAACCTGTACCTGGGGGGGTGGGAGCGGGAAATTTTCTCAAATGAATCTTTGTCAATATTTACCGATTGTGTGATGTCGTGGATGCGTTATATCGACGATATTTTTGTAATTTGGACGGGAACAACTAGAAGTCTGATAGACTTCATTGAATCCCTTAACATCAACACATACAATTTAAAATTTACCCTAAATATGGATCTTCAAAAAATAACGTTCCTAGACTTAACAATCTTTAAAGACAAAAACAACTGTCTAGCTACAAAATTATATCGCAAGGAAACTGCAGGAAATACTTTACTTCACGCAGCAAGTGCTCACCCCAGTTCATTGGTAAAAAATATTCCTTATGCACAATATGTCAGAATACGTAGAAATTGCACTCATGATAATGACTTTCATAAAGAAGCAGATCTCCTCCGTACACGGCTACTAGCTAGAGGGTATAGTAAATCTCAACTACGAAGGGCGTACAATCGTGCGTACAGAAAACCTAGGAACACTTTATTATACTCAAAGAAAGAATGTAACCCTGAAATACAAACCAACACAAGATTGATAACACGCTTTTCATCTCAACATGAAGAGGTCCGTAATATTCTTAAAAACCATTGGCATATTTTACACCAAGATTCGGTAATTAAAAAATACATAGGGAAAAGACCCCAATTGACATTTAGACGCATTACCTCGCTGAGAGATCATTTGGTATCAAGTTTTTATTTACCTAAAGGACGAGATATCAAAAATAGCAGGGGTTTGTACAAATGTGGAACCTGCGATTTCTGCCCCTGGGTCAAGCAAGGTGCAGAAGTCGCACTTCCTAATGGTGAATTTGTCTATTTAAAATCTAGGGCAGACTGCAAAACACAGGGTGTCATTTATTTAATGACATGCACATGCGGAGCTTTCTATATCGGAAAGACTATGAGATGTCTTTGGCAACGCATCAAGGACCATGTATATGTATCCTCTAATGGGAAAATGTTAACAACAGTGAGTAGACACATTGATTTATGTCATGCTTTTGATGCAACATGTGTCCTTTTCAATATTTTAGAGATTATTCCAAAGGATCCACGTGGAGGAAATTGGGACAAACGCATTTTACAAAGTGAAACGATTTGGATTGAGAAACTCAATGCTACCCAAGCCCCTGGCCTAAATGAGACTCAATCATACAAGTCTTTTTTGTAGAGTATATTTGTCCCTCCTCCTCCCTTCCCCCCTTTTTTTTTTTTTTTTTCTTTCTTTCTTTTTGTCTTTCCCGTCTCTCGCTTATATACACAATAACCCAATGCGGAATTTAAATACTTTTTGAATATATGGATGTCTTTTTTGTTTGTTTTGAATTTTATACATACCGCATTTGGATGTAATTAATAATTAATGATCTGGCTGATCAACCCAAACTTGATCTGCCTTTTTGTAACAGTTTAATTTGTTTATAAACAACTATGTATATTTAGAGTTCATTGTAATTATTACTTCATCAACGCTCAGGTGTTTTTTTGTTTTTTGTTTTTTTCCTCGACCACAATGTGCGACCACGCGAGCGCGACCCCTAACTAACCCATTTGGGATATGGGGTTTGGCGCTCCACCATAGGGACTTGTGGGTTGTTCTCACAGTCCCTTCTGGTACTGTCCCCATTCGTTGCATCGGAACGAGGCCCCTTATTCTACCTCCGCAGATCGGGGAGGAACCTTTGAGGTGCTCCTCCCCTATCTGGTGCACGTCTGTTTGTTATGGTGGCCAGGCGTATGTTTTTGGCCTTACGAACGTACACACGTGCTCTATGCGAGGACGCTGCACGTTCGTGTGTAGCGTCGTTATCAACCGAACGCATCGTAGGAGACGTTGGTCGGGTAGGTGAACGTCACTTCCGTCGAGTGCGGAGTGGCGTCACTACCGGGACGGATGTATATAAAAGGACACACGTGGCTGGTGTCCATGAATGGCGGCCATCTTTTACACACAAAAAACAACATGATAGGGGTGAATGGGCCGAATAGTCTGCCTCTTTCATTCCCCCTTTACTTTCCTTCTTTACCCAGTGGGAATTTGATCCGTTTTTTGCAACCTGAGGTAATTGGTCTACACAATTTTATATATGCTTTTATTCGATATATTTTTTTCATCTCTTTTAAATTCATTATGGTGTAGGCACTATCAATAGCTTAGCTTTAGCATACACTGCACAATTCTTCTTTGTTGGCTCTCTTTCTTTCTTTGCTGTTTAAATAATTGGTGTTTCACCTATATAGTGAGTCCATATATATTTTTTCTTATCCTTAAGGATATATTTCTTTATGTTTTTGGATATTATCTATATATCCAAAAAATCCTCACTTCTTTTGATTATGTTTTTTTCTTTATCTCCCAATTATACAGCTCAGGGGATACTAAACAGTATCCATCACGGATTTACTTGTGTTCACTTACGCCTCAAGAATTTTTACTAAACACTGAAGATTTAAACTTTATGAGGTGAATACACCTTTAAAGTGATTCCACTAAGCTCAAAAAAATATATTTTTCTATTTACTTTTTTATATATTTGCTCAACAACTATTTTTCCTTTTTTCTTCCTCTCCCCCTCTTTCTCTTCCTTTTTTGTTTCCCTCTGTGGAGAAAAGTTCTGTGTAATCAATCGTACCAACTTCCTCCTTTGGAAACGGTGATCTCCCTATTTGGGACACACTTTACGAAGGAATGTAAGTATCGAGTGTTTGATACTATATGGTATTAAATAGGAATGTTATATCCGCCCCCACATTGTGGTCTCAGGAAATTTCCCTCCCCCACTTTTCCCTTTTTTTTTTTTTTTTTTTTTTTAAACACCTCAGTACCTTGATGGGTGATATAACGAAATATGTTATATATATTTGGATATATGTATTTTATTTATATGAATTTTTATAGATGTGTTTTTATTAGTATTTTATACACATATATGTTTTTCTTCTTTTACTTATTTATATTCTCTCCTTAGAATTTATAACACTATTATCAGCTCCTGAAGAAGCGTCATCGTAGACGCGAAACATGTAGAGCACCAAAAATATATGTAATCGCTGACTGTATGATTGATATTCTTGATCCTATATTTGTATAGATATATATTTTGTTTCTTTCTTTCCTTTTTGGAAATTTGAAATGGATTTTACTATGTTTGATAGGATGTCAATTAGGTCCTAAATGTGTAGTTTTAAGGAGGAAACATTTCCCTTTTTTTTGTGTAAAAAGGAAATTGAACTTTTCCCTGTTTTTTTTTAAAAAATTGTCTTTCTTTTTTTAAAAATAAATAGAAATAATTCTTTTTGAATATACTGGTTGTGTTCACAGCTTTCTTTATGCCTAAAAAGTCCAACTGAACCCACATTTTTTCTTCTGAGGTCTTTTATGTGAAGGTTCTTTTATTCCTTTTTTTATTTTTCTTCCTTACTTCCCCTTTTCCCTGTCAATATTTACATTCACAAAGTGATAACTAGGACGTGGCATTTTGTTTATCAGTGTATCCACAGACACCACCCTGTGATAGATACACACTTGTTCAATTTTCAATATCAAGTACTGGGGGTGTACAAAAAAATTTCACTGGGCCACGTCCTTAATCATATAGTTGTCAATGGCTAGCGTTGAAGAAGACATGGGCATTTTAGACACCAAACTGGTTAAAATTGACATTTTATTAGACTACACAATACATATAGAAAAATGATTGGTATGAAAACAATATACTATAAAACCATGTATCAAAACATTAAGCTCAGGGATCGTTGTAGAACAAGAGCCAAGCAAAACCCCACCGTGATAGCGAAGTACTGGTGAGACACTTGGGAGAGATGAGGCCCAAATTTAGCTCGATATTACCCAAATAGACTTGATGTAGCTCTACATGTTTCACAGATAAAAGCTTCTTCAGGAGCTTAGGTATGCTTTCTAAATAAATAGAAATACAACAATAAATATACAAATATCCATGCAATCACATAGATCAAGGACAGAAAAAGTGTCAACTTACCAACGTTTAGACAAATAGATGGAAGGGCAGGGGCAACACAGGATGGTGCAATGTAAGACCAGAGACCAAACTGCAACCCCCCCCCCCCCCAATATATTTAACCACTTCAATACAGAGCAGTTTCCCCCTTTCCTGCTTTCAGCTTTCATCACTATCGCACTTTGAATGACAATTGCTCAGTCATGCAGCCCTGTACCCAAACTAAATTTTTATCATTTTGTTCCCACAAATAGAGCTTTCTTTTGGTGGTATTTTATCACCTCTGGGGGGGTTTTTTATGCTACAAATAAAAAACTAACATTTAGAAAAAAAAAGTTTTCTTTGTTTCTGTTACAAAACTTTGCAAATAAGTAAGTTTTCTCCTTCATTGATTGGCACTGACGAGGCAGCACTGATGGGCACTGATGAGGCAGCATTGATGGGCACTGATGATGAGGCACTTATATGCAACACTGATGGGCACTGATAGACGGCACTGATAGGTGGCACTGATGGCCATTCATGGGTGGCACTGATGGGCACTGATAGGTGGCACTGGTGGGCACTGATGGTCCCTGAGTGCCATCCCTATTGGGCATTGATTGGCATACCTGGTGGTCCTAGGTGGGCATCCCTGGTTATCCTGGGTGAGTATCCCTGGTGGTTCCGGGTGGTCATCCTCATGGGGGCTGCACTGATAATCAAGCAGTGCAGACTCCCCCCGTCAAGAGAGCAGCCGGTCGGCCCTCCTCTACTCGCGTCTGTCAGTGCGAGTGGAGGAAAAGCCGATAAATGGCTCTTCCTATTTGCACTGTGATCAGCTGTGATTGGATACAGCTGATCACATGGTAAAAAGTCTACGTATGAGGCTCTTTATCTGCTGAAATCCCCCCTCCCAGCAAAAGTTTTGCTTCCCATCCCCCAAAAAATCACCCCCAAGCACAAATCCTCTGCCCCCTATAATTTCCTCTCCTAGTACACATTTTTTTTCCCTTGCCCCAGCACATATAACCCCTCAACCCTCTCTCATAGCACACACCTTCTTCCCCCTATCCCCCCTCCCAACACACATTCCCCCTAAATCACCACTCCCAGCCCAAAATTTCCCCCTAATCTCCTTGCAACGCTCTCCCACCTCACATGATACCACAGTGCCCAGGGCAGCCTCCCTCCTGCCTACCCTTTGTCTCAGCTTTGCTAGGGACCATCTGCATCCATTGGAACACTTAAAATGACAGCCTCAGACTATACAAACCTCAAGCATGGTCCTTGGGGAAGACAGCTTCTCTTGTATCTCCAGGCCAACTGCCCCTGGATGTGATGTGAGGCAGATGGCGATGTGGTATAGGAGGTACATGAGTGCCGGAGGGGGTTCCTGGCAGAACTTCATACCAGAGATGCCAACTGGTTGGAATCAGCAGGATGTGCAGGCAGGAGTATCATATCAGCAGTTGGTGGGGCCATAGGATGATCCAGCAGAAGTTAAAGAGGAACTCCAGCCTGGCAGTCCCTTGGACCCCTATCCGGTTCTCCAGTGTGTGTGGGTAAGAAATTGAAATAAATAGAAGCACCCTACCATTACTGTTCAGTTTCTAGCTAAATAATTTCCCAGGGTCCATCGATATCCATATTGTCTCCTATGGCATTCCGCCATTGTTTGAAGGTCACAGTATCCCCCCATCATTTGAAGGTCAGAATAAAGGACAGTAAAGCTCCCCCCACCCCCCCCCATCTCACTGCTTGAGCATTGAGGGATTTCCAACCAATGGAGTGGTTTTAGGTACCCAGAAAATTCTAGTGAAGTGGGTTCCCAATGACACCACTGCCAATATTTGGTATTAGTCTGAAAATTAACAACCTGTTATTTTTGTCACAGGAAATTATCTAGCGCCAACAATTTACACAACTCTTTACATATTGTACATTCATATTGGTCCCTGCCCTCAAGGAGCTTACAATCTAAGGTTCCCATCTCTCATACACTCACATTCTAGGAAAAATTTAGACAGAGCCTGTTAACCTGCCCAGGGCCGTCTTTAAGGCAGGGCAAAAGGGACAGCTGCCCTGGGCCCTGTCATTGTTTTGGGGCCCAAAGCAGCTGCCTCATACTTGACAATTATCCTAGTTTCAATTCCCTTGTCCTTTGAAGTTTTAGTCATGTGCTGTGTCCCGATATCTCAGTGTGAAGTGCTGATACTAATGCTGCCTAGCTCTGCCTTATTGTTGTGTACAGATGGCTCACCTGCAGACCCTGTGTTTGCATGTAAATACCCGGCTTGCATATGTAAATAGCGACGGCATTCATAAGTAAATAGCTGCGGCCGACAGTACTTATATGTAAATAAAGGTGGCATTCATATGTGTATCATGCCCCCCTGCAGTGAGCAGATGATGTGCTGTAACCTCTAGCAACCAATCAGTGAGCAGTAATACTGTACAGTAATCTCTAGCAACCAATTAACAAGCAGAAATTATTTGCTGTAACCTCTAGCAACTAATCAGTGAGCCGTAATGTGTGCTGTAACCTCTAGCAACCAGTCAGTAAGCAGTAATGATATGCTGTAACCGCTGGCAACCAATCGCAATTTCTGCCTGATCTGATACAGTAAACTGATTTTAAGTCTAGCTGCTATTTATTGTATGTCTCAGAGCAATTGGAGAGTGAAATTGCATGGCGGGGGGGGGGGGGGGCCCAAGAAAAATTTTGCCCGGGGTCCAATCAATAATAAAGACGGCCCTGAACCTGCCAGCATGTCTTTGGACTCTTGGAGGATATGGGAGTACCTGGGGGAATCCCACACAATCAGAGGGAGAATGTGCAAACTCCATGCAGATAGTCTCCTGGTCGGAAGTTAAACCCAGGACCCCAGAGTTACAAGGCAAAAGTGCTAGAAATTATTATTATAGAGGATTTATATAGCGCCAACAGTTTACGTAGCGCTTTACAACTTGAGACATTTATTGCCTACTGTATATCTGGAATAATATCCAGTATGGGCAGTGATGTCACGGGGGAACCCCTTTTTCAGAATTCCCAAAATCTTGGGAAACAATAATAATAAATATACCCCAAAACGTTCTTCTCCTTGTGATCCTCACATCAGCAGATGGAAATAATAACTTGCGGTCTTTGCTGCTAAAGGCAGAAGAACCAATCGCCAGCTTTCCTACTTCTACAGCGAGGATAAAACACAAGAATATAGACAACTGGAAGGGACAAATACCCACTGATGGCATTTTAGTTTGGGGACGGCTTCTTACCTGATTAAAAAAATATTTTACAGAAAGTCTGCAGGAAGGAAGTCGGTTTGTTACCATAATAGTTGTGTAAATTATGGTAAGAATACATTTTAATCATCATTTGATACACTGAAATATTCCGAGGAGGAGGAAGGTTCTTCTCTCCATCTGCTGCAGACTAGTAGAGGTAAGACCGGCCATGGAGAAGTCCTCCCACCATGGATGGGAGATGGAAGAGTGAGAGGAAGAAAGTGAAATAGAAAGGGGAAAGAGGAGGAAGGAGAATGAGGAAAACAAAAGGAGAATAAATGGGGTTAGATATAAAGGTAGACAGGCAAAGAGAAGAAGAGGCAAGAGATATAAGAAGATGACATAAAAGTATGAAAGGTGAGAGGACCCTGGAGGGTATGACAATGGAGAGTATGTACAGGAGAGGAGTGTGGAGGGTATGACAAAGAGGGTGGGTGCAAAAGAGGAATTTGGGGCATGTAATGAAAAGTGGGTGTTGGAGAGGGCTGTGGTGGCTCTGACCATGGACATTGAGTTCAGGAAAGGAGTGTAGAAAGTATGACAGTGGGCAGTGGGTGCAGGAAAGACACAAAGATGTATATTGGGGACAGTATGTACAGGAGAGGAGTGTGGGGAGTATGACAGTGGGTGCAGGAGAGGGTGGTGGATGGTATGACCATGGACAGTGGGTGCAAGAAAGGATTGTGGAGGGTATGACAGAGGGCAGTATATAGAGGAGAGGAGTGTGGAGGGTATGACAGTGTGCAGTATGTACAGGAGAGGAGTGTGGAGGGTATGACAGTGGGCAGTATGTACAGGAGAGGAGTGTGGAGGGTATGACAGTGGGCAGTATGTACAGGAGAGGGGTGTGGATGGTATGACAGTGGACAGTATGTACAGGAGAGGAGTGTGGAGGGTATGACAGTGGGCAGTATGTACAGGAGAGGAGGGGGGGGGGGGTACAACATTGAGCTGTATATAAAGGAGAGGAGTGTGGAGAGTATGACAGTGGTCAGATCGTGCAGGAGAGGAGTATAGAGAATATGCCCATGGACAGTGGGTGCAGGAGAGAAGTGGGGGGGGGGGGGGTATGGCAGTGGACAGTTTGTACAGGAGGATAGTGTGGGGGGAGGGGGTATGACAGTGAGAAATACCTAAATGTGCTACACAAGCTTGGTGCACCCTCTGTATTTTCTTTTTTTTTTTAAGACATTTTTATTAGGTTTAAGACAAACCAACAGACCAACAAAAAACAATAAGCAAATGCCAAACAAAACTTGGGCAGTGATTGGCATACAGCATCGCATACAAATACTGAGCTCGTGCAGTTGAGAGACAGATGATAATATATTGATTAAGTATCAGTCACGTGGGTGCAGAATTCAATCAGATTATCAATTGTTCAGCAACAACAGAATTCCATATATAGAGTATTGGGGATTGTGGCACGACCTATAGGCAACCTGCAATGTATAGTTACTGTGGGGGGAGGGTCGGGGGCTGGCCAGCCACCTGTCCCAGATTTTGTGGAAGGTTTTACTCCGTTCCCGAAGTTCAAAAGTAAGTTTGTACATTGGTTTACCATCATTGATTAATTTCAACCATAAAGTTTTCAAAGAAGTCTGTGTTCCTTTCCATGACAACAATATCGCCTTTCTAACATAAAAATAGAGAATTGGAAGTAGTCTCTTGGCATGTGCCGATATCTGCAAGTCACCAACAAGGCCTAGCAGGCAATTCTTAGGGTGGACGATGTTGGGGAGGCCTAGAGCTGAGGAGATGAGAGAGCCCACCTCTGCCTAGAAGTCCTGAACCAATGGGCATGCCCAGAAGCAGTGTAGAAAGTCGGCATCCCGGCCGCAGCCGCGGAAGCATTCAGCCGTGGGCAACAAACCCATCTATTTCAACCTCGTTGGAGTGAGGTGAGATTGATGGAAAATTTTTACCTGTATAATGCTGTCCCTTGATGAAATAACTGATGTTTTGTACGTGTCACTAAACTCTATCCAGTCATCCTCTGTAAGGGAAATATTACATAGTTAGTAAGGCTGAATAAAGACACCAGTCCATCCAGTTCAACCTGATTCACATGGATCCCTACCCTCAAGGAGCCCACAATCCAAGGTCCCCATTCATATACTGGGGCCAATTTTTTTTTTGGACAGAAGCCAATTAACCTACCTGCATGTCTTTGGAGTGTGGGAGGAAACCGGAGTACCTGGAGGAAACCCACGCAGGCACAGGATGAACATTCAAACTCCAGGCAGGTAGATGTTGTGGTTGGGATTTGAACCAGCGACCCTTTTTACTGCTAGGTGAGAGTGCTGACCACTACACCACTGTGCTGCCCCACACCCCTGTGTTCATGGAGATCCATTTTTCCTGGGCCTTACTAAGCCTGGGGTTAAAATCAGTCATTAGGGCAGCGTATGAGGTAGATATAAGTTAAGTTGGGTCAGGTTGTCTCAGCAGTTTCTCTAGTGGAGGTAGGTTAGTAGGGTCATCTAGGGAGCCAAACTGTGTTCTAATAGCATGTCTGAGTTGATAGTAGTAGAACAGGTAGGAGCGTGGCAAGTCAAAGTCTGAGCTGATAGAAAGATTTAAAGCCTTGTGCAGTGTATAGGTGACAGAGATATTTAACCCCTTTGGAGTACCAACATTTAGGGTAGGGTAAAGAGTAGAGTTCCTGTAGGGTGGGGTTGAACCATAGAGGTTCATTTGGGGATACTGACCATGTATGCCGTGTTATTTTGGTTGTGATGTATCGGAACAATGACAGGGATGTAGCCAGCATAGAGGTGCCAAGGCGAGGTGGGACTTTGCCCCTATAAACAATATTGTGAAGGGTTTCCATGCAAGACGCAATAGCTCCCTCAGTGGAGGTAAAAGCATTTGCCACTACTGGGTGTAGCCAATCATGGACATGCACCAACTGAGATGCTAGAGAGTATAGAAAGAAATTTGGAAATGCCAAGCCTGCCAAGTGTGTTAGCAACCTTAGTGTCTCAAGTGCCACTCTAGGGGATCTGCCATTCCACAGGAACATTGTACAGATCATGTCTATACGTTTGAAAATAGATTTAGGTATTTTGCATGGGGAGTTAGCCAAGATGTATAGTCATTTTGGTAAATAGATCATTTTAAGGGTATTTGCCCTCCCCATAAGATCTAGGGGCAGGTCCATCCACTGTTTAGTTTGCTCCTTTAACCAAGTTAGTAGCGGGTAGGGATGAAGCAACAGCAGCAGCAGTCTTTTAGGGATGATGTCTCTGGGAACGCCTTGCACAGACCTTTCTGAAAGGGCTCCTGGAGATGTCTCATCCTCTGCTCCCTCTGCGATGGCAAGATAAGAAGATAAGGTCGGCAACCTTATCCTTGTACCGTGGATCAAGGAGAGTGGCCAGCCAGTAATGGTCCGTCTCCTTGATCCGAAGAATACGAGGATCCTTCCGCAGGCTTTGCAGGATCAGGGAGGCCATGCAGCGTAGGTTAGCTGAGGCATTCGGTCCGGAGTCCTCTGGGTCACTAAGGACGACATGATCAGCAGCCACCTCCTCCCAGCCACGTACAAATCCATGGGTTTCTGATGACTGAAAACGATCTCTTGAAGACTGCTGCTGATGCTGAGTGCCAGCCTCCACCTCCATGCTGACACAATCATCCTCCTCCTCCTCCTCATCCTATTCCTGTGTGATGGGTGGCACAGCAGGAACACTGTCTGGATAAAGGGGGCATTGAAAGGCAAGGAAGTCCTCCTCTTCCTGCCTCTGTTCTGCCTCAAGTGCCCTGTCCATTATTCCATGCATTGTATGCTCCAACAGGTGGACAAGAGGTACAGTGTCACTGATGCATGCACTGTCACTGCTCACCATCCTCGTGGCTTCCACAAATGCTTACAGGACAGTGCATGCATCCCTGATCATGCCCCACTGGCGTGGTAAGAAAAAACCGAGCTCCCCTGACCCTGTCCTGGTGCCGTAGTCACACAGGTACTCATTGATGGCCCTCTGCTGCATGTGCAACTGCTGAAGCATGGCCAACGTTGAGTTCCACATGGTGGGCATGTCACATATAAGGCAGTTCTTGGGCAGGTTTAACTCCTTTTGGAGCTCAGCCAGCCGAGCACAGGCATTAAATGATTGGCGGAAATGCACACAGACTTTCCCGGCCTGCCTCAGGACATCCTGTAAGCCGGGGTACCTGCACCACCAGCTTAAGGACGTGAGCCACACAGGGCACATGGGTCAGTTGTCCCTGTTGGAAGGCGGAGAGGAGGTTGGTGCCATTGTCGCAAACCACCATTCCTGGCTTAAGCTGGCATGGCGTCAACCACCTCTCGGCCTGCCCCTGCAGAGCTGACAAAACATCTGCCCCAGTGTGGCTCCTGTCCCCCAAACAAATCAGCGCAAGAACGGCATGGCATCTTTTTTGCCTGCATACTTGTGTAGCACCTTAAACGCCTACGGAGCACCACTAGTTCAGAGGACAGAGCACTGGAAGAGGCCACGGAGGAAGAAGAAGAGGAGGGGGTTGAGGAGAGAGGTGTGTCACAACTAGTAGTAGCATTTTGGAGGCGTGGTGGCGGAACAACCTCCAACACTACTGCACCTTGTCCTGCATCCTTTCCAGCTGCCAGAATAGTGACCCAATGGCAGCTGCTTTGCTAGTACCCTGAGCCTGGGTGAGAGAGGATGAGGAGGATGAGGAGGGCTTGGTCATCCACTCTACCAAGTCTTCAGCATGATGCGGCTCAACACGTCCAGCTGCCGAAAAAAAGGACAAGCGTGTCCCATGGCGACGTGCTGATGATGATGCACCGTGTCCACGACCAGGACTGTTGTCTCTAGACAGAGCCTGCTTGCCCTCTTTTATTGGCTCGTGACTGTCTGCCTCTCCTTGTTGGCCTTCCAGACATAGTATCGACCTGCAGGGAGATGGGAAAACCAGAAATTGGGTAGCTTTAGGTGCACACTGAGCAGATGACACAGTACACCGACTGTAATTACTGCAGCTGCCTGCCTGCCTGTTACAGAAATAGAACAATACCAGCAATAAGGGGTAGCTTCAGGTTTATACTGTGCTGGAGGCATACAACACCCACTTTAACTGCTGCAGATGCCTGTATTACAGAACACCAGCAATAAGAGATATCTTCAGGTGTATACTGTGCTGGAGGCACACAACACCCACTTTAACTGCTGCAGGTGTCTGTATTACAGAACACCAGTAATAAGGGGTAGCTTCATGTGTATACTGTGCAGGAGGCATACAACACCCGCTTTAACTGGTGCAGATGCCTGTATTACAGAACACCAGTAATAAAGGGTAGCTTCAGGTGTACACTGTGCTGGAGGCACACAACACCCACTTTAACTGCTGCAGATGCCTGTATTACAGAACACCAGCAATAAGGGGTATCTTCTGGTGTATACTGTGCTGGAGGTGCACAACACCCACTTTAACTGCTGCAGATGCCTATATTACAGAACACCAGTAATAAAGGGTAGCTTCAGGTGTATACTGTGCTGGAGGCACACAACACCCACTTTAACTGCTGCAGATGCCTGTATTACAGAACACCCGTAATAAAGGGTAGCTTCAGGTATATACTGTGCTGGAGGCACACAACACCCACTTTAACTGCTGCAGATGCCTGTATTACAGAACACCAGCAATAAGGGGTATCTTCAGGTGTATACTGTGTTGGAGGCACAAAACACCAACGGCAACAGCACTAGGTTTCAAGCCACAAAGACACTGTCTCTGCCTATCCTGCTCTTTCCCTGAACGCCGCAACACACTACACAAGGCCGCCGCACTGGCGGCCTTATATAGTGTGGGGCATGTACTTAACCCCCCTGAGCTATAATTGGCCACAGGCATCTTGCTTGTGGCCAATTAAGGCTCTCCTCCCTGCCGGCGCTGTGATTGGCCAAGCATGCGGGGTCACAGTGCATGCTTGGCCAATCATGAGCCAGCAATGCACTGTGATGGCGTAGTGCATTGTGGGCCGTTCGCGCCACACAAATATGGTGCGAACGGTCAATAAAGTTCTGAATTTGCCAAACGGACGAACGGAAGGTGTTCAAGTCGAACACGCGTTTGACTGGAACACCGAGCTCATCCCTAATTGACCATTGTCACCTGGAGAGACTAAGGATGGAGGAAACTTTATAGTTCTCACCAGAACAGGAATAGATGGGATCTCTTCCAATGGGGGCATCTGTTTGTGTGACAACAAATAAGAGAGAGGGGGGGGGGGGTTCCCTGTATTACGCAGAGATGTCCAATACCCACTTGTGTAGGCAAGGTAAGTTAAAAAGAAGACTATGCTGAGACTCATTTCTAATCATCTCATACATTTAATGGAATTTTTTTTGTAATTTTTACAAAAACCAGGACAAGCATTGAGTGTGACTGATAGTGGTGTAGGATGGATATCATACCTTTCCCTTTGAGGGAAGAGAGATAGAACTTTCCAAAGTTAGTGGAAGAGAGTGTGGGAGTAAGACAATAATGGGGGGTATAGAAGTGTTTGTTTAAAGGTCCCCCGTATCTCTCGATCAGTGATTTTTTTTCCCAGTGTGGTTTAAGTTTTTTTGATGGAGATGAAGACAGATGATCTATGAAGGTCTTTTAGACTCGTCAAGGAGTTATAAATCCACCAGGATAAGTTTCCTATTCTGGAATGCCAAACATTGGAGCCCTTATATTGGAAGCCATAAGGGAGACAGGTGATACAAGTGTAGCGGTACCCCCGTGAGCTGCTGATTGACTCTATACCCCACTGGTTACCCCGAACCTGCAGATCCCCTCTTACCTCTGACACCTTGGGTTCCATTCTGCAATGTGATGTTAGCATTGAGAAACGAACACAATACCACTGAACCACTTCGAAAAGTTTACAAACACAAACACAAGGGCATGATTCATCAGAAAAAAATACTTTCCCCAGTTCCCAGCAGTCCAATCCCTGTACCTTTTGTAGAATATCAGTCTGTGTCTGATGTTTTTTTTGGCTTGTCTGACATTCCTCCTGGCTCCAGATCCTGCTTGCTGTTCTACTACGCTGTTCTCTGGTTCCCTGACGTTTTGGCTTGTATGGCTATCCGTTTCGGTTCCTGAACTCTGGCTATGTTTTGACTACGTTTGTTTTATTTATTTTTATTATTAAACAAGTGTGATTTAACTGTACTTCTGTCTCAGTATGATTCATGGTTTCTGACATCACGATGATAAAAACAATAATTTTATTACAATTTATTATTAAAAAGTTTCTGGGGACGTAGTCCCCTAAAATACATGAAAAGTGGAATGTAAACAGCTCAGCCACCCTGAAATATCATCATGCCTTATATATCAATCACAGTAGAAAATAAGGTGAATATTTCACTAATATAATGCACAGCTTAAGGAGGGAAGGTGATGATAAACCCAACGCGTTTCACAGTTGTAGCTTCCTCAGGGGTTCAGAACATGGCTACTAAGAAAAGAAAAGGAATACAACTGTTATCACTTAATGCACATATACAAATCTTATAACCCTATAATCGCTTTAAGGAGTATAAGTGTAGGTGCACAGAGGGAAAGGTACTCAATATCTTCAAAACATATATGAAATACTATTATGACTCCGATTGTTGTGAAATGATTTATCCCTTGTGAGACCTCCATGCCTGGCCTGTATAAGATATAATCACTGAGGACAATCCTCATCAGATAGTTTGAACTCACCAAATACCGCTTCCATCCACAAAGGTGCTTTTATTATGAACATCAGGTTACAGCAGATAACAGGATACAAACAGATGAATAGGTTGTAGTATTTATGCGTTCAAAAGATGATATTGTCTGTAGCTTGCAATGCAGAATACATGTGCCCTGCTACGTGCGGCTTGTAGCTGCATCCATGACACAGGAAGTACAAAAACACAGGAAGAAGGGTGGAGCATTACATACAAAGGAAGTGTGTCATAACATAAGGGAAAATAAACTTGAGAAAACAAGTGCATTACCACAAAAGGTCACTAGATGGCAGCATGTGAATTAAATGTAAATGTCCATAGGAAAGGGTTAGGAAAACGATCTATATCAAATCAATGTCCTGTTGGGGCAGCACAATGTGGCAATAGTCGAACGTATAAAACAGCTGATGAATCATTTATGAACTGCTACATGCAAAATTTTGCGCTGAACTTCGGTCCCTTTCAGATTTACAGACTATTATTTTATTAATTTTTTTTTATGTAATAATTTAAAGTTTTCAGCGCTGCTGAAGTTTGAAGGACTAATTTTTTTTAATTTTTTGTTGTTTTGATTGGTTCCCTTTTAGAAATGTTGGTTTATATTATAACAGCTGCTCTATTAGTACATTAGTATATTTTCCTAAGCGCCAGATAAGTGATATTCTGAGAACTTCTGTGTTGTTATTATACGCTTATTGCAATTTTTTTTTTTACCAAAAATAGGTAGAAAATACATATCGGTCTAAACTGAGGAAAAAATAGTTTTTCTTATATATTTTTGGGGGATATTTATTATAGCAAAAAGTAAAAAATTATTTTTTTTCCAAAATTTTTTGCTATTTTTTTTGTTTATAGCGCAAAAAATAAAAAACGCAGAGGTGATCAAATACCACCAAAAGAAAGCTCTATTTGTGGGAAAAAAAGGACGTCAATTTTGTTTGGGTGCAGCAGCGCAGGACCGCGCAATTGTCAGTTAAAGCGACGCAGTGCCAAATCGCAAAAAGTGCTCTGGTCAGCAAGAGGGTAAAATCTTCCGGGGCTTAAGTGGTTAACAAGGGGACCTCAACATCCCGCCTCCCCCCCCATGTGAATGGGTATCGGGTACATTGTACCCCTACACATTCACCCAAAAAAGTGTCAAAATGGTAGAAATGACAGTAGACAGTTTGGGACAAGTCCTTTATTTACAAAACAAAAAGTGTCACGCGATGTCCATTCATCTTCGAACACAGCGCCCGACTGACCGAGAAAGGAAAAAAAAAAACAGAAAAACTCTGCCTCCATGGGAGGCTCCCACTGACTACGGGCTTTTTGCATTGACAGTTGTTATATAGCTGAGGGCGGGGCCACCCGGTGACGTAAACGGGTGACCCCGCCCCCCCTCTGACATTACGTGACCTCACATGACGTCAGAAGGGGCATGGTCACCTGTGTACATCACCGGGTGGCCCCGCCCTCAGCTATATAACAGCTGTCAATGCAAAAAGCCTGCATTTGGCAGGACACCTCCCATGGAGGCAGAGTTTATCCAGTTTTTTTTTTTTTTCTCGGTCCGTCGGACACTGTGATTGAAGATGAATGGACATTGCGGGACACTTTTTTTTTTTTTTTTTAATAAAGGACTTGTCCCAAATTGTCTATTGTCGTTTTTACCATTCTTACACTTTTTTGGGTGAATGGGTAGGGGTACAATGTACCTGTTACCCATTCACATGGGGGGGGGCTGGATGTGGCGGCTTCCAGATTCCGATAAGCCCCCCGCCCGCAGACCCCCTCAACCACTGGGCAAGGGTTGTGGGGGATGGGACCCCAAAACACCCTCCCCATGTTGAGGGCATGTGTCCTGGTATGGTTCAGGAGGGGGAGGTGCTCTCATGTCCCCCCCATTTTCCTGTGGCCTGCCAGGTTGCATGCTCGGTTAAGGGTCTGGTATGGATTTTGGGGGGACCCCCACGCCATTTTTTTTTCTAATTTTGGCTCAGGGTTCACCTTAAAATCCACACTAGACCTGAATGGCCTGGTATGGATTTTGGGGGGGGGGGGGGGGGGCCTACGCCATTTTTTTTTTTACATTTTGGCTCAGTGTTCCCCTTAATATCCATACCAGACCTGGAGGGCCTAGTAATGGACTGGGGGGAACCCATGCCATTTTTTTCCAA
The DNA here is from genome assembly GCF_037356315.1 of Lithobates pipiens. Classification (NCBI taxonomy): domain Eukaryota; kingdom Metazoa; phylum Chordata; class Amphibia; order Anura; family Ranidae; genus Lithobates; species Lithobates pipiens. Next base: position 499,851 of record NW_027507915.1, read on the forward strand.
TGATTTTTATCTATATTATCTATATTGCTGGGATCCAACAATACATTACAGCCGCAAGCAGTTTTAAATGACATTTTTTCCTTTACAAGTGTCATTTTGCTGCTCTCATTCATGAAACTATGCCCTGTAAGCAGCCTAACTTAGTGTGGGGCGTGGACTCAACATCCTGAGCCACGATTGGCTAAAGGCACTCTTCCTTTGGCCAATCATGGCTCTCACAGCAGCGCACTGTGATTGGCCAAAGCATGCAGGTCAGGTCACTGCGATCTTGCAGTGCATTGACGGTCTCGCCGTTCATTACGGGGTGTTCCGCGGGCGCTCGATTTTCCCGTGAGAGGGCTGCAGCAATGGCCAATTTCAGTGCAGCCATCGAATTTGAGTGATCGGGCATGTAGGATTTTTTTTTAACCCTTTCATGACTTAGGCCGCGTACACACGGGCGGATTGTCTGGCCAACTAAGTTCGTCAGACAATCCGACAGACAGTCCGTTCAAAATTTGCATGAACGGACTTGACCACACACGATGAGCAGACAGTCCGCTGAAAGCGTGCGCGATGACGTGAACGGCACATACGACGGGACTAGAAAAACAACGTCCTATACACTGCAATGCAACCTTTGGCCGTGTAAATCCTTTCTGAGCATGCGCCATACTTAGTCCGTCCAACTTGCCTACACACGAGCGGACTGTCCGCTGAAACCAAGTTTGGACGGACAAAACCAAGTTTGAACGGACAAAATTTCGGAAATTCCGTAAGGCCGTGTACACACGCGGGGACTGTTTGCCCAACTTTGTCCGTCAAACAGTTTCGGCAAACAGTCCGCTCAAACTTAGCATGGACGGACATGGCCACACACGACGGACGAACAGTTTGCTGAAACCGTGCGCGATGACGTGAACGGCACGTACGACGGGACGAAAAATACGACGTCCTATACACTGCATTATAACTTTCGGCGTGTAAATCCTTTCTGAGCATGCGCGGAACTTAGTTTGACGAACAAGCCTACACACGAGGGGACTGTTCGCTGAAACAAGGTTTCAGCTGACAGTTTTTCGGAAATTCCGAAAAACCTTGTTCGTCAAACTGTCCGCTGAAACTGTCCGCTGAAACTGTCCGCTGAAAGCCCACACACGAGCGGACTGTCCGCCCAAACACTGTTCGGCGGACAAAGTTGGGCGAACAGTCCGCCCGTGTGTACGCGGCCTGAGACTTTGTTCGTCAGACTGTCCGCTGAAAAAGTCAGTTGAAGCCCACACACGAGCGGATTGTCCGCTGAAACATGGTTCAGCGGACTAAGTTGGACAGACAATCCGCCCGTGTGTACGCGGCCTAAGCCTATTTCTGACATTTGGTGTTTACAAGTTAAAATCTCAATTTTTTTGCTAGAAAATTACTTAGAACCCCCAAACATTATATATATATATATATATATATATATTTTTTAGCATAGAATCTAGAGAATAAAATGGCGATTTTTGCAATATTTTATATCACGCGGTATTTGTGCACATTCATGAATTTAAAAAAAATAAAACAGCAAAGTTATCCCAATTTTTTTATATAATGTGAAAGATGATGTTACGCCGAGTAAATAGATGCCAAACATGTCACGCTTTATAATTGCACTCACTCGTGGAATGACGACAAACTTTGGTACCTAAAAATCTCCATAGGCGACGCTTTAAATTTTTTTTTTACGGTTACCAGGTTAGAGTTACAGAGGAGGTCTAATGCTAGAATTATTGCTCTCGCTCTGACGATCGTGGCGATACCTCACATGTGTCTTCCATATGCTTTTTTTTTTTGCTTCGCGAGCTCGCGGTGACGGGGGCTCTTTGAAAAAAACATTGTTAGTGGGCCGGGCCCAGAAGGTGGCTAGGAGGGAGCATACATAGTTTGAAACATGAAAGCAGAAGGGTTATTCTTGCCCAGGAGGAGATCCCAGCCTGAAGGGCTATTGCTCTTCTGGGTAGTCCAGCTGTGTTTACCTACTCAGTGCCGGGACAAGGTCATCCAGTGCCCAGGGCAAAGATGCCAAACTGTGCCCCCCTTTCCCTTAGGGTTAGGGTCAGGGTGCCCCTACCCCTACAATAAACCATTGTGCCAGGGGCAGCTGCCCCTCCTGCCCACCCCTTGTCCCGGCCCTGTTCCTTCTGCTCATTAAGGTCCCCGCTATGCTGGCTGGGGGAGTGGAGCCTTCTACTGAGCTTTGCTGGAAATGACTGAGGGACTTATTTTTGGGGATCTGGTCTGGAGATTTCCTTGGAGTTGTGTCTGGAAGAATTTGGAAGGAGGCATCCATCTATTCAAGGACATTAGTAAGTAAAGACTGGTGTGTGAGAGTCCAGTGACTGTGTGCTGCTGCTACAATATGGACATTTGTTATGGTGTTCCTGCCCAGTTCAGTCCATTATTTGTTGCTGCGAGGACTGTGTTCAGTATCTCTAGGAGGAAGATAGGTTTCCTCAAATTACTACTGAATGTTGCTGGAGTATCCCATGGTTTCCCCACTCCTATCCCAGTTCAAGTTTTCAATAAACGATAAAAAAAAAAAACCTGGACTGTTTACTGAGACGGATGAGTGTCTGCTCTACACTGAATAGGAATAAAGAACCTGGGCAAAAATTATAGCTGCTCTATCGGGGGTGCGCTACACAATAAATATGTAATCCTCTATATAGGAAGTCAGAGGGGAGACAGAAGCTGCAAGGTTATAATTTTTCCTATACAACCACTAGAGGTGAAAGGAATGTACTACAACCATGCATAATGGGTTAATATCTTTATCTCCTTAGCTCCGATTTCCTTGCCCTCAATAGAAAGTCATTCTTTACCACCCTGTTTCCCTGAAAATAAGACCTAGTGTGATTGTCGGTGATGGCTGCAATATAAGCCCTACCCCCCCAAATAAGCCCTAGTTAAAGTCCTTGTAGGTCTTCTTTTCAGGGTAGGGCTTATTTTCAGGGAAAGAGGGTAGGGCTTATTTGTGGGGAAGGGCTTATATTGCAGCCATCACCAACAATCATGCTAGGTCTTATTTTCGAGGAAACAGGGTAGCTGGTGAAACTTTTTTGCCCAGATCTCCAAAGGAAGGATCATCACAGAAAGAAAAAAGAAAACTAGACGAGGTGGAAGAGGAGGTAGACAGCTTGAGATCAAACAAAAAAGAGAGGATAGACATGAGGTAGGTGATAGTACTATAAAAATATTTAACCTGTCCTCACACAATCTAACAGTGGCAGAATCCTGTTTATTGAGGAAGGGTTTAAGCTTTTCTCCTTCGTCAGGCCCGAATAAATTTGGTCTGTTCAAGGACCTTAATAAATTTATTTGCTCTCTGACTCTAAAAAGACACTATGCGAAGCTGAATTTATCCAATAATCCAATATCAGAAGCTTTGGGTAATGATGTTACCTCCTACTCTGAACATGAGTTGTTAAAGGTATTGGAGGATCTCTGGGCAGAGAGCAATATTGAAAAAGTGAGACCCGCGGTTTGGTGTGTAATGATTTATTTTCTCCATTAGGTATTGCGGAGCTTCTCTATGCACGCATTTGTGGGTGAGGCAAAGGGTCTTGAACGTGATCCGATTTTTTACGGTTAGCCAATGTAAGCTCCTCAGTGAAGGAGAAATGGATTCCCAGGGTTTTTTTCCTGTTATCAGCTTTGCCGCCGTGTTTTGGATCAGTTGTAATCGCGCAAGTTGATATTGTGGTAATCCTATGTAAAGCGAGTTTGCGTAGTCCAGTCGTGAATTAATGATTGCTCCAACTACCACTGCTTTGTCATTCTTTGGGATAAAAGGGATGAGTCTGCGAAGCATTCGCAGCAGATGGTGAGATCCACTGACTACAGATCCTATTTGCGCATCCATTGACATTTGTGCGTCTAAAATAACCCAGAGACTCTTCGCTTTGGTCTTTGGGGAGATAGTCTGCCCAAAGACGGTTGGTGGAGACCAGGAGGTTTTGGTTGCGGGCTTATGATTTGGGTGTAAGATAAGAAGCTCTGTCTTTGATTGGTTCAGCTGGAGGGAGTTGGTGGTCATCCAGTCCTCTATTGATTTGAGGCAGTTTTCAAGTTGTTGTTGGTGATCTTTTTTTCCATTGATCCGGAAATAAAGTTGCGTGTCGTCAGCGTAAGAGTGGAAGCAGAGATCTGAGCATCTGATGATTTGAAGGAGTGGGCGAATGTAAATGTTGAAGAGAACGGGTGACAACGGAGAGCCTTGAGGGACTCCGCAGGTGACTGCCCGAGTTTTGGAGAGGAATTTTCCTAGTTTCACTGTCTGTGACCGATTTCCTAGGAAGGACGCGAACCAATGGAGATCTATGTCTGGTGCCCATCAGTGCCGCCTTATCAGTGCCCATCAGTGTAACCCCATCAGTGCCCATCAGTGAAGGAGAAAACGTACTTATTTACAAAGTTTTGAAACTGAAACAAAAAAAAACATTTTTTTTTTCAAAATTTTCGGTATTTTTTTATTTGTTTAGCAAAAAATAAAAACCGTAGAGGTGATCAAATACCACCAAAATAAAGCTCTATTTGTGGGGAAAAAATGATAAAAATTTCATTTGGGTACAGTGTTGTATGACCGCGCAATTGTCATTCAAAATGTGACAGCGCTGAAAGCTGAAAATTGGTCTGGGCAGGAAGGTGTTTAAGTGCCCTGTATTGAAGTGGTTAAGATTATTAATGCATTTTTTTTTTGGCTGGCCCTCCACTTTAAGGGTCACCCTGCTGCAGTATATGTACGTGGGGTGATCCTTAAGCGGATATTACTAGGAGTTACATTATTTTCCTTACAATAATATGAAATTGATTAATAACCAGACAGATGAAGTAACTCTTGATGTCTTTACAGGTAAACAAGATGTTCAATGTCAGCAGTGAAATGGAACCAACCGTGATTTACAGCCCGAAGATGATCACCGTCCTGGTTTTATCTATCACCACTCTTGTGGGTCTCCCCGGCAATGCTCTGGTGCTTTGGGTTACTGGAGTGAAGATGGAGCGGACCGTGACCACTGTTTGGTTTGGGAACCTTGCTCTGGCCGATATCATGTGCTGCTTGTGTCTTCCATTCATTGTAGTGCAGTCCTTCTCCCAAGACTGGCTGTACGGACCTGTCATCTGCAAGATTTTACCCTTCATTGTTCCCCTTAACATGTATACCAGTGTCTTCACCCTGGTGGCTATCAGCATTGACCGATGGATTCTGGTTGTCCGTCCCGTGTGGGCCCGAAATCACCGAAGAATCAAAATGGCGTGGATGATATGCTTGGCTATTTGGATGTTGTCTTTCATGATGTGTCTGCCTACCGCCATCAACAAAAGATTTACTACTGACTATAACTACACCTCCTGTTATTCAGATTTTTACATGTTAAAGCCTATCAACCTTACACGTGCAATGTTTGGATTTCTGGTCCCTCTTATTATCATTTGTATCTGTTACATTCATCTGGCTTCTAAAGCACAAAATATCAGATTTTCTGAAGTAGGTAGAAAAACCATCAAGATGTCAATAAGTGTTATTGTCGTGTTTTTCATCACCTGGGCCCCCTACCACATCATAGGAGTAACCGTGCTATACACTGTCAATGAGGTACTGTACATCCTGGACCTTCTCTCACTGTCTCTGGCCACCTTCAATAGTTGCGTCAACCCAATACTCTACGTCTTCATGGGGAGAGATATGAAGCAGAAGCTGAGACAGTCTATTGGCGAGATCATACAAAATATATTTGGGGAGAACTTATTATCTCCATCATGCAATGAGGACCAGCGCACCCCAGAAGAAGAAGAAGGACTCCCGATATAATGTATGGAATGGATTTGTAGATGTTTTAGCGTGTTTAGCTTTATTAGTGATTGTGGTCAACTGCCTGCTCAAAATCTTATCAGTGCGTGTTAGGGTGGCCATACTGTATGCCCGGATTAAAAAAGAAAACGCGCAAGTGAAAGATATAGTTAAAAAAATGGTAAAATACGCACCTTAACTTCAACTAGACACGGAGGTGATGAAAATTGACATATGGAGGTACATCCAATTGAAATATTTTGTGGGGAAACTACCAACCCCAATTCGAATTCGGAGAAGATTATACTCCGATGGAGAGGCTGGTTATGAAGTGAAACTCAAAAAATAATATAGCACGATCAGGGCAGGACTTAGGGTGGTGGGGGCCCCTGGGCTTTAGTCACTTTCGAGCCCTACCATCTATACATTACCGTATTTATCGGCGTATAACACGCACCCCCAGTTTAGGAGGGAATTTTAAGGAAAACCAAGCGAGCGGCTCCGTTGGGGTGGCGCTACATATATTTATAAGTGATTGCCTCCCGCTCACCGTCAAATGATGGATGAGCGGTGTGGCACTTGTTCTGAGACAATGTCATATGACATCATAACAGCACGGCCGTTCTCAAGTGCCCGCGGGGGTGCACAGCGCGACGATCTTGGCTGCTCCATGTTGCTAGGACATGGCGCGACCCCGATCTCAGTAAAGAGCCACAGCCGCAGCTCTTTAGCCATGTGATCGGCTGTGCCCAATCACAGCTGGTCACATGTAAACACGGAGATGCCAATAATCGTCTCTCATCGCCTCACACTGACAGTGTGTTGTGTGAGGAGAGCCGATCAGCGGCATCTCCTCCCAGGGGACATCAAGGCATGTAATCAGGGCACTGATTACAGTAACATGCCACCAGTGCCAGCAATCAGTGCCCACCAGTGAAAGCAATCAGTGCCCACAAGTGCCACTAATCAGTGCCCATTAGTGATGCCAGTCAGTGCTGGCTATCAGTGCCACCTATCACTGCTGCCCATCAATGCCCATCAGTGCTACCCATCAGTAGTGCCCTTCAGCAGTGGCATCACTAAGGTTGGTGTCACCTGGTGCGGTAAAACATGGTGTCACCCCCCCTTCCCACTATGTTTTACCGCATTGGAGCGGCTTTCCCCTTCAGACTGCCGCAGTGCTCTGTCCTGCTGCTGTGGAGTGAGAGCATAAGCAGAAATGAGAAGTAGACACTTGGAAGGCTAGCACATCAGGCTCTTCTGTCCAGCCTGCCACAGTGCACTTTATGGTGTCATCCAAGGCTCAACCATGCCCCCACCACAACCCCCCCCCCCCCACCGGGGGAGCACACTGCATAAAAGGGTAGGTGCGGCCGAATTGCATGCTACATACAGGGTGCAGGACTCAGGTGTGCGCTATGTGCAGGGTGCAGGATTCTGGTGTGTGCTCTGTACAGGGTGCAGGACTCAGGATTTTGCTACATACAGGGTGCAGGACTCAGGATTGTGCTATGTATAGGGTGCAGTACTCGGATTGTGCTATATACAGTGTGCAGGACTCGGGATTGTGCTACGTACAGGGTGCAAGACTCGGGATTGTGCTACATACAGGGTGTAGGACTCAAAATTGCACTACATACAGGGTGCAGGACTTAGGATTGTGCTACATACAGGGTGCAAGACTCGGGATTGTGCTACATACAGGGTGTAGGACTCAAAATTGCACTACATACAGGGTGCAGGACTTAGGATTGTGCTACATACAGGGTGCAAGACTCGGGATTGTGCTACATACAGGGTGTAGGACTCAAAATTGCACTACATACAGGGTGCAGGACTTAGGATTGTGCTACGTACAAGGTGCAGGACTCAGGATTGTACTACATACAGGGTGCAGGACTCAGGATTGTGCTACATACAGGGTGCAGGACTCAGGATTGCACTACATACAGGGTGCAGGACTCAGGATTGTGCTACATGCAGGGTGCAGGCCTCAGGATTGTGCTACATGCAGGGTGCAGGACTCAGGATTATGCTACATATAAGGTGCAGGACTCAGGATTATGCTACATATAAGGTGCAGGACTCAGGATTGTGCTTCATACAGAGTGCAGGCCTCAGGATTGTGCTACATGCAGGGTGCAGGACTCAGGATTATGCTACATATAAGGTGCAGGACTCAGGATTGTGCTTCATACAGGGTGCAGGCCTCAGGATTGTGCTACATGCAGGGTGCAGGACTCAGGATTATGCTACATATAAGGTGCAGGACTCAGGATTGTGCTACATACAGGGTGCAGGACTCAGGATTGTGCTACATACAGGGTGCAGGACTCATGACCTCTGTATTGTCTGACACCTCCCTCAATGTCACTCTTACCCAAAAGATACGTCCACCTCTCTCCAAACCCAACACCACCCATAAACCAGACCAGACTATATTTGAAGTAAATGGCCGACAGGCCTTGATTTACTAAACCAAAATATATATATGTAACAAAATATAAACTTTCAATAAATAATCATAATTAACATGTAAACAACTTTCCTTTAAAACTGTATCCTGGGTCATAGCATAAATAGACCCCACTGGTCACTGCACATTACCTTTAACCTCTTGACCTCCAGACGGAAACCCCTGTCTCTGAGGCTATACCCAACCAATGCAGTGACCTACCCCTTTTACTCTTCCCGGTTAACCCCATGCAACCGTGAAGTACAAATCCAACCACCCCCATCACCATGAATGGGTACCACCTATTTTCCACCTGCACCACTTGACCTTCTCAACTGACCCCAAAACACTGCCAACCCACCTAATCCTACACCGCTGAACCATCCCTGAAAAAACAAAAAGGGGAGGGTGGGTGGGAATCACTTCCTCCTCCGCTCTCTGACTGCCCCTGGCTTCCTCTGCCTCATGACTGCAAATGGCAGGCTCCGCCCACCGCCCCGCCTACTCCAATCTCTTAAAGCGGCCACTCTCCTTGCCCCTTAAAACGGCGACAGTGCATTCAAAGCAGCTGTCATGCCGTCCCTACGCCCACAGCCTGCTGCTGCGGCTCCGTGGACGTTCTGGATTGTGCTACATACAGGGTGCAGGACTCAGGATTGTGCTACATATAGGGTGCAGGACTCAGGATTGTGCTACATATAGGGTGCTGGACTCAGGATTATGCTACATATAAGGTGCAGGACTCAGGATTGTGCTACATACAGGGTGCAGGACTCAGGATTGTGCTACATACAGGGTGCAGGACTCAGGATTGTGCTACATACAGGGTGCAGGCCTCAGGATTGTGCTACATATAGGGTGCAGGACTCAGGATTGTGCTACATACAGGGTGCAGGACTCAGGATTGTGCTACATACAGGGTGCAGGACTCAGGATTGTGCTACATACAGGGTGCAGGACTCAGGATTGTGCTACATACAGGGTGCAGGACTCAGGATTGTGCTACATATAAGGTGCAGGATTCAGGATTGTGCTTCATACAGGGTGCAGGCCTCAGGATTGTGCTACATACAGGGTGCAGGACTCAGGATTGTGCTACATATAAGGTGCAGGACTCAGGATTGGGCTACATACAGGGTGCAGGCCTGAGGATTGTGCTACATACAGGGTGCAGGACTCAGGATTGTGCTACATACAGGGTGCAGGATTGTGCTACATATAAGGTGCAGGACTCAGGATTGGGCTACATACAGGGTGCAGGACTCAGGATTGTGCTACATACAGGGTGCAGGACTCAGGATTATGCTACATATAAGGTGCAGGACTCAGGATTGGGCTACATACAGGGTGCAGGCCTCAGGATTGTGCTACATACAGGGTGCAGGACTCAGGATTGTGCTACATATAAGGTGCAGGACTCAGGATTGGGCTACATACAGGGTGCAGGCCTCAGGATTGTGCTACATACAGGGTGCAGGACTCAGGATTGGGCTACATACAGGGTGCAGGACTCAGGATTGGGCTACATACAGGGTGCAGGACTCAGGATTGTGCTACATATAGGGTGCAGGACTCAGGATTATGCTACATATAAGGTGCAGGACTCAGGATTGTGCTTCATACAGGGTGCAGGCCTCAGGATTGTGCTACATACAGGGTGCAGGACTCAGGATTGTGCTACATATAAGGTGCAGGACTCAGGATTGTGCTTCATACAGGGTGCAGGCCTCAGGATTGTGCTACATACAGGGTGCAGGACTCAGGATTGTGCTACATATAAGGTGCAGGACTCAGGATTGGGCTACATACAGGGTGCAGGCCTCAGGATTGTGCTACATACAGGGTGCAGGACTCAGGATTGTGCTACATACAGGGTGCAGGACTCAGGATTGTGCTACATACAGGGTGCAGGACTCAGGATTGTGCTACATATAAGGTGCAGGACTCAGGATTGTGCTACATATAGGGTGCAGGACTCAGGATTGTGCTACATACAGGGTGCAGGACTCAGGATTGTGCTACATATAAGGTGCAGGACTCAGGATTGGGCTACATACAGGGTGCAGGACTCAGGATTGGGCTACATATAAGGTGCAGGACTCAGGATTGGGCTACATACAGGGTGCAGGCCTCAGGATTGGGCTACATATAAGGTGCAGGACTCAGGATTGGGCTACATATAAGGTGCAGGACTCAGGATTGGGCTACATATAAGGTGCAGGACTCAGGATTGGGCTACATATAAGGTGCAGGACTCAGGATTGGGCTACATATAAGGTGCAGGACTCAGGATTGGGCTACATACAGGGTGCAGGACTCAGGATTGGGCTACATATAAGGTGCAGGACTCAGGATTGGGCTACATACAGGGTGCAGGACTCAGGATTGTGCTACATATAAGGTGCAGGACTCAGGATTGGGCTACATACAGGGTGCAGGACTCAGGATTGGGCTACATATAAGGTGCAGGACTCAGGATTGGGCTACATATAAGGTGCAGGACTCAGGATTGGGCTACATACAGGGTGCAGGACTCAGGATTGGGCTACATATAAGGTGCAGGACTCAGGATTGGGCTACATACAGGGTGCAGGACTCAGGATTGTGCTACATATAAGGTGCAGGACTCAGGATTGGGCTACATACAGGGTGCAGGACTCAGGATTGGGCTACATACAGGGTGCAGGACTCAGGATTGGGCTACATATAAGGTGCAGGACTCAGGATTGGGCTACATACAGGGTGCAGGACTCAGGATTGTGCTACATATAAGGTGCAGGACTCAGGATTGGGCTACATACAGGGTGCAGGACTCAGGATTGGGCTACATACAGGGTGCAGGACTCAGGATTGGGCTACATATAAGGTGCAGGACTCAGGATTGGGCTACATACAGGGTGCAGGACTCAGGATTGTGCTACTGTTGTGAATGTGGTATGGAATTTAAATAAAAATCTCAGTGTTTTGTTTTTCAGTGCCTCCAACCTTACGGTAAAATTGTGAACTTTGTCAGTACATACCACAGTACTTTCCAGAGTTTGTTAATTGATGGGGAATTCTTCCCAATGCATAAATATCTCCCAATAAAATGAATAAGTAAATAATTTGACTTTATTAACAAGTGTAGATATACAATTCCATACTGAACTGGAATTTCTGGTGATTAATATTTCACACACACATTATCAAAACATCAACACGGCAATAAAACAATATTTCTTATTATATTACAAATAACTCAGGGGAGCCCAAATTGTTCTGTTAGAAAAATATGTGCGGTAATCGTTCAAGAACACAATATCCCTTGTCGCTCGGGGAAACAGTCCTCTGAATTTCCCTGGCCGGAAGGAATCCAAAGTATGTCTCACGGAGTCAACAGATAGATATTGCCAATTTGAAAGAAATATTAAACCAACAGAGCAACTAAAATGAATGGGGTGATAAATACTTTCCCTGGGACCACAATAATGTAAATTGATGTAATACAAGTATATGTCCGAGTTCCCCCAAATATGGCTTCAATACACAGCCTAGATGATCAATATGGGCAAATGACTAATTATAAACTACCCTACACACTGCCCCTGATAATGTAAGCACATAAACTATAAAATACGATCCCTACAATATTGAGGGAAAAAGATAATTAATATTCATCTGGTCTGTATCTTACCAACAGTTAAAATGGGGAAGATATCCGACAAATTTTAACTAATTTGAGTAGTTTCAGGTCACAAGGTTCAGCAAGATGGGGAGTGGTCAATCATCATCAGGCTTCTTGATCGTCTAGGGATGTATCCAGCGTGTGGGTCTGTGATCATCTCTCTATGGCCCTCACATCCTTTATACTGGGACAATAAGCTCATAAAATTATCATAAGCTCAGCCCAGGAGGTTTGGCTTATTCTCCATTGGTTGGAGAACTCCAATGATTTACCTGGTGAGCTCAGGTAGTATCATCTTCAGCCACTAGGTGTGTCTGAGGGCAGAAAAATGTGTTCTAAATTATTGATTAAAAGAAAATATGTTCTCTTTCATAATGGGCATCTACCTATATATTGGGGCTTATGAATATATATCTATAATATTTAGGGACTCCGGCAACTGGTACAACATACAATACACTTAGTATAAATTTGATTAATCAATATCACACAAAATGTATGTTTATGTGGATAAATGCATGACTCCTGCACATCCTATGAAGACCTATTTGTCTTGGGACAACACATGCTATATGGGTATTTTTATGTAGATGTGGTCACGGTTTCTATGTCTTTATAACAATGATGGGTATCTAAACACAATTCTATATCAAAATATTATAATTCTTCTTTATGATAGATTGCTCATTGGGTCAGTGGATACTAAAATCATAGTTGTATCTGTGTCCTGGGATCTAATATAGGATTTGAATTACTTATAATCACATATATTTAAAATACTACATGAATACAGGGTTTAAATGTTTTCCTCGAGTCTTTGAAATGAACCTGAATGTTTGGAGAAGGGTTCAACTGTACAAACAATTACTCCTTTTAGCCCTTGTACATTCCGACCATGATGTGGGCTTCATCTGACTTTTTCCGTCAGAATGTCCGACCAACAAAGTTTGAGAGCTGGATATAAAAATTTTCCGACAACATGATCTGATCGGACTTTGTCCGATCGTTTGTAGAGAATTCCGATCGGACAAAGTGCCAGGCATGCTCAGACCAAATTCCTAGACCAAAGCTATTGGCTACTAGCCTGAACGTAGTCCCGTCTTAACGAAATAACGTCATCACATTACGAATGATCGGATATTCAGACAACTTTGTCCGACCGTGTGTATGCAACACCAGTTTCTTACAAAATCTTTGTCTGAAAAAATCTGACGGATTTTGTGGTCGGAATGTCCGACTGTGTGTATGGGGCATTAGTGTGCCAGATTCAAAATGCCCAGGCCTTATATGAAAAATATCATCACCTACTTAAAAACTGCAAGAGAAATATCAAAGATGTAAATGTAGCGGTTCCCCCCGTAAGGGCTGCTGATTTGGTTACTTAGCAATCCGCCAATCACCCTGCTGCCGGACTACCCATGATCAGTGAAGACAAGGAACAGTCATTTGCATGGTTTTGTTATGTTTATTGCAGGATACAACTTGGGTGGAACAAGGGGGTGATATGAGATGCCCTCTTGTCTCTTGTCTTTGATCAACCAATCAAAGAACAAGAGTGCCCCAAGGGACCTGACTGGGAGAAAAATACACTTTGAACATCCAATGACCTAACCACCAGGCATGAAGAGGCCTCTGAGATAGGGCAACCTGAAAGCTTTCAGGGATTCAAAGAGATAGTCGAGGAGATCATAGCCCTAGCTGATGCATATACCATTGATTTGAGCGATAATTGCTCTGCAAACTTCCTTTTGAGTTCTAGGAAATCTTTTGCGTATGACAGGACTACGTATTAGCTAGTAGCCAATAGCTTTGGGCTTTAATCTGAGCCAGGGCTGGACTGGGACAGAAATTTGGCCCTGGACTTCATCCAGACCGGCCCACATACATTTTGAGTGTCCCATCAGCACTCCCTTACATCAGATTGTCCCATGAGCAGCCCCCCTTACATCAGAGTGTCCCATCAGCACCCCTTACATCAGAGTGTCCCATCAGCACCGCCTTACATCAGAGTGTCCCATCAGCACCGCCTTACATCAGAGTGTCCCATCACCAGCCCCCTTACATCAGAGCGTCCCATCAGCACCCCCTTACATCAGAGTGTCCCATCAGCACTCCTTTACATCAGAGTGTCCCATCAGCACCCCCTTACATCAGAGTGTCCCATCAGCAGCCCCCTTATATCAGAGTGTCCCATCAGCACCGCCTTACATCAGAGTGTCCCATCACCAGCCCCCTTACATCAGAGCGTCCCATCAGCACCCCCTTACATCAGAGTGTCCCATCAGCACTCCTTTACATCAGAGTGTCCCATCACCAGCCCCCTTACATCAGAGTGTCCCATCAGCAGCCCCCTTATATCAGAGTGTCCCATCAGCACCATCTTACATCAAAGTGACCCATCACCAGCCCCCTTACATCAGAATGTCCCATCAGCACCCCTTACATCAGAGTGTCCCATCAGCACCCCCTTACATCAGAGTAACCCATCAGCACTCCCTTACATCAGAGTGTCCCATCAGCACTCCCTTACATCAGAGTGTCCCATCACCAGCCCCCTTACATCAGAGTGTCCCATCACCAGCCCCCTTACATCAGAGTGTCCCATCAGCAGCCCCCTTACATCAGAGTGTCCCATCAGCACCACCTTACATCAGAGTGTCCCATCAGCAGCCCCCTTACATCAGAGTGTCCCATCAGCACCACCTTACATCAAAGTGACCCATTACCAGCCCCCTTACATCAGAGTGTCCCATCAGCACCACCTTACATCAGAGTGTCCCATCAGCACCACCTTACATCAAAGTGACCCATCACCAGCCCCCTTACATCAGAGTGCCCCATTACCAGCCCCCTTACATCAGAGTGTCCCATCACCAGCCCCCTTATATCAGAGTGTCCCATCAGCACTCCCTTACATCAGAGTGGCCCATCACCAGCCCCCTTACATCAGAGTGGCCCACTGAGCCATCGGCCCACCGGGAAACTCCCGGTAGTCCCAATGGCCAGTACATGCTTGATCTGAGCATGTGTGGCACTTTGTCCGTCGGAATTCTCTACAAAAGATCTGAAAAAGTCCGATCGGATTTTGCTGTGGGAAAATTTTAGATCCAGCTCTCAAACTTTTTCCGTCTGGATTTCCAATGGAAAAAATCCGATAGAGCCCACACACGATCGGATTTTCCGACAGCATAATCCGATCGGACCTTATCCGTCTGAATTTCCAACCGTGTTTACAATGCATAACTCTTCCTGACCTTCTTTAGATTGTCTGAATCTACTCTTAGCCTGTTGGATTTCGATTGACAGGGATTCTATCGTCTCTGTTCTGTTATTTAACCACTTCAATACCAAGCATTTTCACCCCCTTCCTGCCCAGACCAATTTAGTTTTTTCAGCGCTGACGCACTTTGAATGACAATTGCGCGGTCATGCAACACTGTACCCAAATGAAATTTTTATGTTTTTTCCCCCACAAATAGAGCTTTCTTTTGGTGGTATTTGATCATCTCTGCGATTTTAATTTTTTTGCGCTATAAACAAAAGAATAGCGACAATTTTGAAAAAAAAACACAAAATTTTTTTACTTTTTGCTATAGTAAATATCCCGATTAAAAAAAAAAAAAAAAATGTCCTCAGTTTAGGCCGATATGTATTCTTCTACATATTTTTGGTAAAAAAAAAAATCGCAATACGCGTATATTGATTGGTTTGCACAAAAGTTATAGCGTCAGCAAAATACGGGATAGATTTATGGCATTTTTATTTCTTTTTTCATTTTTTACTAGTAAAGGCTGCGATCTGCGATTTTTTTTCCTGACTGTGACATTTCGACGGACATATCGGACACTTTTGACACATTTTTGGGACCATTCACATTTATACAGCGATCAGTGCTATAAAATTGCACTGATTATTGTGTAAATGTGACTGGCAGGGAAAGGGGTTAACACTAGGGGGTGATCGAGGGTTTAATTATGTATGTAAGTCCCATTATAGTCCAAAATAGAAGAGAGTCCAATGGATAAATATGGAAACCCCCGCTTTTACGTGAACTCTTGGAAAGGGAGAGAGACACCACCACCATAACAAAAAATGTAGGAGGCTTACCGGAAAAAAATGGACTTAGCTGGGCTTATGCCCCCCAAGTCTCACAAGGCTTGTGCACTACAACCGGCCCGGTAGGGGTAAACGATCCTCAATCTCAACTCCAATAACAGACCGTCAGAGCATCAATGACAAGTATTAGGTAATTTTCCTGAAGCATCAAATAGAAGGCAGGATGGTAATATTGTGTATAAGACCATGTAAATAAAGAGCTAACATTATGTGATACCGTTACAGGAAAAGGAAGTTTAATGTAAAAAAATATGTAAAACACTCACATTTCAGGATTATAAAATCAGCATGTAAACATGGGTTAAGCGATATCTGCAAGGAGGTCCACCCAACGCGTTTCGACTGTAGAATCGTCATCTGGGGTGTGATTCTAACTGTAGGGGAGCGGGGACTCAGCGGAGACCGATCGGGTGTTCCTCTGTACACAGAAGGCAACAACGCGGCGGGGGCACACGTGCCCCCTCGACAGCTGGGAAGCCCAGGACGTCATATGACGCCCACCCAGGATGCCTCCTGCAGGCGTCATATTACTATGGGCTGGTAATGAAGTTGATAAGGTGGCGCGGGTTTCCAACAATTCTCTCTTTAGGGCTGGCATTTGTCCGGCAACTTCATTACACAAAAACCGCAAGGTCAGCCAAGACTCCATAATGAGCTGGCCTCGATGTTTTGTGTCTTTTGCGCTAGTATAAGCCATAATCATTTGGTAAACCCGACCCTCTTCAATAAAAAAATGATCACTTAACCTCTGGGCCTGTTCTTTCACCTCTTTGATCAATTTCTCTAAATTGCCTCCTAGGTCTAATCTTTTGCAAATATATTCGGTCACACCATAGTCAAGGACCCCCACTTAGGTTTTCCTGAGGCCCAGTGGCCTTTTTCTGGTTGGAGGTAGCCACAGCTGGGGCGTTATTACCATCCCGGCTGTTTCTAGATGAACTCCATTCATTATCACTTCCTGCCATGATATTATAGAACAGATATCTTTCACAATGTATATGCAAATACAATCCCCAGTATGTTCTGTAATGCGGTAAGATTCCCTCTTATAAAATATCTCAGCAGTGCCAATTTTATGTGGTGAGCGTGATATGGAATCTTAATTAAGATCTCAGAGTTTTGTTTTTCAGTGCCTCCAGCTAGACATGCGAGATTCGTTTTGTACGAATTGAAAATTTGTACGAATTTTCGGAAATTCGTAGGAATCCGTAATACGATTTTTAATGCATACGAATTCCATACGAAATACGGATTTTGGATCCAAATTCATAACAAAAATTCGTAATTGTTTTACGAAAAGTAAACGAACCTAAAAGTTAAAACCCCAGGAAGTCAGCACAGCAACAGGGATGGTGGGAACCCTATGGGCATTTCTAGGCTTAAGAATTTTATACGAAATACAAAATTTCGTTAACAAAAATTTCGGAATTTTGTATCAAAATTAACAGAATTGTGACTGGTGTTTTGTTCACCCATCAGAGGAAGTCAGCACAGCACAGGGATGGTAGAAACCCCTCATAATGGGCACAGCGGGTGTACACTCAGACCCAGGAACTCAGCACAGGGATGGTGGGAACCCCTCATAATGGACACACAGCGGGTGTACAGACCCGGGAACTCAGCACAGGGATGGTGGGAACCCCTCATAATGGGCACAGCGGGTGTACAGACCCGGGAACTCAGCAGAGGGATGGTGGGAACCCCTCATAATGGGCACAGCGGGTGTACAGACCCGGGAACTCAGCAGAGGGACGGTGGGAACCCCTTATAATGGGCACAGAGGGTGTACAGACCCGGGAACTCAGCAGAGGGATGGTGGGAACCCCTCATAATATGCACAGCGGGTGTACAGACCTGGGAACTCAGCAGAGGGATGGTAGAAACCCCTCATAATGGGCACAGCGGGTGTACAGACCCGGGAACTCAGCACAGGGATGATAGGAACCCCTCATAATGGGCACAGCGGGTGTACAGACCCAGGAACTCAGCACAGGGATGATAGGAACCAGGGGCGGACTGACCATCGGGCAGTTCGGGCACTGCCCGAGGGCCCCCGTTCACCAGTAGGGGGCCCCATGATAGCTTCCACATCGATCTACCCGTTATAAACAGCTAACTGATGGGTAGATTGGGTCCCGAATCACTGCCCCCGTCCACCCCAGGTGCTTGCATTTGTCATCACCTCGGACGGACGAAAAGAAAGGAGGGGCCGGCGGGGAGGAGCGCATCACGAGAGGTCTGTATACAGCCGCTTCCTGCGCTACTCTGCATGTAGGAAGGAAAGTGCAGCAGCTTCTATGCTGTCCTTTGCTTAAGCGTGTACCACGTGCGGCTATTAGAAAGTTGCTGCACAGCTTCCCACCCTCCTGTGCCCTACACCCCCCCCCCCCACAGCGTCCCCCTGTGACCTCCACCCCCCCCCCCACAGCGTCCCCCTGGCCCTTCCACCCCTCCCCCCCACAGCATCCCCCTGTGTCTGGTCTGTATCTTACCAACAGTTTAAAAGGAGAAGATATCTGATACATTTTAAGTACTTCGAGTAGTTTCAGTCACAAGGCCCAGCAAGATGGGGGGTGGCCAATTATCATCAGGCTTCTTGATCGTCTAGGGATGTATCCGGCGTGTGGCTCTGTGATCATCTCTCTATGGCCTATCTGGGACAATTAACTCATAAAATTATCATAAGCTCAGCCCAGGAGGTTTGGCTTATTCTCCATTGGTTGGAGAACTCCAATGATTTACCTGGTGAGCAGAGGTAGTATCATCTTCAGCCACTAGGTGTGTCTGAGGGCAGAAAAATGTGTTATGAATTATTTATTAAAAGAAAATATGTTCTGTTTCCTAATGGGCATCTACGTATATATTGGGGCTTATGAATATAACTCTATATTATTTAGGGACTCCGGCAACTGTTACAAAATACAATACACTTAGTATAAATTTGATTAATCAATATCACACAAAGTTGATGTTTATATGGATAAATGCATGACTCCTGCATATCCTACGAAGACCTATTTGTCTTGGGACAAAACATGCTATATGGGTATTTTTATGTAGATGTGGTCACAGGTTTTTATATCTTTATAACAATTATGGGTATTTGTCAGGAAAGGGTTCGCCTGTTGGTGGTGCTGTCGGTCTCTTGGATCACAGTACCAGTGTCCACCAGCAGGTGTCTTTCAACACTCTGGATCTGTAATGGAGGGATTCACCTGTTGGTGGCACTGATGGGTCCTTTGGCTGTAATACCAATGTCCACCAGCGGGGGTTTCCCGGAACGGTGGAGCAGACAGCACCTCCTGCATTCAGGTGTCACTTGAGGCTAATTAAAAGGCTTTCACATCGAGCCGCGGGGGGGGGGGGGGGGGGTTGTCGGCGGTAAAGCGGTGCTTTTTTTAGCGGTGGTGCTATTCGGCCGCTGACGGGGTAGTTTTAACCCCCCCACTAGCGGGCGAAAAGGGGTTAAATCCACCCACAAAACGCCACCGGAGCGCATCGCTGCCCCATTGATTTCAATGGAGAGCAGCGGTGGAGGAGCGGTGAGTTCACCACTCCTTCACCGCTCCTTCACCACTCCAAAGAAGCAAATGGAGCCTCTTTTTTCCGGCGCTATACAGGCGCTATTTGTAGCGCTATAGCCCCTGAAAAAACGCTGGCAGTGTGAAAGGGGTCTTACAGGCATTAATATAAATACCCAGCTGATGATTGCTGTCATTGCCCTGGTATCTTCCTTGTGCCCTGATCCGTACCGGCGACCTGTGAACCTGCAACCTGCGTACCTGACCCTGTTACCCTGTGCATCTGATCCTGATCCTGTCCCTCCTGTTACCTTGCATCCCTGCCCTGTAGCCTGATCCCCTTGCACTTTCCCCCATCTGCTGATTGCCTGTGCATGACCCCGGCCTGCCCTACATTTGTGATTCTGGAACTGCTTGTTTATCTGCTGATCTACTGTGAATGACCCTGACCTGGCTACATTTCAGATTGCGGTACTTCCCTTATATTGTGTATAGTTATTGTTGTTTGTGAGTTTTGGAGATGCAACAACTATCAGCTTAGCCTTTTGACTGCAGTTTACAAACAGGACACTAGATGTCGCTAATGCTCAGTAATTTGCTATGCTATACATTTTCTATGATGTGTTGTATTTCCTGTACATAATGCTGTATTTGTTGGTTTCTTTTTCCTGTCTGTGTTCTTCTTACCATGTGAAGTGACATTTTAGATAGTGTGGTTATGTTCCAATAAAGAAGCCAGTTCCTGTTACTCCACAACGTCTAATCTGAATTGACTCGCTGCACCCAGCAATCGTACTCTGCAACAGTGGGTCACTATTTGTTTGGTTGTTCACTGTTTATATTAGAGGTGTTTATATATTTTTATCACTTATCCTTCAATAAACTTATTTATTCACTTACATGCATTTTTGGTTCTCTCTGTGCAATCCACATAGTCTGGTCTTACCTATTCATGACTAGGGTGGCCACGTGTCCCAGAATGCCCGGGACATTCCCGCAATTAGCAGGTCTGTTCCGGGGCCCCGGGCACCTTCATTCCGGGCCAATACAGTCTCCCGGAATGAAACTGATGCAGCCGTTTGCGATTTTCCATTGACTGCCGAATGTCGATGATGTCATCTGGCCAGCCCAGTGGTGTAGCGTGGGGGTGGGCACCCCAAGTGACTTCTTCTAGGCTCCAGCCCCTATAATCACCACACACCTCCAATGAGGCAGACACTCCTCACCACCCGGGTCTGCCCCCGCCCGGGGACTCCAGTGGACTCCAGAGCCTGCCCTGTCCCTTATGATTCCTTAGGTGCGTGCCACAGGCAGCCCATGTGTGTGAGGGGGAGGGGGTGGTGCTTGATGCAGACGAGCATACGGAGGTTGCTGGCAGAGTTCCCAGCCTGTGGGGTTAGGTAGGTTAGTGTAGTGGGCAGGTAGGTCAGTGCAGTGGGAAAGTAGGTCATGTTAGGGGTCAGGTAGGTCAGTGTAGTTGGCAGGTAGGTCAGTGTAGTGGACAGGTAAGTCATTTTAGGGGTCAGGTAGGTCAGTGTAGTGGGCAGGTAGGTTATTTTAGGGGTCAGGTAGGTCAGTGTAGTGGACAGGTAGGTCAGTGTAGGGGTCAGTGTAGTGGACAGGTAAGTCAGCGTAGGGGCAGTGTAGTGGACAGGTAAGTCAGCGTAGGGGCAGTGTAGTGGACAGGTAGGTCAGTGTAGGGGTCAGTGTAGTGGACAGGTAAGTCAGCGTAGGGGCAGTGTAGTGGACAGGTAGGTCAGTGTAGGGGTCAATGTAGTGGACAGGTAAGTCAGCGTAGGGGCAGTGTAGTGGACAGGTAGGTCAGTGTAGGGGTCAATGTAGTGGGCAGGTAGGTCAGTGTAGTGGACAGGTAGGTCAGTGTAGGGGTCAGTGTAGTGGGCAGGTAGGTCAGTGTAGTGGGCAGGTAGGTCAGTGTAGGAATCAGGTAGGCACTTGGATCAAGGGACTTACCCAGCAAGAGCGCAGAGTGGCAAGTGCCACTGCATCTGGTGGCAGGAGACGGTGGCAAGTGACACGCTGCATCTGGTGGCAGGAGATGGTGGCAAGTGACAATCATCTGGTGGCAGGCTACGGTGGCAAGTGACACGCTGCATCTGGTAGCAGGTTATAGGGGCATGCTGCATCTTGTGGCAAGTGGCAATCTCAGGGTTCCCAATGATTCTGCATTATGGTGAGTTGACCTATTTCATTATATATTACAATGTAGTAATAGAAATAATATGATTTGATCACTCGCCCCTGAAATCCCGTCAACCCCGAGACTACATTCAACAAAGGGTTGTATAGTAGCAGTCTAGTCCCTGGTCAGACAGAGGGTATGTGAGCCCACTTTTGTTCTACCTGTACTTCAGGCATGGTCAGACCTGTTATGCCCAGCTTCTGCCTTTAACCCACCTGCCTCTTCTCTACTACCTACAACTTCCCCACAGAAACTTCCTC
Source organism: Lithobates pipiens (assembly GCF_037356315.1). Taxonomy (NCBI): domain Eukaryota; kingdom Metazoa; phylum Chordata; class Amphibia; order Anura; family Ranidae; genus Lithobates; species Lithobates pipiens. The sequence continues at coordinate 521,876 of NW_027507915.1, forward strand.
TGCCCGCTGTTCCCCCTTCCTTGCCATATCCCAGCCCTTCGCTTCAGTATGCCTCACCTCCTACCTACAGTCCTACAGACACCTACAGATCTCCAGCAGTTAAGCCAAAGAAGAAACGGAAGTTCTTCCCTACTCACACGATCCTGCCAGTAATCCAACCTGCTTCCACACCAAGGAACCTGCCTCAGTCCACCTTCATGCCAGCTGAACCTGATGACCCACCTAATCCTGCCAACTCTTTGCCTGCTATCCAGCTTGAAGTTCCTGTGCCCCAGTCTGATGTTCCTGTGCCCATGTTCCAGTGCGATGTTCCAAAACCTGCCGACCAGTATGATGTTCCTACTGTTCAACCTGTTGTGCCAGTGCCTGCTGTTCAGCCTGTTGTGCCAATGCCTGTGCCCGCTGTCCAGTCTGACATCCTGGTGCCCATGTTCCAGTCCAATGTTCCAGTGTCCATGTTCCAGTCTGACATTCCAGTGACTGCTGTCCAGTCTGATGCACCTGCTGTTCAGCCTGTTGTGCCTGTGCCTGCCATTCAGCCTGTTGTGCCAGTGTCAGCTGTTCAGCCTGTTGTGCCAACGCCTGTGTTCGCTGTCCGGTCTGACTTCCCAGTGCCTGCTGTCCAGTCTGACATCCCGGCGCCCATGTTCCAGCCTGATGATCCTGTGCCCCTGTTCTAGCCTGTGTCCCTGCTTGAAGTCTCGGTGTCCCCGCTTGAAGTCCCGGTGTCCCAACCTGAAGTCCCGGTGTCCCAGCCCGAAGTTCCGGTGTCCCAGCCTGAAGTCCCAGTATCCCAGCCTGAAGTCCCGGTATCCCAGCCTGAAGTCCCAGTGTCCCAGCCTGAAGATCCGGTGTCTCTGCCTGAAGTTTTGGTGCCCGTGTCCCAGTCTGCTGGACCGGCGCCAGTCAACCGGTTTGCTAAGCCAGTGTCCGTCATCCAGCTTGCCGGACCAGTGCCGGTGTCAAGCTTGCTGAACCGGGGCCCATTACCCAGTTCACTGGGCCAGGGCCCATTACCCAGCTTGCTGAGCCAGTGCCTGTTATCCAGCCTGCCCTTACAGTGCCTAATGTCCAGCCTGCCCTTAAGGTGCGCGCTTTCCAGTCTGATGTTCCGGGGGCCTGCCTTCCAGTCTGATGTCCCGGTCCCTGCCTTCCAGTCTGATGTTCCGGGGGCCTGCCTTCCAGTCTGATGTCCCGGGGGATGCCTTCCAGTCTGATGTCCCGGGGGCTGCCTTCCAGTCTGATGTCCCGATACCCTCCTTCCAGTCTGATGTCCCGGTGCCGGCCTTCCAGTCTGATGTCCTGGTGCCCGCCTTCCAGTCTGATGTCCCGGTGCCCGCCTTCCAGTCTGATGTCCCGGTGCCTGCCTTCCAGTCTGATGTCCCGGGGCCTGCCTTCCAGTCTGATGTCCCGGAGCCTGCCTTCCAGTCTGATGTCCCGGTCCCTGCCTTCCAGTCTGATGTCCCGGGGGCCTGCCTTCCAGTCTGATGTCCAGGTGCCCGCGTTCCAGTCTGATGTCCCGGTACCTGCCTTCCAGTCTGATGTCCCAGGGCCCTGCCTACCAGTCTGATGTCCCGGGCCCTGCCTACCAGTCTGATGTCCCGGGGCCTGCCTTCCAGTCTGATGTCCCAGTGCCTGCCTTCCAGTCTGATGTCCCAGTGCTTGCCTTCCAGTTTGATGTCCCGGTGCCTGCCTTCCAGTCTGATGTCCCAGCGCCCACTGTTTTGCTTGATGATGCGATGTCTGATCTGCTTAGTGATCCTGTATCTGGTATCCAGCCTGATGATACAGTTCCTGGTGATCCTGTTCCTGATACCCTGTCTGATGGTCCCATTCCTGATACCCTGCCTGGTGGTTCCTTTTCTGTTGCCCAGCTTGACAACCCTGAGCCTGCTGCACAGCTCGATGACCTGGAGCCTGCTGCCCAGCCCGAACACCTGGAGCCTGCTGCCCAGCCCTATAACCCATAGACTGCTGCCCAGCCCAATCACCCAGATCTGGCTGCCCAGCCTGATGACCCGGAGCCTGCTGCCCAGCTCAATAACCCAGAGCCCGCTGTCTGTCCTGATGTGCCCATTGCCCAGTTTGACGTACCCGTTGCCGAGTTTGATGTTCTTGATGCCCATCCTGAAGTGCCTGGTGCCCAGCCTGAAATGCCTGAGGCTGCGCCTGATGGCCAGCCTGAAATGCCTGATGCCCAGCCTGAAGTGCCTGTTGCCCAGCCTGACGTACCTCCATCAATTGTTCTGCTTGATGCCATAAACCAGTGATGGTGAACCTTGGCACCCCAGATGTTTTGGAACTACATTTCCCATGATGCATATGCACTCTGAAGTGTAGTTGAGCATCATGGGATATGTAGTTCCAAAACATCTGGAGTGCCAAGGCTCGCCATCACTACATAGACTATGGACAATTACAACTAGTAGTAAAGGAGCGTCCGGAGGCCGCTCCTTTAAGGTGGGGTACTGTCAGAAAAGGGTTTGCCCATTGGTAGCGCTGTTGGTCTCTTGGATCGCAGTACCAGTATCCATTAGCGGGTGTCTTCCAACACTCTGGATCTGTAGTGGAGGAATTCACCTATTGGTGGCACTGTTGGGTCCTTTGGCTGCAATATCGGTATCCACCAGTGGTTGTTTCCCAGCACTGTGGAGCAGACAGCACCTCCTGCATTCAGGTGTCACTTGAGGCTAATTACAGGCATTCATATAAATACCCAGCTGATCCGTGAACCTAATTCTGCAACCTGTAACCTGCGTACCTGATCCTCTGTTACCCTGTGCATTTGATCCTGTCCTTCCTGTTACCTTGTATCTCTGTCCTGTACCCTGATCCCTTTGCGCCTTCCCCCATCTGCTGATTCCCTGTGTATGACCCCGGCCTGCCCAACGTTTGTGATTCTGGAACTGCCCTTTTTTATCTGCTGATCTCCTGTGAATGACCCTGGCCTGGCTACATTTAAGATTGCGGTACTTCCCTTATATTGTATATAGTTATTGTTGTTTGTGGGTCACTGGTTGTTCACTGTTTATATTGGAGGTGTTTATATATTGTTATCACTTATCCTTAAATAAACTTAATTATTTGCTTACATGCGTTTTTGGTTCTCTCTGTGTAATCCACATAGTCTGGTCATACCAATTCATGACAGTATCTATACACAATTCTTAATTTGTTCTATATCAAAATATTATATTTCTTCTTTATGATAAATGCACATTGGGTCAGTGGATACTAAAATCATAGTTTTATCTGTGTCCTGGGATCTAATATAGGATTTGAATTACTTATAATCACATATATTTAAAATACTACATGCATACAGGGTTTAAATGTTTTCCTCAAGTCTTTGAAATAAACCGTGGACATGCTCACTGACTGTTTGGAGAAGGGTTCAGCTATACAAACAATTACTCCTTTTAGACATTTCTAGACAATATTCATTATAGACTTTCAGATATTTGGGACTGTTATTGTTCTGGTGTATCATTAACCTTGCATCTCAGTCATTGTCTGAGGGAAAGCTTGAGTCAACATTGGGTTTTTACTATGGGGACGATCTCACCCTTTGAAATATTGGGGTTATTTACCCAAGCTTTTCCTTTAATCAAAGGCTTTGCTACTTGGATCTGAAAACACAAATTTAACCATTGTCAGCTGGTTTCGTGTAAGATGGCACTATTGTTCAGGTTTACTCGGTTTCAACGTAAGTTTTGTCTCTTGTCTTTAGCTCTCGAAGGGCTTGTATAACTAAATCAGCCTTCTCTTTTGGGAGGGGGGAAGCTCTCCTGGAGTGATGACTCCTAAGATGAAAGCTACACAGTGGTGGCCCATCCATAGGGGGCGCAAGGGCACTGCCCCCCAGGCAGTTAAAAAAAAAAAATAGAAAAAAAGGTCCTTAAGTGCACTGTGTTTGAGCGCGGACACAGTGCACTATGGGAAGTGCCATGTCACGAGACTGCAGACGAGGCACTTCATTTGCATCCCGCCTTGCAGCACATTCCAACTTCCGCCTGGCGCCCGTAGTGTGTATCACTACGGTCGGGTGCTTTGATTGACATTTGCACCGCGCTAGGACATGGGCTGTGCTTTGCATCCGAGTTACGACATAACTTCCGGTATTCCCTGTGCCAGTGATAAACCGGAAGTGATGTCACATCTCCACGCGCACGGCACAAGCGGAGCACTCTGAACTGTTTGGAGAGGAGTGAGGTAAGTGCTCTCTCTGCTCCCCCTGCATCTACACACTTTCTCCTCCCTGCAAACTCTCCTCTCAGTCCAGCTCATCTGCTTTTCTCCACCACCGACAACTCCAGCTCACTACTCCTCTCCCTGCAATCAATGATTTATTTCCCCAGCTCTGATTCCAGCCCCCCCCCCCCCCCCCATGGTATCTCCATCCTAATACATATCTCCTCTTTCCTGTCATCAGTCATTCATCTCTCTCATCTGTCTGTCCATTCTATCTATCTCACCATCTCTCTCATTCTCCCCCTCACACCCAATATCTATCTACAGTATCTATCCATCCCACCCAGTGTCTGTCTGTCTATCTATCTATCTATCTATCTATCTATCTATCTATCTATCTATCTATCTATCTATCCATCCCAGTGGAGTAGCATGGGTTGTCAGTGCCCCGGGGCAAGGCCAGTAATTTGTGCCCCCTAACCTGTGGACTTTTAGTACTCCCTGAGTCCCTTACATTCCTACAATAGTACTGACCAGCCTGATTCCTATACTGACCTACCTGATTCCCACGCTGACCTACCTGACCACTACACCTCACCTACCTGCTTCCTGTACTGGCCACTAAACTGACCTACCTGTCCACTACCCTGGCCACTACACTGACCACTACACTGTGCACTACACTTCACTGACTCCTCCACTACACTGTCCACTATACTGCACTGACCCCACTGACCACTACACTGCACTGACCACTACACTACACTGACCATTACACTGTATACACCACACTGACCACTATACTACACTGTCTATTGCACTGACTACTACACCGTCCACTGCACAGACCACTACACTGACCACTACACTACACTCACCACTACACTACACTGACCACCACACTGCACTGACCACCACACTGCACTGACCACTACACTGTACTGACCACCACACTACACTGACCACCACACTGCACTGACCACTACACTACACTGACCGCTACACTGCACTGTCCACCACACTACAGTGACCACTACACTACACTGCACTGTCCACTTCACTGCACTGACTACTACACTACACTAACCACTGCACTCTCCACTACACTGACCATTATACTACACTGTCCACTACACTACACTGCACTGCACTCTACACTACACTTATACTAACACAGGACATTTTTTTTATTTATACTGACTTTAACTGCTTGTCTTAACCTCTGTGGCTGGCTGCTCCCTCTCTCCCCAGACTGTATCCACCCCCTCAGCTGCAGCTTGTAGCTTCTATCAATCCGGAGGAGAGGAGGAAGCCTGGAGGAGGTGAAGGCAGCAGCAGCGTTTACAATGAGGTGGAGGCGGAGGTGGCACTCCAGTCACGAGCAACCACGATCGCGGATAGGCCAGCCCGGCCACGATCATAAATTGGCTAGCCCGGCCTCCATTGCAGATTGGCCAGCCCTGCCGCCATCGCGAATTGGCCAGCCGGGCCACCATCACGAATTGGCCAGCCCGGCCGCCATCACGAATTGGCCAGGACGGCCGCCATCACGAATTGGCCAGCCCGGCCGCCATCACGAATTGGCCAGCCCGGCCGCCATCACGAATTGGCCAGCCCGACCGCCATCACGAATTGGCCAGCCCTGCTACTATCACAGATTGGCCAGTCCCGCCGCACATGACCCCATTCACCGAATCACAGGGTGCTTAGGGACACAGGAAGTAAACATAAGGGGGACAGAGCCGGCAGTAACACACACTGCCTGGCGGGGGATTTCGCCCCCCTAAACGTTGAGCCCGGGGCCATGGCCCCCTCCACACCCCCCCACGCTAGGACACTGATCTATATCACCCAACATAGGTATCGTTAAGGTGTAGCTATTGGGGCTAAAGATCTGAATGTGGGATCAATAGCCCTGAGTGTCTAAGTGGGTCCTCCAGCAGTGTGTAGACTCTTTAGAAACAAGAACAGACAGCAGCGGCGGTAGCCGCATTTTACCTGTTATCTGGCCATAGTGGCGCCGCCCACTGGACTGACTGACTGTTATCGGCGGAGGATATGCCGCCCGCTCACCCTGAGCAGGCCTGTACTGGCCATCGGGACTACCGGGAGATTCCCGGTGGGCCGATTGGCTCAGTGGGCCGCTGGGCCGGTTGTCAGGTTGATCCATAGTGTGTGTGTTTTTTCTTTTAACACCGGCGGCCACAGTCGTGGCCGCGGCTCCGCTACAGCACCTGGGCTGGCCCACCACACAAGTTCCACCCCCTCATGACGCTGCCACTCACTAACCTTACTGGCAGCCTCCTTGTCCCAGCGTCGTGACGTCACACGCGGCCGGAGAGCGGAGGCGGCCCGGTGATATGGGAGGAGTCAGAGTGTAGCAGCTGCTGCCCAAGCTTAGCTGCCTAGCCTGGGACTGGAGAGAAAGCGCCGCCGAGGAGGAACCAGAACCATGCTCCAGATCTCCACTCCAGACAGCAGCACAGACAGGGTCAGGGTCCAGGGACAAAAGTCCATCACCTCACCAGTATCATTCAAGTAAGTAAGATAATCAAATACTATACTGGATGCAGGCTGCATGGCATGTCTGTGATATCTGTAATATGCAGCATGGTGGGGGGAGGGGGTAGGGGTAAATGTACCGCCACTATCCACGGTAATTGATTAACCACTTACAGACCGGACCATTTTGCTGGTCAAAAACCAGACCACTTTTTGCGATTCGGCACTGCGTCGCTTTAACTGACAATTGCGCGGTCGTGCGACGTGGCTCCCAAACAAAATTGACGTCCTTTTTTTCCCACAAATAGAGCTTTCTTTTGGTGGTATTTGATCACCTCTGGGGTTTTTATTTTTTGCGCTATAAACAAAAATAGAGCGACAATTTTGAAAAAAACGCATAATTTTTTACTTTATGTTATAATAAATACCCCCCAAAAATATATAAAAAAAACATTTTTCCCCTCAGTTTAGGCCGATACGTATTCTTCTACATATTTTTGGTAAAAAAAATCGCAATAAGCGATTATTGATTGGTTTGCGCAAAAGTTATAGCGTTTACAAAATAGGGGATCGTTTTTATGGCATTTTTATTAATATTTTTTTTTTTTTACTAGTAATGGCGGCGATCAGCGATTTTTATTGTGACTGCGACATTATGGCGGACACATCGGACATTTTTGACACATTTTTGAGACCACTGTCATTTATACCGCAATCACTGCTATATAAATGCAGTGATTCCTGTGTAAATGACACTGGCAGTGAAGGGGTTAACCAGTGGGTGGCAGTGTAGGGGTTAAGTGTTCCTAGGGGTGTGTTACTAACTGTTGGGGGCTGGGCTTTAATTTAGTGAACACTGATCTCTGCTCCAATCACATGGAGCAGAGATCAGCGTCACTAGTTGCTAGGCAGAATGGAGAAATGCTGTTTACAACGGAATTTCTTCATTCGGCCGCTCCGAGACGATCGCAGGTATGCCCGCGGCGATCGAGTCCGCGGGTCCCGTGACTGGACTCACGGGGGTCCCGACCAGCGCGGGAGCGCGCCGGCGGCGGCGCGCTCCAGATGGCAGGGCAGCAAATTTAAAGGGACGTACAGGTACGCCCATTTGCCTGCCCGTGCCATTCTGCCGACGTACATCGGCGTGCGCTGGTCGGCAACTGGTTAATAATTTATTGTCACGGTCCACGGTAATTGATGATTTATTGTCACTGTCCACGGTAATTGATTGATAATTTATTGTCACTGGTCATGGTAATTGATTGATAATTTATTGTCACTGTCCACGGTAATTGATAATTTAATGTCACTGGTCACGGTAATTGATAATTTATTGTCACTGTCCATGATAATTGATTAATAATTTACTGCCACTGGTCGCGGTAATTGATGAATAATTTATTGTCACTGTCCACTGTAATTGATTGCTAAATTAATGTCACTGGTCATGATAATTGATTGATAAATTAATGTCACTGGTCACGATAACTGATTAATAATTTATTGTCACTGGTCACAGTAATTGATTAATAATTTATTGTCACTGTCCACGGTAATTGATTAATAATTTATTTTTTTGTGCAATTGCGTATAGTTTATATACTGTTTTTGTGTGTGTTTGCAAAATTAAAGTGGGCTGGTCTGGATGAAGTCCAGGGCCAAATTTTTGTCCCAGTCCAGCCCTGACCCTGAGGAAAGGAGAACGCTGGTGCTGTGACGCCCCCTTCTCCTTACAGAGTCATGCTGTATTAAGCAGCCAGCCCAGCAGCAGGAGAATAGAATGACGGATGGCAGTGGGACAGGAGACAAGAATAAAGAAAAAAAAGGCCCCTCTCTCTCTCTCTCTCTCTCTCTCTCTCTCTCTCTCTCTCTCTCCTTCTCATTTGAAGGGGGAACAGTGGGATGCATGTGACGGGGCACAGTGGCTTCATTTGATGGGACACGTGGCTTCATTTGATGGGACACGGTGGCTTCATTTGATGGGGCACGGTGGCTTCATTTGATGGGGCACAGTGGGATGCATTTGACGGGGCACGTTGGCTTCATTTGATGGGCCATTTATTTTTATTTTTTCTATGGAGCCTGCAGAGAATTGAACCCAGTTGTATATTCCCTGGGTGGGGAAATACAACCATGTTTTACATTGTACGTCCCTATACACCATGTGCCCTATAAAAGGGATGGGCATTATAAATGTCATAAATTTTAATATAAATAAATGTCATAAATATTTATTGTTTATATGCGGTGTAATAGTCAGGTAAGTCAGCGTGTGTCAGGTAGGTCAGTGTAATGGTCAGCCTGTGTCAGGTAGGTCAGTGTAGGTCAGGTATGTCAGTTTTTAGTGGTCAGCATTGATGGGCACTGGTAAGCCATGCAGCAACCAGCAAGTGAGCCTACCCCTCCCCTCCCGCCGCACAACACCCTAAGGTGCTGGGCTTGAACTTCGGGCTGAAGACACTGGTCTTTTTTCCACCTATCAATGCCCTTGCCACCCAGTATCTATCTATCTATCTATCTATCTATCTATCTATCTATCCAGTGGCGTAACTAGAACCTTCAGGGCCACGTCCCTCCGAGGGCGTGAACAGTGTGGCTCCTTGTAAGTTCCTCGGGGTGTGCTTTCTTCCTTCCTGGGTAGACGGGGCGAGCATCGGAGATCTTTCAGGTTCCCCAAATGGCTCTTAGAATCCTGGGTGATAGGAATACTTATTCCACTTCTGAGCGGTAAATATACCATCATTGGTTCACCCAATGTTATCTACACTGACATGTTTTAACTCTGAACTCATGTATATTCTTCCAGATCCACCTGTCCCCCTGAAGAGACCATATGTTGGTCGAAACGCGTCGGGGCTCTACTACTCTATAATACTATAACAATGTGTAACTATACATGTTTGTTTTTATTGGATTGTGGAATATGTAACATATAATCTCTGAACCAGATGATACATTGTACTGTATTGAATTACATTATGACACTGGACATTTTTTGAATAAATCAATTTCTTTTTATACAATCATGACAAAGATATTTGACTTTGCTATTCCGCTGCTAAAAAGCCCCATCGGGGAAATCTTTTTGTGTTTGGTATAACTTTTAGGGGTGTGCAGCGCTTCCCATTTTCCCTCTAGGTGTCTTCCCTTTCTGTTTTTGGTATTCCAATTTTGGGTGGTTAAACACCCGTTCCCCATTATGACACCTTGTGAGAGAAGACAAGGGCTATGTGTCTCTCCGCCACCACCCGACCTCCGCATTTTCCAATTTTCAACAATAAATTATACAAAGGGGGATTGGATTGAGATCCAGTCTTTTCCCTCTCCATGTATCAGGATGTATCCACTATGGATCCCTGCATGGGATGATGCCCGAATATCTTAAATGATTTCGGTGGATATATTGTAATTGGAATTTTTCATGCGGATAACCAGGGTGGTATGGCAGTAGACAGCTCTTGTGCAACAGTCAAATATAAATAGTCCTTATTGGATATTTTATGTTTTTACCATCTTACATATGCAATGGTTAGATGTCCAATTATTACGATTTAGGTTTTTATGCTATCTGGTTTGGGGCCACTGGGAGTCATGATTGACCTCTGATGGTTCGCCCCCGGATTCTTAGGGGTGGGGTCCGGCCCCCCCGGGGACTTCCCGGCAAGGTAGGGCGGCCTGTGGGCTTGTCCACATGTCCGCCATTTTGTGCTATAACCGGCGGTTGGGAGTCAATCCGGCCGCCGGGTTGAGCCTATCCTTGCCGGCGGCGTCCCGGTTTTGTCTCCTGACTGGCTTTGGCGAAGTGCACATGCGTGTGTGGCGTGCGTGCTGAGCCATGACGTCACGCGTTTTGCGGAGGAGATGACGACAGAGGTCGGGGCTTTGCAGCCTTCCGGAACGCCGAGGGAGCCACACGTGGGCGGCTCACCCAGCGGCCCTCATGCCATATTTCTCGGGGGGAGGAGGGGGTACAGGCGCCTGCGCAGCATGACCCTATTTGCCAATTATGTATAAAAAACTGGACGTCTTCCAGCAATCCAGAAATACATGTTTGCCTGGATGGAGGGTATTGCACTTATTACTCTCTGGCATCTGAGTCCCTATCCTTCCTGCGTAATAGCAGGTTGGTTCTAACAACAAACAATCGTTACATTCTAATATTTTAAAAGCTCTTATGAACTTTCACTCCGCATAAGGTAAATTTTATTGTTATTATGATGGCACTTCACATCACCACACACACACTTTTACAATGGCGTTTTAGCATTCATTGCCTTTTTATTGATTTTTAGTTTTTACTCACGGCATGCAAGTTTTGTTGTTTTGTTTTTTGTTTTGTTTTGTTTCATTCTAATCATAGCACTCGTTGATGGTGCTCATTCACTCATACACATACATTTTTGCCACTCATACCTCACCATGCACTTTCACTGCCATGATTATTATTTGCATATTTTTTTACATTTATATCTTTTACATTATATTTTCTAATATTGATCAAATTACTATGTTTATGGGACATACATAATACAGTGCCAAATTATTAATTAATAACCCCCGTTTTGTATTGTCAGTCTTTTTATTTATTTATGTACTTATATACGCTTAGAATCATTTATAATATAATGATACTCTGGTGAAACCGCTATGAGTTCACTAACTTTATATAATTACTTAATTGATTACTATTGGGTATTGATTGCAGGCGCAGGTCCCTCCGTCCCTCCGTGGGCGTGAACAGTGTGGCTCCTTGTAAGTTCCTCGGGGTGTGCTTTCTTCCTTCCTGGGTAGACGGGGCGAGCATCGGAGATCTTTCGGGTTCCCTAAATGGCTCTTAGAATCCTGGGTGATAGGAATACTTATTCCACTTCTGAGCGGTAAATATACCATCATTGGTTCACCCAATGTTATCTACACTGACATGTTTTAACTCTGAACTCATGTATATTCTTCCAGATCCACCTGTCCCCCTGAAGAGACCATATGTTGGTCGAAACGCGTCGGGGCTCTACTACTCTATAATACTATAACAATGTGTAACTATACATGTTTGTTTTTATTGGATTGTGGAATATGTAACATATAATCTCTGAACCAGATGATACATTGTACTGTATTGAATTACATTATGACACTGGACATTTTTTGAATAAATCAATTTCTTTTTATACAATCATGACAAAGATATTTGACTTTGCTATTCCGCTGCTAAAAAGCCCCATCGGGGAAATCTTTTTGTGTCAGGGCCATGAAGGGCCCCCCCTGAACCCCAGCCAGGGCCCTTCCCTCCGAGTCCGGCGGTGGAACTCCAGGGTGTGGTCACCGGTATGACCTTTGTGAGCCCTGTAGTTCCACCACTGGTATCAGTATTTTTTTTTTATTCGTTTTTTTAATTTTTAGGTGCCCCATTGGGGGACTGTCCCTAGGCAGGATGGGGTCCCCATCCCCAGAAGAGATGAGGTCCTTTTCTCCAGGGCAGAAGAAGTTACTGCCCCCACGTGAGAAGGGGTCCCTGTCCCCAGGGGGAGATGGAGGAGGTATGTAATGGTGTGTGGGGGATGGGGTCCTCTCACTCACCATGACCAAGCTGTAGGCCACGCACTCATCCATGTTGGCCTGGGCTCCATCCAGTGCGCTGGACGGGCGATCAGCATATCTCCCAGAAAGACCTTTCATCATCTGTGTATGACGGGGGAGGAGGGGGACTGGCAGACAAGCCTGCAGTGTCCCCCGGGGGGCTCTCATAGGGCTGCACTGCATCTGTGTGCTTAAAGTTTGTTTACCCGGGAGAAGTATGCAGTGCAGTGTGGGCCAGACTCAGGGGGGGCGGGACTCTGGCTGGGGAGAACAAACATCGGACTGAGCGGCAATGCATGGAGCAGAAGAGGGGTACTCTGAGGAGCCAGTGCGATAGACGAGCATGGAGCTCTGCTAGTCACCCTCCACCTCAAGCCACCCGTGTGCATGGTGCACTGGTACCCCTAGCTGCCTATGCTGCTGCCAGCCATATGTAGAGGGGGCTGCATGGGCCCCCTGCAGCACAGGGCCCAGTTGCGGTTGCAACTGCTGCACCTCCTATAGTTACGCCCCTGTATCTATCTATCTATCTATCTAGAAGAGGATGTGTTATGTCTCAAATGTAATTACAAGTTGTGCAGGAGGAAACCAGTTATGCAAGAGGAAGCAAGTTTTGGGCAGGAGGTGAAGAGAACTAAGACCATTACTTTTACACAGTCAAAAGTGATGTTTCTGTCCCGGTGACGGATGAAGAACTCTTATGCCGCGTACACACAATCGGACCATAGTGCGGACTTAGCCCGGTGGAGAAGCCGCTGGACTTTGCAGTGGAGGTCCGCCGGACTTTCCTGAGTGGACCTGCCCACACACGACTGGACTTTTCCTGCAGACTAGGTCCGGCGGACGATCTACGACTTTTGAAATGAACGGACTTGCCCACACACGGAGTAAAGTCCGTTCATTTTGATCGTGGCTCCAGGTAGACGGGACTAGCGCAGGAAGTCAATGTTACCGCCTCCATCGGCGAGATTGACACCTCGCACCCTATACGTAGCACAATCATAAATCCTGCACCCTATATATGTAGCTCAATCCTGAGTCCTGCACCCTATATGTAGCACAATACTGAGTCCTGCACCCTATAGATAGATAGACACTGGGTGGGAGGGGGAGAATTAGAGAGATGGTAAGATAGATAGATAGATAGTGTAGCCATGGTGTTAGCACTACTGACAAACAATCCCTCAATTCACCCCACTGCCAGACTTTATGCATCCTTTCCAGAGACAATGAACAGTCTTTTGCAAGCTTTGCTTTTGTTGTTTTATTGGGGGGTACAACTTGGATAGGGATTGGGATATAGGATGCTCATAGAATTAATCATTGCCATCATTTTTACATATTTCAGTATACTTTGATCATAGTTAGAGCCTGAAGATTGAAGGTGTGCACTTGACTAAGTAGAAATTTTCTCTTGCAGCTCCCTGCAGACTCTTACTCCCTCTGCATCTCCATGCAGACTATTGCTCCCTGCATTTCCATGCAGACAACTGTTCCTAATGCCACATACACATGATCGGATTATCTGGTGGACTTGGTCCGGCAGACAATCTGCCCGTGTGTGGGCTCCGGCTGACTTTTTCCTCCCAAAAGTTCGGCGGACTTAGAAAGAAATTTTTACTCAATTTTGACTCAAAATTGTCAACCGGACTCGGCAGTCCGGCGGACAATCCGGATTGTGATACGTACAGGGTGCAGGACTCAGGATTGTGATACGTACAGGGTGCAGGACTCAGGATTGTGCTACGTACAGGGTGCAGGACTCAGGATTGTGCCGTGTACAGGGTGCAGGAATCAGGATTGTGATACGTACAGGGTGCAGGACTCAGGATTGTGCTACGTATAGGGTGCAGGACTCAGGATTGTGCCGTGTACTGGGTGCAGGACTCAGGATTGTGCTACGTATAGGGTGCAGGACTCAGGATTGTGCCGTGTACAGGGTGCAGGACTCAGGATTGTGCCGTGTACAGGGTGCAGGACTCAGGATTGTGCTACGTATAGGGTGCAGGACTCAGGATTGTGCCGTGTACAGGGTGCAGGACTCAGGATTGTGCCGTGTACAGGGTGCAGGACTCAGGATTGTGCTACGTATAGGGTGCAGGACTCAGGATCGTGCTACGTACAGGGTGCAGGACTCAGGATTGTGCTACGTACAGGGTGCAGGACTCAGGATTGTGCTACTTACAGGGTGCAGGACTCAGGATTGTGCTACGTACAGGGTGCAGGACTCAGGATTGTGCCGTGTACAGGGTGCAGGACTCAGGATTGTGCTACGTACAGGGTGCAGGACTCAGGATTGTGCTACGTACAGGGTGCAGGACTCAGGATTGTGCTACGTACAGGGTGTAGGACTCAGTATTGTGCTACGTATAGGGTGCAGGACTCAGGATTGTGCTACGTATAGGGTGCAGGACTCAGTATTGTGCTACGTATAGGGTGCATGACTCAGGATTGTGCCGTGTACAGGGTGCAGGACTCAGGATTGTGCTACGTATAGGGTGGAGGACTCAGGATTGTGCCGTGTACAGGGTGCAGGACTCAGGATTGTGCTACGTACAGGGTGCAGGACTCAGGATTGTGCTACGTATAGGGTGCAGGACTCAGGATTGTGCCGTGTACAGGGTGCAGGACTCAGGATTGTGCTACGTACAGGGTGCAGGACTCAAGATTGTGCAACGTATAGGGGGCAGGGTACAGAAGTGCGCTGTATACAGGGCACAAGGTTCAGGACGGCACTACGTACAGGGCGCAGAGTTTAAAAGCTCACTGTGTACAGGGTGCAAGGCTCAAGAGTGTAAAAAAGTTAAGTACTCCATGCTACACAGAACAGAAGAGAGGCTGCTGCCAAGGAGCAGCTACAACTTACAGAAGGTGTGCAGTCTGGACTTTAGAAGGAGCTGCCGCTGGGACAGTAGATCTGTCATACACCGCCCGCCAGTGGATGTCTTTCCTGATCTCTTCCAATTGGACGATGCTGCTGCTGGTCAGTCCCGCGATCGCTTTAGTTGGTCAGGAGAGATGGGGTGGGCGGTGTCTGCAGCGCTGCTCGTCTGAGGCATCGTGACCCGGAGCTCAGATTTGTTCCAGATAGCTAGGTGTGCAGTGTGGCTCAGCCCCGCACACACTGCACAGAGATGAATGATGCACCCCGGTTGTCACCCTGGTGCCGGCCGCACCTCCCTGCCCCCCTATAGCGATGCCACTGCCCATCAGTGCCATCTATACCTGCCGCCTATCAGTGCCCACCAGTGCCACCTATCAGTGCTTATCAGTGCGGCATATTAGTGCCTCCTCATCAGTGCCACCCAATCAGTGCCCATAAGTGCCACCTCATCAGTGCAGCCTATTAGTGCCCATCTGTGCCGCCTCATCAGTGCCCATCAGTCCAGCCTATCAGTGTCCATCTGTGCCGCCTCATTAGCGCACATCAGTGAAGGAGAAAAATTACTTTATTAAAGGGGAGCGGAAGAAGTGGGATTTCCTTTGATGGAAGACCCCCCCCCCCTCCGCAGGTCGCCCTGGTGCCCGGAGGCGTTGCTATGCGTTTTTTTTGCGATCCTCAATGCTGCTCAACTGGTTCGTGGATTCGGATGTGAGTTCGACGCACAACCCTCAGCCATAATTAAAAATACTCCTATTTATTTTTTCAAAAATCCTTTTTTATTTATTTATATTTTTCTTTTTTTCCCCTTTTTTTAGAACTATTCCATGATTTATGCTCCTGATGAGTGTCTACAATCCTGTGAAACGCGTAGAGCCTTTAATGAAAACTTTTTTGCCTCAGTCATGGAATATCAAGATTTTATATGATCCTACCCATATCCAGAATTATTTATTAGGGCAATTTTTTATTATCCTATCCATTTTTTGAAGGTCACCTTTGCCATTCTTGGCTCAACTATAATATGCACTGTACCGTATTTTTCGGACTATAAGATGCACTTTTTTCCCCCAGAAATATGGGGGGAAATGTGCCTGCGTCTTATGGTGCGAATATACGCTTGGCACCGCCCCCTGCCACGCTCCGAAAGGCTCCGCGGTCTTAGGAAAGGCCACGGCTTAGGCCTACCTCCGGAGCATTGGCCATCTTGGTGCACCTGCCATTTGCAATGTGATCGCTCCATCAAATAACGGAGCGATCACTTGTAAACAAACCGGCGTCATGATGACGCCGGTTCCTCTCTCCCCTCTCTGTACAGATCTGTACAGTGGAGCGGAGAGATCGGATGGCAGCAGCCAAGTGCAGTCACAGCCATCCCTCCATACCCTGCCAATACTCTGCCAATACCCTGCCAATACTCTGCCAATACTCTGTAATACCCTGCCAATACTCTGCCAATACCCTGCCAATACTCTGCAAAACCCTGCCAATACTCTGCCAATACCCTGCCAATACTCTGCCATACCCTGCCAATACTCTGCCGTACTCTGCCATACCCTGCCAATACTCTGCCATACCCTGCCAATACTCTGCAATACCCTGCCAATACTCTGCCATACCCTGCCAATACTCTACAATAACCTGCCAATACTCTGCAATACCCTGCCAACACTCTGCAATACCCTGCCAATACTCTGTCATACCCTGCCAACACTCTGCAATACCCTGCCAATACTCTGCCATACCCTGCCAATACTCTGCCATACCCTGCCAATACTCTGCCATACCCTGCCAATACCCTGCCAATACTCTGCAATACCCAGCCAATACTCTGCCATACCCTGCCAATACTCTGCCATACCCTGCCAATACTCTGCCATACCCTGCCAATACCCTGCCAATACTCTGCAATACCCTGCCAATACTCTGCCATACCCTGCCAATACTCTGCCATACCCTGCCAATACTCTGCCATACCCTGCCAATACTCTGCAATACCCTGCCAATACTCTGCAATACCCTGCCAATACTCTGCCATACCCTGCCAATACTCTGCCATACCCTGCCAATACTCTGCAATACCCTGCCAATACTCTGCCATACTCTGCAATACCCTGCCAATACTCTGCCATACCCTGCCAATACTATGTAATACCATGTAAT
Organism: Lithobates pipiens; assembly: GCF_037356315.1. Classification (NCBI taxonomy): domain Eukaryota; kingdom Metazoa; phylum Chordata; class Amphibia; order Anura; family Ranidae; genus Lithobates; species Lithobates pipiens. The sequence continues at coordinate 539,190 of NW_027507915.1, forward strand.
ACTCTGCAATACCCTGCCAATACTCTGCAATACTCTGCCATACCCTGCCAATACTCTGTGAACTTGTAGGTAAAATACAAATAAAACCACCAGGAGTGGTTATAGTAAATAAAAAGGCATATATGTAGGTAAATAGATGATGGCTAATAATATATCAAAAAAGAAGAAAAAAAATATATAATAATCATATGGCACCAAAATTTAGTGATTTAGCATACACATCACTACATAAAAATAATTCATAACCATTAATGGTATTATAATAGAAAGTACACCAGTGAGTGGAGTATAAACAAATAATAAATTAATATTGAAATAAAAAAAAAAAAACACAGTAAGTATAATGGCAAAGTGCAATAGTGCTAAGGGCTATATTCGAGGAAAAAAAAAAAAAAAATTACCGCTTACGGGAATTACCGCTACCGGAAGTGACGTTGGTTGAGCTCGCTGCTCGTTTTTCATACTGCCTTCTATCACCCTATGTTTGTGAGTACCTGAAATATATATTTTTTCAATAAATACTGCACTTTTTTAAAATACTACACTATGGGGCATCCTTCCTTTATGTTTTAATCCTATATACTCGGCATGAGACTACCTACGGCAAACATCCCAAACTCGGCATGAGACTACCTACGGCAAACATCCCAAACTCGGCATGAGACTACCTACGGCAAACATCCCAAACTCGGCATGAGACTGCCTACTGCAAACATCCCAAACTCGGCATGAGACTACCTACGGCAAACATCCCAAGTATCCTTTAAAGAGGCCACGTACCATATAGTGAGTAGGAGAGGGATGCCAAACAGGAATTGCCATATTAGGATCCATAAAGGGAAAGACCTCCAGGAATACCTAAAGACACACTTAATATATGCTGTAACCTTACAGCAGTAAGGTAAGGAGACACCCATAAATTGACCATCTGGGATCACACTGAACTTCGTGGGATCACCTTTATCATCACCTATTATATTGAAGATCATCTAGCACGATATTTACACCTATATTTTATTTTATGCAATTTTTTGAAGTTCACCCATGCTCTATGCGACTTAAGTCGCTACACAACGTATTTGCACTTTATGCGATTTTGCATAGCTAGGACTTTATTCCACTATATGCATTTGTAATTTTGTATAGACACTTGATATAAATATTTTTCATGAACCTAGACCACCGCTTTAACTCTAAAAAGGTTTTTTTTTTTTTTTTTTTTTTACGGGGCCAGCTGCACAGATGAAGGATCTGCTAGAGGGTCTGCGGGCTTTAATGGGGAGATTCAAGGGGGGACAGGAACAGCCGAGCCAGGTCGCCCCGTGGACGGCTCCAGTTATCGGGGTTCCCAGGGGGGTTTCAAGGGGTACAGGGGGAGTGGCAGTCGGAGGAGGGGGTGGCTGCAGAAAAAGTGGCAGACAAAGGGGCCAAGGAGGCGACAGCGAGGAGAGACATGGTCAGGATTGCTGACACAGCGTGGTGTGAGGTCTACGTGTGCTTCGAGGGCCCGCTGGGAGCGCACCTGAAACAGGAGGTGCGTGAGAAGATAGGCAAGGGTGAGTATGTAGAGATCTTCTCGCTGCTCCCGTTGTAGAAATTTAACTTGGATAAGGTGAAACCCGATGACTCCAAGAAGGAAGATGAAGAAAAAAGGCGGTATCGGTTGATACCGCTCACTTTTGCGAATTGGCTGCAGGCTTTCGCCATTCTGGCACGCGTCATAGGCGAGAAGAACCCCGAGCACTGCTCGGCGTTATTCTGTTATAGGGAGGCCCCTAGAGTGTATGGGGGAATGGCCTGGCTCCGTTATGATGAGCCTATTTTGAGGCGTTTAGCTCCTTTTTGGAATGGGTGGTTAGGGATTTTTTTACGGCCTGGAGTCGGTTATCCACTATCTGGACAACTTTCTGTGCGTGGGCCCACCTGCCTCTGCTGTGTGTGCGATTCTTCTGTCCACATTGCAGCACATCGCAGGCAGGTTCGGGGTGCCCCAGGCAGAGGATAAAACGGAGGGCCCGACATCGGAGCTGAGTTGTTTGGGGATAGCGATTGACTCGGGGTCTATGGAATGCCGGTTGCCTAGGAACAAGCTGGAGGACTTACAGAAGAAGATTAGGGAGATCCATGGGTGGCAAAAGGTGCAAATGAGGACTTTGCAGTCGCTGCTGGGCAAGCTGAACTTTGCTTGCAGGATTATCCACATGGGGAGGGTTTTGGCAGCCATGGCGGGGGTTAAAGTCCCTACTAATTTTTTCCGGCTGAGGCAGGAACACAGGGAGGACTTCCGGGTTTGGCATGAGTTCTTGGCCTCTTATAACGGCAGGGCCATGTGGATGTCTGGCCCGGTGAGCAATTTTGACGTAGACTTAGTCACGGATTCAGCGGGCTCAACGGGCTACGGAGTGTTCTTTCAGGGCAGATGGAGTGTGGAAGCTTTGCCGCAGTCCTGGGGGAAGGCTGGTTTTCTGGGAAACTTGGTGTTGCTTGAACTTTTCTTGGAGGTGCTGGCCTTGGAATTATGGGGGGAAGAGTGCAGAAACCTGAAGTTGCGCATAAATTGCAACAACATGGGTGTCGTGCAGGTTGTCAACCGTATGTCAGCTTCCTCACCTCCGGTCATACGGTTGCTGCGGCAGTTGGTGTTTAGGTGCTTGCAGTTAAATGTTTTTATTTATGCCGTTCACATCCCGGGGGTGGAAAACTCACTGACTGACTCACTGTCTCGTTTTCAATGGGACAAGTTCAGGGAGCTGGCACCGGGCGCGGAGGTGAAGGGGGTTCCTTGCCCAGACTGGATTTGGGAGCTGCCATTGGAATCGCCGCGGGATGGATCCGGCAGTCATTGAGTGCGTCCACTTGGTCGGCATACTTGAAGGTATGGACGGGGTGGTCGGGGCTGGTTCGAGAAGCAGGTGTAAGTGATCGGGGATCCGATCTGCGTTTGCTGGTACTGAATTTTGTGACCAGGAATATGGAAAGGGGGCTGTCTGGCACGTCAATTGATCGAAAACTGGCTTGGGTTTTCTATTTAAATTACTGGGGGTGGAGGATTGGACAAAGGACTTTTGGGTGCGTCAAGCTCTGAAAGGGTATCGGAAGTAGCATAGGAAGAGGGACGTGAGGCGGCCAGTCACATTCGCAAATCTGAAGGCGATGTGTGAACGGTTGAGTTTGTAAATCTTGATACAAGGCACGGCTATTCACAGCAGCGTTTTCGTTGGCGTTTTATGGGGCTTTTAGGATCGGAGAGTTGCTGAGCCCGTCCAAAAGCTCGGCTGGGGGGTTGTTGGATCAGGATGTGCAGTTGGAAGCAGGGTGGGTCTCCGGTTGCGGAGGTTGAAGACGGATCAACAGGGTAAGGGGACGGTAGTGTCACTGTTTGCGTTGCCTGGATCCAGGGTGTGCCCTGTTGCGGCAGTACAGGAGTTTAGGAAGGTAAGGAAGGTAAGCCAGGGAGGGGCAGAACATTTCCTGTGGCATGAGGACGGGTCTTTCCTGTCCAAATTTCAGTTTGTGTCGGTATTTGGGAAGTGTTTACGGGAGGTGTGGTTGGACAGCAAGGAATATGCGTCACACTCCTTCCGCATTGGGGTAGCCATGAAGGCTGCCAGGTGTGGGTTGGATGAGGCAGCGGACCGTAGAATCGGGCGATGGGAATCTCGCAGATTCCGTACATATATTAGGCCACAGTTGGCAGTGGAGTGATCTATGTTTATATATATATATATATATATATATATATATAAAAAAAACAGTATTGGATCATAGGGCACTCCTATGTTTTTTGGGGGGCCAGGAGAGGACACGAGAGACCGGATGGCAGGCAACTGGGTATTTCTAGGAGGGAAGCCTGTTTACGGTGGTTGGGGATCCCTGGGATGAAGTGGGAGAGAGTGATGGGGGAGGTGGAGAGGTACGCGAGAATGGACAGGCCCCCGGACATTGTAGTGATTCATGCGGGTGGGAACGATCTCGGAGTCCGAGAGGTCAGTGACCTGATCGGGAACATAAAACCTGATTTTATGAGATTGCGGTTCCAGTTCCTGGGTACTCTTCTACTCTGGTCGGATATTGTAGCCAGGACAGTGTGGAGATGGGCTAGGTCCATAGAGAGCATTAATAAGACTCGTATTAGGGTCAACAAGGTAGTGGGGAGGTTTGTTGTGCAGAATGGGGGGATCGTCATTCGGCACAGAGAGTTGGAAAGTAACGTGGGGCTATATTTGGGGAGAGATGGGGTTCATCTCTCTGATGTAGGGACCGACCTGTGGTCCATGGGGCTGCAGGACGGCATTCAGGGTTGAGGGAATCACCCTTTCGGGCTGTAGCGGTGTTTTTCTGTTGGTCTTTGATAGTTGGCGGTAAATCAGAGGTGATCTGAAAGAGGTGGGGGGCTCATCGCTAGTATGGGCCCCTCCGGTGTTTTCCAGAGCGGTGGATGGAATACTGGTATGGTTTCACTGCCGGAAGTTGTCTCCGAGCGGTCACAGCTGGAGGCCTGGGCAAGTTAAAACGGGTACCGCAGTGAGTTGGTTGTTGGTAAAAGTTATGGGTCACCGTCAGAGATCACCAGACTGGGCATGTTATTATTTGTTATATTTTACTGGTTGTGTATATATATATATATATATATATATATATAGCGATACCCTCACTTAAGAGGGCCGCAAGTTTGGTTTGGGTCCTGAGCACAGCTCCGCCAACCCCCCGGCAATCTGCACTACCCACTCTGGCACAGTTAGTATCTGGCAATACACATTAAATCACTTATACTCTAAATATGTGTGTGTGCGTGCGTGGGTAACTCAAGCTCATAGACAATCTTTGAAAGTATATAACTGACTTTACTTATTGTTTTTATAAAAGGAATAACATGAATCAAACATTTGGATTGCAACACATAATCAGGTCCCTGCAGTAACCAGTAATAAAGATAAACAGAGTAATCAGCATAATAAAGTATTGCTATGCAACTCTAGCGCTGCCCTTTTTCAGCTACTTCCCCACATGGGTAAACACCCAGCACTGTCTACCTATGCAGTCAGGCCTGACTGATCTAGATGGAAGTCCAGTGAAACAATATTTGCTAGCAATCTTTCGGTGGTGCACTTGAAGAACAACTTTGTAATCCAAACGAATAATAAAGATAAAGCATCTGTCTTTAAACAGCTCTCACCACCCGGACAAGTCCAAGTCCGGTTTCTCTGCCTTTTCGTCTAGGAACAGGAATCCACCGACCTCCGAGTCTTCAATCCTTCTGGTGTACAGCAGCAAGGAATGAGAAAATGTCTCTCAGGTGCAACTAGGCTGGCAGAGAGCTCTTTGGAAAAGAGCACAAGGCCCAGGCTTCAGGCCTTGTGCCTCAGCAGTTCAGCACAGATCTCCTCTTGCTTGAAGAGAGGGGGGTGTCCAAAGAGAGCGAACTAGGCCTCTCCCCCTCCTTATATTTCCTCCCCCATAAGTCTCTGGGTCATAACTCAAAGCATCCTGGGAACCAGCGGGGTTCTGGGAACAGTAGTTTTATAGTTCTTAAAGAGACCCCGCTACACACTCCCCCCACTTAAACTCTTTGGTCCCCAAAGATAAACTTTTAACACATATCCTGTACCAATTTTGAAAGTGCTGAGTATGATGTTGGTACAGGGAATTTCCACCAGAACTCAGAGGTGGGATTCCCTGTCCCACAGGTCACACTGACATGAGTGGCCTGCCTAACTGTGCCAGAGAGTGAGCTGGGGTTGCCCTCCACCAAATGGTCAGTGGAAGGATTAGAGCGTTCAGCACTTCTTCTAGCAGTCACAACAGAGTCCTCAGAGCTCTCTCCCATTTGAGAGTAGGTTAGCTTCTTGGGGGGTCTCACAACTCGGCGAGCTCTCTGTTCTCTTGGGACTTCAGGCTCTGGTGCCACAGGCTCTACTTCAGGAACACATTCTGACAGCATCACTGGTTCTGGAACATCAGTTCCTTCCTCTTCTGAGTAAATGCTAGGGATATCTTCCCAGCCTTCAGGCACACCACTAGATGGAATGAACTCTGTAGCTTCTGGGTTCAGTGTCCCATCCTGTGTATCCTCAGTAGGTGGGAGATCTATGGCAGAATTTCCTGGAGTTGATGAAGGCCACAGCCACTCAAGCTCTCCTCTTCCACCTTCACCTCGTTGGGGATCTTGTCCATCTCTAACCCGGGAGGTCTGAGACCGAGTGCTAGGTCCTGGGGTATCCAGAATGGAAACAGATTCAGGTGGATCTCTCACTGGAGGTATTCTGACTGCTTCAGTAAGCGGGAGCAAATGATTCCTGTGCCAAGTTTTCAAGGGCCCCACTTTCCCCTCTGGTTTTAGCTTATACACAGGCAATCCAGGTAGCTTTCTGCAAATGACATAGGGCTCCGATCTCCATCTATCAGCAAGCTTGTGCTTCCCAGGGATCCCCAGATTGCGTAGCAGTACGCGGTCCCCAGGCTGCAGGTCTTGCACTCGAACCTTCAGATCGAAGTTCCTCTTGTTGCGGGCTCCCCTTTGGTCCGAGGCCGCCTGAGCTCGTTCATGGGCCACTTTCAAATTGTGTCTAAGTCGATCCACATATCCCTTGTGGGAGGTAGCAGAGGCATGGTCTAGGGAAATGCCAAAGGCCAGATCCACCGGCAATCTTGCCTCCCTCCCAAACATGAGCCGGTAGGGGGAGTAACCCGTCACATCACTTGTGGTGCAGTTGTAAGCGTGCACCAAAGCTGATATGTGTTGGCTCCAGTGTTGCTTCTTCTCTGTCTCTAGAGTTCCAAGCATGCTTAGTAAGGTCCGATTAAACCTCTCAGGTTGGGCATCTCCTTGTGGATGATAAGGTGTAGTCCTGGTCTTCTCTACTCCCAATGAGTCCAGTAGGTTCCGGATCAGACGACTCTCAAAGTCCCTTCCTTGGTCTGAGTGGATTCTCTGTGGTAATCCATAGTGGACAAAGTATTTTTCCATGAGCACCTTGGCCACAGTGGAGGCCTTTTGGTCTTTGGTGGGGAAAGCCTGGGCATAACGGGTGAAATGATCGGTTACCACCAGAACATTTCCCAATCCACTCAAATCGGGTTCGAGGCAGAGAAAGTCAATGCACACCAGATCCATTGGACCCTGACTCTGTAGGTGGCCCATTGGGGCAGCTTGATGGGGTAGAGTCTTCCTCTGGATGCATCGTGCACAAGAACGGCAATATTCCTCCACTTCTGCCCTCATACAGGGCCAATAGAACCGGCTTCTGACAAGCTGAAAAGTTCTCTCCGCCCCTAGATGGCCATGCTGGTCATGTAAGGCAATTAGTACCGTCTCTCGGTGCTTCTCTGGGAGAAACAACTGCCACTTATCTTCTGAGTTATCAGAGGGGCCCCTTCGGTAGACCACTCCCTGATGTACTTGTAGCTTATCCAACTCTTTCCTCAGCAGGCAAGCCTCCTTGGAAGGGTGATGTCGAAGTCCCTCTGGATTCTCATTCTCCAAAGCTTCAAGGACCAATCTCCCCATGGGGTCTTCCAATTGGTTATAGCTCAGCTCCTTTCTGGACAGCTTTGGCAGGAGTTCCTCTGCTAGTTGAATTACCCCACAGTAGGGTTGAGGGACTCCCACTGCGGTGACTCCTATCTCCTCTGCTCTGGAGCCCCCTCTTGCTTGAAACTCAGCACCCTGACAGAGTGCTCGCACTCCTTCCGGTGCTACCTGAGTCCAGTCTTCCCAGTCATCGACCATGACATGAGATCTTCGGGACAGGGCATCTGCATCCCTATTTCCAGCCCCTGGTCTGTATTTTAGACTGAAGTTGAATCCGGATAATGCAGCCAACCATCTGTGTCCGGTTGCATCTAACTTTGCAGTAGTGAAGAGGTAGGTCAGAGGATTGTTATCTGTCTTTACGGTAAACTCCGCCCCATAGAGATAGTCCTTCAGTTTGTCTACTACTGCCCATTTGAGGGCCAAGAACTCCAATTTATGAGTGGGGTAGTTCTTCTCCGAGGGAGTCAGGCTCCGGCTCACATAGGCCACTGGTCGCAGCTGCCCTTCATACTCTTGATAGAGCACTCCGCCTAGGCCCTCATGACTGGCATCGACATGTAGCTCATATGGTCTGGTGGGGTCGGCATAGGCCAGGACTGGGGCCGTGGTAAGGCTCCTCTTCAAGGTTCGGAAAGCCTCTTCACACCTTGGGTTCCACTGATCTTGAACCGACTCACCGGCCCTCCTGGGTCCCAAACCATCCTCTTCTCCTTCAGTCTTGAGCAATTCGTTCAGTGGCTTGGCAATCCGGGCAAACTCATCCACAAATCTTCTATAATAGGAGCAGAACCCCAGGAAAGATCTGAGCTCTGTGACTGTTGTCGGTCTTGGCCAAGAGGTAACTGCCTCCAACTTCTCAGGGTCTGTAGCCACTCCCTTTTCAGACACTATGTGTCCCAGATAGTTCACAGAGGATTGGTAAAACCGGCACTTCTCGGGAGAAAGCTTGAGTCCCTCTTCGCTGAGTCTTCTCAACACCTTCTCCAACCTGGCCTCATGTTCTTCCAAAGTCTTCCCGAAGACAATGACATCGTCCAAGTACACAAGGACTTCTATGAGGTTCATGTCTCCAACGGTCTTCTCCATGAGGCATTGAAAGGTAGCAGGGGCTCCAGACAGGCCCTGAGGCATTCTGTTGAATTCAAAGAATCCCACTGGGGTTATGAAAGCTGTCTTCTCTCTGTCTTCCTGGTGCATGAGGATTTGGTAGTACCCACTCTTGAGGTCCATTACACTGAACCACTTGGCACCAGCCAAACTCTGTAGGGCATCCTCTATTCTCGGTGTGGTATACTGGTCAGGGATGGTCCTCCTGTTGAGAGTCCTGTAGTCAATACAAAGCCTCAACGACCCATTCTTTTTCCTGACCACCACTATGGGGGAGGCATAGGGACTTCTAGACTCCCGAATCACACCAGTCTTCTTCAACTCCGCAAGCTGCTCCCTCAGATCCTCCAGGTCAGCTAGAGGGACCCGCCTAACCCTTTCCCTGAAGGGTTTGTCTTCTTGGAGGCGGATTCGGTGGGTGGCACTCCTGGCACATCCAACATCAAACTCATCCTTTGAGAAAATCCTCTCCCATCTAGTCAGCTGGGCCTTGGCTCTCTCCTTCCAGGCTCCAGGCAGGTCCGGGTTCTCCATGGAAAGTTTTTCCCAAACATCTCCTCCTTCACCCGTTCCTTTTACTTCAGACCAGCTGACTGGGGCCGCAGGACTCACCTGCCCCAACAGCATTCTGGCAGGGATCTCTATGGGTCTCTCCGTAGGGTTTCTCACACTCACTGGGACTCTTCCTCGAGCCTTCTTCAGGGCCTTGATTGAAATCACTTCCGGTATCACTTCCAGGCCTGAGTGATCCTCCCTTGGATCGGATTCCAGCATGACAAAGGGGCCAGGCTGCTCCCAGGTAAGCTTCACTGTGGCCCTGAGGCAGGCTACCTCTCCGGGCTGCAGCACCACTCCCTCTCTCCCAAGTCTCCACACCTTCCCTATCCCCTCTCCTGGGGTCTTCTGCTCTAGGACCAACCGTTGGTAGGCTGTCTTTAGCATGGGATGGATATTGGGATCTTGATGGTTACTCGTCTCCACTAGAGGGGTCAGAAGTCTTCGCACCAGATCCGTATTGGTCCCTATGATGAGGGACATCTTGCTGGCCCCGGGCGGTCTAGGACACACAACTGCCAGGGTGTCAAACACCTCCGTTTTCCCTGCCACAGATGGATCGAAGGTCAGCTTTATGGGCAGGTAACCATCGTAGGGGAAACTCTGAGTTCCAAGGCCCCATATCTCCAGCTCTTCTATCTTCTGTATAGGCAAATGGCTCAAGTGCCTATCATAGAAGTCTCTGTACAACAAAGTCACTTGAGCTCCAGTGTCCAGGAGGGCCTTCGTGTAGACTCCTTCCACCTGGATGGAGACAGTGGGGGACGGGCCGACCAATTCTTCTGGGAAGGGCCGGGTTGAGGCCACCCTCTTCTGGGGACCCGTCTTCATCCAGTTGGTTTTTTACTTTACTCTTTTTCGAGCCTGGTATGCATTGACCCTCCCCACAGTAATGGGAGTACAAACCCGCTGAGGGATGTTATTGTCTCTTATTTGTAGACATTCCTTCTGAGGGGTCTGGTTTCCTCTCTCTCTCTTCCTTCTATTCAGTTTGGAGTTCACTGAAAGGCATGGGCACCCGGTTGACTCCCTCACTGGGGCCCTCTGAAGTTTCCCGCCGGCTGGCAGTTATCTATCTTCTTCTTCTTGGGACTGGAACATCTACTGGCGAAGTGGCCACTGCCCCCACAGTTGTAGCATAGCATCTCTTCTCGGTCCCAAGTGGGGCTTGGTGTTGGTGTATCTGGAAACAACTCCTTCCTAGGACTTGGTTTCTCGGCTCCCCCTTGACCTTTCGCCATCATAGCAGTCAACATCTCCATCACCTGGGACATCTGTAACTTCAAAGTGTCCAGCTCCTTATCTCTAGCGGGAGTCATGGCCGGTGTAACTATTGCTACCGGTTGGTTGACGGGCTCGGTGAGATGTTCTTCCCTTTTCTCTTCCAGTAGGGCCTCTTCCTCTCTGATCATTCGGATGAGGTCAGTGTACTCCAGATTCTTCCCATCCAGTCGGGCACGCAGTGTCCATGCAATAGGATCCATGGGTTGAGCTCCCCTCAGTACCTGTTGAGCACGGGCCTCATCTACTTTTCCTGGGCTGATCCCCTTCTTTAGGATCATCCTATGCAGGATTTTATCTAAACGTCCCATGTAGTCTGATAGTTTTTCACCTTTCTTCTGGTAGCAATGCTCTAACTGATAAGCAAGCTCAGAGATTTTCTCTGTCCCACCAAACACAGTCTGTAGTACATCTAGGTACTCCTGCGCATTACAGTCTGTCCTGCTCATCTTCAGGTTGCGAACGGCCTCTAGAGCAGGCCCCTTTAGACTTTCCACAATCCTCTGCTTCTTTCTGCGCTCTGGAACTTCCCATTCCTCTAGTGCCTGAGTTGCGCTATCTAACCAATCTTCAAATCCCTCTTCTTCCGAAGGTACAGGTTTCCTCCCTGAAAACATCCGGAGTTTTCTGTACCCCGACATCGGGTAATCTGTGGGATCCTTCTTGCACTGGGCCACAATCTCCCCCAGGACAGCACACAGTTCTGCGCTAAGGGTGGCCGGTGCTGATCTGAGACTCTCGGGTGAGGTACGGGCCGCAGCCTGCGGTGATCCCGTTGGCGATGGCTCCTCCTTTGTTGCGTGCGTCAACCTATAGGATCTGTTGTCTTGTGTCCGTACACGGTTGCGCTTGCAAGCCTCCGGCATCCCATCCCAGTATTCCACTAGCGCATACTGATATGAGATGTCTGGGTCTGATTTTATCTCCATCACGCATGGTTCATGGTCTGGGGACACTGACTTCATTAACTCCTCTACGGTCTCTGTCGACCATTTCTCCCCTGGGAGGCTAATGACCACTGACTGACTTGGGTCGGCCTTAGCCGCTTCACACCACGCTCTGACTCCCTGTGTGTCCATGCCGGTACCTCTGGCGTGTTCATCGCTGTCTCAGAAATCCCGGACGAGCCCCCACGTATAGCGATACCCTCACTTAAGAGGGCCGCAAGTTTGGTTTGGGTCCTGAGCACAGCTCCGCCAACCCCCCGGCAATCTGCACTACCCACTCTGGCACAGTTAGTATCTAGCAATACACATTAAATCACTTATACTCTAAATATGTGTGTGTGCGTGCGTGGGTAACTCAAGCTCATAGACAATCTTTGAAAGTATATAACTGACTTTACTTATTGTTTTTATAAAAGGAATAACATGAATCAAACATTTGGATTGCAACACATAATCAGGTCCCTGCAGTAACCAGTAATAAAGATAAACAGAGTAATCAGCATCATAAAGTATTGCTATGCAACTCTAGCGCTGCCCTTTTTCAGCTACTTCCCCACATGGGTAAACACCCAGCACTGTCTACCTATGCAGTCAGGCCTGACTGATCAAGATGGAAGTCCAGTGAAACAATATTCGCTAGCAATCTTTCGGTGGTGCACTTGAAGAACATCTTTGTAATCCAAACGAATAATAAAGATAAAGCATCTGTCTTTAAACAGCTCTCACCACCCGGACAAGTCCAAGTCCGGTTTCTCTGCCTTTTCGTCTAGGAACAGGAATCCACCGACCTCCGAGTCTTCAATCCTTCTGGTGTACAGCAGCAAGGAATGAGAAAATGTCTCTCAGGTGCAACTAGGCTGGCAGAGAGCTCTTTGGGAAAGAGCACAAGGCCCAGGCTTCAGGCCTTGTGCCTCAGCAGTTCAGCACAGATCTCCTCTTGCTTGAAGAGAGGGGGGTGTCCAAAGAGAGCGAACTAGGCCTCTCCCCCTCCTTATATTTCCTCCCCCATAAGTCTCTGGGTCATAACTCAAAGCATCCTGGGAACCAGCGGGGTTCTGGGAACAGTAGTTTTATAGTTCTTAAAGAGACCCCGCTACATATATATATATATATACATATATATATATATATATATATATATATATATATATATATTGATTGGAGTGATTGATTTAGTTTGTATTAATAAAGGCTGTTATGGCCATTTTACTCCAAAGAAAGGTGTGTTCTCATCATTTAGGTGGGAGATATGGGGGGTTGGAGTAGGATGGATAATAGGGTCGAGAGTAAAGGGGACATTTAGACTACACTGGTCAAGAGAGGCCTGGAATGGCAGGACTGGAAGGAGTTAAAGTAGGGCCAGACATGACATTGCTGGCTAAGGGAGTCCTATCCAAGGGGTTAACTGAGCAGAAAGGTGGAGCAGGAGAGTTTAGTTGGAGAGGAAGGGGAGGGGCTACATATATAGGCGGGGGCGGAGTCAGGGAGCAGTGCGGGAAGGAAGCTGAAGGAGGAGTCCGTTTTTCCCACTCTCCCTCCCTATTTGTACGGTGTGTAGCTTTTTGTTGCGGTGTCTTTTATTTCTTCCTTCTTTTTCCGGTATCGGTGGATGGTCGCCATGACAGCAGAGTGGGCCCATCTGGGATGTGGCGGTGTTTTTTGGTGGTCTTTGACGGTTGACCGCTTTTTTCAATTGCCATTTTTAAAATAAGATTTTTTTTTGTGTGCTGCAATTTTGTGTTATGTTTTGCTTTTTTTTATGCACCTCTTTTGGATGTCAGCCATGTGTGGGCTTTTAAATAAAGAAACTTTGGAGTTTTAAACAATACAAGTTTTTTTTCTGCCCTATATGGTGGACGGAGGAAGAGTTGAAGCAGGGGAAGTGTTGTGTGCAGAGAGCAGCTGAGTCCGGAGCGGGAGAGGGATCACCGTCTACCGAGAAGTGGATAATCTTTTGCCGAGGAATTGAGAGGAAACATCGTCCTGTGCGGAGGGTCTATCCTGATATATGGCCATTTGATCTTTGGATCTGGTAAGCGGCCATTTGGTTACATTATATATTTTGTCCGGGAGCTGTTACCTGCAGGACTGTGTGTGGTGCGTCTATCAGAAGAGGGAGAGGAAAGAAGAAACTGTTGCTATTATGTTAATGTTGGCTACCTTTTCGTTACAAAGTTTTTTTCCCTCTGATTCTTTGTGTTATATGGACTTGTAATCACAATAATTGTTGATCCATTCATTTTTTTTCATTTTCAAGCACTATGGACATTTATAGGATTTCATGCACTGAGGACATTTATATTGTCTATTAGTATTGTTCATATATATTTTATCACTTATATATTTATATATTTCTTTCGCTTATATATATATTTTTTTTACTCATATCCTGTTTATTCAGTTGGTGAATTTATTTTTCTTGATCATACATCACGGGACACAGGAGCTTCATTACATAGTGGGTTATATAGGCACCTTCGGTGATTGGACACTGGCTAACCCCAATTAAGGAGAATTCCTCCCCTATATAACCCCTCCCATATGGGAGGCACCTCAGTTTTTTCGCCAGTGTCTAAGGTGGTTGGTCACGTAAAACATGTGCTATGAAGAAAGCTCTGTGCAGGTTCCTGCGACGGTCTAAGCCCCTGTACACACGGTCGGAGATTTCGACAACCAAATCCGTCGGATTTTGTCCGTCGGATTTTGCCCGTCGGATCTTGTCCGAAACTGTTGCATACACACGGTCGGACTAAGTTGTCGAAAAATCTGATCATTCAGAACGTGATGGCGTAATTTCGTTACGATGGGACTACGTTCAGGCTAGTAGCCAATAGCTTTGATGTAGGAATTTGATCTGAGCATGCGTGGCACTTGGTCCGATCAAAATTCTCTACACATGATCATATGTCCGATCGAACCAGTTGGTCGGAAAATATTTCCAACAAGTTGGAAAATTGGGTCCGACGGATATTCCGACGGAATCAGTCCGATGCATACCACACACAGTCGGATTATCCGACAACACGGTCCGATAGGACACATTCCGACGGATTATCCGACCGTGTGTACAAGGGCTAAGGGCTATGATAACCAGATCCATATCTCGGGCCGATATTTGACTCCCAAGATGATATGGTACCCGGGCCTCGTCATCCGAAGAAACAAGGTTTTGCCTGTAAGTCCTCTCCTATTGGAAGACTGGGCTCTGGGAAAACCAGACTTGGTGTGCTATTTAAACAGTGGCACGAAAGTTTCTGGCAGAGTCTTTTACAAGGTCCAGGTAAGAGGTTCCTCTGAGAAGGAACCCTAAAAATCCTGAAGGTTAGCACAACTCTGCCCGCCGTGATGGGTGAAGGCTGGAATCCATCTGTTTCAGCAGTTCCTGCGGCGAGGACAGGTAAGGGAAGTTAATCCTATATAAATCATATATTATGGATTTCTTCATGTGAGTAGTTGAATGTTTTACCTGGTTTCCGCCACCAGAGGGAGTAAGAGCAGCTTGATGCATACTTACATGCCTTTGCAAGTATACACGCTCAGTGAAGCCAGTCTCCGGATGGCTCACATCCTCCGCTGCAGACTCTGCCACAATACAGGTAAAAAAGAGGTCCCACGTAGTCTGGGGGTCCCGCGCAGCTCTGTAGGTGGTCCTCTTTCCCCCCTCTCGGATGCCGGCAGTCCTCGTGTGCGCGCGCTGGGTGCGCTCCCATATTAAATGAAGAGGGGGGGTGTGGTTGCGGGCCGTGCACACCAGCGTGCACGCCGCTTACTGCGCAGGCGCCAAAGTGGCAATTTTAAAAAGCCCAGAACGCCAGGAGGCTGTAAGTGGAGGACACAGTAGCTGTGGGCAGTAAGCATCCTAAGGGATTGGATCCAGGCAAACCTAAGACACCTACTCAGCATCAGGTTGTGCAGTTTAAGCATATATGTTTATTGTGAGACTTGGAGCACAACAGTGATTGCACTTTGTACTAGTACCTCTGCTTTGTAGCTTAGGACTATGTCTCCTCGTAAGAGGGTCTCAGGGGGAGGTAACAAGGGCACTGGTAAATCACTGCCTAGGTCTAGGGGTCCTAAAGATGCCTGTAGATTACCATCCCCCCCTGCAAGACTGGAGCCAGCCTCACAGGATGAGTCAGTGCCCCTGTCGGGTTTTGCAGCCTCTCCTAATGTGTCAGCCCCAGCGTATGTCACTGAAGACTCCCTTAATGCTACATTGGAGGGTTTTGAAGGGAGAATTATGAATTTTATTTCAGCTTCCCTGAAAGATAGCAGAAAAAGGGGTAGATCCCCTCCCTCTGCTGAGATTTCTCTTTCAGATGACACCTCTGACAATGAGGAGAGATCCCTGTCATGGGATAGGGATCAAGAGCAGTCGGATGAATCAGAGGAAGAGGAGAGAGTCCCCTCCTCCCAGGCGCTCAGAAAGCAAGTTCAATATTACACTAAATTGGTGCGTACCACATTCAGAATGCCCGCTGCTGAGGCCGCTACTTCCTCTGTTTCTTCCCTGGGAGTCAGGGGAATCCCACAGACTGCCTTTTCCTTTCCAATTCATCCCTTAATGGATAAATTGATGTATGAGGATTGGGGACATCCCGATAAACTGTTTGCTTCTCCTAAAAGGTTTTCTATGCTTTATCCTCTGGAGGAAAGTTTCACCAAGAAATGGGGGGTCCCATCTGTTGATGCGGCTGTTTCTTACATGAATAGAAACCTGACCTGTCCTTTGGATAATGCTCAGGTATTTAAGGATCCAACTGATCAGAAGCTGGAAACGTTATTGAAAGCCTCCTTTTCCATGGCTAGCGCTGTAGAGCAGCCTACAGTCGCAACTGTGGGGTTGTGTCAGTTCCTCAAGGAACAGGTTAAGCAGATTCTTGGCCTTCTTCCCAGTGAGGAAGTGGAGAATTATGCAAAAATTCCTCAAATTCTGTGTTTTATGATTGATGCGATTTTGGATTCTGTCCAACAAGCATCTCGTTTGTCTCTCCTGTTGGTACACATGCGAAGGGCCTTGTGGCTCAAGAATTGGGCATCTGAGCTGTCGTGTAAAAGATATTTGACTGAGTTCCCGTTTAAAGGGGAATGCTTATTTGGGGAAGAATTGGATAAATTCGTCCAAAAGATTACAGGGGGTAAATCTACTCTCCTGCCAGTCAAAAAGAACAAACGTCCATCATTTAGGCGTTCTCTCTCTCCCGGAGCATCAAGCTCTAAGCAGTGGCGATGGCCTTCCCAACCTCCCTCTAGAGGAAAGTACCAGAGTCACGCCCAGGGGCAGAAAAAGACTTGGGGGCGAAAGCCTGCCAAGCAGAGCCCAAAAGCTTCCTTGTGAAGGGGCGCCCCCGCTCGGCCGAGTGGGGGGAAGGCTCCTGCAGTTTGCAGAAGCCTGGCGGGAAGAGATTCGGGACAAGTGGGTGATCTCTTCGGTATCTCTGGGCTACAGGCTAGAGTTCCAGGAGATTCCACCATCTCGCTTCCTAAGGTCAAGGATCCCAAGGATCCAGTAAAGCAAAGACCGCTATTTCTGGCCTTAGATCACTTACTATCCAAGGGGGTGATAGTGGAAGTGGACCCAAAAGAACAGATTTCAGGCTTTTACTCAAATATCTTCACCGTTCCAAAGCCAAATGGAGATGTCAGACCTATCCTGGATCTAAAGGATTTGAACCAGTTTTTGCACATCCGGTCTTTCCGAATGCAGTCAATACGCTCTGTGGTCACCTCCCTGCAAGGGGGGGGAGTTTATGGCATCAATAGATATCAAGGATGCATATCTTCATGTGCCAATATTTCCCGCACACCAAAAGTATCTAAGGTTCGCGGTAGATCGGCGCCATTTTCAATTTGTGGCCTTGCCTTTCGGTCTCACTACGGCTCCTCGAGTCTTCACAAAGAAGACCCTCCCTTCTAGATTGTAAGCTCTAACACTCAGGGGCCTCTAGTCCCTCCTGTATTGATTTGTATTGTAACTGTACTGTCTGCCCTCATATTGTAAAGCACTGCGCAAACTGTTGCCGCTATATAAATCCTGTATAATAATAATAATAATAATATTATTATTTATTTGGTAGCTCACGGAAGTTTGTGTCCTGATTGTTCATTCGTAAATTTGATATATTTAATTAATACAACTAGGAAGTTTTTTTTCTCGCAACTTCTCTGGACATCTGTCTGCTTGGGCTCAAGACTGCCGGGCCGCTTTCTGCCCCTCTCTACAGACTGGCAGTTTGGCTGAAACCTGCTTCCTGCAGGCATGGCCACCTTCTCACCGGGTGTTTGTGAACTGACTGCATTATTTCATTACGATTTATTATTATTATTATTGTTATTATTATTATTATTATTATCATACTGGGACTGTGTGTATTATTGTCACCACACCACGTTGCACCCCACCTACAAACCACTTACAGTGATGCAATTGTTTTTCTTTCTAAGTGCCTATATTTAAAATAACTCAGAAAGGAAGTTGCGCAAAGGTAAGTTTAGTTTATTCGAAGACTTGTGTGACTTTCAACTTTTACTACAATGTGTCTATCTGGCTCATCTCTTCTTTCGCTTTACTAGTTTGAGGATGTGAGTCGCATTGAGTTTGTGACATTCTCGGAGTTCCCTGCGAGCCGCTACCTTGTACTATTTTCTAGATACGTGGGGGATGAAGCTTTTGCACCATTGATAGTATCTGGACTTACTCTTTAGGCAGATGCAGCTGCCATTTGGTTACTAAGCTCCAGATTACCCGATACCATTCAAGAAGATTCTTCTGATCTGCTGCAGACGCCACCAACAGGTCAGTAGAGGACGCGGTTGGGTAAAGGGTAGATATCAGAGTTTGGTTGTATATGGATTACATTCAGAAGAGAGACCAGCCACTAGTGGTGTGCCACCAGGCTCTGTACTAGGTCCGTTCTATTTATCTGTCTCTAAGTGTAAGGCTCGGCGGGTAAGGTATGTATTTTTGCTGATTACAAAATGGTTTGTAGTAGGGCTGACGTTGCTGGTGGAACATGGAATTTGGCATTGCTGGAAGATTGTTTAAAACAGTGGAAACAGCAGGTCAGTGTTTCTGAATGTGAAAAATAAAGACTTAGGGGACAAGAATCCTTTGATAAAGTAAATTGATGGGGGTGCAATGTTAGCCAGAACTACAGAATAAAAATATTTGGGGGGGGGGCGGGAACATTTCAGATGATTGCAAAATGAGAAAACAGTGTGAGTAGGCAGCGGGGACAGCTAGTAGAATTATTGGGGGATCACACCAGCAGGAGGAAGGAGATCCCGATTCCTCTATAGAGATCTTTATATCAGTAGAGGGGTCACCAGCAGGAGGAAGGAGGTCCCAATTCCTCTATATCAGGGATATGCAATTAGCGGACCTCCAGCTGTTGCAAAACTACAAGTCCCATCATGCCTTTGCCTCTGGGTGTCATGCTTGTGGCTGTCAAGAGTCTTGCTATGCCTCATGGGACTTGTAGTTCTGCAACAGCTGGAGGTCCGCTAATTGCATATCCCTCCTCTATATAGATCTTTATATCACTAGAGGGGTCACCAGCAGGAGGAAGGTGGTCTCGATTCCTCTATATAGATCTTTATATCACTAGAGGGATCACCAGCAGGAGGAAGGAGGTCCTGATTCCTCTATATAGATCTTTATATCACTAGAGGGGTCACCAGCAAGAGGAAGGTGGTCTCGATTCCTCTATATAGATCTTTATATCACTAGAGGGGTCACCAGCAGGAGGAAGGAGGTCCTGATTCCTCTATATAGATCTTTATATCACTAGAGGGGTCACCAGCAGGAGGAAGGAGGTCCTGATTCCTCTATATAGATCTTTATATCACTAAAGAGGTCACCAGCAGGAGGAAGGAGGTCCCGTTTCCTCTATATCAGGGATATGCAATTAGCGGACCTCCAGCTGTCGCAAAACTACAAGTCCCATCATGCCTTTGCCTCTGGGTGTCATGCTTGTGGCTGTCAAGAGTCTTGCTATGCCTCATGGGACTTGTAGTTCTGCAACAGCTGGAGGTCCGCTAATTGCATATCCCTCCTCTATATAGATCTTTATATCACTAGAGGGGTCACCAGCAGGAGGAAGGTGGTCTCGATTCCTCTATATAGATCTTTATATCACTAGAGGGGTCACCAGCAGGAGGAAGGAGGTCCTGATTCCTCTATATAGATCTTTATATCACTAGAGGGGTCACCAGCAGGAGGAAGGTGGTCCTGATTCCTCTATATAGATCTTTATATCACTAGAGGGGTCACCAGCAGGAGGAAGGAGGTCCTGATTCCTCTATATAGATCTTTATATCACTAAAGAGGTCACCAGCAGGAGGAAGGAGGTCCCGTTTCCTCGATATCAGGGATATGCAATTAGCGGACCCCCAGCTGTTGCAAAACTACAAGTCCCATCGTGCCTTTGCCTCTGGGTGTCATGCTTGTGGCTGTCAAGAGTCTTGCTATGCCTCATGGGACTTGTAGTTCTGCAACAGCTGGAGGTCCGCTAATTGCATATCCCTCCTCTATATAGATCTTTATATCACTAGAGGGGTCACCAGCAGGAGGAAGGTGGTCTCGATTCCTCTATATAGATCTTTATATCACTAGAGGGGTCACCAGCAGGAGGAAGGAGGTCCTGATTCCTCTATATAGATCTTTATATCACTAGAGGGGTCACCAGCAGGAGGAAGGTGGTCCTGATTCCTCTATATAGATCTTTATATCACTAGAGGGGTCACCAGCAGGAGGAAGGAGGTCCTGATTCCTCTATATAGATCTTTATATCACTAAAGAGGTCACCAGCAGGAGGAAGGAGGTCCCGTTTCCTCTATATCAGGGATATGCAATTAGCGGACCCCCAGCTGTTGCAAAACTACAAGTCCCATCGTGCCTTTGCCTCTGGGTGTCATGCTTGTGGCTGTCAAGAGTCTTGCTATGCCTCATGGGACTTGTAGTTCTGCAACAGCTGGAGGTCCGCTAATTGCATATCCCTCCTCTATATAGATCTTTATATCACTAGAGGGGTCACCAGCAGAAAGGAGGTCCTGATTCCTCTATATATCATATTTATTGGCGTATAACATGCGCCGACATATAACACGCACCCCAAGTTTAGGTGGGAATTTTAAGAGAAAAAAAACTTTTAGGAGGGAAGTTTAAGGAAAAAACATTTTAATGCCCATCAATGCAGCCTTATCAGTGTCCATCTCCAGCCTTGTTAGTGTCATATGTAGCCTTGTCATGCAGCCTTGTCATGTAGCCTTGTCATGTAGCCTTGTCATGTAGCCTTGTCATGTAGCCTTGTCATGTAGCCTTGTCATGGTCATTTGCAGCCTTGTCATGTAGCCTTGTCATGTAGCCTTGTCATGTAGCCTTGTCATGCAGCCTTGTCATGTAGCCTTGTCATGTAGCCTTGTCATGTAGCCTTGTCATGGTCATTTGCAGCCTTGTCATGTAGCCTTGTCATGTAGCCTTGTCATGCAGCCTTGTCATCAGGGGCGGACTGACAACTCATAGGGTCCCCGGGCAATAGGAGATTATGGGGCCCCCGGACAATAGGAGAAGATTATGGGCCCCCCGGCAATAGAAGATTATGGGGCCCCTGGGCAATAGATTTTGGGGCCTCCGGGCAATAGGAGATTATGGGGCCCCCGGGCAATAGGGGATTATGAGGCCCCCGGGCAATAGGAGAAGATTATGGGGCCCCCGGGCAATAGATTATGGGCCCCCCAGGCAATAGGAGAAGATTATGGGGCCCCCGGGCAATAGGAGATTATGGGGCCCCCGGGCAATAGGAGATTATGGGGCCCCCGGGCAATAGGAGATTATGGGGCCCCCCAGGCAATAGATTATGGCCATACAGTATACACACACAGACACACAATATACACACAC
This sequence comes from Lithobates pipiens, assembly GCF_037356315.1. NCBI lineage: Eukaryota > Metazoa > Chordata > Amphibia > Anura > Ranidae > Lithobates > Lithobates pipiens. The sequence goes on from NW_027507915.1 coordinate 560,515, forward strand.
CATATACACACACAGACACACAATATACACACACCGTATACACACACAGAATACACATACACACACTGAAAAGGTACTGGAGAGATGGGCAGCTATAATCTTGGGATCTTTAAAAAAACACAGATTTTTAAATACCGTCCCTGGTTTTATTGAGGCCCCTTGGTGGCATGGGGCCCTAGGGCAGTGCCAGAGTGCCCGAATGGTCAGTCCGCCCCTGCTTGTCATGCAGCCTTGTCATGTAGCCTTGTCAGGGTCTTTTTCAGCTTTGCCATTTAAAAATGGTGCCACCTAGTAACAGAGCCGGATGTCCTGCTTTCGTCTGCCTTTGGCCGTTCTCGGCAGCTTTCGGCCGCTCTCGGCTGTTCTCGGCGGCCTTTGCCCGCCTTCGGCCATTCTCGGCACGGGAGCTGCTGAAACCCGCCGAGAACGGCCAAAGGCGGCTGAAACCTGCCGAGAACGGCCGAAGGTGGCCGAAACCTGCCGAGAATGGCTGAGGCTGGCCGAAAGCCGCCCACAGGCTCACAATCGGCGGGGGATCACCATCAGGAGGAAGAAGGTCCTGATTGCTCTATATAGATCTTTATATCACTAGAGGGATCACCAGCAGGAGGAAGGAGGTCCTGATTCCTCTATATAGAGCTTTATATCACTAGAGGGGTCACCAGCAGGAGGAAGGAGGTCCTGATTCCTCTATATAGATCTTTATATCACTAGAGGGGTCACCGGCAGGAGGAAGGAGGTCCTGATTCCTCTATATAGATCTTTATATCACTAGAGGAGTCACCAGCTGGAGGAAGGAGGTCCTGATTCCTCTATATAGATCTTTATATCACTAGAGGGGTCACCAGCAGGAGGAAGGAGGTTCTGATTCCTCTATATAGATCTTTATATCACTAGAGGAGTCACCAGCAGGAAGGAAGGAGGTCCTGATTCCTCTATATAGCTCTTTATATCACTAGAGGGATCACCAGCAGGAGGAAGGAGGTCCTGATTCCTCTATATAGATATTTATATCACTATAGGGGGTCACCAGCAGGAGGAAGGAGGTCCTGATTCATCTATATAGATCTTTATATAAATAGAGGGGTCACCAGCAGGAGGAAGGAGGTCCCGATTCCTCTTTATAGATCTTTATATCACTAGAGGGGTCACCAGCAGGAGGAAGGAGGTCCTGATTCCTCTATATAGATCTTTATATCACTAGAGGGGTCACCAGCAGGAGGAAGGAGGTCCTGATTCCTCTATATAGATCTTTATATCACTAGAGGGGTCACCAGCAGGAGGAAGGAGGTCCCGATTCCTCTATATAGATCTTTATATCACTAGAGGGGTCACCAGCAGGAGGAAGGAGGTCCCGATTCTTCTATATAGATCTTTATATCACTAGAGGGGTCACCAGCAGGAGGAAGGAGGTCCTGATTCTTCTATATAGATCTTTATATCAGTAGAGGGGTCACCAGCAGGAGGAAGGAGGTCCTGATTCCTCTATATATCACTTTATATCACTTTATATCACCTTGCTTTCAGTTCTGAGCGCTAACCTAAAGCAGGGAGAAATTTACAAGCACCCAGATCTCTATGCTGTGATCAGCCACAGCCGATCTGCAGGTATACAGCCAAAATGATTGGCTGTAACCTGCTGACAACCTCGTGCTGAGTTCAATCACAGCACAGATCAGCGAGAGGACACATGCATATGTGCCTCTAAACCAGGAAGTTCACTGTGACGCCCCCCATACATCGGGGTGCCTGTGTGTCAGCTGCCCGCCAACAATAAATGAATAAAGGTCCATCGTGAATCCACTAGTGTGTGCCGGTCTGCAGCTTCCTATTGTGTCCCCGCCCGGCATGTGCACGAGGCGTTAACAGATTGCGTTTTTTAACAGCGTTCCAAAAATGTCCATCCACTTACCATTTATTGCCATTTATTAATGCACAGCGATAGGTGGTTAAACATCAATAGCATGCTTATATGTGACAAATATTGTGATGGTAGATGATGAACTACAGCCTGCTAACATGGGTGTAGAATAGGGATGCACTGATACCATTTTTTTTTACAAGTACGAGTACTGATCTTTTTTTTTTACAATAAGTACGAGTACCGATCAGTTTTTTTTTTACTCGCCAATATCAATTACTGATACCTACTGACAACTGTATCAAAAAGTTTGCCAAGGCTCCATCACAGGATGGTACTGTGGGAGTCTTAGTGATAGAGCAGCGCCATGTCCTATAAGTCAATTTTAAATCAAGTTGCCGAGAACGGCCAAGAGTGGCCGAAAGCCATTGAGGGTGGCCGAAAGCCGCCGAGATACAGAGTCGGATGTCCTACTTTTAGCCGTTCTCGCACAGCTGAAAATAACACTGGGGCAAGGCTGCAAATGACACTGACAACGCTGCTGATGGACACTGATAAGGCTGCATTGATGGGCATTTAAATGTACGTTTTTTTCCTTAACCACTTCCCGACTGGCGCACGCCGCTGTACGTCGGCAGAATGGCACGGGCAGGCATATTGGCGTACAGGCACGTCCATTTCTATATGCCGCCCTGCCATCGCATGCTCGCCGCTGGCGGCGCGCTCACGTGCCGGTCGGGACCCCCGTGAGTCCGGTCGCGGGTCCCGTGGACTCGATCGCCGTGGGGATACCCGCGATCGTCTCACGGGGAGGCTGAATGGGGAGATGCCGTTGTAAACAGCTGTCAGCTGTCAGTGGGGGAATCCCACTGACAGCTGATAGAACCGAGCCTGGAAATATCGGTTTCAGGTAGAGCTGGGCGATTTTCTTAAAAAAAAATAAAAATCTGCGATTTAGAAAAATAAAAAAACTTGATTCATGATTCAAATTAAGTCTTTTTTTTTTATGGAGCTGCAGGCAGGAGTTTTTAGGCGAGGATGTGGCTGCGGCCTAGTCCGCAGCGTCCGGTCTCGCGGACTAGGCCAAAGCCAAGGGCTCGCATAAAAACTCCTGCCCGCAGCTCCTCAGGACCGGCGCGGTGTCAGCGCCGGTCCCGGGGAGATGCAGGCAGGAGTTTTTAGGCGAGGCTGTGGCTTTGGCCTAGTCCACGGCACCTGGCCTCGCGTACCAGGCCGAAGCCACAGTCTCGCCTAAAAACTCCTGTCCGCAGACCTCGCGCCGGTCCCGGGAAGCTGCAGGCAGGAGTTTTTAGGCGAGGCCAGGGCTTCGGCCTAGTCCGCGGCGTCCGGTCCCATGGACTAGGCCAAAGCCGAGGCCTCGCATTGAAAAATCCTGCCCGTAGCACCTCAGGACCGGCACGGTGGTGGGAAAAAAAAATCGATTTGCTTAAATTTTGAATCAATTTTTTCCCCAGCTCTAGTTTCAGGTATCGGAGCATTTGCACAAGTACCGATATTTGTGCAAATGCTTAGTATCGGCACCGATACTGATACCGGTGTTGGTGCAACCCTAGTTTAGAATGATGAGATTCTGACGAGACTGAGTAGATAAAGTTCACTTATCTCCAGCTAATCCTGTTGTCTTTACAGGAAACCAGAATGTTGAATGCAAGTGATACGGAATCATCATCCATGGATTCAAACCAACATGTGTTCACCATCCTAATTATGGTTATCACGACTGTTGTTGGCATTCCTGGCAATTTTCTGGTTCTTTGGGTTATTGGTATGAAGATGAAGTGGACAGTGATGAACATTTGGTTTTGGAACCTTGCTCTGGCCGATATGACTTGCTGCCTGGCTTTCCCATTCTTCATAGCCCAATTCTTCTATGAGGAATGGTTGTACGGTCCCACCCTCTGCAAGATGTTACCCTCCATTGTTATCTTCACCATGTTTGCCAGTGTTTTCAGTCTGGTGGCGATAAGCGTTTACCGCTGTATCCTGGTTGTCCAACCCGTGTGGGCCAGAAACCACTGCAACCTACGAATGGCCTGGATCACATGCTTGGCTATATGGATGTTGTCCTTCTTGATGTGTCTACCCGCTGTCCTCTACAGAACCACCTACATAGAGAAGAACCTAACACTATGTGGATACCAACAAGGTGGCCTTCAGGACAGTAATGGAAGTGACATGAACGTGGAAACCTATGTGACTTTTCCAGATGAGACGGTTACAGTTACTCGCATGATTTTTGGCTTTCTCATACCCCTCTTAACCACTTGCTTACTGGGCACTTAAACCCCCCTCAGTCCCAGACCAATTTTCAGCTTTCAGCGCTGATGCACTTTGAATGACAATTGCGCGGGCATACAACACTGTACCCAAATGAAATTTTTATCATTTTTTTCCCACAAATAGAGCTTTCTTTTGGTGGTATTTAGTTACAGCTCGGAGTTTTATTTTTTGCTAAACAAACAAAAAAAGATGCAAAAAAAAAAAAAAAAAAAATCATGTTTTAATAGTTTGTTATAAAATTTTGCAAACGGGTCATTTTTCTCCTTCATTGAAGTGCGCTGATTAGGCGGCACTGATAGGCTGCATTGGTGGGCACTGATGGGCTGCATTGGTGGGCACTGATGGGCTGCATTGGTGGGCACTGATAGGCTGCACTGGTGGGCACTGATAGGCATAGTTAAGGCGGCACTAATAGGCACAGATAAGGCGGCACCGATGGGCACAGATAAGGCGGCACTGATGGGCAAAGATGGGCACAGATAAGATGGCACGGATGGGTGGCACGGAGAAGTGGCACGGATGGGTGGCACGGATGGGCACTGATAGGTACCACAGATAGATGGGACTGATGGGCACTGATAGGTGGCACTGATAGGTGGCTCTGATAGGTGGCACTGCTGGGCACTGATGGGCGGCACTGCTGGGCACTGATGGGCGGCACTGCTGGGCACTGATGGGCGGCACTGGGGTGCAGCACCTTTGAGGCAGATTTTGGGTGGCACTGTGGGTGGCACTGCTGGGTGGCACTGTGGGCACTGCTGGGTGGCACTGTGGGCACTGCTGGGTGGCACTGTGGGCACTATGGGCACTGCTGGGTGGCACTGACAGGGGGGCACTTACTTTATTTCAGGATGGCACTGCGGGTGGCAGGTGGGCACTGGCAGGGGGCAGGTGTCCGTTTAAATTGCTGGCCGTGATCGGGACTGATGTCCCGAACACGGCCGCCGGCGATCGGCTTTTTTTTTTCTCCTCGCGCTGTCAGCGCGAGGAGGAATACTAGCCGATTACCGGCTCCGTTTTATCACATGATCAGCTGTCATTGGCTGACAGCTGATCACGTGATAAGGGGTCGGGATCGACCCCTTACACGGATCGGTGATCAGGCGAGTCTCACGGACTCGCCGATCACAGAGCGCGCCGCGCGCGCCCCTCAGGGGGAGCGCAGGCCGCTCGTAACCGGGACTACGTCAATAGACGTAGTCCCGAAAATGTGGGTCCGCGCTATTGCCGTCATTTTGCAATAGCGCGGATCCCAAGTGGTTAATCATCTCTGGCAGTTATGCTTGTCTGGCCTTCAAGTTGAAAAGGACCAGGTTTGTAAAGGCGGGCAACAAGACCACCAAAGTGGTATTTGGCATTGCCGTAGCGTTTTTTGTGAGCTGGGCTCCCTACCATATAATGGGAATTATAGTGCTGTACTTCGACAACCTCGTGGTGACCATTCTGGACCTTTTCTCACAAGCCTTGGCCGAAACCAATAGTTGTATCAACCCCGTTCTCTATGTCCTCTTGGGCAAAGCTATGAAGACTAAAGTAAGAAAGACATTCCATGAGCTGATAGAGAATCTGTTTAACGAAGAGGTGTCGAAAACTACTGGGTACAGCAGGAGCAGAGTCACAATGGAAGAAAGCATACAATTAGAGGAGCAGTAAGATTAACCATTTGACGAATGACGGCTACAGCACAGTCGCCCAGTTCTTTGAGGGCATCTATTGACGTCCTCCCAGAACCCCACCCTGCCATGAGCCCCGAGGGGCACGCTCTGTGATCGCTGCGTCCTTTGGACACAGCTGATCACAAATCGAGGAAAAGGGTCAATCAGAGCGGCCCTTTACCATGTGTTCAGCTGTGTCCAATCACAGCTTCTCATATGGAAACAATTGCCAGTGTCCTATCATATATGGTCCCCCATCGGATAGTTTCCGCTGTGTACTGCGCATGCACAGTACACAGCAACACAGATTCCAAAAATAGCCGAGGATGAACGGCGCCTGCGCCGTGAGTCCAGGTTCTATCCCCACCATCCAAGTGGACATAGAGTAGGACATAGAGTAGGAATATAAAAGAGCCGAGCCCGAAGCTTGGTGAGCGAAGCACGCCCGCGAGGGGCCCTCTAATTTTCACAACCCTATGTCCGCTTGGATGGTGGGGCTACCACCTCCACTTACGGCGCAGGCGGCGTTCAGCTTCGGAGATTTTCCGAAGCTTCTTCTGACGGACACTATATGATGGCAGGACACTATCTGCCAGAACACCGGTTATCAACATTTACCTTTCCTCAGCACTGTCACTGTCTGAGGAAAGGAAAGCCGATAACCGGTGATCCAGTGACAGGGGACATTTACACTGATCGTCAGTGCAGCCCCAATCAGTGCCAATCCAGTGCAGCATATCAGTGCCCATCAGTGAAGAAGAAAAATTGCTAATTTGTGAAATTTTATAATGGAAACAAAGAAAAGGTTTTATTTTTTCAATATTTTCGGTCTATTTTTGTTTGTTTAGAAAAAAATTAAATACCCAGTGGTGATCAAATACCACCAAAAAAAAAAAAAAGAAGAAATCATACACCCATTATAAACATAGACGATTCATAAAAGGTACAGAAATACATATATATGGCTCATGAGAAGAATAATGACTGAGTGCTTCAATTATCACCAATCAGATAAATGTGTCATTCATAATATGAATAATGTTACTGTGTTGCCAACTGATGAACAATAATTAAATAAATATCTATTTCATAAATACTAAAGCGTCTCTGTGCTTCTATAATTCACGCAAAATATTAGAAGTGCCCCTTGTGCTCAACAATGTGCTTCAAATCAACCTATTGAAGTTCCACAACCATCACCAGAGCTCCTGTCTCTGATCTCACCGGCAACCCCGGGCAGCAGACCGACTCCAACCTCCACACCGCGTCTGGTAGGAGTGAGGCAGGGACGGACGGTCAGGGGAGGCAGTGGGGTAGGTAGCCAGCGGTCCTGCAGCACCTCCTGTCCCTGGTGCTGCAGGACCGATGAGAGGGATTGTGTGTGTGATGGGGGAGGGGATATCTGGGAGGGTGTAATTAGAGTGGTGGGATCTAGAGGCAAGATCAGAGTGGTGGGAATCTGGAGGTGTGATCAAAGTGGAAGACATCTGGAGGTGTGATCAGAGTAGAGGGATCTGGTGGGGGATCTGGAGGTGTGATCAGAGTGGAAGAGGGATCTGGGGGTATTTGGAGGTGTTATCAGAGTGGAGGGATCTGGAGGAGTGATCAGAGTGGAAGAGGGATCTGGGGGGGATTTGGAGGTGTTATCAGAGTGGAGGGATCTGGGGGTGTGATCAAGAGGTGTGAGCAGAGTGGGGGATCTGGAGGTGTGATCAGAATGGAGGAATCTGCTGGGGTATCTGGAGGTGTGATCAAAGTGGAAGACATATGGAGGTGTGATCAGAGTAGAGGGATCTGGTGGGGGATCTGGAGGAGTGAGCAGAGTGGAAGACATATGGGGGGGTGATCAGAGTAGAGGGATCTGGTGGGGGATCTGGAGGTGTGATCAGAGTGGAAGAGGGATCTGGGGGGGATTTGGAGGTGTGATCAGAGTGGAGGGATCTGGTGGGGGATCTGGAGGTGTGATCAGAGTGGAAGAGGGATCTGGGGGGGATTTGGAGGTGTTATCAGAGTGGAGGGATCTGGTGGGGGATCTGGAGGTGTGATCAGAGTGGAAGAGGGATCTGGGGGGGATTTGGAGGTGTTATCAGAGTGGAGGGATCTGGGGGTGTGATAAGAGTGGAAAGATCTGGAGGTGTGATCAGAGTGGAAGATGGATCTGGGGGGATTTGGAGGTGTTATCAGAGTGGAGGGATCTGGGGGTGTGATCAGAGTGGAGGGATCTGATGGGGGATCAGGAGGTGTGAGCAGAGTGGAGGGATCTGGGGGTGTGATCAGAGTGGAGGGATCTGGTGGGGGATCAGGAGGTGTGAGCAGAGTGGAGGGATCTGGAGGTGTGATCAGAGTGGAGAGATCTGATGGGGGATCAGGAGGTGTGAGCAGAGTGGAGGGATCTGGGGGTGTGATCAGAGTGGAGGGATCTGGTGGGGGATCAGGAGGTGTGAGCAGAGTGGAGGGATCTGGAGGTGTGATCAGAGTGGAGGGCTTTGATGGGGGATCTGGAGGTCTGAACAGAGTGGAGGGATCTGGTGGAGGATCTGGGGGTGTGATCAGAGTGGAGGGATCTGGTGGGGGATCTGGAGGTGGGATCAGAGTGGCGGGATCTGGTGGGGGATCTGGAGGTGTGATCAGAGTGGCGGGATCGGGTGGGGGATCTGGAGGTCTGATCAGAGTGGGGGTCATTGGGAAGAATGGTCCTTACACTTGTGGTCATTGGGAAGAATGGTCCTCACACTTGTGGTCATTGGGAAGAATGGTCCTCACACTTGTGGTCATTGGGAAGAATGGTCTTCACACTTGTGGTCATTGAGAAGAATGGTCCTCACACTTGTGGTCATTGGGAAGAATGGTCCTTACACTTGTGGTCATTGGGAAGAATGGTCCTCACACTTGTGGTCATTGGGAAGAATGGTCCTTACACTTGTGGTCAGTGGGAAGAATGGTCCTCACACTTGTGGTCATTGGGAAGAATGGTCCTTACACTTGTGGTCATTGGGAAGAATGGTCCTCACACTTGTGGTCATTGAGAAGAATGGTCCTTACACTTGTGGTCATTGGGAAGAATGGTCCTTACACTTGTAGTCAGTGGGAAGAATGGTCCTCACACTTGTGGTCATTGGGAAGAATGGTCCTTACACTTGTGGTCAGTGGGAAGAATGGTCCTCACACTTGTGGTCAGTGGGAAGAATGGTCCTTACACTTGTGGTCATTGGGAAGAATGGTCCTTACACTTGTGGTCATTGGGAAGAATGGTCCTTACACTTGTGGTCAGTGGGAAGAATGGTCCTTACACTTGTGGTCATTGGGAAGAATGGTCCTCACACTTGTGGTCATTGGGAAGAATGGTCCTCACACTTGTGGTCATTGGGAAGAATGGTCCTCACACTTGTGGTCAGTGGGAAGAATGGTCCTTACACTTGTGGTCATTGGGAAGAATGGTCCTCACACTTGTGGTCATTGGGAAGAATGGTCCTCACACTTGTGGTCAGTGGGAAGAATGGTCCTTACACTTGTGGTCATTGGGAAGAATGGTCCTCACACTTGTGGTCATTGGGAAGAATGGTCCTCACACTTGTGGTCATTGGGAAGAATGGTCCTTACACTTGTGGTCATTGGGAAAAAGAATGGTCCTCACACTTGTGGTCATTGGGAAGAATGGTCCTCACACTTGTGGTCATTGAGAAGAATGGTCCTCACACTTGTGGTCATTGGGAAGAATGGTCCTCACACTTGTGGTCATTGGGAAGAATGGTCCTCACACTTGTGGTCATTGGGAAGAATGGTCCTCACACTTGTGGTCATTGGGAAGAATTACCCCCCTTACAGATAGCTAAAAAGATCAATGGTGTCGGTGGGAACTTATCTGAGAGGCAGAAATTGCCCAATGCTGAAGGAACCCCTACAACCTCTGGAGGAACCCTGGTTGAGAATCACTGCTTTAAGACTAAACCTTACATTTCTGGTATAGTTCCAGTATGAATGGTTCTTTTTAATGATGGTCGCATCCCAGACAATGCAGCAGAAATAAATGTGGTTTGCGGTTGGTTCCATTCTTCGTAATCTGAGCAGACACCAAAATTCCCACCAGATTTCGTAACTCATCCCGTGTGACCCGAGAACAGGAAGTCAGAGTCTGTCCTGTATTCATGATGATCGCTCTTCAGAGACACAGAACCAGAAAAAGGGAATGATTGTTCACTACATGCAAATGCCCTGTTCCCCACCTACACTATATTGTCAAAAGTATTGGGACACCCGCCTTTACACGCCCGTGAACTAGGCTGCTTTCACGCTGAATGCGCCGGCCATTAGCGGTAAAGCTATGAGTAAGCACTAGCCTTAGTGCGCAACGCGTCAGCTGTTAGCATCTTTCGCTGTGATGTCATTTGCTGTGTCCTAAATATTATTTGAATAAAGCATCGTTTTAGCATTGGAGTGCGGCCGTCCAGAGTTCTGTCATTATCCTCATTAGCGGTAAAGCACTGCTCGTCTTAGCGGCGTTTTCCCGCTGTTTAAGCGCCGCTTTTGTGTGGATTTTCGGGCTGCTAGCGGGGGGCGCTTTTAAACCTGCGTTGTGGCGCTTCCGAAAGCGTTTTTTCAGGCGATTCATTGCAATGGGCAGGGGCGTTTTCGGAACGCTGTTGGGACCCACCCCACATTTTTATTCCCATAGAATTAATTAATAGAAACGCGCCATTCGCATGTTTTTTGGGCGCATTTGTGCGTTTTGTCCAGCGTGTGCGCGCAATTTTCTGCTCAAACTAAAAATTGCAAAAACATAAAATAGCAAAAAATATATATGAATAAATAAATGGAAACTAAATTCACAAATAACTAAAAAGCATCATAAATAAAATAAATGAATAATATGGAATAATACATAAATAAATGATAATTAACCCTAACCTCAAAAAAAATTTAATAAATTAATATAAATAATAAATAAACCCCCAAACCTGAACAAAAATAAACAAAATTATTAATAATAATAATAATAATAATAATAATAATTAAGGTTGCACCGATATCAATACTAGTAGATACCAAGCATTTGCAAAAGTATCGGGATCGGTCCAAATGCTCTGATGCTTGATCCGATACCTTTTGTATAGGGCCAGGGCATCCTCAGTGTAGCGGGGGGGGGGGGGGGGCCGGGCAGCATCACAGGTGATCAGTGCGGCGGCGGGGGAGCAGTTACAAGCACCGATTCCCCCCCCCCCCCGTATAGCCTTTCAATAAAGCAGCTGACAGACGCTTCTCCTCCTCTCCCTCTATGCTTCAGTTTATGAATGGGGAGGAGCCTCTGTCTCCTCTCCATTCATCTTCAGTGCAGCTGAGGCCGCAGAGAAAGGGACTGGGGAATCCGTGTCCTCAGTCCCTTTCCCTGTCTCAAAGGGGAGATGGCAGGGGACTGTTTAGATCCTTGATATCTCACCAAAGCCCCCCCCCCTCCCCCCAACAAGGGCTGATAAGTAAAAAAATAAAATAAAAAAAGAGTGAATAATAAATAATTAAAGGTTAAATTGTAAAAATAATTTTAAAAAATTGTAAAAAAAATACAATTGTGAAAAAAAATGTTAAATAAAAAAACTACTGACTTTTTTTAAGGGTTAGGGGTTAATTATTTATTTACTATTACTTATTATTCATTTATTTAATTGATTTATTATTTATTTATGATTATTTTTATTTATTTGTGTATTTATTTTACATTTATTCAATCATCAATTATTATTATTAGTAGTAGCAGTAGTAGTAGTATTAGCAGTAGTATTAGCAGTAGTAGTAGTAGTATTAGTAGTAGTAGTATTAGTAGTAGTGGTAGTAGTATTAGCAGTAGTATTAGTAGTAGTATTAGTAGTAGTAGTAGTAGTATTAGTATTAGTAGTAGTATTAGTAGTAGTAGTAGTATTAGTAGTAGTGGTAGTAGTATTAGCAGTAGTATTAGTAGTAGTATTAGTAGTAGTAGTATTAGTAGTAGTAGTAGTATTAGTAGTAGTATTAGTAGTAGTAGTATTAGTAGTAGTATTAGTAGTAGTAGTATTAGCAGTAGTAGTATTAGTAGTAGTAGTAGTATTAGTAGTAGTATTAGTAGTAGTAGTATTAGCAGTAGTATTAGTAGTAGTAGTATTAGTAGTAGTAGTATTAGTAGTAGTAGTAGTATTAGTAGTAGTATTAGTAGTAGTAGTATTAGTAGTAGTATTAGTAGTAGTAGTATTAGTAGTAGTGGTAGTAGTATTAGTAGTAGTATTAACACATTAACCCTAACAAAAAATACATAACCCTATGTCAGGATACTAGTTCAGCTAATACTAATTTGCATTAGCTGCATGAGAATTAACTACTTGCCGCCCGCGCTATAGGCAAAAGGCGGCTACAGCGCGGGCCTTAATTGCCAGGAGGGTGTCCACGGACGCAGGTGATCACAGATCCGAGTAAGGGGGCGATCCCGGCCCCTTACCACATGATCATCTGTCAGACAATGATGGCTGATCACGTGATTTAAACAGAAGCTCGGTAATCAGTATTTTTCTTTTCCTCGCGCTATCGGCATGAAGGGAAAAAAAAGCCGATCACCGGCGTCTGCCAGAGAGACATCGGTTCCCCACACAGAAAGCAGTGGCTGCATTTTCTGTGCCACCATTGTCAGCTGTCAGTGCCCACTGTGCCATCTAGCAGTGCCCGCCAGTGCTGCCAATCAATGCCCATCAGTGTCTCATAATCAGTGCCACAGATCAGTGCTGCCTATCAGTGTCACCAACCAGTGCCCATCAGTGCCACCCATAAGTTATCACCAGTGCCCATCAGAGCTGCTTATCAGTGCCACCTATCAGTGCCCTTCAGTGCCACCCATCAGTGCCACCCATCAGTGCCACCTCTCAGTGCCGCCTCATCAGTGCCACCTCTCAGTGCCCATTAGTGCAGCCTTATTGGTTGCTATCAGTGCCGCCTATCAGTACATCAGTGCCCATTAGTGCCACCTATCAGTGCCCATCAGCGCAGCCTATCAGTGCACATCAGTGAAGGAGAAAAAATTACCTGTTTTCAAAATTTTATAACAAACTATGAAACAGTTTTGTTTTTTTGTTTTTTCAAAATTTTCGGTCATTTTTGGTTTTATTTACCAAAAAAATAAAAAAACCAGCAGCAGCAATTAAATACCACCAAAAGAAATCTCCATCTGTGTGAAAATAATGATACGAATTTCATTTGGTTAATAACCTCTAGAGACCCGCGCTAAAGCCGAATGACGGCTACAGCGCGGACCTGCTTTGCCGGGACTACGTCTATTGACGTCATCCCGTGCACGAGCGGCCTGCGCGCCCCCTGAGGGGCACACGCGGCGCGCTCTGTGATCAGCGAGTCTATGAGACTCGCTTGATCACGGATCCGAGCAAGGGGTAGATCCCGACCCCTTACCACGTGATCAGCTGTCAGCCAATGACAGCTGATCATGTGACACAACAGAGCCGGTAATCGGCTATTTTTCCTCCTCGCGCTGACAGCGCGAGGAGAAAAAAAAAGAGCCAATCACCGGCAGCCGTGATCGGGACATCAGTCCCGATCACGGCCAGCTTATCAGTGCCCAACTTCCCCTGCCAGTACCACCTTACTAATAAAAAAGTGCCCCCCATCAGTGCCACCCATCAGTGCCCATAGTGCCACCCATCAGTGCCCAAAATCTGCCTCAACAACAGTGCTGCACCCCAGTGCCACATATCCGTGCCCATCAGTGTCATCTACCAGTGCCCATCAGTGCCGCCCATCAGTGCTCAGCAGTGCCACCTATCAGAGCCACCTATCAGTGCCCATCAGTCCCATCTATCAGTGGTACCTATCAGTGCCCCTTAGTGCCACCCATCAGTGCCATCTTATCTGTGCCCATCTTTGCCCATCAGTGCCGCCTTATCTGTGCCCATCAGTACTGCCTTATCTGTGCCTATTGGGGCCACCTTATCTGTGCCTATTAGTGCCGCCTTAACTGTGCCTATCAGTGCCCACCAGTGCAGCCTCATCAGCGCATTTCAATGAAGGAGAAAAATGACCTGTTTGCCAAATTTTATAACAAACTAAGAAATTTTTTTTTATTTTGCATGTTTTTTTGTTTGTTTAGCAAAAAATAAAACTCTGAGCTGTAAATAAATACCACCAAAAGAAATCTCTATTTGTGGGGAAAAAATGATAAAAATGTCATTTGGGTACAGTGTTGTATGCCCGCGTAATTGTCATTCAAAGTGCATCAGTGCTGAAAGCTGAAAATTGGTCTGGGCAGGAGGGGGGTTTAAGTGCCCGGTAAGCAAGTGGTTAACTCTAACCCATTACCCTAACGAAAAAAATAATAAATAAATGAATAAAAATAATTGAAAAAGAAATAAAAGCTAATGGAAAAGCTAAAAAAAAAAAAGCTGAAATACCTAGCAACAAATGATGCAACAGATGATAGTTTTCTCTATTGGCTCAAAAACATGAGCGTAAAAAAACACACCATAATCGCACATAAAAACGCGCAAAAAAATGCTGGAAAACGCTCGAAGGCGCTACACTCAGGTGTGAACGCAGCCTAAATCTTCCGGAGGTCAAGAGGTTAAAAGCGTTCAGTGTGGATGAGTCCTGACACTGCCTGAAACTGATGCGATCCAAACAATTGTAAATCGGGGGTGCCGCCGCCGCCGCCGCTGTGCGTAAGCAAAACTATGATAATGGATATCTCCTGACTTTTTTTATTATTAATATTATTATCAAAGACAAACTGCACCTAAATAGCAAAAAAAAAAATATATATATATTTTTCTTTTTAAATTTCAGCTGTATATTTCTTGTCATTGCCGCCATGGTCACCATCAGAAAGAAACCCAAAATAAATCCTCCTAATCCTGACAGTCCGAAAGGTACCAAGTGTGTGAGAAGCAATGAAAAGTCCTGTATCCTCAGCGCCATCTAGTGGCCGTAATCCAGTATAGCTTTCTCCTTGCGCTATTTAAGGAAACTTTACCGCATTGTGGGCGCCCTGTCTATACCGATACGTTTCGTAAACAAGTTGCACAAACGTTTCTGACATTTATGCAACGAATATTTTATAAATAGAACCTGTGTGTGGATGTTATTATTATTTTTCTTTTCATAGAGCCCAGAAACAATAGTGTGCATTTTATTTTATTTTATTTCTTTTCATTTTTTTTTTTAATCAAACCTAAACACACAGACAGTGGGGCTGATTTACTAACGGCGAAACTGCTGTTCGCTTTTCAAACAAAACTCCCCAACACCCTCACGCTTAGGGAATGTGATGAATTTTCACTTTGCGAAGAAAATACCCAATCAGATGCGAGGAAAATAAAAACACGGCATTTTTTTTGCTTGCACGCGATTGGATGACGGAAGTCACCAGAGCGTCACCTCCACTTGCCGACCGCAATACATATACAGTAAAAACTCGGATTTAGAGAAATGCGGTTTACGAGCGTTTTGCCATACGCGCCGTTTATTTTTTTTAATCCTGACTCGATTTGCGAGCGTTGTCTCCCAAGATGAGCAGGATTCAAGCCTCTGGGGTGTGCAGTACCACATGTGTCCAGTGGTGCGGGGGGGAGGGCGCCGGTGATGCTCTGAGACACACGCAAGCACCCAGAAACACTCTGTTCCCAAAAGATATCTGACCATCTGAGTGTCTCCGAGCACCTCCAAGTGTCTCTGAGTGTCTCCGAGCATCTCAGAGTGTCTCTGAGTGTCTCCGAGCATCTGCTGGTGTTTTCGAGTGTCTCCGAGCATCTCTGGCGCCCTCTCCCCGCCTCTGGCCACTTGCGGTACTGCATGGACTAGCAGTGACAATGGAACTAATTATCTGAGTTTCCATTGATTTCTATGGAGAAACTCGCTTTGATATACAAGTGCTTTGGATTCCATTCTTCTGGAACGGATTATGCTCGTAATCCAAGGTATTACTGTATATACATTGTAGTTTGCAAGGGCAGAGCTTTCCGGAATTCTGGATGAAGATATCGGCCATAACCCCCGGCATTGTTTTTTTACAGCCGGCTTTCTCATGAGCAGCTCGAGCGCCTTTCGAAGCGGTGGGAGGGGACATCTTTTAAGCAAAAGATCACTTTTTTTTTTGATCTTTGGCTTTTAACCACTTCCCGACCATATACTGTATATATACCTGTACGTAATCCTGCATGTCCGGGGTCTGGGGCACGCCGCCGGTGTCCCGCTCCCGCTGTGATTGGACACAATGTTCACTGAGACCCACCAATCGCCAACTGCCTACTGTGTGTATAAAAGGCAGATTACCGTTCTGTGAGAAGGGAAGGTAGTGATCCTGTGTTTTTTTGGTAAGTAGGAACACGGATCTCTGTCTTCCCACAGTACAAGCCCCTCCCCCACACCAGTTAGCATGCACTCCCTAGGTACACATTTAACCTTGATGTTAACCCCTTCCCTGTCAGTATCATTAGTACAGTGACAGTGCATATTTTTAGCACTGATCGTCTGAATTAGTGTCACCGGTTCCTAAAAAGTGACACACGGGATCGGATTTTCCGACGGAAAATGTTCGATGGGAGCTTTTTGTCGGGAATTCCGACAGTGTGTGGGCTGTGTATCCCCTGATGTGCCCTGAGCCCCATGATGTGCCCTCCTGTGTGCCCTGTGATGTGCCCTACTGTGTGCCCCATGCCCTGTGTTGTGCCCTGCTGTGTACTCCTTGATGTGCCCTGTGCCCCATGATGTGCCCTGCTGTGCGCCCCATGCCCTGTGTTGTGCCCTGCTATGTACTCCTTGATGTGCCCTGTGCCCCATGATGCGCCCTGCTGTGCGCCCCATGCCCTGTGGTGTGCCCCGTGCCCTGCTGTGTGCCATGTGATGTGCCTCACTGTGTTCCCCTGTGATTTATGTAGGTGGGGCTTTGTGTAGGTGTGGGCGGGGACACATGGGGGCCCGATGATCTTCTATTGCCCGGGGGCCCCATCAGTTGTCAGTCTGCCTCTGATGCTGATCAGACTTTTTGAGGGGGCCACCCGAGGCAGTGCAGCACAGGCCCCAGCGACTGTTACCGCGGGGAGACCAGAACATCCTCTCACACTCTACTTCCCACCCGCTGAATCTCTGGAGGAATACTGGGGAGAGACTGAAAGGGGCTCCCCTTCTTATAGCAAAAGTTCACCATTGAACCACATTGACTGGTGGGACTGCCCATTGTTCACACTGCTAGCAAGGAGGTACTCCCATTTCCTCCATCCCTACGGACAGTGCATATCCGGTCGGTCTAGGTCTACCATAGTCACCATCAATGCATGATGGCAGTATACTTCTTGTGTTCGGTAAAGTAAACTTTATTACCGCTTAGAGAGGGAGAGAGTCTCCTGGCAATGAGCCCCGAGAAGGGAGTCCAGGGCTCGTAGTGGGTCAGGGAGAAAGAGAGACCCGGTGCACATAAGGGAGAGAGATGGAGGACAGCACCCATGGGGAGAAAAAGAACGTCTCTCACTACTACCTGTATATAAAGGCATCAGAACTTAGGGTTCACCCCAAAAACACCAGCTACATGAGAATGCCTCTGATGGACCCTGAATGGTCATGGACACAACTGTTGCAGGTTACTGGGGCAGTACATGAATTAGAGTTACGTGTATAGGAAGGAATTATGTCTCTGAATGTTGGACTTTGTTATGCCCTTTGGTGTTTTTTCAAGTAAAGTTCTGAAACCTTGTTCCCACTTGGTCTAAAGTTACTAAAGGAGGTTTAATGCAAGTAACTGGCACTATCAGTGGTGTCACTAGGGTTGGTGTCACCTGGTGCGGTAATACATGGTTTCACTACCCCCCAGGGAAAGGATGGAGCCAGGATAGAATCAGGGGAATGAATGGAGCTGGGATGGAATCAGGGGAATGAATGGAGCCGGGATGGATTCTGGGGAATGGATGGAGCCGTGATGGAATCGGGGGAATGAATGGAGCCGGGATGGAATCAGGGGAATGAATGGAGCCGGGATGGAATCAGGGGAATGGATGGAGCTGGGATGGAATCAGGGGAATGGATGGAGCCGGGATGGAATCAGGGGAATGAATGGAGCCGGGATGGAATCTGGGGAATGAAAGGAGCCGGGATGGAATCTGGGGAATGGATGGAGCCGGTATGGAATCAGGGGAATGAATGGAGCTGGGAGGGAATCAGGGGAATGAATGGAGCCGGGATGGAATCTGGGGAATGAATGGAGCTGGGATGGAATTAGGGGAATGAATTGAGCTGGGATGGAATCTGGGGAATGAATGGAGCCGGCATGGAATTAGGGGAATGAATGGAGCCGGCATGGAACCAGGGAGTGAATGGAGCCGGGATGGAATCAGGGGAATGAATGGAGCCAGGATGGAATCAGGGGAATGAATGGAGCCGGGATGGAATCAGGGGAATGAATGGAGCCGGGATGGAATCTGGGGAATGAATGCAGCTGGGATGGAATAAGGGGAATGAATGGAGCCGGGATGAAATCTGGGGAATGAATGGAGCCGGGATGGAATCTGGGGAATGGATGGAGCTGGGATGGAAACAGGGGAATGGATGGAGCTGGAATGGGGTGGTGGATGGAGCCGGCATGTGATCAGGAGGGGGTAAATGGAGCTGGAATCAGATGGGGGGATGGATGGAGCCAGGATGGGATCAGGGGAGTGGATGGAGTCGGGGTGGAATCTGGGAAATGGATGGAGCCGGGATGGAATCAGGGAAATAGATGGAGCTGGGATGGGGTGGTGGATGGAGCTGGGATGTGATCGGGTGGTGGATGGAGTCAGGATGAAATCAGGTTGTGAATGGAGCTGGGATGGGGTGGTGGATGGAGCTGGGATGGGATCGGGGGGGATGGATGGAGCTGGGATGGGGGTGGAGGATCGAGCTGGGATGGGATCGGGGGGGATGGATGGAGCTGGGATGGGATCAAGGGGATGGATGGAGCTGGGATGGGGTGGGGTGGTGGATGGAGCCGGGGTGAGTTGGGGGTTGGATGGAGCTGGGATGGGATCTTTGATTTTGGGGGAGGGTTAAAGGACATGTGCTAGGGGGTGGTTTGGAAGGCGAGAGAAATTGTGCCGGGGGGTTAAACTTCAAATCTGCCCCCCTCCTTATAGCACAAGTCATTTCTAACCCAAAACAAAGCACCCCTAACACATACTCTCAAACCCCTTCCCTAAAATGACTCTCCTGGCAGCATAGATGTCCCCCTCCTCTGCAATACCTCAGCCCGGGGCAGGTACTGTAGCGCGCTGCCCCTCTTCCTCCTCCTCAGGAGGTGGCTATAGTCCATTTTGCAGTGAGTGCAGCCGGTGGGCAGAGAGATGATTGCTGCGTATGGGACAGTGTCAGACTCCACTGGGCCAGTGGGCACCATACATCAGTACGAAAGTGATATGGTGTGAAGACACGAGTGGTTACCTAGGTAAGTGGAAGTCTAACGAGCAGCCTGGCAGTAGCGTGTACTGGCTGCAGGTGGAACAGCCTCTAGCAGCGAGGGAGATGTTGGCGGCACTCCTTCCGCCAGCGGTCTGTCCCCCAGAGCAACGGGAGCCACAGAGGTTCCCATCCTGTACAGAGGTACGCAAGTTGAAGATTTAGTCAAGTGCACGTGAGGAGCCACGCAAGGTGCACAGTAAGGCCCACTCCGCTACTGGAGAATGGTGGTGGGAAACGCTGAACAGATGGAGGTGGACAAGGCTGCAAGTTAGAGAAAAGGTGTACTATGTCCCAGCGACCCGAGAGTTAACTGGAGAGCAGTTATGGTGCAAGTGTACACGGTGTATGTTCAGCTTTAAAGCAGAGGCCTACCTTAAGGTTGAGTATTCCCCTATGGCAGCCTCAGCCTTGTCCCAGGGCATTGATGAAAACAGCACAAGAGTAAAGGTGCCCCATGTGTAAAGTACTGTAGAGTGATTCTAGACTAGGGTTTGCACCAGAACTTTCGAACGGACCCCAAATTCGTACGAATGTTAGAACCCCATTGAAGTCTATGGGACTCGAAAGTTCTAAATGAAAAGTGCTAATTTTAAAGGCTAATATGCAAGATACTGTCCTAAAAAGGGTTTGGGGACCTGGCTCCTGCCCCAGGGGACATGGGTCAATGCCTAAAATGTTTTTAAAAATGGCCGTTTTGGCGGGAGCAGTGATTTTAATGACGATTAAAGTGAAAAAAAAGTGAAATATTCCTTTAAATATGGTGCCTGGGGGGTGTCTATAGTATGCCTGTGAAGTGCCACGTGTTTCCCGTGTTTAGAACAGTCCCTGCACAAAATGACATTTAACGGAAATAACACCATTTAAAACTGCTTGCGGTTTTAATGTTATATCTGGTTCCTGCAATATGGATGAAAATCTTTGAGAAAAATGGCATGGGTAGCCCTCCCTGCCCATTACCAGCCCCTTTGGGTCTTGTACGCATATTAAGGGGAACCCCGTACCCATATTAAAAAAAGGAAATGCGTGTGGCCCCCAGGCCCTATATACTCAGAACAGCAGTATACAGGCGGTGCAAACAGGACAGGGACTGTGTAGGTTTGTTGTGTTAAGTTGAATCTGTTTGTAATTTTCAACTGGTACATTTTTAAAGTGTAGCTCCAGTCAAAAAATCTATTTTTAAGCTTTTTGGAAAACATAGGGAAGGGTTATCACCCCTGTATAATTTGTTTTGTCGTCCATCTTTTTTCATCTCACTTCCTGTTGTCTCCTTCTGTTTGCAAGTAGGAGATGTTTGTAAGTTGGATGTTTGAAAGTAGGGGCCTGCCCTATATGCTCTGTAGAAATGGCGGAACAAGGTGTTGGTTTTGCCCGAACACTGTAAGCCCTCAAAGTGACTCTTGGTGGGCGCTGGAGCGCCCCCTGCTGTGAACGATTATATCAAGAATTGTAATTACGTGCCATTGTTGAACAGTGGTAGAAAAATTGACCTTTGGTGGTTGTGGTGCTGGTGCCACAACACTATAAGTCCTCACAGTTACTCTGGGTGGGCACAGGAAGGGGCCCTCCTGTGAAATATTATATCAAGAATTGTAATTACATGTCCCTGTTAAACAGGGGCAGAAAAATTTGGCCTTAGGCACTGGTGCTGGTGCCACCACACTGCAACCTCTGCCATATACTCTAGTTCTATTGCAGGAATTAGCCCTGCTGCAAAGCATTGCATCAAAAATTGTACTTAAACGCCCCTGTTAAACAGGGGCAGAAAAATTGAGCTGATGGCATCAACCAGAACCAGAAATGTTCTTCCAACATATCAGCGGAGGAGGAAGAGGATAGACAATCAACATAACAGGACAGTCACTCAACATCAGCATAGGCAGTCTTGAAGGGATGTGATATTTCAAAAAAAATTATTCTGTTACATCAGCTTCAGGTGCTTGGTAGCTGTGGGTGATCCAAGACTGATTCATCTTGATGAAGGTCAGTCGATCAACTGATTCGGTGGACAGGCGCACCCTGTGATCGGTAACAAAGCCACCAGCAGCACTGAAGGTGCGTTCCGAAAGAACGCTGGATGCAGGACAGGCCAGTAGCTCAATTTCATACTGTGCAAGCTCTGGCCAGTGATCCATCCTCAAGACCCAGTAAGCCAGAGGATTTTTGGTGGGAAAGGTGTCCAAGTCTGACCTTGCCCCTAGGTATTCCTGCACCATGTAAATCAGACGCTGGCGATGGTTGCTGGAACCGATCATACCTTGGGGCTGCGGACTAAAAAATTGCCTGTCCAGGACCAGGAGTTTGTAATCTCCCAGTCTCTGGGAACGCGTTGCACAGACCTTTCTGCAAGGCCTCCCGGAGATGTCTCATCCTCTGCTCCCTCTGCGATGGCAAGATAAGGTCGGCAACCTTACCCTTGTACCATGGATCAAGGAGAGTGGCCAGCCAGTAATGGTCCCTCTCCTTGATCCGAAGAATACGAGGATCCTTCCGCAGGCTTTGCAGGATCAACGAGGCCATGCAGCGTAGGTTAGCTGAGGCATTCGGTCCGGAGTCCTCTGGGTCACTAAGGACAACATGATCCGCAGCGACCTCCTCCCAGCCACGTACAAGTCCATGGGTTTCTTGGGACTGTAAATCATCCCTACAAGACTGCTGATGCTGATGCTGAGTGCCAGCCTCCACCTCCATGCTGACACAATCATCCTCCTCCTCCTCATCCTCTTCCTGTGTGATGGGTGGCACAGCAGGAACACTGTCTGGATAAAGGGGGCCTTGAGAGGCAAGCAAGTCCTCCTTTTCCTGCCTCTGTTCTGCCTCAAGTGCCCTGTCCATTATTCCACGCAGCGTATGCTCCAAGAGGTACAGTGTCACTGATGCATGCACTTTCACTGCTCACCATCCTTGTGGCCTCCTCAAATGGTGACAGGACAGTGCATGCATCCCTGATCATGCCCCACTGTCGTGGTGAGAAAAAAATGAGCTCCCCTGACCCTGTCCTGGTGCCGTAGTCGCACAGGTACTCATTGATGGCCCTCTGCTGCATGTGCAGCCGCTGCAGCATGGCCAACGTTGAGTTCCACCTGGTGGGCATGTCACATATAAGGCGGTTCTTGGGCAGGTTCAACTCCTTTTGGAGCTCAGCCAGCCGAGCACAGGCATTAAATGATCGGCGGAAATGCACACAGACTTTCCTGGCCTGCTTCAGGACATCCTGTAAGCCGGGGTACCTGCCCAAGAACCGCTGCACCACCAGGTTAAGGACGTGAGCCACACAGGGCACATGGGTCAGTTGTCCCTGTCGGAGGGCGGAGAGGAGGTTGGTGCCATTGTCGCAAACCACCATTCCCGGCTTAAGCTGGCGTGGCATCGACCACCTCTCGGCCTGCCCCTGCTGACAAAACATCCGCCCCAGTGTGGCTCCTGTCCCCCAAACAAACCAGCGCAAGCACGGCATGGCATCGTTTTGCCTGCGTACTTGCGTAGCCCCTGGAACGCCTACGGAGCACCGCTGGTTCTGAGGACAGTGCACTGGAAGAGGCCATGGAGGAAGAAGAAGAGGAGGGGGTGGAGGGGAGAGGTGTGTCACAACCACTAGTAGCATTTTGGAGGCGTGGTGGCGGAACAACCTCCAACACTACTGCACCTTGTCCTGCATCCTTCCCAGCTGCCAGAAGAGTGACCCAATGGGCCGTGAAAGACAGGTAACATCCCTGTCCATTCCTGCTGGACCATGAGTCAGCGGTAATATGCACCTTACCGCTGACCGCCCTGTCCAGCGAGGCAAGGACATTGCCTTCCACATGCCGATAGAGAGCAGGAATTGCCTTCCGTGAGAAAAAGTGGCGTTTGGGGACCTGCCACTGAGGAACCGCACATTGTACAAACTCACGGAAGGGGGCCGAGTCTACCAACTGAAAAGGCAGCAGTTGAAGTGCTAGCAATTTAGCCAAGCTAGCAGTCAACCGCTGGGCATGTGGATGGCTGGGAGTAAACTTCTTCCGCCGGTCCAGCAGCTGGGGCAGGGACATTTGCCTGCTGTAATCGGACGTGGGTGTACTGCTAGCAGAGTTCCCGGAAGCACTTGGCTGTGACACACCTAATTCTACACCTTCATTCCTCTCAGAGCAGGTTTCAGAGAGGACTGAAGGTCTAGTGGGGTTGGAGATCCCAGCTGATGAGGACCAAGAAGAGGTCCGCTTTGTTCTTTGGTGTGGGTCTTTGAGGTACGCTTGCCAACGAGCTGCATGACAGGTCAAAATATGTCTGGTCAAGCATGTGGTGCCCAAGCGGCTGATGTTTTGGCCACGCGAGATACGCTTGAGACATATGTTGCAAATAGCAGCGGTGCGATCTGATGCACTCGTCTCAAAAAAGGCCCACACCAAAGAACTTTTAGAATAACGCGCAGAGGCAGCGCCCTGCACAGGCGGAGCTCTGCGGTGTGATTCAGTCGGTGTGCTGCCCCTAAGCTGGCCCCCGGAGGGCATCCTGCCTCGTTGGACATGTGCCTCCTCCTCCTCCTCTCTCCTACTAGGCACCCACATGGAGTCAGTGCCCTCATCATCCCCTCCCTCTTCATCGCTGGAGCAAACCTGGCAGTATGCTGCAGCTTGTGGAACATGACTGCCAGATTGCTGTCCTTCTTCAGCATCCCCTCTCTCTGCATTCATGCTACTGCCTTCCTCTAGCTGAGTATCAGCATCAGAGCCTACAAAACACTGGGCATCCTCCTGGAGCATGTACCCAACACTGTGCTCAAAGAGTTCAGGAGACTTCTCAGGAGGACGTGGTGGGTCTAGGGAAGGAGTCACTGATGATGACATTGAGAGGAGGGAACACGATGCGTTGGCAGCTGCTTTGCTAGTACCCTGAGCCTGGGTGAGAGAGGATGAGGAGGATGAAGAGGGCTTGGTCATCCACTCTACCAAGTCGTTGGCATGTTGTGGCTCAACATGTCCAGCTGCTGAAAATAAGGACAAGCGTGTCCCATGGGCACGTGCTGATGATGACGATGCACCACGTCCATGACCAGCACTGTTGTCTCTAGACACAGAGCCTGCTTGACCTCTTTTATCGGCCCGCACCTGTCTGCCTCTCCTTGCTGGCCTTCCAGACATGGCAATGGCCTGAAGGGAGTTGGGAAAACCAGCAATTGGGTAGTGTATATTGTGCTGGAGGCTCACACAACTTCCACTAACTCCTGCAGATGGCTCAAATAGAGAAGAGCTATGTAGGAGGATATAGCGGTGTATACTGGGTTCAGAGCACGCAGACAGCACGCACAATCTCCTAACACTGACTGCAAGCTCTATTTAAAAAGAGAAATATAGCTAGCTATATAGGTGAATATAGCGGTGTACACTGCGGTCAGGGCACGCAGACAACAACCACTACAGAAGAGCAAGAATGAAAAATCGTCCGATAACGATCGGTGTGTACTGTGTTGAAGGTACACAGAACACCCACTAACTTCTACAGACGCCAACATACTACTCAAGGCCGCCGCGCTGGTCAGCCTTATATAGTGTGGGGCGTGTACTACACAGCCTGAGCTATGATTGGCCACAGGCATCCTGCCTGTGGCCAATCATGGCTCTCCTCCCTGCCGGCGCTGTGATTGGCCAAGCATGCGGGGTCACAGTGCATGCTTGGCCAATCATGAGCCAGCAATGCACTGCGATGGCGCAGTGCATTGTGGGCCGTGAGCGGCACACTAATTTGGCGCAAACGGCCCATAATGTTCGGAATTCGCCGAACGGGCGAACAGCCGATGTTCGAGTCGAACGTATGTTCGACTTGAACACGAAGCTCATCCCTAGTCGGCAACAACCCATTCAATTTATGCATACAAAGACACCAAAACAAATACCTTCAGAAATGAAGTTCTGTGTAATAAAATGGAAGGACACGGGGAAATAGTATTGAACCCGCTAACTGAAATGTATTTAATACTTGGTACAAAATCCTTTGTTGGTAATGACAGTTTGAAGACGCCGGCTCCTGTATGGAGGAACGAGTCGCATGCGTTGCTCAGGTGTGATTTTGGCCCATTCTTCCACACAGTCTTCAAATCTTGAAGACCTTGAACTCTGATCTTTAGTTCTTTCCATAGATTATCTATTGGATTCAGGTCAGGTGATTGGCTGGACCATTCTAGCAGCTCTATTTTCTTTCTCCTTGGCTTTGTGTTTGGGATGATTGTCCTCCTGAGATTTCCTCCTGAGATGTCCTCCTCAGATGTCCTCCTGAGATGTCCTCCTGGGATTTCCTCCTGAGATTTCCTCCTGAGATGTCCTCCTCAGATGTCCTCCTGAGATGTCCTCCTGGGATGTCCTCCTGAGATGTCCTCCTGGGATGTCCTCCTGAGATGTCCTCCTGGGATGTCCTCCTGAGATGTCCTCCTGGGATGTCCTCCTGAGATGTCCTCCTGGGATGTCCTCCTGGGATGTCCTCCTGAGATGTCCTCCTGGGATGTCTCCCCTCATTTTATCTTCATCATCCTGGTAGACGGCAGCAGATTTTTATCACCATTCATCCTTCCTTCAATGATATGAAGCAGTTAGTATGGGGGGTGTTTTGGGGGTGATGTGACCCCCAAACATGGGGTGTATTATGGCATCCCAGGAGGACATATATATATACACAGTGGGTATAGAAAAGAGTCACCCCCTTTAAAATAATCACATTTTGTTGCTTTGCAGCCTGAAATGAAGACAGACACAGTTTTTGTTTTATCCAGCTGTATTTACTCTCAGTACAACTTATAACATCCAAAATGAATAACATCAACATGCTAAAAAAAAAAAAATCAAAACCAGAATCACTGAGTTGGAAAAAGACCCCCCCCCCCCCCTTTGTATCAGTATTTTGTTGGCCCCCTTCTTGCTGTAGCTCCAGCTTTTAGTCTGTTGGTATTTTGTCTCTCTAATAACTTTGCACATCTGGACTTTGCAATATTTGCTCGCTCTTCTGCAATTTGATGGTGGGCGTTTGTGGGCGGCAATCTTCAATCATCCCACAGATTTTCAATTGGGTTTAAAGCGATTGTAAAGTATTTATTTTCATTTTTTAATTAAAAAATAATAAACACCTTATAAACACATCTCCTGTGCTGCAGTGGATTTGCACAGAGCAGCCCCGGGTTCCTCCTCCTCCTTCCCTGGCCCCTCCCTCCTGTCGGGTGACCCCCACAGCAAGCAGCTTGCTATGGGGGGCACCTGAGCCAAGTCACTGCTCACTGTGTCCACTCGGACACAGAGCTGCGGCCCCGCCCCCTTTCTATTCTCATTGGCTGACTTTGTTTGACAGCAGCTGGAGCCAATGGCGAGGGGAGTTCCGGACGGGCCAAGACATTCCTACAACATTGCTGGAGCTGGATGGAGCTCGGGTAAGTATTTTGGGGGGGGGGGGGGGTTCTGCGCACAGAAGTCTTTTTTATCTTAATGTATAGAATGCACCTTCTGCCTTTACAATCACTTTAAAGCAGAACTTCGGTCATTTCTTCATCTTTCCATCTATTAAATATTCTGCTCTTGTTGTTTTAACTTTGGATAGTAAAACATTTTTTTTTCTGCCAGTAAATCCCTTATACGGCCCACTTTCTGTTTTCTTGTCTGGTCATTGGCCTAGGCTTATGACATCATGCACAGCTCTCTCTCCTGAGAGTTTGCCAGGAAGGGAGGGGGGGATGAGTCATAAGAGGGCCAACGAGAGCTGGAGGTGTGCCTCTGTGTAAATCCAGGAAGTGAACAGGCAGCATCTTCGCCTGCCCACAGTTAAAATGGCTGCAGCCAGACTCAGTGGAGGGAGATTTCTGCAGCATGTTTGGCAAGTACAGAATCACAGTATATATAAAATAATATGCAAAGTGGTTGGAGGGAAGCTTCAGAATGGCAAAGATATTTTTATTACAAATTATGTGAGCAGACCGCAGTTCCCTCTTTAAGTCTGGGCTCTGACTAGGCTATGCAAGGGCATTCACAGCAAAGAGGGGTGGAGGACACTGAATGGAGGCCAGTGGAGGGATTGGCAGAAAGGGGTGGAGGACACTGAATGAAGGTCAGTGGAGGGATTGGTAGAGAGGGGTGGAGGACACTGAATGGAGACCAGTGGAGGGATTGGCAGAGAGGGGTGGAGGACACTGAATAGAGACCATTGGAGTGATTGGTAGAGAGGGGTGGAGGACACTGAATGGAGACCATTGGAGTGATTGGTAGAGAGGGGTGGAGGACACTGAATGGAGGCCAGTGGAGCGATTGGTAGAGAGGGGTGGAGGACACTGAATGGAGGTCAGTGGAGGGATTGGCAGAGAGGGGCGGGGACACTGAATGGAGGTCAGTGGAGGGATTGGTAGAGAGGGGTGGAGGACACTAAATGGAGACCAGTGGAGGGATTTGTAGAGAGGGGTGGAGGGCACTGAATGGAGGTCAGTGGAGGGATTGGCAGAGAGGATGGAGGTCAGTGGAGGGATTGGTAGAGAGGGGTGGAGGGCACAGAATGGAGACCAGTGGAGGGATTGTCAGAGAGGGGTGGAGGACACTGAATGGAGACCAGTGGAGGGATTGGTAGAGAGGGTGGAGGACACTGAATGGAGACCAGTGGAGGGATTGTCAGAGAGGGGTAGAGGACACTGAATGGAGACCAGTGGAAGGATTGGTAGAGAGGGGTGGAGCGCACTGAATGGAGACCAGTGGAGGGATTGGCAGAGAGGGGTGGAGAACACTGAATGGAGGCCAGTGGAGGGATTGGCAGAGAGGGGTGGAGAACACTAAATGGAGGCCAGTGGAGGGATTGGCAGAGAGAAGTGGAGGACACTGAATGGAGACCATTGGAGGGATTGGTAGAGAAGGGTGGAGGACACTGAATGGAGACCATTGGAGGGATTGGTAGAGAGGGTGGAGGGCACTGAATGGAGACCATTGGAGGGATTGGTAGAGAAGGGTGGAGGACACTGAATGGAGACCAGTGGAAGGAATGGTGGAGAGGGTGGTGGGCACTGAATGGAGGCCAGTGGAGGGATTGGTAGAGAGGGTGGAGGGCACTGAATGGAGATCATTGGAGGGATTGGTAGAGAGGGTGGAGGGCACTGAATGGAGACCATTGGAGGGATTGGTAAAGAGGGGTGGAGGACACTGAATGGAGACCACTGGAGGGATTGGCAGAGAGGGGTAGAGGACACTGAATGGAGGCCAGTGGAGGGATTGGCAGAGAGGGGTGGAGAACACTAAATGGAGGCCAGTGGAGGGATTGGCAGAGAGAAGTGGAGGACACTGAATGGAGACCATTGGAGGGATTGGTAGAGAGGGGTGGAGGACACTGAATGGAGACCATTGGAGGGATTGGTAGAGAGGGGTGGAGGACAATGAATGGAGACCAGTGGAGGGATTGTCAGAGAGGGGTGGAGGACACTGAATGGAGGCCAGTGGAGGGATTGGCAGAGAGGGGTGGAGGACACTGAATGGAGACCAGTGGAGGGATTGGTAGAGAGGGGTGGAGGAAACTGAATGGAGACCAGTGGAGGGATTGGTAGAGATGGGTGGAGGAGACTGAATAGAGACCAGTGGAGGGATTGGTAGAGAGGGGTGGAGGACACTGAATGGAGACCAGTGGAGGGATTGGTAGAGAGGGGTGGAGGACACTGAATGGAGACCAGTGGAGGGATTGGTAGAGAGGGGTGGAGGACACTGAATGGAGACCAGTGGAGGGATTGGTAGAGAGGGTGGAGGACACTGAATGGAGACCAGTGGAGGGATTGGTAGAGAGGGGTGGAGGACACTGAATGGAGACCAGTGGAGGGATTGTCAGAGAGGGGTAGAGGACACTGAATGGAGACCAGTGGAAGGATTGGTAGAGAGGGGTGGAGCGCACTGAATGGAGACCAGTGGAGGGATTGGCAGAGAGGGGTGGAGAACACTGAATGGAGGCCAGTGGAAGGAATGGTGGAGAGGGTGGAGGGCACTGAATGGAGGCCAGTGGAGGGATTGGTAGAGAGGGTGGAGGGCACTGAATGGAGACCAGTGGAGGGATTGGCAGAGAGGGGTGGAGGACACTGAATGGAGACCAGTGGAGGGATTGGCAGAGAGGGGTGGAGGACACTGAATGGAGACCAGTGGAGGGATTGGCAGAGGGGGGTGGAGAACACTAAATGGAGGCCAGTGGAGGGATTGGTAGAGAGGGGTGGAGGACACTGAATGGAGACCAGTGGAGGGATTGGTAGAGAGGGGTGGAGGAAACTGAATGGAGACCAGTGGAGGGATTGGTAGAGATGGGTGGAGGAGACTGAATGGAGACCAGTGGAGGGATTGGTAGAGAGGGGTGGAGGAAACTGAATGGAGACCAGTGGAGGGATTGGTAGAGATGGGTGGAGGAGACTGAATGGAGACCAGTGGAGGGATTGGTAGAATGGGGTGGAGGACACTGAATGGAGACCAGTGGAGGGATTGGTAGAGATGGGTGGAGGAGACTGAATGGAGACCAGTGGAGGGATTGGTAGAGAGGGGTGGAGGACTGAATGGAGAGAGGGGTGGAGGGTGGAGGACTGAATGGTAGAGAGGGGTGGAGGACTGAATGGAGACCAGTGGAGGGATTGGTAGAGAGGGGTGGAGGACACTG
Source organism: Lithobates pipiens (assembly GCF_037356315.1). Lineage (NCBI taxonomy): Eukaryota > Metazoa > Chordata > Amphibia > Anura > Ranidae > Lithobates > Lithobates pipiens. Next base: position 590,383 of record NW_027507915.1, read on the forward strand.
AATGGAGACCAGTGGAGGGATTGGTAGAGAGGAGTGGAGGACACTGAATGGAGACCAGTGGAGGGATTGGCAGAGAGGGGTGGAGAACACTGAATGGAGGCCAGTGGAAGGAATGGTGGAGAGGGTGGAGGGCACTGAATGGAGGCCAGTGGAGGAATTGGTAGGGAGGGTGGAGGGCACTGAATGGAGACCATTGGAGGGATTGGTAAAGAGGGGTGGAGGACACTGAATGGAGACCAGTGGGGGGATTGGCAGAGAGGGGTGGAGGACACTGAATGGAGACCAGTGGAGGGATTGGCAGAGAGGGGTGGAGGACACTAAATGGAGGCCAGTGGAGGGATTGGTAGAGAGGGGTGGAGAACACTAAATGGAGGCCAGTGGAGAGATTGGTAGAGAGGGGTGGAGGACACTGAATGGAGACCAGTGGAGGGATTGGTAGAGAGGGGTGGAGGACACTGAATGGAGACCAGTGGAGGGATTGGCAAAGAGGGGTGGAGGACACTGAATGGAGGTCAGAGGAGGGATTGGTAGAGAGGGGTGGAGGACACTGAATGGAGGTCAGAGTAGGGATTGGTAGAGAGGGGTGGAGGACACTGAATGGAGGTCAGTGGAGGGATTGGTAGAGATGGGTGGAGGACACTGAATGGAGGTCAGTGGAGGGATTGGTAGAGATGGGTGGAGGACACTGAGTGGAGACCATTGGAGGGATTGGTAGAGAGGGGTGGAAGACACTGAATGGAGACCAGTGGAGGTCTCCATTCAGTGTCCATTCAGTGTCCACCCCTCACTTTTATTGCTGTCACAAGGAATGTAAACATCCTTTCTGACATCAATAGACATGTGACAGGTCCTCTTTATGGAGAGATCTGCGATCTGTAAGACCCCCAAATCCCTCCTCTGCCCCTGAAAGCATTCAAAACACCAAGATCTGTGTTTTTTGATTTTCAAGAAGTGGCGCCATTGACATCCGGGGAAACCAAAAGTGATGTTGTGTCTTCGCTTCGGGCTTCCCATAGCGGAGAGCTGATCAAAGCTGATCTTGGCCTAGTATGGGTCTCCGACTAGCCGGCACAAATGCCGGCTAGTAGCTGGGGTCTCCTGGCGGGACAAGAGAGCCCGAAAAGGGCAGCGGGAGGATGGTTTGTGTGTGGGGGGGGGGTTTGTCCCCTCCGGCTGATTGTAATGGCAATCCAGCAGCTAGTTAGCCACTTTGATTACAAGAGAGCCGGCTCTTAATAAACGGTAGCGGGGTGATGCCCGCTGGTGCGTATCATCCCAGTATAACCACTTGAAGTCAAATCACGTACCAGGTACCTTTCAGCAAATATATGTAGGCATAGGACACACCCCCTGCCCCGCCCCCATACAGGAGAATTACAACACAAAAATAATTAGTTAACCACTTCAGCCCCGGACCATTTTGCTGGCCAAAGACCAGACCACTTTTTGCGATTCGGCACTGCGTCGCTTTAACTGACAATTGCGCGGTCGTGCGACGTGGCTCCCAAACAAAATTGAATTCTTTTTTTCCCCCACAAATAGAGCTTTCTTTTGGTGGTATTTGATCACCTCTGCGTTTTTTTTTTTTTTTGCGCTATAAACAAAAACAGAGCGACAATTTTGAAAAAAAAACACATTATTTTTTACTTGCTATAATAAATATCCCCAAAAAATATATGAAAAAAACATTTTTTTTCCGCAGTTGAGGCCGATACGTATTCTTCTACATATTTTTGGTTAAAAAAAATCACAATAAACGATCATTGATTGGTCTGAGTAAAAGTTATAGCGTCTACAAAATAAGGGATAGATTTATGGCATTTTTTTATTATTATTATTATTTATTTTTTTACTGGTAATGGCGACGAGCTGCGATTTTTTTTTATGGGGACTGCGATATTGCGGCGGACAAATTGGACACTTTTGACACATTTTTGCAACCACTGACAACTATACAGCGATCAGAGCTATAAAAATGCACTGACTACTGTATAAATATCACTGGAAGGGGAAGGAGTTAACACTAGGGGGCGATCAAGGGGTTAAATGTGTTCCCTCACTGTGTTCTAACTGTGGGGGGAGAGGACTGACTACGGGAGGAGAGATATCAGTGTTCCTACTTAGTAGGAACACACAATCTGTCTCCTTTCTGGTCTACAACATAGGGGTCAGTTTTATGGCATTTTTATTAATCATTTTTTTTTTTTTACTAGTAATGGCGGCGATCGGTGATTTTTATCATGACTGCGACATTACGGTGGACACATCTGACACTTTTGACTCATTTTTGGGACCATTGGCATTAATACAGCGATCAGTGCTAAAAAAACTGCATCGATTACTATAAAAATGTCACTGGCAGTGAAGGGGTTAACCACTAGGGGGCAGGGGAGGGGTTAAGTGTGTCTTAGGGAGTGATTCTAACTGTTGGGGGGAGGGGCTACGAATGACACTTCACTGATCTCTGCTCCCGATCACAGGAGAGATGCTTATTTACGTCGGCGTCTCCCAGTTCTTCAGCTCTGTGAGACGATCGCGGGTATCCCCATGGCGATCGAGTCCGCAGGACCCACGACCCGACTCACGGGCAGTCCTGGCCGGCACGCACACGATGGCATGGAGGCAAATTTAAAGGGACGTACCCGTATGCCCATTTACCCAGCCGTAGCCATTCTGCCGACGTACATCGGCGTGCGCCAGCCGGGAACCGGTTAACAACCAATAATTGCCCACTTGCGATCCTACTCACGGAGCTCCCGGCAGGGTCGCGGGCGCCGCTGCTGGCGCGCACGTGACCATGCGGCGGCAAATTCAAAGGGATGAACCTGCATGCCGATTTGCCCAGCCGTGCCATTCTGCCAACATACATCGGCGTGAGCCAGTCAGGAACCGGTTAACAACCAATAATTGCCTGCTTGCGATCCTACTAGCGGAGCTACCGGCAGGGTCGTGCACGGCGCTGCTGGCGCGCACCTGACCACGTGGCGGCAAATTCAAAGAGACGTACCTGCATGCCTATTTGCCCAGCCGTGCCATTCTGCCGCCGTACATCGGCGTGCGCGAGTCGGGAACCGGTTAACAACTAATAATTGCCCGCTTGCGTTCCTACTCACGGGGCACCTGGCAGGGTCACGCACGCCGCTGCCGGCGCGCACGTGACCATGCGGCGGCAAATTCACAGGGATGAACCTGCATGCCGATTTGCCCAGCCGTGCCATTCTGCCAACATACATCGGCGTGAGCCAGTCAGGAACCGGTTAACAACCAATAATTGCCTGCTTGCGATCCTACTAGCGGAGCTACCGGCAGGGTCCTGCACAGCGCTGCTGGTGCGCACCTGACCACGCGGCGGCAAATTCAAAGAGACGTACCTGCATGCCTATTTGCCCAGCCGTGCCATTCTGCCGCCGTACATCGGCGTGCGCCAGTCGGGAACCGGTTAACAACCAATAATTGCCCGCTTGCGTTCCTACTCACGGAGCACCTGGCAGGGTCGCGCACGCCGCTCTCGGCGCACACGTGATCGCGCGGTGGCAAATTCAAAGGGACGTACATGTACGCCCATTTGCCCAGCCGCACCATTCTGCTGACGTATATGTAAATGCGGCGGTCGGCAAGTGGTTCAAGGGGGTTGTAAACCCTCATTTTTTTAAAAATAACAAACATATCGTACTTACCTCCACTGTGAAGTTCGCTTTGCACAGAGTGGCCCCGAACCTCGTCTTCTGGGGTCCCCGCCAATGGTGCTCGCAGCTCCTCCCCGCATCGGGAAACCCCCTTAGGAGAAGCGCTCTCCCTGGGGGGGGTGTGTTACCTTGCGGGCGCGCTCCCGAGTCCAGCATTTGCGTCCATAGACACAGAATACGGGACTAGGGGCCCCCTGCCCCCCGGCGCCCGCGCCATTGGATTCAGGAGCCAATGGCTATCCAATCTATCCAATCAAGAGCCGAGACAACGGGCAGAGAGGTTGAGCGCGTCTCCGGTGAGGTCATTACGAGGCTCGGGTGAGTAAAACTGGGAGTGGGGGGGGGGGGGGGAGCTGGTCGGTGACGGAAGTCAAATGACGGGAGTTATCTGGCTGGGAATCTGTTGACTGAGCGAGTTGTAACCACTTTGCATCCAATTCTGACATTTCTCTCCTACATGGAAAATTCTGATTTTTTTGCTAGAAAACTACATAGAACCCCCAAACCTTATATATGTTTTTTTTTTAGCAAGGACCCTAGAGAATACAATGGTGGTTGTTGCAACTTTTTATCTCGCACTGTATTTTCGCAGCAATTTTTCGAACACGTTTAAAAAAAAAAAACAGTAAAGTTAACCCAATTGAAAGATGAAGATACGCCGAGTAAATAGATACCCAACATAGTACATAGTTAGTTAGGTTGAATAAAGTCACCAGTCCATCCAGTTCAACTTGAGTGAGTGTCTACAATTGTCCCTATCCCTGTACATTGCACACTCACATCAGTCCCTACCCTCAAGGAGCCCACAATCCAAGGTCCCCATTCATATACTAGGGGCCAATTTAGGACAGAAGCCAATTAACCTACCAGCATGTCTTTGGAGTGTGGGAGGAAACCGGAGTACCCGGAGGAAACCCACACAGGCACAGGATGAACATGCAAACTCCAGGCAGGGAGCGTTGTGGTTGGGATTTGAACCAGCGACCCTTTGTACTGCTAGGTAAGAGTGCCGCCCACTACACCACTGTGCCACCCGACACATGTCACACTTCAAAATTGCACGCGCTCGTGGAATGGCGCCAAACATTGGTATTTAAAAATCCCCATGGCCGACCCTTTACATTTTTTTTACTGGTTACATTTTTTTGCGTTACAGAGGAGGTCTAGGGCTAGAATTATTGCTCTCGCTCCAACGTTTGTGGCGATACCTCACATGTGTGGTTTGAACCCTGTTTTCATATGTGGGCGGGACTTACGTATGCGTTCGCTTCTGCGTGCGAGCTCACGGGGACAGGGGCGCTTTACATTTTTTTATTTTATTTTTTATTGTTAATTTTATATTTTTTTTTAGTTTGACACTTTAAAAAAAAAAAAAAATTGGATGACTTTTATTCCTATTACAAGGAATGTAAACATCCCTTGTAATAGGAATATGGCACGATCGGATATATTTACAGTGAGATATGGGGGGGGGTCAATAAGACCCCACATCTCACCTCTAGGCTGGGAAGCCTAAAATAAAAAAAATAAAAAAAAATGATCACGGCTTCCCAGCCGAGGCCGCGCCATTATTTGAATGCAGAGGCCGGGCGTGACGTCATAACATCGCGCCCGGTCTCCGAACGATCATAGAGACTCTGGGGATGATCTGGTCCGCCGGAAATCTCTATGGTATCATCCGGGGGCCGGCGGATCCTGTGATTGGCTCACTGATGGAAGTGGTGAGTCGGTGGAAGCACCGGAGGGCGGCGGGAGGGGAGGGGGGGAGTCCCCTCCAGCTGTCCGTAAGAACGATCAAGCGGTGGAACAGCCGCTATGATCGTTCTTATGGTGCAGGGAATCGCCGGCTGAAAACGCCGATATCTGAATGATATGTCTGTAGCCTCAGGTATCATTCAGATATAACCACCACAAAGCCCAAGACGTCACATGACGTAGCTTGGGGGCGCCAAGTGGTGTATTGAGGTGAGCGGAGCCGTCTGTCTGGAGGAGGAGTCACACCTGTGCATGAAGAGTGGGGGGGGGAGGGGGGGGTCGTATTCATCGCGTTTTTATGATTTTTACTGAACTGTTGTGAAAGATTTCTTGGGGGGGGGGGTCCTTTGGAACAAGTGGACACATTCACATTGGGAAAATAAAATGTGGGGGTTTGTTTTATTGGTAAATATCTCATGTTTTGGGGCTCTAGTTATATTTCTAGCAAAAAAAAAAAAATGTTGATTTTATGGAGGTAAAAAAATAAATAAAAAAAAAACATAATAAAATAAAAAAGTTTCCCGGTAGGTAAGCGGTTAAGCAGCATTTCCCATTAATGTTCAGGAAGGAAGTCTTGTATAAAAGATTCATCGGGCTTTATATCTGACAGTCAGCCTGAAATATTGGAAGACGGAGAGAAGATTCCATCGGCTGCAGACCGGTAGAGGTAAGACCCGATAATAATGTCATACCGGGGGGGGGGGGGATCTTCATTCTGGGGGGCAAACACAACCAACTGGTGTTTTTAAGGTGAGGGACCCGGTATGGACTTACACAAGTTTACCACATAAACTGTGCCATGGTTGTGATTTTATAAACGTTTATAAAATAAAATAAATACAATGTATCTAAATGTAATAGAATGTACCTACCTTCTCTCTCTCTTCCTTTGCATCATCACTCAAATGCTTTTTCAGATCTCCTGTTCTGGGGGGGGGCGGGGGGGCTACGTTCCTTCTCCATGCCCACCTTGTGTATGTGAATGTAGCGCACTTCTGAAAAAGCCGCGTTTCCCTTAGGGCACACACAGCCAGGCACAAATGATCTGTCTAGGGGTATCCTTTTGTGTTTTTATTGCTGAGTATAGCTTGGATAGGTATGCATAGCTCCCGACTGTCCCTGATTTGGAGGGACTGTCCCGGATTTGGAGAGACTGTCCCGGATTTGGATGGGCTGTCCCGGATTTGGATGGGTTGTCCCGGATTTGGAGGGACTGTCCTGGATTTGGAGGGGCTGTCCCGGATTTGGAGGGACTATCTTGGATTTGGAGGGACTGTCTTGGATTTGCAGGCATTGTCCTGGATTTGGAGGCACTGTCACTGATTTGGAGGCACTGTCACTGATTTGGAGTGTCTGTCCCTGATTTGGAGAGACTGTCCCGGATTTGGAGAGACTGTCCCGGATTTGGAGGGACTGTCCCTGATTTGGAGGGACTGTCCCTGATTTGGAACAAAGTCCCTCTGTCCCTCTTTGCTCCTCATTTGTCCCTAATTTTGGTCTGTTCTATATAGTTGTATATAAAGTGCACAGTTAAAAAGAAGGCAAAAAAGTTCCAAGAGACTGTCTGGGTTTTGGAGAGACTGTCCCTGATTTGGAGAGATTGTCCCGGATTTGGAGGGACTGTCCCTGATTTGGAGGGACTGTCCCTGATTTGGAGAGACTGTCCCGGATTTGGAGGGACTGTCCCTGATTTGGAGGGACTGTCCCTGATTTGGAGAGACTGTGCCGGATTTGGAGAGACTGTCCCGGATTTGGAGGGACTGTCCCTGATTTGGAGGGACTGTCCCTGATTTGGAGAGACTGTCCCGGATTTGGAGGGACTGTCCCTGATTTGGAGGGACTGTCCCCTGATTTGGAGAGACTGTGCCGGATTTGGAGAGACTGTCCCGGATTTGGAGGGACTGTCCCTGATTTGGAGGGACTGTCCCTGATTTGGAGAGACTGTCCCGGATTTGGAGGGACTGTCCCTGATTTGGAGGGACTGTCCCTGATTTGGAGAGACTGTGCCGGATTTGGAGAGACTGTCCCGGATTTGGAGGGACTGTCCCTGATTTGGAGGGACTGTCCCTGATTTGGAACAAAGTCCCTCTGTCCCTCTTTGCTACTCATTTGTCCCTAATTTTGGTCTGTTCTATATAGTTGTATATAAAGTGCACAGTTAAAAAGAAGGCAAAAAAGTTCCAAGAGACTGTCTGGGTTTTGGAGAGACTGTCCCTGATTTGGAGAGACTGTCCCGGATTTGGAGGGACTGTCCCTGATTTGGAGGGACTGTCCCTGATTTGGAGAGACTGTCCCGGATTTGGAGGGACTGTCCCTGATTTGGAGGGACTGTCCCTGATTTGGAGAGACTGTCCCGGATTTGGAGAGACTGTCCCGGATTTGGAGGGACTGTCCCTGATTTGGAGGGACTGTCCCTGATTTGGAACAAAGTCCCTCTGTCCCTCTTTGCTACTCATTTGTCCCTAATTTTGGTCTGTTCTATATAGTTGTATATAAAGTGCACAGTTAAAAAGAAGGCAAAAAAGTTCCAAGAGACTGTCTGGGTTTTGGAGAGACTGTCCCTGATTTGGAGAGACTGTCCCGGATTTGGAGGGACTGTCCCTGATTTGGAGGGACTGTCCCTGATTTGGAGAGACTGTCCCGGATTTGGAGGGACTGTCCCTGATTTGGAGGGACTGTCCCTGATTTGGAGAGACTGTCCCGGATTTGGAGAGACTGTCCCGGATTTGGAGGGACTGTCCCTAATTTGGAGGGACTGTCCCTGATTTGGAACAAAGTCCCTCTGTCCCTCTTTGCTACTCATTTGTCCCTAATTTTGGTCTGTTCTATATAGTTGTATATAAAGTGCACAGTTAAAAAGAAGGCAAAAAAGTTCCAAGAGACTGTCTGGGTTTTGGAGAGACTGTCCCTGATTTGGAGAGACTGTCCCGGATTTGGAGGGACTGTCCCTGATTTGGAGGGACTGTCCCTGATTTGGAGAGACTGTCCCGGATTTGGAGGGACTGTCCCTGATTTGGAGGGACTGTCCCTGATTTGGAGAGACTGTCCCGGATTTGGAGAGACTGTCCCGGATTTGGAGGGACTGTCCCTGATTTGGAGGGACTGTCCCTGATTTGGAACAAAGTCCCTCTGTCCCTCTTTGCTACTCATTTGTCCCTAATTTTGGTCTGTTCTATATAGTTGTATATAAAGTGCACTGTTAAAAAGAAGGCAAAAAAGTTCCAACAGACTGTCTGGGTTTTGGAGAGACTGTCCCTGATTTGGAAAAACTGTCCTGGATTTGGAGGGACTGTCCCTGATTTGGAGGGACTGTCCCTGATTTGGAGAGACTGTCCCGGATTTGGAGAGACTGTCCCGGATTTGGAGGGACTGTCCCTGAGTTGGAACAAAGTCCCTCTGTCCCTCTTTGCTCCTCATTTGTCCCTCATTTTGGTCTGATCTATATAGTTATATATAAAATGCACTGTTAAAAAGAAGGCAAAAACTTTCCAAGAGACTGTCCCTGATTTTGAGGCACTGTCTCTGATTTGAAGGGACTATCCTTGATTTGGAGAGACTCCCGGATTTGGAGCAATGTCCCTCTGTCCCTCTTTGCTCATCATTTGTCCCTAATTTTGGTCTGTTCTATATAGTTCTATATAAAGTGCACTGTTAAAAAAAGAAGGCAAAAAAAGTTCCAAGAGACTGTCCCTGATTTGGAGGGACTGTCCCTGATTTGGAACAAAGTCCCTTTGTCCCTCTTTGCTCCTCATTTGTCCCTAATTTTGGTCTGTTCTATATAGTTGTATATAAAGTGCACTGTTAAAAAGAAGGCAAAAAAGTTCCAAGAGACTGTCCCTGATTTGGAGAGACTGTCCCTGATTTGGAGAGACTGTCCCGGATTTGGAGGGACTGTCCCTGATTTGGAGGGACTGTCCCTGAGTTGGAACAAAGTCCCTCTGTCCCTCTTTGCTCCTCATTTGTCCCTCATTTTGGTCCGATCTATATAGTTGTATATAAAATGCACTGTAAAAAAGAAGGCAAAAACTTTCCAAGAGACTGTCCCTGATTTGCAGGCGCTCTATCTGATTTGGAGGCACTATTCTTGATTTGGAGAGACTCCCTGATTTGGAGCAATGTCCCTTTGTCCCTCTTTGCTCCTCATTTGTCCCTCATTTTGGTCTGATCTATATAGTTATATATAAAATGCACTGTTAAAAAGAAGGCAAAAAAGTTCCAAGAGACTGTTCCTGATTTGGAGAGACTGTCCCGGAATTTGGAGGGACTGTCCCTGATTTGGAACAAAGTCCCTCTGTCCCTCTTTGCTCCTCATTTGTCCCTCATTTTGGTCTGATCTATATAGTTATATATAAAATGCACTGTTAAAAAGAAGGCAAAAAAGTTCCAAGAGACTGTCCCTGATTTGGAGGGACTGTCCCTGATTTGGAACAAAGTGCCTCTGTCCCTGCTTGCTTCTCATTTGTCCCTCATTTTGGTCTGATCTATATAGTTGTATATAAAATGCACTGTTAAAAAGAAGGCAAAAACGTTCCAAGAGATTGTCCCGGATTTTGAGGCACTGTCTCTGATTTGGAGGGACTGTCCCAGATTTGGAGGGACTGTCCCGGATTGAGAGGGACTGTCCTGGATTTGAAGGGACTATCCTTGATTGCTTTGCGCAAAATACCATGGGATATTTATTATAGCAAAAAGTAAAAAGGAGTTTTTTTTTTTTTTTCAAAATTTTCGCTTTTTTTGTTTATAGCGCAAAAAATAAAAACCACAGAGGTGATCAAATACCAGCAAAAGAAACCTCTATTTGTGGGAAAAAAACTATCAAAATTTCATATGGGTACAGCGTTGTGTGACAGCACAATTGTCATTCAAATTGTAACAGCGCTTAAAGCTGAAAAGTGGTCTGGGCAGGAAGGGGGTCAAAATGCCCTGTATTGAAGTGGTTAATAAAAATAATAATAATAAATATTATTATTAAATATATAGCATAATACATATTGGCCTAAATTTGTGAAGAAATTTGATTTTTTTAAATTTTTTGTATTGGGTATTTATTATTATTATTAATTATTGTTATTATTATTCATTATTATTCATTATTATTATTATTATTATTATTATTATTTTTATTATTATTATTAATTAATTAATATGAATAATAATAAAAATGATTATTAAATATATAGCAGAATACATATTAGCCTAAATTTAGGAAGACTTTATTTATTTGATATTTTATTATTATTATTATTATTATTATTATTATTATTAATTAAGATTAATTATAATAAATATTATTATTAAATATATAGCAGAATACATATTGGCCTAAATTTGTGAAGAAATTCAATTTTTTGCATTTTTTTATTGGATATTTATTATTATTTATGTTATTATTATTCATTATTATTTATTCGTATTATTAGTTTACTAATTATAAATATTATTATTAAATATATATCAGAATACATATTAGCCTACATTTGTGAAGAAATTTGACTTTTTTAAAAAAAAATTTAATTAGGTATTTATTTATTATTATGAATTATTGTTATTATTATTAGTTTATTAATTATAAATATTATTATTAAATATATAGCAGAATACATATTGGCCTAAATTTGTGAAGAAATTCGATTTTTTTGCATTTTTTTATTGGGTATTTATTATTATTAATGTTATTATTATTCATTATTATTTATTTGTATTATTAGTTTATTAATTATAAATATTATTATTAAATATATAGCAGAATACATATTGGCCTAAATTTGTGAAGAAATTCGATTTTTTTTTTACATTTTTTTATAGGTTATTTATTATTATTAATTATTGTTATTATTATTAGTTTATTAATTATAAATATTATTATTAAATATATAGCAGAATACATATTGGCCTAAATTTTTGAAGAAATCTTTTTACTTTTTGTTTTTTTATTGAATGTGTTTTATAGCAGAAAATAAAATATATATATTTTTTTTGCAAAATTATCGGTCTTGTTTTTGTTTATAGCACAAAATAATAAAAAAGTGCAGAGGTGATTAAATACCACCAAAAGAAATCTCTATTTGCTGGGGGGGGGGGGGGACATGTTTTTTTTACCCCAAGTGACTTCAGATGTGGTCGGTGACATCACCGTTTTCTGGCACTGCTTCTCACCTTCCGGCGGGGGACTTCCAGATCGCGATAAGATAAATAAAACACACGCCATGGAAGAAGGCATTTCTTTTAAAGAGACGTATGCCGGGGTGTATTTTGGTGTATTTTGGTGTATTTTGGTTTTTGCCCTAGGCAAGACTAAATTCGGGGTCCCCCTCCCCCAATCTAAATGTGTCCCATTCCCTCCCCTGCCACGTTATGCTGGTCTTGTCTCGGGGTCTGATGGCGGAAGCTGCGGCTTTGTTCATTGGACCCCCGAGACATGATTCATCCAAGTGCCATGTATAGGATGACTGCCCATCATCTGACGTTTGCGGCGATACCTCACATGTGGGGGACGGTCGCTGTTTTGCGTGAGTGCGGGACCAGCGGGGGGCATTGAGAGCGAGCAAAGGAGGGGGGGGCACTTTAATTATTATTATTATTATTTTTTTTACACTGTTGCTTGAATTTGAATTTTTATCACTATTATTGCCGTCACATGGAATAGAAACATCCTTTGTGACCGCAACTCTTTATGGGGGGATCTATAAGACCCCCAAATTCCTCCTTTGTACCTACACTATATAGAATTACTACATGGGGGAAGTCTGTGATACTTCTGTACGTGGGAGGGGCCTATGATACTTCTGTATGTGGGAGGAGCCTGTGATACTTCTGTATGTGGGAGGAGTCTGTGATACTTCTGTACATGGGAGGAGCCTGTGATACTTCTGTACGTGGGAGGAGCCTGTGATACTTCTGTACGTGGGAGGAGCCTGTGATAATTCTGTACGTGGGAGGAGCCTGTGATACTTCTGTACGTGGGAGGAGTCTGTGATACTTCTGTACGTGGAAGGAGCCTGTGATACTTCTGTATATGGGAGGAGTCTGTGATACTTCTGTACATGGGAGGAGCCTGTGATACATATGTACATGGGAGGAGTCTGTGATACTTCTGTACGTGGGAGGAGCCTGTGATACTTATGTACGTGGGAGGAGTCTGTGATACTTCTGTACGTGGAAGGAGCCTGTGATATTTATGTACGTGGGAGGAGCCTGTGATACTTCTGTACGTGGAAGGAGCCTGTGATACTTCTGTACGTGGGTGGAGTCTTTGATACTTCTGTACGTGGGAGGAGTCTGTGATACTTCTGTACGTGGAAGGAGCCTGTGATACTTCTGTATATGGGAGGAGTCTGTGATACTTCTGTACATGGGAGGAGCCTGTGATACTACTGTACGTGGGAGGAGCCTGTGATACTTCTGTATGTGGGAGGAGTCTGTGATACTTCTGTACGTGGGAGGAGCCTGTGATACTTCTGTATGTGGGAGGAGTCTGTGATACTTCTGTACATGGGAGGAGCCTGTGATACTACTGTACGTGGAAGGTGCCTGTGATACTTCTGTACGTGGGAGGAGCCTGTGATACTTCTGTACGTGGGAGGAGCCTGTGATACTTCTGTATGTGGGAGGAGTCTGTGATACTTCTGTACATGGGAGGAGCCTGTGATACTAGTGTACGTGGGAGGAGCCTGTGATACTTCTGTATGTGGGAGGAGCCTGTGATACTTCTATACGTGGGAGGAGCCTGTGATACTTCTGTACGTGGGAGGAGCCTGTGATACTTCTGTACGTGGGAGGAGCCTGTGATACTTCTGTACATGGGAGGAGTCTGTGATACTTCTGTACGTGGGAGGAGTCTGTGATACTTCTGTACGTGGGAGGAGTCTGTGATACTTCTGTACGTGGGAGGAGCCTGTGATACTTATGTACGTGGGAGGAGTCTGTGATACTTCTGTACGTGGAAGGAGTCTGTGATACTTCTGTACGTGGGACGAGTCTGTGATACTTCTGTACGTGGAAGGAGCCTGTGATACTTCTGTACGTGGGAGGAGCCTGTGATACTTCTGTACGTGGGAGGAGTCTGTGATACTTCTGTACATGGGAGGAGCCTGTGATACTACTGTACGTGGGAGGAGCCTGTGATACTTCTGTATGTGGGAGGAGTCTGTGATACTTCTGTACGTGGGAGGAGCCTGTGATACTTCTGTATGTGGGAGGAGCCTGTGATACTTCTGTACATGGGAGGAGCCTGTGATACTTCTGTACGTGGGAGGAGCCTGTGATACTTCTGTACGTGGGAGGAGTCTGTGATACTTCTGTACGTGGAAGGAGCCTGTGATACTTCTGTATGTGGGAGGAGTCTGTGATATTTATGTACGTGGAAGGAGCCTGTGATACTTCTGTACGTGGGAGGAGTCTGTGATACTTCTGTATGTGGGAGGAGCCTGTGATATTTCTGTATGTGGGAGGAGCCTGTGATACTTATGTACGTGGGAGGAGTCTGTGATATTTATGTACGTGGAAGGAGCCTGTGATACTTCTGTACGTGGGAGGAGTCTGTGATACTTCTGTAAGTGGGAGGAGTCTGTGATACTTCTGTACGTGGGAGGAGCCTGTGATACTTATGTACGTGAGAGGAGTCTGTGATACTTCTGTACGTGGAAGGAGCCTGTGATACTTATGTACGTGGGAGGAGCCTGTGATACTTATGTACGTGGGAGGAGCCTGTGATACTTATGTAAGTGGGAGGAGCCTGTGATACTTATGTACGTGGGAGGAGTCTGTGATACTTATGTGCGTGGGAGGAGCCTGTGATACTTATGTACGTGGGGAGGAGACTGTGATACTTATGTACATGGGAGGAGTCTGTGATACTTCTGTACGTGGGAGGAGTCTAAGACACTTATATACATGGGAAGAGCCTGTGATACTTATGTACATGGGAGGAGCCTGTGATACTTGTGTACGTGGGAGGAGCCTGTGATACTTCTGTACATGGGAGTAGCCTGTGATACTTATGTACATGGGAGGAGCCTGTGATACTTATGTACATGGGAGGAGCCTGTGATACTTCTGTACGTGGGAGGAGTCTGTGATACCTATGTAAATGGGAGGAGCCTGTGATACTTATGTACATGGGAGGAGCCTGTGATACTTATGTACGTGGGAGGAGCCTGTGATACTTTGGACATTTGTCACTTACAGTATTGTTGTCACAGTCACTATTTTTTGTGCACTTCATATTTGATTGTTTTCTCACTTTAGACTGAATGCTTTATTTAAGGTTTTTCCATTGTTTGAACGTCCATATTTATATTTATTAGAGTGTCTGTAAACCTCAGACATGAAATCTGAACAAAGCCTACCCCTCTATAGTGTGTACTTGTATCAGTCCAGAGCACCGAGTGTCATTTCTGCCTGCTGCCTCCGCCTGCTACCTACATGAGTCACTTCTGACAAGTTTTCCTGACACCACGAGATAAATGGTGACAGGAGAAGGAGTTCCAGCACACAGCCTGTGATTGACAGCCTCAGCTCTAAAAGTTAAAAAAAAGGTGTTGCGCTGGCAAACAAGTGAATAAAATAAATAAATAAATGAATATATCGATTTCTTACAAAGTGCATAACAATAACGTGCATAAATAATTGAAAACCCCAAGTACATTCATAAATAATAAAAAAAAAAATTCTAAAGTTCTTAATCAAAACACCAACAGAAATAGAGAGCACCGGAGAAAAGTCCTCTACGTGAAAAAAGTTCATTCACATGCAGAAGGATGCAGCCTGGGGTGATGAACGCCAAGCCCCTCTTCTATGACACCTCTGTGTGCGCCAAACCGCCTGTGATACCAGCGCTGCATACCACAAGGTTAGACCTCAAATATCAGGCGGTCTAGCAGCGCTTATAAAGAGGCTGGATGGATGGATGGATGGATGGAAGGACGAGTGATCAGCATTGGCAGCTGGTGAAGCTGTAGGATGCCTAGGACACCCTTCCTTTTTGACCCCTCCCCCTTGGTGAAAATGGGCGTGGCGTGGTTAATGTCTGAGATGAACAAGAGATGGAAGGAGAGGGAGAGAGGGATGGAGGGACAGCAGGCCCAGATCCTACACAACAATAGAAATATGTGTATTCTAGAAACTTTAAAGCGGGAGTCCGCCGGGACTCCGCGTTTTTTTTTTTTTTTTAAAAGCCAGCAGCTACAAATACTGCAGCTGTTGACTTTTATTGCCACATAATGGATTTTCACTTGCCACATCACCTGCCACACGTTACAGATTGTCACTTGCCACGTCCCGGGTTGTCACTTGCCACGTCGCCTGCCACACATTATGAATTGTCACTTGCTCTGCCACTTTCCTGCTGTGTCACAGAGTCAGGCAGCAGATTATCAGTCAGGCAGCAGAGAGATAATGTCATCTCTCTGCTTCCTGGCTGCCTGCACAGTGAGGGGGGGAACTGCACTGCAGGGATTAGAGGGCGGCGAGAGATGATGTCATCTCTATGCTCCCCCGCCCGTCAGCTCCCTGATTGGCAAGCCCGCTCACGCCCACTCTCTCACCAGCGGACCGGCCACTCTCATCCGCCTCCCACTATCACCCGCGGAGCCGCTGACCGCCCGCTCTCACCCGCGGAGCCGTGGACTACCCACGGACCGCCACTCTCATCCGCAGAGCCGCCCGCTGACCACCCGCGGAGCCGCGGACCGCCTGCTCTCACCCGCGGAGCCGCCCGCTCTCACCCGCAGAGCCGCGGACTACCTGCGGAGCGCCCGCTGTCACCCACGGAGCCACCCACGGACTACCCACGGACCGCCCGCTCTCACCCGCGGAGCCGCCCGCTATCTCCCGCGGAGCCACGGCGCCTATCCTCACCGGGCCCCACTTGACTGCGGGCCCAATAGCGCCCGCATGTGTTGCTATGGCGGTAGTTCCGCCACTGACCAGGACCATGTAATCAGCATTTCCTACTGGACGGTAACCCCCGAACCACGTGACATCCGCATCTTAAATACCCTCTCCCAGAGGGCACAGCGAGAGGGCCACTCCCACTGTCCTGGCTCCGAAAAGAGAGTACCCAAGCACCCAACCAGACCATAGTTCCATGCCTGCCACAAGAGACAGTGCCCCCCTGTGGCCAGGCTGAACATCTCACAGTCCAGTTAGACTGATGCAGAAGTCCAATTTAGACAAATAAACCCATTCATCCGTAATGTGTTCTATCAGGTTGAGGTCAGGACTCTGTACAGGCTAGTCAAGGTACTCCACCCCAAACTCGCTCATCCATGTCTTTACGGACCTTTCTTTGTGCACTGGTCCAAATCATTTGGTGGAGGGGGATTATGGTGTGGGGGAGAGGGGGGATTATGGTGTGGGGTTGTTTTTCAGGGGTTGGACTTGCCACATATCAGTGTCACCTATCAGTGCCCATCAGTGCCACCTATCAGTGCTATCTATTGGTGCCCATCGATATCATCTATCAGTGGTACCTATCAGTGCCCATCCCTGCCAACTTATCAGTGGCCATCAGTGCCGCCTTATCTGTCCCCATCAGTTCCACCTTATCTATGCTTTTCAGTGCCACCTTAACTGTGCCTATTAGTGCCCATCAGTGCAGCCTCATCAGTGCACTTCAATGAAGCAGAAAAATTACCTGTTTGCAAAATTTTATAACAAACTATTAAACATGATTTTTTTTCCATTTTTTTTGTTTGTTTAGCAAAAAATAAAACCCCCAGAGGTCAGGGCCGTTTTTAAGGCAGGGCAAAAGGGGCAGCTGTCGTGGGCCCTGTCATTGTTGTGGGGCCCAAAGCAGCTGCCTCACACTTGCCAAATATCCCAGTTTAAATTCCCTTGTCCCTTGAGGTTTTAATCCCGTGCTGTGTCCCGATAGCTCAGTGTGAAGTGCTGCTACTAAAGCTCTGCCCTATTGTGGTGTACAGATGATTTACATGTAAATTACTGGAATTCATATGTAAATAGCGGCGGCATTCATATGTAAATAGCGGCGGCCGGCAGCATTGATATGTATATAATGCCCCCCTGAGGTCATATCCACAGTAATCTCTAGCAGCCAATCAACAAGCAGAAATCATGTGCTGTAACCTCTAGCAACTAATCAGTGAGCCGTAATGTGTGCTGTACCTTTGGCGACCAGTCAGTGAGTGATAATGATACACTGTAACCACTGGCAACCAGTCAGTGAGCGATAATGATACACTGTAACCTCTGGCTACCAGTCAGTGAGTGATAATGATACACTGTAACCTCTGGCAATCAGTCAGTGAGTGATAATGATACACTGTAACCTCTGGCGACCAGTCAGTGAGCGGTAATGATACACTGTAACCTCTGGCGACCAGTCAGTGAGTGGTAATGATACACTGTAACCTCTGGCAACCAGTCAGTGAGTGATAATGATACACTGTAACCTCTGGCGACCAGTCAGTGAGCGGTAATGATACACTGTAACCTCTGGTGACCAGTCAGTGAGTTGTAATGATACACTGTAACCTCTGGTGACCAGTCAGTTAGCGGTAATGATACACTGTAACCTCTGGCGACCAGTCAGTGAGTGGTAATGATACACTGTAACCTCTGGTGACCAGTCAGTGAGTTGTAATGATACACTGTAACCTCTGGCGACCAGTCAGTGAGCGGTAATGATACACTGTAACCTCTGGCAACCAGTCAGTGAGCGATAATGATACACTGTAACCACTGGCAGCCAATTTCAATAGCTGCCTGATCTGATTTTGTAAACTGAATTTGAGCCTAGCTGCTATTTATTGTATGTCTCAGAGCAGTGGGAGACCGAAACTGCATGGGGGGAGGGGCCCCAAGAACATTTTTGCCCAGGGTCCAATCAATATTAAAGAGGGCCCTGCCAGAGGTGATTAAATACCACCAAAAGAAATCTCTATTTGTTGGGAAAAAAATGATGAAATCATTTGGGTACAGTGTTGCATGACTGCGCAATTGTCCTTCAAAGTGCATCAGCACTGAAAGCTGAAAATTGGTCTGGGTAGGAAGGGGGGGGGGGGAGGTTTAAGTGCCCGGTAAGCAAGTGGTTAAGTTCTGAACAACTCTGACGGGGCAGACATGCAAATTTTCCCGGGAATCAAATAATTGCCCTTCAAAATTCTAAAAATGGGGGGAAAATAAATAAATGAGAGCTTGTTTACAAATACCAATTCGCGTCCTTGGAAAAACTCGACAAATTGGAAGACGACATTTTCCCACGGATTAATGACGCTGACCGTGGCTTTCATAAACCCCCAGAGACCACGTTGATTCAATATATGGAGTTTCTTCATTCGCAGGCAAAAAAGAGATCCCGAGATAAAGAGCGATTTATATGTGAAGAGATACCAATCGGCCTTCCTGATCAAAGTCTCAACTCGCCGTAGAAGTTCCACGATAAAAATCTGCCAAGAAAGGAAGCCGCCGAGATGATATTTTATCGGGGAGGAAGTTCGTTGGCCAAACAACTTGTCAGCAAGTTTTTACGTTTTTTGAGAAGGTGCCTCAGACTCTCGACGTCTGTCGGAGGAGAGAAGAAGAAAGACCTCCATCTGGTCATTACAAGGTAGGACATTCCATCACCGTGTCACCGATCGCCTATTCTACGGGCTTTGGAGAGCCCAATCACCTTCCAATCACCTTCCAATCACCTTCCAATCACCTTCCAATCGCCTTCCATTTCACAGTTTGGGTCTCATCACTTGACTTGTCTTACTAGCTTTCATTTTTTTTTTTTTTTTTCTGTGTTGTATCGGTATGAACAATAATAACTTTATTCTTGGGGAAAATAGATCCAATAATTATTGAAATATAAATATATATATATATATATATATATATATACACACATATATATATATATATATATATATATATATATATATATATATATATATATATACACATATATATATATACATATATATATATATTTATATATATGTGTTTTGTAAGAGCAACAAAGCGTAAACTTGGCAGAGTTTCCCAAATGTGGCAATTTAAGCTTATTTTAGAAATGTAAAATATTTTGTATCAAATATTGAATTTTTAAATAATCACCCCATAAAAATACTTTATACTTATTTACCTACCCAGTTTGGGTCTCATCACTAACTTGTCTTGCTTGCTTTCATTTTTTTTTTCTTTGTTGTATCAGTATGAACAATAATAACTTTATTCTTGGGGGGAAAATAGATCCAATAATTATTGAAATCTAAATTATATAAATATATATATATATGTGTGTGTGTGTTTTGTAAGAGCAACAAAATGTAAACATTTGCAGAGTTTCACAAATGTTATCTGGCAATTTAAACTTATTTTAGAAATGTAAAATATTTGTACCAAATATTGAATTTTTTAATAATCACCTCATAAAAATATCTAAAGGCACTTTATACTTTATATTTATTTACCTACCCAGTTTGGGTCTCATTACTAAGTTGCCTTGCTTGCTTTCATTTTGATTTTTTTTTGTGTTGTATCGGTATGAACATTAATAACTTTCTTCTTGGGGAAAATAGATCCAATAATTATTAAAATGTAAAAAAAATATATATATAATAATAATAATAATAATAATAATAATAATAATAATAATATATATATATATATATATATATATAATTTTTTTTTGAGCATTTATATAAGATAAGCAACAAAATGTAAACAATTGCAGAGTTTCCAAAATGTTATCTGGCAGTTTAAGCTTATTTTAGAAATGTTAAATATTTATATCAAATATTGAATTTTTTAATAATCAACCCATAAAAATATCTAAAGGCACTTTATACTTATTTACCTACCCAGTTTGGGTCTCATCACTAAGTTGTCTTGCTTGTTTTAATTTTGATTTTGATTATTTTTTTTTTTTTTTAATAACTTTATTCTTGAGGAAAATAGATCCAATAATTATAGAAATGTAAAAAAAATAAAAAAATTGTTTTTTTAAGCATTTATCTACCGTCTTTCCCCAAATATACAGTAAGACCGGGTCTTATATTGCAGCCCTCCTGGAAAATCGGGGTAGGTCTTATTTTCAGGGTAGGTCTTACTTTTGGGGAAACATGGTAAGATAAGCAACAAAATTACCTACCCAGTTTGGGTCTCATCACTAAGTTGTCTTACTTGCTTTCATTTTTTTTTTTTTTTTTTTTGTGTTGTATCAGTATGAACATTATTAACTTTATTCTTGAGGAAAGTAGATCCAATAATTATAGAAATGTAAAAAATTAAAAATATATATTTTTTTGAGCATTTATGTAAGATAACCAACAAAATGTAAACATTTGCAGAGTTTCCCAAATGTTATCTGGCAATTTAAGCTTTTTTTAGAAATGTTAAATATTTGTATCAAATGTTGAATTTTTTAATAATCACCCCATAAAAAAATCTAAAGGCACTTTATACTTTTTTACCTACCCAGTTTGGGTCTCATCATTAAGTTGTCTCGCTTGCTTTAATTTTTTTTTTTTTTGTGTTGTATCGGTATGAACATTAATAACTTTATTCTTGGGGAAAATAGATCCAATAATTATTGAAATGTAAAATATATATATATATATATATATATATATATATATATATATATATATATATATATATATATATATATATATATATATATATATATATATAAAATATGTGTTTTGTAAGAGCAACAAAATGTATACGTTTGCAGATTTTCACAAATGTTATCTGGCAGTTTAAACTTATTTTAGAAATGTAAAATATTTGTATCAAATATTGAATTTTTTAATAATCACCCCATAAAAATATCTAAAGGCACTTTATACTTATTTACCTACCCAGTTTGGGTCTCATCACTAAGTTGTCTTGCTTGTTTTAATTTTGCTTTAGATTTTTTATTTTTTTTGTGTTGTATCATTATGAATATTAATAACTTTATTCTTGAGGAAAATAGATCCAATAATTATAGAAATGTAAAAAAAAAAAAAAAAATTTGTTTTTTTAAGCATTTATCTACCGTGTTTCCCCAAATATAAGACCGGGTCTTATATTGCAGCCCTCCTGGAAAATCAGGGTAGGTCTTATTTTCAGGGTAGATCTTACTTTCAGGGAAACATTTTAAGATTAGCAACAAAATTACCTACCCCGTTTGGGTCTCATCACTAAGTTGTCTTACTTGCTTTAATTTTTTTTTTTTGTGTTGTATCGGTATGAACATTAATAACTTTATTCTTGTGGAAAATGATCATTGAAATGCAAAAAAAAAAAAAAAAAAAATGTTATCTTGCAATTTAAGCTTTTTTTTAGAAATGTAAAATATTTGTATCAAATGTTGAATTTTTTAATAACCACCCCATAAAAAAATCTAAAGGCACTTTATACTTTATACTTATTTACCTACCCAGTTTGGGTCTCATCACTACGTTGTCTCACTTGCTTTAATTTTTATTTTTATTTTTTTTTTTGTGTTGTATCGGTATGAACATTAATAACTTTACTTTGTGAGACATTCTCTATTCTTGGAGAAAAAAAATATTATTTTTTTTTGAGCATTTATCTACTGTGTTTCCCCAAAAATAAGCCCGGGTCTTATATTGCAGCCCTCCTGGAAAATCGGGGTAGGTCTTATTTTCAGGGTAGGTCTTACTTTAGGGGGAAACGCGGTAAGATAAGAAACAAAATGTAAACATTTGCAGAGTTTCCCAAATGTTATCTGGCAATTTAAGCTTATTTTAGAAATGTAAAATATTTGTATCAAATATTGAATTTTTTAATAATCATTCCATAAAAACATCTAAAGGCACTTTATACTTTATACTTATTTACCTACCCAGTTTGGGTCTCATTACTAAGTTGTCTCGCTTGCTTTAATTTATTTATTTATTTTTGTGTTGTATCGGTATGAACATTAATAACTTTCTTCTTGGGCAAAATAGATCCAATAATTATTGAAATGTAAAAAAATATATATATATATAATTTTTTTTGAGCATTTATGTAAGATAAGCAACAAAATGTAAACATTTGCAGAGTTTCCAGGCCTTCAGGATTTAAATTTAAAGCTCTACCAAAAAAACCTGTTAGCGATCGCAGGGATCAGGCCTGACTCTGCGATCGCTGCAGTTATGTGTTTAGTGTTTTGTAAGTGACAGTGATCGATCGATACTGCACTTGGGTGGGCTGGGCGGAGGGGCAAAACGCAGGTGCCAGCAGATATCTGGGCTGATCCTGCTAACAATGCGTTTTTTTGGAACCCTAAACTGCTGGGGACGCTAGTATAGATGTGATCAGATCAGATATTGATCTGTTCAGATTCTATACCACTACGGGAGGTGTATGCTTTGCGTGTGGGTGTTAGCGGTACTGGCACCTGTACTGCCTGGGGCGATGCAGACCCTGACCCTAAAACCTAATTGATATCACCCGCCGGGTGATCAGGGGGTTAAACCTTTATTGGGTAATAAATGGTGGGTGCCCTGATGCTATAAAAAGCAAACTAACCAGAGTCACCCGTAACACTTATACGGTGATCACTGGTGAAAGGGTTAACTAGGGGCAATCAGGGGGTTAAAATTTTTAGTAGGTAGTATATGGGGGTCCCTGGCGCTATATAAAAACCTGACGGGGAACCTAAATAACTAACTGGCTAACCAGCGTCACCAGTTACACTTATACGGTGATCACTGGTGAAAGGGTTAACTAGGGGCAATCAGGGGGTTAAAACCATTATTGGGTAGTATATGGGGATACCTAGCGCTATAAAAACCTGGCGGTGAACAAAATAACTAGCTACCTAGCGGCACTAGTGACACTAATGCAGCGATCAGAAAAATGATTGCTTAGTGACACTGGCAAAAGGGGGTGAAAGGGTTAACTAGGGGCAATCAGGGGGTTAAAACCATTATTGGGTAGTATATCGAGGTACCTAGCGCTATAAAAACCTGGCGGTGAACCTAAAAAAATAACTAGCTACCTAGCGACACTAATGCAGCGATCAGAAAAATGATCGCTTAGTGACACTGGCAAAAGGGGGTGAAAGGGTTAACTCTAGGGGCAATCAGGGGGTTAAACCTTTATTGGGGGGGTAGGGGGCTACCCTGGACCTAACACTAAATGCACTGACAGTTTTTACTGACACAACTGACACTGAATGCAGTGATCAGTAAATAAATGATGTGACGGGGGGGGGGGGGGTGGATCGGAGGGGGTGATCGGGGGGGGATATGTGTGCCTACATGTCAGTGTAGTATATGGTGCACTTACTATTGTGTTCTCCTCGCAGTCCGGTCAATAAGACTGCCCCGAGGCGAGTGACATCACTTCCT
This sequence comes from Lithobates pipiens, assembly GCF_037356315.1. Lineage (NCBI taxonomy): Eukaryota > Metazoa > Chordata > Amphibia > Anura > Ranidae > Lithobates > Lithobates pipiens. The sequence goes on from NW_027507915.1 coordinate 614,123, forward strand.
CCCTGCCTGTGTTTACAATACACAGGCGGGGGAAGCTTCTCATTCGCCAGGAGCGATCGAGAGGGGGTGGCCAGAAACCAACGGCCATCCCCTCATCCCGGATCGCTCTTGCAGCGGAACGGACCGCCGCAGCCAGCGGGAGGGGGTCCGATCGGACCCCCCCACCCGCTGGAAGGCAAGCATGTACATGTACGTGCTTGTGCCTTTCGGTGCCATTCTGCCGACGTACATTGCCATGCGGCGGTCCTTAAGTGGTTAAATTTGACACGGGGTTCCCCTTAATATCCATACCAGACCTGAAGGGCCTGGTAATTGAATTTGGGGGAACCCCCACGCTTTTTTTTTTTCAATGAGTGTTCTCTGTATTACGGGGAGCCGACAATTTAGCCGCGAGTGATTTAAAATTACTTTTTTTCCTTGCGAAATGACACTTTGTGCAGGGACAGTTCTAAGCACGGGAAACATGCGCCCCTTCACAGGCATACTATAGACACCCCCCAGGTACGAAATTTAAAGGAATATTACACTTTTATTGTTTCACTTTAATCATTATTAAAATCACTGCTCCCGAAAAAAACGGACGTTTTTAAAACTTTTTTTTTGCATTGATCCATGTCCCCTGGGGCAGGACCCGGGTCCCCAAACACTTTTTGGGACAATAACTTGCATATTACCCTTTAACATTAGCACTTTAGATTTTGAACATTCGAGTCCCGTAGACTTCAATAGGCTTCTAAAGTTCACACGAAGTTTAGGTCTGTTCTCAGGTTCTGGTGCGAACCGAACCGGTGGGGGGGGGGGGGGTGTTCATCTTATTCTTAGCCCCTGTACACACGGTTAGAGATTTCGGCAACCAAATCCGTCGGATTTTGCCCGTCGGATTTTGTCCATCAGATCTTGTCCGAAACTGTTGCATACACACGGTCGGGCCAAGTTGTCGGATTTTGCGGTTGCCAAGAACGCGGTGACGTAAGCTGCGTACGGCGGGACTAGAAAAAGGAAGTTCAGCACCACGTCCGGCACCCTTTGGGCTCCTTCTGCTGATCTCGTGTCTATCGCATGTTAGTAGAAGTTTGGTGAGAGACGATTCGCACTTTTCAGATTTGTGATTCAGATTGCTACCGCTCTTCAGTTTCTGCTTGTCGGTGTGTATCTGATAATCAGTGCATGTAGTCAGTAAGTATTTGTTGATCATTGTGGACTATATCTTGGTATAGTACGCTTTGAAAGACAATTCTTATTGTCTGCTTGCTTCTGCTATTCAGGTCGTTCTTTCAGGCCTTGCGGTTTATCGGTGCTTTCTGGTGTCCGTTCTGACCAGCCGACCATTTTCTAACCATGTTTCCTCTACGTACTCGTCGTAGAGTTTCTGCTGTGCAGGGGCTTCGTGTTGGGTTGCTACTTTGACACAAGCCCGGTCCATGAACAGGGCGAGGAGGAGTTTGTGGACCAAGAATTGGTTGCTCCAGCATGACCAGTTCTCGCACATGCCTTTGCTCCGTGAGATCCAGGAGAATAATCCTGATGATTTCAGGAATTATCTCAGGATGACGGACCCCATTTTTCACCGTCTGCTGGCTTTGCTGACCCCTTATACCAGCAGGTAGGATACCTGCATGTGGCAAGCCATCACTCCGGAGCAGAGGCTTATCGCCACGTTGCGCTACTTGGCGACAGGGAGAAGACTTCAGGACCTGAAGTTCTCCACAGGCATCTCCCCCCAGGCTCTGGGGATCATTATTCCAGAGACCTGTTCTGCCATCATTCAGGTCCTGCAGAAGGACTATATGAAGGTAAGTTTTATCCTTTAACATCACATTCTATGTATTTCATGATTGCTAATGTCTTGAATTTCTTTCCTCATTCCCTAATTACCATCATTGCAATATGCTCTAATTCATATGCTGTGCCCCTTTGTCCTCAGGCATATTTGCCTCACTAACTTCCCCGCCATGCTCTTCTGGGCCCATAAACCTATAGTCTAGTCACTTAACAATGTCTTTTGTCAGCTCCATAGTATTGCTTTCCCCTAAACACCCCCTAAAATGTCTACAAATGTGATGTGTGTGCTTCAATTCATGGAGAGTGTTTTTTTTTCTTTATGGGGGGGGGGGGGGGGTTGTGCCAAACTCATTAGGAACCCCCTCCCCCCAACTGCTAGGCCAGCTGATATCAATCCTCTATCTGATGACTTTACCAAACCCAATACACACTATACCTACCTTTTTGATGCTCACATTTATGGATGAATTTACCTAAGCATGTAGTGTAAGGGCCTGCCTCAATACTTTAACTTTTTTTTATTTTTTTGGCTTTTAACCTATTAATTATCTGGATATGTAATAGCAGAATGTACAAAAGTGCTTAGATTTTGGAAAATTTTTGTTATTCTGACACTTCTTCCCTGTCCGGTGGGCTGCCAATAGTGTAAGTAAGGAGGGGCTTCCCAAAGTATCACAAATTATTTAGCCATTCAGCTCTCAATCAAGTGGAGAGGGTTACCTGTCCTAAACATCACCCCCTCATTTTTTAGCAAGGGCCCATCAGATGCGGGTGGGGGGGGGGGGGGGGGTGACTCTCATAAGGGGACATTAGACTTTAGGCTTTAAATACTCAGTTCACAAAATGTTTAACGAATTTTGTCCCAAAATGTTTGTGGCTAATCTGCTTGGAATGTTGATTGGTCAAACTAATAATTTTTGTTCTTGTTTCACTCCACAGTGTCCTTCAAATGCCACAGGAATGGCAGACTGTGGCCTCCCACTTTGCCAGTCGTTGGGACTTTCCCAATTGTGGAGGAGCAATAGATGGGAAGCACGTCCGCATCGTCCCACCACCCAACTCAGGGTCATACTATTTTAACTATAAGGCGGCGTACACACGGGCGGACTGTCTGCCGAAACTAAGTTTGTCAAACAGTCCGCTCAAACTTTTGAATGAACGAACTTGCCCACACATGGCACTTTTTGAGCGGACAAATACGGCAAACTAAGTTCGTCGTACTAAGTCCGCGCAACTTTTGAAATGAACGGACTCGCCCACACACGAGGGAACAGTCCGCTCATTTCGAGCGCGTGTCAAGGTAGGCGGGGCTCCGCTGCCTGGAATGGACTTAAAGGGGAACCCCAATGCCGAAATGGTATATGTTACATGGGTTGGTCACATGGGTTGATGTCACATGGGGACTATGACATCGTAAGGGGGCGGGGTCACCATGTGACCAACCCATGTGACATATACCATGTGACACCGCCCCATTGTCACTATATAAGTGGCCGCGCAGCGCGGCTCTGGCATTCCGGCCGGAGAGAGCGACATGTCAACATCTCCTGGAGAAGAAGAAGAAGAAGAAGAAGAAGAAGAAGAACGGAAGGCGACGGCGACAGCGGCGACAGCGGCGACAGAAGACCGGGCCACCGCCTGCAAAAGAGCTATAAGAAGGCGCGGTGGCCCGGCAGAAGAACCGAAGAGGGGGACAAGACCCCCGAAGTCGGGAGAAGAGGCCGGCGGCGGGGAGGAAGAAAGCCGGACTCCTCCGCTAGCAAAAGAGCTACAAGAAGATAGAGGAGGAGTCCGGCGAGAAGACCCCCGAAGACGGAAGACCCCCGGAGCTGTGCAATAAAATATTTTATCTCGTGTGTTGTGTTTTTTTTTTTGGGTACTTTTATTTTACAGGTGAATGGGTAGGGGTACATTGTACCCCATACTCATTCACATAGGGTGGGGGGCCGGTATCCGGGGGCCCCCTTATTAAAGGGGGCTCCCGGATTCCGATAAGCCCCCCGCCCGCAGACCCCGACAACCAACGGCCAGGGTTGTCGGGAAGAGGCCCTTGTCCTCATCAACATGGGGACAAGGTGCTTTGGGGTGGGGGGGCCGCGCGGCCCCCCCTTCCCCAAGGCACCCCCCATGTTGAGGGCACGCGGCCTGGTACGGCTCAGGAGGCCGGGTAGCATGCCTGGCCGGCCGGGTAGCATGCTCGGACAAGGGTCTGTTGTGGACTTTGGGGGGGACCCCCACGCCGATTTTTTTCGGTGTTGGGGTTCCCCTTTAAGTCCATTCCAGGCGGAGGAGCCCGCGACGTCTCCGTCGCGGGCCCCGCCTACCTGGAGACGCGCTCGAAATGAGCAGACTTTTCTCCGGGCGGGAACAGTTCGCTCATTTCGAGTACAGCGGACTGGCCCACACACGGGCGGACTGTCCGCTCAAACCAAGTTTCAGCGGACAGTTTTTCGGAATTTCTGAAAAACTTTGTTCGTCAAACTGTCCGCTGAAACTGTCCGCTGAAGCCCCCACATGAGCGGACTGTCCGCTGAAACACTGTTCAGCGGACAAAGTTGAGCGAACAGTCCCCGCGTGTGTACGCGGCCTAAGGGGTTTCATAGTATCGTGATGTTGGCGATGGTGTCTGCAACATATGAGTTTTTATATGTGGACGTGGGCCAAAATGGACGGCTGTCGGATGGTGGAGTGTTCTCAGGGACAGAGTTCTACTGGCGTTTCCAGAGTGGCAGTCTGGGCTTGCCACCCCCAGAGGAGAATCAGGAAGGACTCCCGTTCGTCTTCGTCGCGGATGAGGCGTTTGCCCTGGCGAACCATCTGATGCGGCCTTTCCCCATGAGGACCTTCACCCCAAACCAGAGTATTTTTAATTTCCGCCTGTCCAGAGCCCGAAGAGTGGTGGAGAACACTTTTGGTATACTGGCCAGCCGGTTCCGCCTTTTTCTTACGCCTATTCACATGGCGGAATACAAACTCAATCATATAGTGCTGGCGTGCTGTGTTCTGCACAATTATTTGAAAAAAGTTTCGGTGAACTATGCGGTCTCAGTTGGCCAACAAGAAGCAGACTTGATGGACAATGCAGATAACCTCATGGGCCTTGAACCTGCTCATCCTGGCTTGCCCCCCCAAAACGCCCGTGAGGTTAGAACCCAATACATGGGCTACTTTGTGGGTAGGGGGGCCATTGATATGCCAGACAATGTCTGAGCAGCATTTTAAAATTAAAATTTTATATGAAACTCCTTCATTTACTGCTTGGCTTGGTTTTATGTGTCTCCTAGGTATAATTATGTTTGATAAAGTTGTGCCTTTTTCAGTGCAAACCCAAGTTCTGTGCGAGATGAGGGGACAGTCTCTTCTTAAGATAATGTTATTATGTTGTGGGTCTGCTACACACACACCTTCTTTTTTTGTTACCTAATGTATGTAGTGCATTAGTGACCCAAATCGTGCTCATTTTCAGAACCATGGCAGGAAAATGGCATGATTGACCAAATTTACACATCACTGTGGGTGTTTTTTTTAGTAAAGGCACATCCACTATGCACTACAAGTGCACTGCAAAAGTACACCTGAAACTGCCCTGGGAGTGCAAAGTGGAGTTGCCTTTAGTAAATCACACTCCTTCTCAGTGTAAACTTAACCACTTGCTTACTGGGCACTTAAACACCCTTCCTGCCCAGACCAATTTTCAGCTTTCGGTGCTCTCACACTTTGAATGACAATTACTCAGTCATGCAACACTGTACCCAAATGAATTTTGTGTCCTTTTTTTCCCACAAATAGAGCTTTCTTTTGGTGGTATTTGATCACCTCTGGGGTTTTTATTTTTTGCGCTATAAATGAAAAAAGACCGAAAATTTTGAAAAAAAACGCATATTTCTTTGTTTCTGTGACAGAATTATGCAAATTATTAATTTTTCTTCATAAATTTTGGCCACAATTTATACTGCTACATATCTTTGGTAAAAATAACCCAAATTAGTGGATATTATTTGGTCTTTGTGAAAGTTAGAGAGTCTACAAGCTGTGGTGCGAATCGCACAAAATTGATCACATCTGATGTACTGGTGGCCTATCTCGCTTCTTGTGACCCAAACAAGTCAGGAAAGTACAAATACCCCCCAAATGACCCCTTTTTGGAAAGTAGACATTCCAAGGTATTTAGTAAGAGGCATGGTGAGCTTTTTGATGTTGTCATTTTTTTCCCACAATTCTTTGCAAAATGAAGATTTTTCATTTTCTTTATTTTTCTCCACAAAATTGTCATTGTAATAGGTTATTTCTCTCACGTGGCATGTGTATACCACAAATGACACCCCCCAAAAAATTCTGCTACTCCTCCTGAGTATTACAATACCACATGTGTGGGACTTTTTCGCAGCCTGGCCACATAGAGAGGCCCAACATGCAGGGAGCGCCATCACGTGTTCTAGGAGCATAAATTACACATCTAACTTGTTGACTACTTATTACACTTTTGAAATACCAGGACAATGACACGTGACACTGATGACAGATGGCACTGATACGTGGCAATGATGACACTTATACGTGGCACTGATGACACGTGGCACTGATGACAGATGACACTAATATGTGGCACTGATGACACGTGGCACTAATACGTGGCACTGATGACACGTGGCACTAATACGTGGCACTGATGACACGTGGCACTAATATGTGGCACTGATGACACGTGGCACTAATACGTGGCACTGATGACATGTGGCACTAATACGTGGCACTAATACGTGCCACCGGTGACAGATGGCACTAATACGTGGCACCAATGACACGTGACACTGATGACAGATGGCACTGATAAGTGGCATTGATGACACGTGACACTGACAACAGATGGCACGTGACACTGACAGGTGGCACTGATGACAAATGGCACTGATACGTGGCACTGATGACAGATGGCACTAATACGTGGCACTGATGACAGATGGCACTATGTGGCACTAATAACACGTGGCACTGATGACAGATGCCACTTATACGTGGCACTGATGACAGATGGCACTGGGGACAAATGGCACTGACAACAGGTGGCACTGGGGACAGATAGCACTGCGGGCAGGTGGCACTGGGGTGGGGTGGATTGCACTGGGGTGGATGGCACTGGGGCGGATGGCACTGGGGCGGATGGCACTGGGGCAGGATGGCACTGGGGCGGATGGCACTGGGGCGGATGGCACTGGGGCAGGATGGCACTGGGGCAGGATGGCACTGGGGCAGGATGGCACTGGGGGGGGGCATGGCACTGGGGGGGGGTGGCACTGGGGGAGGATGGCTCTGGGGGAGGATGGCACTTTTTATTAAACTTTTTTTTTACTTTTTTTTTTTCTTTTTTACACTGACGGCTGCTGCAGCCGTTCTTCTCTCCCCTCTCACACGCTGTCTGTGTGAGGAGGGAGAGCGGCGCTGAGAGATGATCTCATATGTTTACATATGAGATCATCTCCCATTGGACACGCCGATCACGCTGTAAACGGCCGCTGTGATTGGCCGTTTACAGCGATCTGTGTTTGCCTGTCCCCGGGGGACACGGCAAACACAGAACTTCCGCGATGCGTGCCCGCGGCGGCGCGCATTGCGGAAGTAAACACCAGGCCGTCCAGGGACGGCCAGGCACGGGAAGCCGCCCGCCCTAAGGCCGGCATTCGGCTATAGGGCGGGCAGGAAGCGGTTAAATTGTACTCCAAATAAATTTTTGGTGCCATGAACAAAAAAGCCACACATTGTTGCTATTTGAACTGTTTAATCCAACCACATTCACATGTGCGTTTGGAAAAGGTTTGTACAACCAACCAAGAAATTTTGTTTTTTCAAAAAATCGTTTTTTTTTTAATTTGTTTTAATTATTGTTTTGGTGTAAACAGGCATATATCTAACTGTAAAATACAGAACACAGGAACATACAAAGTTCCACTTTGAAAAGTGAAGACAATATCAGACATGAATATGTACAAACTGGCCTGATCTTGCCTTCATCACATGGGGTGTCATCCCTGAAAAATCCAAATTTGGAAGATGTACACGGTGTATCAACATGTGCTAGCTCCCATCATGGGGGATCAATGTACATGCTTTGGGGCTGCAACCCCTTCATCTCAGACACTAAACACAAAACACGTACTTTGATCCCCCATGATGGGAGATAATGCATGTTTCCACACTCTGTGCATCTTCCAAATGTCGAATTTGGAGAACTACAACATTTTGGTCTTAAAATTCCTAAAATAAGACCCTATCTAGTTTGGGGTGTTTCACACTCTCCCCAAAACATCAATGATGTTTTTCCAATTTAAATTAACATCATTGATGTTTTGCAGGATATGTTCCCAATACCCATTGCACCCCATTATCTCCCTGATCTGGGCACTTTAACTGGTAAAACGGAAATCGTCTTCCACATCACCTAGAAAACAAAAGGAAAAAAAACATGTAATTTAAATATGGTGACATACATTGATGAGCTTACCGGAAGCTGTGTTCTCTGACACTCAATTTGCACATCCTGCACGATCTCTCCTTCCTCCTCCTCCTGCTCCTCTGTTTTTTTATAAGTTGTCCTTCTTTGTGAGGGGTGGGGTCCCTGGTGTCCTCATACTTGCCGAGTCTTCTCTCCCCTATGAGATTTGTAAAAATTAAATAATTATCACACAGAGGGCATAATTAACAATATGAAACATTGTTTGGAAGTGTTGTTCAATTGTTTATTTTGGCCGAGCTTCAAGGTCATATCATTATTGGGGACACTGTGTTCAGCTAGAATACTTATCTGCATAACGATGTATCCTACGAACGAATGAAACCATGAACTTGAAAGTGGCCATTTTAAAATGCACAACATGAACTCAAAGCACATGGAGCATGTGTGCAAGCAAGAATAATCATATGAACACACGACAACTACTTACTTTTGTCCAGAACACGCTTGATCCTTACGTACTGCTCGTGCTCCCTCAGTTTCAGGTCTGACCAGCGTTTTCTCAGTTGATCCATGGATCGGTGTACCCCAAAATTAGGCAGAAGACACTTCACAACTTTATTCATGATCTTGGCCTTTCTGATATTTGGGTTTGGGTAAGGTCCATATTTCCCATCATAGTCGGTCCTGTTCAATATGTCGACCATCTCCAACATCTCTCCAAAAGACATATTTGCGGCCTTAAATCTTCTCTTCCTGGATCGGGACGTTTCAAGCTCCATCCTTTCCTCACCCTCCTCCTCGTTTAGTGTAATTATCATTGCGCACCTTTGTACTCTGCCCACTGCGCCAGAAGCGAAGGGGCGGGGAATAGTCTGGAAAGAACGTCAGGGGCGGGCAGAGTTGCGTGCATGCGCACTGTATATAAAACGTAACACGCATGTGTCGTACGCACGATCTGTGAACAGAGGGAGAAGCTGAGGCAACGAACGCGCCAACCAAGATACAATTTTGAACTTGGCACATCACTAGGCTACACTGCTTCTAGATTGAGGCCTGCATTAGTGGAGTTTAGCCTGACATTAGTGTTTGTCTTGTGTTGTGTCTTGCAGACATGGACGGCTTTAATGACTACAGCTTCCTCCCTCTATTCATCGATAAATATCGAGACCTGCCAGTCCTGTGGCAAAACACCCATCCTTTATACAGTAGCAGAGCAAAGAGGCAGGCAGCAATAATGGAACTGGTTGAGTTTGTGAAGCCGGTGGTCCCCAGGGCAGATGAGAAATATATCAAAAAGAAAATTGGTAACCTCAGGAGTACATATCTGAAGGAGAGGAATAAGGTGCTGAAGTCCATGAAATCAGGAACTTCAGCAGCTCAGGTTTATGTTCCCACCCTGTGGTATTATTAGAGGATGCATTTTCTGTCAGACCAGGCTGAGGCCAGACAATCCCTCTCTACTCTTCCTTCCACGCGTCCTTCTATGCTCCATTCCACACCCGCTGAGTCTTCCGATGCCCAACCTGGGCCTTCCACTCTGGAAGAACTGGAGGAGCCCAGCTTGAGCCAGGTATAGTATTGTTGTACATATTTGTGGAGTCAAAATGAATGATGTTAACTTGATTTTTGATCACTAATTGGTGAGTTTTGAAAGTGTTTCACATATCAATAGACAGTAGTGGCCAAAACCTTTGGGACAAGAAAGAAAAATGCTGGGCTCAGAATGATAGTCTTTTCTATTGGTTAACATTTTTCAACAGTGTTGATGTAAAAATTGTGTGTGTTTGATGAACCAAAAACTCAAACGATGTCCCTTTTTCATACACAGGAAGAACTCAGCCAGGAACAGGAGGGTGTGCAATGCAGCAGCCAGGAGGTGACTGTGGAAAGTGGCAGCCAGGAGGTGGCTGTGGAAAGTGGCAGCCAGGAGGAGGCGGGGTAAGCGGCAGCCAGGAGGAGGTGGGGGTAAGCGGCAGCCAGGCAGTGGGCAGCCAAAGGAGCCTCACCGAATGCCAGGTCCCTCCCCTCCGCCTTCCACGCAAAAGGGCGAGAAAGGGGGGGAATGTGGAGGAGTCGGCCCTGAGGCTGATTGGTGAGGCTTCTGCAGCACTACAAGCAAAAACAACACACCAAGAAGCCTTGGCTGCCTTGATTGTGTGCAAGCTGGAGAAAATGGAGCAGGGGCAACAGATCTGGTGTGAGCAGGTTATTCTCCACACCCTCAACACGGGTCTGTTGGGCCAAATGACACGAGAATCACACTTGTGTCATTTGGCCCATGCCCCTCCTCCTCCTCCTCCTCCTTCTGCCACACCTCCAGCACCACAGCCACAGCCTGGAAGGAAGCGTGGAAGGAAGACCAGAGAGTGATAACCTGGGTTCAGTCTGGTCTGACAGAAGATTCATCCTCTTGTAGTACCACAGCCTGGGAACAGAGATGTCATCTGCTGCTGTTCCGGGTTTCATGGACTTCAGGACCAGACTTCTCTCCCTCAGACATGTACTCCTCAAGCCACCAATTTTTGCTTTGAAATATTTGATGTGTGCCCTGGGGGCCAAAGGCTTCGCTAATCTCCCCAGTTTCAACATTGCTGCCTCCCTCTTTATCTGTTACTGACAGCGAAATAAAGGTAATTTTTGTTTGGATGAAATACTTGCGTATGTGTTTTCCTTCCAAAAGGACAGCTTATTTGTGAGCAGGCGGGTACATTTCCAAAATACAAAGTGAAATGAATAACAAGGGGTAACAACGCTAAACAACCTCCTGTAGATTAAAAAAGAAAAACAAAATCTCAAAAATCAAAGAATGTTTTTGCTGTAAGTTTACACAAAATAAAAATAAAATAAAATAAGGATAAATGAGCAAAGTGTCTATTAACCACTTGCCGCCCGCCCTATAACAAAATGAGGGCGGCAAAGTGGTTGCATAATCCTGACCGGACGTCATATGACGTCCTCAGGATTATGAGCCGCTGCGCGCCCCCGAGGGCGCGCATCGTGGCGATCGTTGTTGCGGGGTGTCAGTCTGACACCCGGCAACTACGATCTCGGTAAAGAGTCTCTGACGGAGACTCTTTACCATGTGATCAGCCGTGTCCAATCACGGCTGATCACAGTGTAAATAGGAAGAGCCGGTGATCGGCTTTTCCTCACTCGCGTCTGTCAGGCACGAGTAGAGGAGAGCCAATCGACTGCTCCTCTGACAGGGGGGTCTGTGCTAATCGATTATCAGCACAGCTCCCCCGAGGATGCCCACACTGGACCACCAGGGACGCCACCAGACCACCAGGGATGCTAAGCAAAAGGTAATCCTCCCTAGACCACCAGGGATGCCAGTCAGCACAATGGATGCCAATCAGTGCCCATAATGGATGCCAATCAGTGCCCACAATGGGCATCACTGATTGGCATGCATTATTGTTTGGCACTGATTGGCATCCATTAGTACAGTATAACACCAATGCTGCCTATGAGTGCCCACCTGTGCCGCCTATCAGTGCCCACCCATGCCCATCTGTGCCGCCTATCCATGCCCATCTGTGCCACCCATCCATGCCAATCCGTGCCAGCTATCAGTGCCAATTTGTGCCACCTATCAGTGTCCATCCGTGTCGCCCATCCATGTCGCCCATCAGTGCCGCCTGTCAGTGCCGCCTGTCAGTGTCCATCAATGTCACCTCATCAGTGCCACTTCACTGGTGCCACATCATTGATGCCCATCAGTGCCGCCTTATCAGTGCCCATCAGTGTAGCCCCATCAGTGCCCATCAGTGAAGGAGAAAACGTACTTATTTACAAAGTTTTGAAACTGAAACAAAAAAAACATTTATTTTTTCAAAATTTTCGGTATTTTTTTATTTGTTTAGCAAAAAATAAAAACCGCAGAGGTGATCAAATACCACCAAAAGAAAACTCTATTTGTGGGAAAAAAATGATAAAAATTTCATTTGGGTACAGTGTAGCACGACCGCGCAATTGTCATTCAAAGTGCGACAGCGCTGAAAGCTCAAAATTGGTCTGGGCAGGAAGGTGTTTAAGTGCCTGGTATTGAAGTGGTTAAAGGAGATTTACCCCCCCCCCCCCCAAAAAAAAAACATCCCAAAAATAAAAAAAACAATTCAAACATTGTGTAGATGTGACGCAAACTAAAATTGTATTACTGAAATGGTTAAAAAACAGTAATGAAATCCGTTCGGGAGAAGTGTGTGTGACTGTGAGCATCAAAGGAAGTTGGTTCTTGCAGCATTGTAAAGAACAAGAGAATGCGCTTGATGAATGATTTTTTTAACATTGCAGCGTGACGAATGTGCTATATCGCTTACGAGCCGTAGTTTTACTTGAACGAGCGCTTCCGTGTCGGAATTTGAATGTGAGCATGCGTGGCACGTGGTCCGATGAAAATGCTCTACACATGATCGGATTAGGTCCGTCTGGCCCAGTTGGTCGGGAAATCTTTCCAACATGTCGGAAAATTGGGTCGGACGGAGATTCGGACGGAATCAGTCCGATGCAGACCACACACACAGTCGGATTATCCGACAACACGGTCCGATAAGACTCATTCCGACAGATTCTCCGACCGTGTGTACAAGAGCTTACACTTCTGTGCCTCCTTATCTGCAAAGTCCAGTTTTTTTTATTACAGGGGGGAGGTCCATCAATCACCCTGCTTTCTCCGGCTTCTCCCAGGGGCTCCTGTCTTTGTTGTTGGTTAGATTAAAGGGGTTGTAAAGGTTTGTTTTTTTATTTTCTACATAGGTTCCTCTAAGCTAGTGCATTGTTGGTTCACTTACCTTTTCCTTCGATTTCCCTTCTAAATGTTTTTTTTTCTTTGTCTGAATATCTCACTTCCTGTTTCTCCTCAGTAAACTTCTCACCATCATCCGAGCGGTGGTTAGTCAGCCAGAACAGCTTACTGAACAGCTTACTGAGGAGGAACAGGAAGCGAGAAATTCGGACAAAGAAAACAAAGAAAAAAAACATTTCTGAATTTCTCACTTCCTGTTCCTCCTCAGTAAGCTGTTCAGTAAGCTGTTGTGGCTGACTAACAGATAAGGCGGCACCGATAGGCACAGATAAGGCGGCACTGATGGGCAAAGATGGGCACAGATAAGATGGCACGGATGGGTGGCACTAAGGGGCACTGATAGGTACCACTGATAGATGGGACTGATGGGCACTGATAGGTGGCACTAATAGGTGGCTCTGATGGGCGGCACTGCTGGGCACTGATGGGCAATGGTAGATGACACTGATGGGCACAGATATGTGGCACTGGGGTGCAGCACCTTAGTTGAGGCAGATTGTGGGCACTGATGGGTGGCACTGTGGGCACTGCTGGGTGGCACTGTGGGCACTGCTGGGTGTCACTATGGGCACTGCTGGGTGGCACTGACAGGGGGGACACATTTTTTATTGATGTGGCAAAGCAGGGGGCAGGTGGGCACTGGCAGGGGGCAGGTGGGCACTGGCAGGGCTGGCCGTGATCGGGACTGATGTCCCGATCACGGCCGCCGTAATCGGCTCTTTTTTTTCTCTTCGCGCTGTCAGCGCGAGGAGGAATAATAGCCGATTACCGGCTCCGTTGTATCACATGATCAGCTGTCATTGGCTGACAGCTGATCATGTGGTAAGGGGTCGGGATCGGCCCCTTGCTCGGATCGGTGATCAGGCGAGTCTCATAGATTCGCCGATCACAGAGCGCACAGCGCGCGCCCCTTAGGGGGCGCGCAGGCCGCTCGTGCACGGGATGACGTCAATAGACGTAGTCCCGGCAAAGGGGGTCCACGCTGTAGCCGTCATTCGGCTATAGCGTGGGTCTCAAGTGGTTAAACAATAAGTTGTGACGCGTTTCATCGTTACCCTTGCCAAAATATACTAAACTAAAAAATATAAATAAAGAAAGATACTCCTCATCCTTTGGTGTAGTTGAGCAGCTTTTTTCAGTGGCTGGCGTGGATCCAGTTGTCTCGTCCATCAAGCTTCTTTTACAAGGACCCAGTCACCTGGTCGGAAAGAATGTAAACCGGTTATTGTGTCAGGGTCCAGAAGGGACTAATGAACCATGTGGTGGACCTTTTGAAGTTGATGTTACAGTGACTGCACCCACCCCATCAGCTGAGAATGTCGACAGCTGCTGAGGAAAGTACAACCCTGTTTTGGGTTGACCTCCAAACAAACCTAACTCAATGACTGTGGTCACTGCGTGGCTTACCATCTGGATTGTAATACCTGGAACCATTGAAAAAAAGGTTCTTAGCATTTGGGATGGGGGATTCCTTCACCGGACTGCTGCTTATGCCGCGTACACACGATCGAATTGTCCGGCGTACTTAGTCCGACATACAATCCGGCGGATAGTCTGGCGGACTTTTCTACCGAACGGACTTGGCCACACACGGACACACAGAAAGTCCGACGTTCGCTTTGCGCGATGACGTACAGCACGTATGACGGGACTAGAAAAAGGAAGTTCAATAACCAGTAGCCAATAGCTTCCTTTTGTCGTACTTGCTTCTGAGCATGCGTCATTCTTAGTCCGCCGGACTAGCATACTGACGAACGTATTGTCCGCTGAAACCCAAGTCCGACGGGAAGATTGGATTGCAAAAATACTTTCTTAGTAAGGAAAAGTCCGCTGAAGCCCACACACGATCGAATTGTCCGCTGAAATGCGTTTTGGAGGACTAAGTACGCCGGACAATCTGACCGTGTGTACGCGGCATAACTGATTCAAATTTCATCAAAGAAAGACAGTCGTGGAACATGTCATCCTACTAGGTCACAAACTTGGCTAGAATTAGAGCGGTTAGTATTATTGGTTTTAAAATTTTTATTGTTACCTTTTTATCCCTTTACCCCCCCCCCCCCACAATTTTCTTCCTCATTACAAACTGGAGGAAGACACGCAGGGTTTAGAAAGGTGCAGAAAAAAAAACAATGAAGCAGTGGAATAGCCTATGATACTTTTACCTTCTTAGGTGTGTGTATTTATGCACGTGTACAGCTATCTACATACATCTGCTGTCTATGTACATACACTTTCAGAAACTCCTTGGACCTGAAAAGATACTTATAAACAAAAGCTATTGCTCTATACTTCATATTTAACCTGCAAAGAATGGTAAACAATACAACATTCATGTACATTGGTAAATTGCCACTGACATTCCTCAAAACCGACAACAACGAAACCCTCTGTAACTGTTACTTTCACGTTCCTACAAAAATACAACAGCCGAAACGCGTAGGAGGACTGCCGCAGTAGGTTCAAACATATTCTTGTTACTACATACAAACAATGAGAAGACTAAAACACGAGATAAACATTTAGATACAAATGCGGGGGAGATATTTCATAGTTCCTGTCATGGTTATGCAATAGTTTGTCTGTTTACCTGTTCCCATGTGTTCATCTAGAGACCAGCCGACCCTCACCTGTCTGCTTTTGTATCCATCCTCTGGCATGGCTCCACCCTAGCTCCTATCAGAGAGCTCTATATTAACCTGTGCACTGCAGGCCAGCCTTGCTGATCAACCTTTGTGTGTTAGCTTCCTGTTTCTTGCCGTGTGCTCTTCTACTGTTTTCCGTTACCGACTTTGGCGTGTCCTTGACTATCCCTGTTTGCCTGTGATCCTGACCTTTTGGCGTGTCCCTGACTATTCCTGTCTGCTTGTGGCCCCGACCTTGGCTTTGTCCCTCACCATCCCTATCCTCCTGTTGCCTACTGTGGGTGTGAGCTGGGGGATCCTGGGGGTCGCGACCTGGAGCCAGTTGCAGCCAAAGTCCATCCTCATCACTAGAGGCGCTGGTGAACACCTGTTGGCTCTTAGACTCCGCGCCCCGGGGAATCTTACGCTCTAACCCCAGTGGGATCTGTCCCCCATCTGCAGCAGTCAGCCGTAGGGTCCACAACCTTGCGGTTGTATATGTCAAACTTTAAGGGGTCTAATAGCCTGAGTCCCATACCCAGATTTCATGTTCCATCCAGCTGTCTGACTGGGGTGCCTGGTTCCCACCCCTGCATGGACAGACCATTGCCCATAGGATTCAAATCGTTTTTGTTTTTTTTGGCAATCTCTGCATCCAGAGAACCCTGCGCTTTATTTTCAGAGCGGTTATTGTTTGCACCTTTATCACTATAACCGAGCCCCGGAATTCTGATTATTATACACGGCCTGACCGGGGCTGCTAGAGAACTACTCCTTACGTTTATGCTAATACAATCACACAACCGGAATTCTGACTGTCATACACGCCCCGACCGGTCTCTCGATATCAATATTATGGCTTCTATCTGTACCTAGATGTTACAACAATAAAGTGGATGCCTCTCGTTTAATCTCTACCCAAAACTGTATTACAGTATAAAACTTCACAAAACATCTGGAATTAAATTCCAAACATCATATAGGAGACTTCAACCATTTAAAAAACCCTTTGTCCATGAAAGGGTTGACTCAAGGAGGTCAACCAAATGCCGCGTACACACGATCAAACAAGCGGGTGGAAAAGTCCGGCAAACTGAAGTCCGCCGGACAATCCCCCCGTGTGTAGCCTCCGGCATACTTTTTTGACCCGAAAGTACGGCGGACTTAGAAAGTAGTTTTGCACTCCAATCTTCCCACCGGACTCGCATTTCGGCAGACAATCCGGCCGTGTGTGTGCCAGCCGCCGTACTTTTGAAACAAGCTGACTTTTCCCGCCCGGAGAAAAGTCCCCTCATTTCGAGCGCGTCTCCAGGTAGGCGGGGCCCGAGAAGGAGACGTCGCTGGCCCCGCCACCTGGTATGGAGTTAAAGGGGAACCCCAATGCCGGAATGCCAATGTGTGGGGGTCCCTCCAGGTCCACATAAGACCCTTGTACGAGCACGCTACCCGGCCGGACAGGAAAGGGGGGGATGAGCGAGCGCCCCCCTCCTGAGCCGTACCAGGCCGCGTGCCCTCAACATGGGGGGTGCCTTGGGGAAGGGGGGGCCGCGCGCCCCCCCACCCCAAAGCACCTTGTCCCCATGTTGATGAGGACAAGGGCCTCTTCCCGACAACCCTGGCCGTTGGTTGTCGGGGTCTGCGGGCGGGGGGGCTTATCGGAATCCGGGAGCCCCCTTTAATAAGGGGCCCCCGGATACCCGCCCCCCACCCTATGTGAATGAGTATGGGGTACAATGTACCCCTACCCATTCACCTGTAAAATAAAGTACAAAAAAAACACAACACACAAGATAAAATAGTTTATTGCACAGCTCCAGGAGTCTTCCGTCTTCGGGGGTCTTCTCGCCGGACTCCTCCGCTATCTTCTTGTAGCTCTTTTACTAGTGGAGGAGCCCGGCTTTCTTCCTCGCCGTGGCCTCTTCTTCCGACTTCGGGGGTCTTGTCCCCCTCTTCGGTTCTTCTGCCAGGCCACTGCACCTTCTTCTAGCTCTTTTACAGGTGGTGGCCTGTACAAGTGTTTCTTTTCTACTGCAGGCGATACAATACAAAACTCAGCAAAAGCGATAAAACCCAAAACAACGGGGGGTGGGGGCATGAATTGCCCTCTGGGAAACTCAAAGAAAACGTCCAAACAATTAAAAATTTCAATAAAAAAACACACACTGCTAAAAGTGCAAAAACTCAGTTAAAGTTTGTCTTACTATCTATTGAAATTCAGTGCAAAGTAGAGATTTCACTTAAAACCAAAATACAAAAAAACGCAATAGTGCACAATGTAAAAAGTACAAAAATAGCTAAACGATTGAAAAGATTGAATTCACTTACAATTTAAACCAGTGAGTTTAACATTTATGCAAAACAGTTTCTCTGTTCCTGGTGTCTCACCCCTAAAATTGGAGAAATTTCCACTCTGGGAAGATTTACAGGCTAAACAGTATAAAATCCTTCAAATGCGGTTTCTCCCATATAAAAAGACCAAAACTGCACCTCTACAAACCAAAGTCACCTTTTTTAACACAGAACAGACCGTACTACTCACACTAAACTTCGAAAACCTGGCCCAAAAGCAGAGCAATTCCACCCAAAACCCAAAACACAGCAGACACAAAATGGCAATTGTAACAAACGAAAACCGGGCCACGACAAAATGGCAGATGAAAGCCCCGGCCACATGGTGACTACAACAAAATGTCCGACAACACATGGTAAAACAAACATTTGAAATGCCTTTGCTATTCCCACCAAAAACCAGCACTAATCAAGATTTCTTTAATAGAAAACCAAACAATTGAGAATGCACACTTAACCTTAGACACACACTTTGGGCTACATCAACTAGGGAAAAAATCCAAAAGTTACATAAAAAACAAAATAACAAGGCTCAAACATACACTCTTGTTCCCAAGGGAAGGTCATATACTTAACTCTGGCATCAGCTTCAACAAGAACAAGATAACAAGAGAAATACAAACAGTGATGGCTGCATGCATGGTCTTTTCACCTCAAAACAAAAGAGCTCCCCCCCATGTTATTGCCTAGAATCCTGTAAAACATGTCCCAACAATGCATGGCCGCTCTGACCCCTCTCAGCCACATGGCCACTTGAATATGTGGCAGCCATTTTCAAACCAAAACTTTCTACAAAATCATTTCAAAATGACTTCAATACAAACCATCCGTGTCTTGAGTCAGTTAAACAATCCACAAGACTCATGTGATCTACTTGTCTCTTACATAGGTAATAATCATAATTCATACATTTCTGTTTCTCATATGCATCACAAACTTTTTACACAGCATACAGTTACACAGCCTGCTCAGTCACACACAGCATTCACTTTAGATTCGTATTAACCACTTCCCGACCAGCGCACGACGATGTACATCGACAGAATGGCACGGACAGGCATATTGGCAGACATGTACGTCCAATCTTCAATGCCGCCCTGCCATCGAGAGCACGCCACCGGCGGCGCGCTCCTGCACTAGTCGGGACCCCCATGAGTCTGGTCGCGGGACCCGCGGACTCGATCGCCACGGGCATACCCGCGATCGTCTCACGGGACGGCTGAATGGAGGAAATGCTGTGTAAACAGCATTTCTCCATTCTGCCTAGCAACTAGTGACGCTGATCTCTGCTCCATGTGATTGGAGCAGAGATCAGTGTTCACTAAATGAAAGCCCAACCCCCCCACAGTTAGTAACACACCCCTAGGAATACTTAACCCTTACACTGCCACCCACTGGTTAACCCTGAGCGGGTAAATGGAATCGCCATTTATTTATAAACAATTTTGTCATGATTATCAAAATCATGTATTCTGATTAAGCAAGTGTATTTGTTTCAAATACACAGGATGTGTTTTCATAGCTGTCTTGAGAGTGTCGAAATGCCAATCACACCCCCAGCTGTGAGAGGTATTTTCCCAGAGAATCTGGAAGTGACACCTAGGTGCGAAATGACCATCCCTGTGTGAATATAAATACAATTACAACTTGATCAGACCTTCAAAGAGACGCACAAGACTCCCCCCCCCTTTTAGAATTGTATAAATGTTTTAAGGCTCCCAGCCTCAGGTAGAGCAATGACTTCACCATGTACTGTATGTACTGTATATGCTTGCTCCCCTGCCTATGGCTAAAACCATAGGCTTGTATATTAAATACATCTTTTATAATGTGGTTCAGCAGTCAACATGTTATTGGAATCCCCTAAATTCTCTGGGCTTCCCAATCAAAATGGTCCTTCGAATGCCGGAAAAGAAACTCTACAGACATTGCAAAGAAATGGAGCAGCACAAGCTGGGAATTCACTTAAAGGTAAGCTAATTTTTTGCTTACTGCGACTTCACCTTGTGCTGTGCCTATTTCTGTAAGTCGGTGTCATGTAGAAGTACTCTTTCCAAGAACCTTGACTGTTGAATTTTGTTATGTTTCTTTTTACTTTCCATACTACCTGTACTTATTACTGTCCTTGCAAGTGTGTGTTCTGTGTGAATGACTTGCCCTATTTCAGGTGCAATGTGTGCTTAGCTAGGATTTTTGCATTTCCTGCGTCTGGGTGACCAGCCAGGTCAAGAATCGGGTCTTCGGACTCAAGGGATCATTCATAGGTTCTGGCTGATAAGGTGCTATGTGTGGTGAGGCCCTGGTTTATTGCTGAGGGTGACGGCCTGCTTAAAAAACAGCGCCGCTTGAAACCATAGTACCAGTTTTGAATGAAATTCTATTTTTCATTTCGCGTCTGCGTAGTTCTCCATAAAACTACACCATGAGCAGATGTACTATCTCTCCTATTCTGCACAGTGCCTATAAGCTGATGTAGAAGACTTTAGGAAGCAGAACTATCAGATTCTATACTCTAGAATTTTCTCATATTGACATGTTTTTGTTACTGTACTGCCCCATTTGTTGGAATATGTGATGCTGTGTGTCCTGCATGAGTGGCTTGTCTAAAGGGGTGCTTGTAACATTTGTGAACTGTTTTAATCTGTCTGTGTGACCCTATTCAGTTGTGTGCCTATCATATGTGCTGCCATGTATCTTGCATATAAGTGGACTGTTTCTTTTTTTTTTTAGAAAGGAGTGTGTTACATCTTCCTTCTTTTTTTTTTTAGCAGCCTCTGTGACTAACACCCCCCCCCCTCAGTTGTGTGCCTGTCGGTCTGTGTGACTGATTAGTACAGTGTATCTGGTACATATCCTTGGCCAGGATTGGAGGCCAGATATACAGTTCCTGCTATTATTAAGTAAAATTGTATCTGTGTGACCATTGGATTTAATAATAGATGAATTCTTGAGGAAGTCTCACCACCGTGTGAGATGGGGAATTGTACCACCGAGTACACCCCAGATTGGGGTCTGTGTGATCCCACAGCTTCTCCTGGATTGCCAAGGATTCACCTTGGGAACAGGAGTGGCCGAGTCCCTCAAGGAATGGAACAAAAGCACACAGGGGTGTTGTACCACTAAAAGGCTATAAAAAAAAAAAAAAAAAGAGGAAATGAAAGAAACTTATTGTCCTGCATAATATTTTTGTCTACAGGTTAAGTGTGAGAGTTATGTTTGTTGTATATATGTGTATGAGATCCATGGATTGTTATGTCATGTTAGTTGTATTAACATGCCCAAAGTTCTGTATCAGCAAAACAGTTGATTATCCTTAGAAGTGCTTTGATGAGCGGGTTTAACAAAAAAGTGAGTGACAGAATAAATATAAGACCAGAATGGAGGACAATGGGGTCCTTTTCTATAATGGATTTGGCTAGAAACATAGAAAAGAGAAAGCCAGACCACAGAGAGTAATGTATGTATGGTAAATTTGTACCTGAAAATAGTGGTCATAAAAAAAATCAAGAATGATCAAGCTAAACCTCAAAATGAACCTGAACTAGAACAAAGGGAGTCCTCTTACCTGGGTAGATATTGACAAGAAGGCCAACCAGTGTCTAATAAAGCTTTTGAGAAAATTATGTATGCTGATGTTTCTCTCAAAGGTAATAGCAGTCAAGATGCTTTTGTACCCCTTACTTTTTCTAATTTTCCACATGTTAATTTTGACTGGTGGATTCTGGGGCGGCCAAAAAGGTTCTAAAAGCAGAAAATATACCTTCTAGTATACTGAGAGGAAAAATAATTAATGGAATTGGACTGGGAGGAGTTCCATGCCCACTTCAAGAAACCAAACCTGTTAAACTGAAATTAGGAAACCAAACAGAGATCATTACTAGTCTCTTAGTGTCCTCATCTACTCCTGAGAATCTTCTAGGGTCAGAGGTGTTGTCACAAATACAGGCCTGCATTCAATATACACCTGATGGAATTAAAGTAACAACCCCCCTATCTGATGAGGTGTTAAATCAAGCTTCTGCTGCCATACTACTAGCTAAATGTGTAGATACAGCTGACATTCCTGGCTTGAGTCAAGTACCTGAAACTCTATGGGCAATTGACAGGTATGATGTTGGATTGTTGAATGTGTCACCTGTACATGTCAAACTAAAGGAAGGAGCTCACCTTCCACGTAAGCCCCAGTATCCCCTGAATCCATAACAGATAGAAGGGATACAATTACAACTTGACCGATATCTGGAAAAGGATGTAGTTGCCAAATGTACTTCACCTGCAAATACTCCTCTATTTCCAGTTAAAAAAAAAAAAAAAAAAAAAAAAAGGGTGAACCAGGACAACCAACTGTATACCGGTTGGTACATGATTTGTTATTGATTTGGCTAATGCATATTTTTCTGTTCCTATTACCATAGAGTGTCAGCGTTATTTTGCATTTACTATGGCCGGGTAGCAGTATACCTGGAAGAGGCACCCTCTGGGTATGATCCAAACTCAGACCCAGGAGCTCATACTCTAAACCCAGGAGATTGGGTGGTGGTAAAGAAACACGTACGAAAAGGGCTTGAACCCAGGTACGAGGGCCCATTTCAGGTGCAACTAGTGACACACACAGCAGTGAAACTCTAATCCAAAGACCCCTGGATACACACTAGCCATTGCAAAAAGGTCACAGAACCTGCAGAATGAAGGTGGTATTACTCTCATGTTGTTTTTACAACACTAATCTCTGCTTTACATGTTGATCAAAATCATTATTTATCCTTACTTAATGTAACTGCCTTTATGCTAAACAAGACCAACTGTTGGATTTGTGGGGCACAGCTAGAGCATGGTAAGCAAGGCTATCTGCTGACTACAACTCCATTTTACTGGGATAATGAGACTAGTGAGTTTAACATTAGTATTAGAGATGTATGTAAAGCCAATTTTTCTATTGAACAGTATAGATTAACACTCCAATATCCAGGTAAAGGGAAATACTGCTATAGGAGAACAGACAAGAGTACATTTGTACAGGGGAGTAATACTACCATCACAGTTAGAGGTAAACAAAAAACAATCGTAATTCCTGATAAAAATACTACTGTGTATCAACTAGGGCATAGCAAATGTCAATATAAATTGAAGAATTGTACTAACACACCATCTAACTGCCAGTGTGTGAAGATCAATCAAGAAGAAATAAATTACACTGTTAATTGGACTTGTATGAATGAGCCCATGGAGGCATGGATGGAAAATGGTAATGTCAAAGTAAATGTATATGATCGTCTTCAATGTCTGAATATAAGTGATAATCAGACTCAGAAAGATATTGTATTCCAGGCCCATTTAATGCTAAAATACTATGAGTGCACCATAATCCCCTTAAACTTATTCTTTATATGTGGAAATAATGCTTACCGATTTATCCCTAAATACTTTAAGGCACCTGTTATTTAGGATATGTGCTTCCACAAGTAAGCTATTTTAAGCACCTCCCAAAAGGAAGCTCCCAAAGGCACTATAGAAAACATAGAGAAGTACCTGTGAGCAATCATCTCCTTAAAGGGACTGATGGAGTCTGGGAAGACGGATATGTACCAGACCATTTTGATATTAGTGAAGGTGATAGATTAGCAGCTATAATACTTCCCATGTATGGCCCAGCCAAAACTATACAAATGATAAGGAGACTGGCACGAATAATGAAAAAAAAAAAAAATAGTGAATGAAACGACCGAAACTGTTATCCTGCTAAATGAAGAACAAAAACAGCTTCGGATAGTGGCCCTACAAAATAGAATGGCCCTCGATTACTTGTTAGCTGAACAAGGAGGAGTATGTGCATTAATTAATGACACTTGCAGTACGTACATACCTGACTATAGTATTAATATAACTGATCACATCAATAAGGTAAAAGAAGTTATGGCTGCCTTAAAGAAAAGGCCTAAATCCATGCTTGATGGTATTTCTGATAGTATCAAGGGCTGGTTTAACAATCTTTTTGGTAATCTCGGTAAATGGCTTTCTGATATTCTGTATTCTATTGGAACTGTCCTCCTCTATGTCATGGGTTTCTTCCTGGCAATATATGTTTCTTATTATTGTCTTAAAATATGTATTACTAAACTCCTTAGATGCGCTACTAAACCAGCTTCTAATCCAAGGTTGGTCCCTTCCTCCTCATATCAGCACCTCCAGGATCCACATATGGGTAAGCCATACATGCCTTTAATAGTTACCAAAGGTGAATGTGATGTGGAATCACCACACGGGAACAGCGTAATGGAAACCGCTACACTGTCAATGGTCAGAGGCCCAAGTGTCCAACACAATTAGTGTGAAATATAATATTGCCTAAAGGTTAAATACCTCCTAATAATGTTTATTTACATGTTTGTGTGTATTAATGGTAATCTTTGTTTCCATAGACTGTTTCTGAAGAAGTTTTCCAATATGCTCAGTATGGTGATGTATAACTGTCGACAAAGAGGAACTAAAAAAAAAAAAAAAAAAAAAAAAAAAAATCAGTTTTTTTTGAGCTGCTCATTTTTAACCATGGTGAATAATAGTTTTTTTTATATAGTAATGGTATACCATACATAAAATCCACGTGGTAACATTTAGTTTGACGTCAAACAATTTTTTTTTGGGGTATTAGAAAAAGTGCACTGGTAAAATATCTAAGAAAGAAAATGTTAAATATCTCTAATGTTTGTTTTATTTTTAGGAGGAAAATATAATGTGTTTTGTTACTAAAATGTTGA
Organism: Lithobates pipiens; assembly: GCF_037356315.1. Classification (NCBI taxonomy): domain Eukaryota; kingdom Metazoa; phylum Chordata; class Amphibia; order Anura; family Ranidae; genus Lithobates; species Lithobates pipiens. The sequence goes on from NW_027507915.1 coordinate 638,891, forward strand.
TGCTTATTCCTCAGATTAGTTCTATGTCCTGAGTTGATTTATTTAAGGTCTTCAGAACAGGAGACCACAGCCTTCAAAGACAATTCAACAATGGAAGTATTGTTCTAAAGTTTTTTTTTTTTTTTTATTTTATTTTCATATGTAAACATTTATGGGTTTCACTCCCCCCACTAGCTAAATATTGGTGCAGCCATCTGAGTCTATACTGCCCAGTTTCTTGTTCCTATTTACAGTATGAAGTGTTAAAAAATTTTTGTTGTGTTATGATCTGATGTATATGACTTTTGAAATTTTAAGAGTTTCAATGCCCTAGATCACAGGTGTCAAACAAGGCCCATGGGCTGAATCCGGCCCTCCAGGCCATTTCATGTGGCCCTCGCACCTCTCCTGCAGCTGCAGGAGAGCTCCAGCCCTCCTCTGGTCCTCCTTCAGACCCTGTACTTTCTGCTTTCAAGCAATGCATGCAGCTTCTTCCCAGCAGTAGCATAAGGAAAAGGGTTGCACTGTGATGTTAGGGAGAGTTGGGGACTATGGTGGGGTGGCTCTTGACATCTAATGTAAGGGGAGGGGATGTGTTGGACATCTAATCGTACAGATACAACCGGCCCTTTTGAGGACAATCATAATGCTGATGGGGCCCACAATGAAATTGAGTTTGGCACCCCTGGCCTAGATAATTAAGCATCTCCTGTCTTAGACTATGTTTCCACTATAGTGACCCCCCAAAGTCACATAATTCAGAGACTCTGGAGTGTGACTTTGATTCATCTCCACAGTCTCTAGATCAGAGTCGCATCAAGGTAGCGCAAGAACCTTTTCAAAGTTTCTGCAACTTTAAGTCGCAATAGTGGGAACTGAGCCTTATATAGTTTTTGTATATTATTTTATGATGAAAAGTTTTTATTAAGATTGAATTGAATAATTGCTGCTCTAGTTTAAACTATGATGACAAAAAAAAAAAAAAAAAAAAAGTAATGAATGTATTATTACTACATGTATGTCAGTATTACTACATTGAGTGTTATCAGTAGGTATGCTGGCATTATATAGTAGGTGAGGTTGAGAAGTCCATTAAGTCCAACCTATGTGTGTGATGTATTACTATTAGCATTTAGTTCCAATGCTTTAACTTATAAGGTCTGCGGTTGAGATTAGACCTCCTGTTAATTGAATTAGCTACTTGCCCAGCCAGTACTGCCTTTTCAAGCTGAAGCAGATTGCCTTAGGCTTTCAATAATAATGTCCCAAGCAAGTCTGCCTTTGTGTCTCCAAGTCTATTTTAAGCTAGTTTCCTGTTCGGTGACACCATGCAACTTCACTTATAGATTCCTGTGTGACTGTTTGCATGGCTACTCATTTCTAGCCGTCTTATGTGTCTTTGTGTATCTGTCCCCAATGTCTGTGTGTGTGTCCAGGCACAAACCTGGGTGAGTAAGAGGGCCGCAACCGGGGAACTGTTTGCAGCACAACCCATCTCTACCATTAAGAGCTCTGGAGAAGACAAGGCAGTTCCTTAGACTCTGCGCCTCGGCCCTTTCAAGGGCCCTCACCATTTTTGCATGTGCGGACATGCTGTGTTCTCCCCAGATAGTACCATTAGGTATCCTTCCGGCCTTAGAACCCTTGTATATCAACTGTATCTTGTGAAACTGACTTCCTGTGAACCCTGAACCCCAGTACTGCACTATACCCCTGTCATTCTTGTAAATCCTGTATTCTGTGCTCTCTTGTCTACGTTCCTGTAGGATCACTGATCCAAGATGTATATGATAGCAGCCCCCCCCCTCTGAGAAGCCTATTGTTCATGATAAATGTTTCATTGAATTCAGGATAGTCTAGATTAAATGACAGTTGAATAATATTTTATACTGAATGATAATGGCTTACGTTTTTCTTTTTTTTTTTCTAGATCGTATTTGCCTCTAGAACATAAATTTACTTCAGCAGTAAAAAACTCAACGGCTTTATGGGCATTTTTGTTAATGATCAAATGTTGGACTAACAATCTGAGTGACGCCATCTTCATAAATTTCCTCCCTGATTTCGTGGCTTTTTGACATCAGCCACAAACAGCATTGATGGAAAAGAGTGCTTTCAAAAGCTTTGTAAATGTCTGAAGAACTTTGATACTTATCATGTCAGCTGTCTAAGAAGAAAATCAAAAACACAAAAAGATCTGCACACCTACCGGAAGTTTCTTGTCATGTGGACTGCGATAGTCCTGAAGAAAAGAAGATTATGTATGAACATTGTATGCGTTCTTAAGGTGTTGCAGTGGAGTCTTATAGACTAGCTGTCAAAGTTACAGCGGAGGAATCAACAAAAGACTTGGCGTTCTTCATACATTGTTAGATCAACGTGTAATTTTTATTTTAGTGATTTTTTTGTATTTTTACATTTTTGTTTAGCCTTCAAAAAAAGCAAAATGAGGTTTTTCTGCAGAAGTAAATTGCGTACATAAATTAGGAGAAATATGAACTAGAAAAATATATATTTCAACTAAGATTAGGCAGTTAGAGAGATGTTGGAGCGATTGATAGGAATTGTAGTTGTATCTGCTTTTATTTAAAATGCCATTTGTGTTAGGTTTTATATGTTTTAATGAGACTTAGTTTTTTCCATCTTCCCCATTATCTTGACACTTAATATTCACATCTAGTTAGGCCCTACACAGCTTTAACTGTCACCAAAAGAATCTCTATACTGAATAGTCAAGAACCCAACTGTCCAGAACCACTATGTGAATTGTTTAGTTTAGTGCTGTTATCTTATGTTTTGTTAGTTATGTGGTCAATTTTTAATTTGACCAAAAGATGGGATTGAGCGGGTAAATGGAATCGCCATTTATTTATAAACAATTTTGTCATGATTATCAAAATCATGTATTCTGATTAAGCAAGTGTATTTGTTTCAAATACACAGGATGTGTTTTCATAGCTGTCTTGAGAGTGTCGAAATGCCAATCACACCCCCAGCTGTGAGAGGTATTTTCCCAGAGAATCTGGAAGTGACACCTAGGTGCGAAATGACCATCCCTGTGTGAATATAAATACAATTACAACTTGATCAGACCTTCAAAGAGACGCACAAGACTCCCCCCCCCTTTTAGAATTGTATAAATGTTTTAAGGCTCCCAGCCTCAGGTAGAGCAATGACTTCACCATGTACTGTATGTACTGTATATGCTTGCTCCCCTGCCTATGGCTAAAACCATAGGCTTGTATATTAAATACATCTTTTATAATGTGGTTCAGCAGTCAACATGTTATTGGAATCCCCTAAATTCTCTGGGCTTCCCAATCAACCCTTTCACTGCCAGTGTCATTTACACAGGAATCACTGCAGTTATATAGCAGTGATTACTGTATAAATGACAATGGTCCCAAAAATGTGCCAAAAATGTCCGATGGGTCCCCCACAATGTCACAGTCACAATAAAAATCGCTGATCGCCGCCATTAATAGTAAAAAAAAAAAAATAATAAAAAATTATTAATAAAAATGCTATAAAACTATCCCTATTTTGTAAACGCTATAGCTTTTGCTCAAACCAATCAATAATCGCTTATTGCAATTTTTTTTACCAAAAATATGTAGAATACGTATCGGCCTAAACTGAGGGAAAAAAAAGTTTTTTTATATATTTTTGGGGGATATTTATTATAACAAAAAGTAAAAAATAATGCGTTTTTTTCAAAATTGTCGCTCTATTTTTGTTTATAGCGCAAAAAATAAAAACCACAGGGGTGATCAAATACCACCAATAGAAAGCTCTATTTGTGGGAAAAAAAGGACATCAATTTTGTTTGGAAGCTATGTCGCACGACCGCACAATTGTCAGTTAAAGCGACGCAGTGCCTGAATCGCAAAAAGTGGTCTGGTCTTTGACCGGCAAAATGGTCCGGTCTGAAAGTGGTTAAATAGGACCTATAGTGGATTTAAATATAGGTGCGCCCCCCAATTAATAGATCCACTTACAATGGCAAAAATATAACCTACAATTAAAGTCCAACCATTATACAGAAAGTGACAAAAAAAACATAAGCAGAACTTATCCCAAACAGCGAATCAAGATCCCGAACACAGAACAGCAAAAATGTTCAAAAAACGTGAAGTATGGTTGTCTTACCATAGGCTGTCCTTTGCTGGTTCTGGTTCTGGATGTCTTTTCCCACTCAAATTAGGATGATCTGCTGGCCTCCTACCTGGCTCGCCAAAACTGTACAGGAAATTGTAACCTTCTCCTTACAGTGGTGTAGTGGGGGGGCGGCACAGTGGTGTAGTGGGTAGCACTCTCACCTAGCAGTAAGAATGGTCGCTGGTTCAAATACCAACCATGACACTACCTGCCTGGAGTTTGCATGTTCTCCCTGTGCCTGCGTGGGTTTCCTCCGGGTACTCCGGTTTCCTCCCACACTCCAAAGACATGCAGGCAGGTTAATTGGCTTCTGTCCAAAATTGGCCCCTAGTATATGAGCGGGGACCTTGGATTGTGGGCTCCTTGAGGGTAGGGACCAATGTGAGTGTGCAATGTAAAGGGATAGGGACAATTGTAGACACTCACTCAGGTTGAACTGGATGGACTGGTGTCTTTATTCAACCTTACTAACTATGAAACTATTGTATAATGCCAGGAAAGCGCGCTTGTATATCACAGACACAGATGCTGGTATCACGTTGAGCTTAGCAGAATCCTCCATTGAATGCTCTACTGCCTTTATTTATACTGTCAACACAAATAAACAAAGGAAGGTGGTGGCTTCAGAATCAGCCAATCAGACACTTGTATTCTTTCAAAAGAACCAATCCCACACATTTATATATTCAAATAGAATTACAGTAGTGACGTGTACAGGTGGTCATGTGCAGAGCCATGTAGCAAGCATCCCGTGAGACACTACTTACATGGCTCTGAACATGATCATGTGCACACTCCCACTGCTACAAATGACGGGAGCCATACTCTATCATAGCTCAGTGGGCCATAATTTTGTATGGTTATGCTATGGTTCCCATGTACCCAGATCTGCAACCTCAGGAGTTTAGATACGGTCGCCATGGAGTGGCCAGTCCCTTGGTGAGGCATTAACAAACACCCTTAAAAGAGCAAACAGATCTGCTGTGTCCACGGGAAGGTCTCCGCAGCCAATGGTCTCCCACCAACGTCTGTATGGGTGAACACGCTCAGCAACACTGACACTGGGGACATCTGACAAAATACATTAGTAAAAAATTTCCACAACAAAAGGGAGTTGAGGAGGAGCTGCCTGGAGTATTTCAGAGGGCCCAGGGGCCATACTGATCGCCAACAAATGGCTTGGCAGGGGGCAGGCCCCATCAAATATTCTGGGTCATCCCAGCTGGGGGCAGTGGAGTTCAGGAGGAAGATGGAGTGTCAGGCTGTCAGTGGCCCTTGAGGACAGCCCCCTAGTCTGGGGGGGTGACCTTGGATCTAGGCTTGGGTGCGGAAGGGACCCTCTTCAGGACACACAGAGGTGTCTTGACCAGAGGCACGGGAGCAGGAGAAGGACAGCAGGAGAACACTGCTGGGCAAATCTCCAGGGAGGAAGACAGCTAGGTAGGGTTGTTGAGTATTACAGTCGTTAGGGGCCTAAGAGGCAGCTTTAGAGGACTGGGTGCAAGCAGTCTGGGATGGATGCAGAATAAGTCTGGGAGTGCCATGGAAGTTTAGCCAGGTGGGCTGGCAGTGCCTGAAGAGGTGGTGCTGGGATCAGCAGCCAAAAAAGGACAGCTGGACACTAGGACTAGGGCTACACAAACAGGGGGCCCGTGGTCACTGCCTGTAACAGGCCTTTGCTATTAAGTATGGTCCTAATGTTCGAGTCGAACGTAAGTACATCATAACTGCAGTTCATAAATACATACTACACTAGCTGCACTATATACTTTGAACAGTATTACCGTATATACTCGAGTATAGGCCGACCCGAATATAAGCCGAGGCCCCCAATTTACCCCCAAAAAAACTGGCAAACTTATTGACTCGTGTATAAGCCGAGGGTGAGACATGCCTGTCCATCCCTGTGTGTCCGTCCATCCCTGTGTGTCCGTCCATCCCTGTGTGTCCGTCCATCCATCCCTGTGTGTGTGTGTGTCCATCCATCCATCCATCCCTGTGTGTGTGTGTCTCCATCCATCCATCCATCCATCCCTGTGTGTGTGTGTCTCCATCCATCCCTGTGTGTGTGTGTGTGTGTGTGTGTGTGTGTGTGTGTGTGTGTGTGTGTGTGTGTGTGTGTGTGTGTGTGTGTGTGTCCAGCCTACCTGTGTCCCGAGCCTTTGTCCCGAGCTTCCGTCCCGTGCCTTGCCTCCTTGCCTCCGTCCCGTGCCGTGCCTTGCATCCGTCCCGTGTCGTGCCTTGCCTTGCCCCCGTCCCGTCCCGTCCCGTGCCGTGCCGTGCCTTGCCTTGCCTCCGTCCCGTGCCCTCTTCGTCGGCGGCCATTGTAAAATTCAAAAGCTGCGCCGCCGCCTTCGCCTGTGATAGGCGGAACACTGAATTTCCCAGCAGCCTGTGTTCCGCCTATCACAGACGTCGTATCATCCTCGTCCGTAGTACGAGGATGATACGATGTCCGTGATAGGCGGAACACAGGCTGCTGGGAAATTCAGTGTTCCGCCTATCACAGGCGAAGGCGGAGCCGGAGGCGCGGCTTTTGAATAGAATGGCCGCTGTCTGTCTGCTCGACACGCTGATCGAGCGGGCAGACAGCGATGACTCGAGTATAAGCCGAGGGGGGCACTTTCAGCCTCAAAAAAGAGGCTGAAAATCTCGGCTTATACTCGAGTATATACGGTATATATATATATATATATATATATATATATATATATATATAAATATATATATATATATATATATATATATATATTCTACACTAACTGCACTCTACTCTGAAAAGTATCATATATATACGCTAGTATATATAATACAGTGCAGGGTATATAGGGGAGTGCAGAGTATATAATACAGTGTTTTAAAATGGTTAAGGAGAACCCTATGACAGAATTAAGAAAAAAAACAGCGTGGGGTCCCCCCTCAAAATCCACACCAGACCTTTATTCGAGCATGTAGCCTGGAAGTCAGGATGGGGGGATGAGCATGCACCCCCCCCACTCCTGAACCATACCAAGCCACATGCCCTCAACATGGAGGGGTGCTTTAGGGCAGGATGATCCTGCGCCCCCCCCACCCCAAAGCACCTTGTCCCCATGTTGGTGGGGACAAGGGCCTCTTCCCAACAACCTTGGGCTGTGGTTGTCAGGGTCTGCAGAATTATCGGAAACTGGAAGCCCCCTTTAACAAGGGGGCTCCCAGATCCCGACCCCCCCCTCATGTGAATGGGTATAGGGTACATTGTACCCCTACCCATTCACCAAAAAAAGTGTCAAAAAATAAAAACCACAATAGACAGTTTTTGACAATTCCTTTTGGTGTGGCGTTCCCCTTGATATCCATACCAGACCTGGTATGGACTGGGGGGGGTCCATAGATTTTTCATCTATTTTGCTGGGACCCGGTAATACATTACACTCGCGAGCAAGTTTAAATGACATTCTTTCCTTTAGAAATGCCATTTTTGCTGCGGCATTTTCTACACATTGCACAGATGCGCCACTTTACAGGCAGATGAAGGGGACCCCACAGGCACGATATTTAAAGGAATATTCGATTTTTATTATTTCACTTTAAGCATTATCAAAATCACTGCTACTGAAAAACGATTGTTTTAAAAACTTTTTTTTTCCATTGATACATGTCCCCTGGGGCAGGACCCGGGTCCCCAAACTGTTTTTTTTTATGGCAATAACTTGCATATAAGCCTTTAAAATGAGCACTTTTGATTTTTCATGTTGCGGTCCCGTAGACTTTAACTTGCATTCTTCTAAATACATGAACTGTTAAACCTTCATGCACGCTGTATTTGCTGCTTCCTTGACTTTGGTACCTTAGTCCTGGCCCCCGCCCACAAGCTGATTGGGCCTCCTGTCATGTGACTGTTTCACGTGGGGTTGTGCTGAACTCAGTTTGGCCTGAACTCCCGTGAGACTGTCACATGACAGCAGGCCACCATCTCAATCAGTTGTGGTCATGGAATTCCCCACCCCCCCCAACCCCCCATGTAACAAAGGGGCAGCCATAGTGATGACATCATTGACCTAGCATGGCCATATTTGGACAATATATAACCATGTGGCCATAAAGGGGTCAATGATGTCACCAGCAACCCCTTTTGTTGCGTGCGGCTGCAGAGTGGAGGAATTCCAAGGCTGCGGCTGATTGGGCCTCCTTGTCTCCCATGGCTTTGGACCAAACTTTAGCTTATCGTTAGTCACAGAACTTCATCAAGACCAGTCATAACCTCATACTTTATGTTACATTTCGATAACGTCTGATTGGATAGGAGAACAAGATCTCCATCGTCAGTGATGTGACGGAACCACCCACCTTTTACAACCACGCGCATTTGTTCAATGTCCTGGTTTTCTCTTTCACGACCCTCGTAGGCGTCCCCGGCAATGCTCTGGTGCTTTGGGTTACCGGAGTGAAGATGAAGCGGACCATGACTACCATTTGGTTTTGGAACCTTGCCGTGGCCGATATCATGTGCTGCTTGTGTCTCCCGTTGATTATAGTGCAGTACTTCTACTCAGATTGGCTGTACGGTCCCGTGCTCTGCAAGGGTTTAACCTTCATCACTCTTTTAAACATGTTCACCAGCGTCTTCACCTTGGTGCTTATCAGTGTTGACCGGTGCATCCTGGTTGTCCTACCCATTTGGGCCCGAAATCACCGAGGAGTACGAAAGGCGTGGATGACCTGCTTGGCTATTTGGATGATGTCCTTCATAATCTGTATACCTAAGTTCCTGTACAGAACTTTCTCCGCTTCCAATGGGTCAGTTCAATGCACTTCTGAACCGCACATGACAGCGCCCACCACTTACATCTATATGGTTTTTGGTTTTCTGCTTCCATTCCTAATCATTTCTGCCTGTTACATTTCTGTGGCTTTTATATTACACAATAGAAGAGCTACAGAAGTTGGTAATAAAATCATCAAGGTGTCTTTAGGGATCACAGTCGCATTTTTCCTCACCTGGGCCCCCTACCACATCATGGGCGTAGTCCTGATATTCACTGAGAATGAAGTGGCGGGCATCCTAGATCTGTTCTCGCAGGCCCTGGCCCTGTTCAATAGTTGCGTCAACCCGATTCTCTATGTCTTCATGGGGAAAGATATGAAGGATATGGTGAGACAGTCTATTGCGAGACTCATGCAAAATACATTTAGTGAAAGCCCGTCACCTCGCAGGCCAAACCGGGTGACCGAGGACGTGACTCCACAGTAAGGATCTCGGTGTAAAATGCCAAAAGGACGATTGCCAAGACGAAGAAAGACCTCTGCTTGAATGTTTAGAAGGACCTGTAGACTTCTTTGTTGTATTAGGGATTTGTGAGCAACTGGCTGCTGGAAATCCATGCATGCTAGGGTAGCCATGTGTTGGCAGATGTCTTGTACCAGTCACGTGCCATCAGGGCTGTTTGACCAACTCAGACAATGGGTGTTAGCAGCGCGTGCACTGCATGTAGGCTACTCAACCTGCCTGCTATATCACATTGACATACCCCATGCTTATGAAAACCTTGGACTTCAGCAGGGCTGTCTTGAATATTGACGGGACCCTGGACAAACATTTTCTTGCCCCCCCCCCCAACATCCCAAAAAACAAACAAACACACTCATAGACTTGTCCCATACTACCTGCATCATTACATGGGACCTCCCCTCCTCCATCATTACACAGAGCCCCTCCCCCATACTACCCCAATCATTACAAACGATCCCTTCCCCCATGCTATCCCCATCATTACACAGAGCCCCTCCCCCATACTACCCCAATCATTACATGGGACCTCCCCTCCTCCATCTTTATACAAGACCCCTTCCGCATACTACCCCAATCACTACAAACGATCCCTTCCCCCATACTATCCCCATCATTACACAGGACCCCTCCCCCATACTACCCCAACCATTACATGGGACCTCCCCTCCTCCATCTTTATACAAGACCCCTTCCGCATACTACCCCAATCACTACAAATGATCCCTTCCCCCATACTATCCCCATCATTACACAGGACCCCTCCCCCATACTACCCCAACCATTACATGGGACCTCCCCTCCTCCATCATTATACAAGACCTCTTCTGCATACTACCCAATCATTACAAATGATCCCTTCCCCCATACTATCTCCATCATTACACAGGACTCCTCCACCATACTCCCCTCATTATTACACAGGACCCCTCCGCCATACTCCCCTCATTATTACACAGGATACCCCAATCATTACAAACAATCCCTTCCCCCATACTATCCCCATCATTACATAGGACCTCCCCTCCTCCATCTTTATACAAGACCCCTTCCACATACTACCCCAATCATTACAAACAATCCCTTCCCCATACTATCCCCATCATTACACAGAGCCCCTCCCCCATACTATCCCCATCATTACATGGGACCTCCCCTCCTCCATCATTATACAAGACCCCTTCCGCAGACTACTCAAATCATTACAAACGATCCCTTCCCCCATACTATCCCCATCATTACACAGAGCCCCTCCCCCATACTATCCCCATCATTACACAGGACCTCTCCCCCATACTCCCCTCATTATTACACAGGATCCCCTCCCCCATACTACCCCATAGTTACACAGAACTAGGGCTGCAGCTAACGACTATTTTCATAATCGATTAGTTGGCCGATTTTTGTTTTGATTGATCGATTCATCAGTTAATAACCTTAAAAAAAAGAGTATGTGTATAATTTAGTTAATATGTAAAGTTTAGAAAAAAGGCAATTTATTCTTAAATATCGCTATGCAAAGGTAAATATAAATCTCCAACTAAATGGTTAGGGAGCAAAATATTAAATCCACTCTGAGAATAACAGACAGAAAAGATATATACTGTATATACTATTAGAAGAGATATATACTGTATATACTATTAGAGGGTATATATACTGTATATACTATTAGAAGAGATATATACTGTATATACTATTAGAGGGGATATACTGAATATACTATTAGAGGAGATATATTCTGTATATATTATTAGATGAGATATACTGTATATACTATTAGAAGAGATATATACTGTATATACTATTAGAGGAGATATACTGTATATACTATTAGAGGAGATATACTGTATAGACTATTAGAGGAGATATACTGTATATACTATTAGAGGAGCCTTGCCCCTGCCAGGAGCCTTGCGCCACAGGTAGTTCAGGGTTTGAGGCCCTTCCTCTGTGAAGGACGACCATTACTATACCCCGGTGTATGTTTTGCTGTCATTTCATGGTTCACTTTTTTGTTCATAAGGTTCAACAAACACCCCACTGAGAAGCCCCAAAAAAAAAAAAATAAAAAAAAAAAGAACACATTAAAGAATACTACATTAGAAAGAAAGAATTGTTGTGACTTTATATGAGGCCATGGCTGTCCAGTACACAGGTTTCCACCCCTGATTATATAAAAAGAAGGGGGAATGAGGGCAGAAGGGGCAGAAGGGGCAATGGGACTTTATATGAAGCACAGCACTGAGGATGAAACATTCAATAAAGGTAAACATGGTATTTATTAGTGACAAAATGGAGCAATTGAGTGCAATAGATGATATTCATATTATATCAATAAGTATGGTACAGAGAAGGTAAAACATGATTAATAAATCGCATAATAGTAAAATTGGTTGCATAATAAACAATGTAACACATGATTAATAATGACATCCGCAGTGCGCCCAAATTATGTACACACATAATAAGTATTATATTAAATGAATTGAAGACTCAAACAATTGAAAGCCAACGGTATGCACATGGTTACTGTGACATGACATTGAATATGAAAGCTCAACGCGTTTCGTGGATTAATTCCACTCATCAGGAGCAGCTATGGGAATACCTATAATAAATTATAAATGAATGATTAATGGTTATATGAAGGATATGTTGTGTGTTGTTATGTGAAGGAGATGCTGTGTGTTGTTATGTGAAGGATATGTTGTGTGTTGTTATGTGAAGGATATGCTGTGTGTTGTTATGTGAAGGAGATGTTGTGTGTTGTTATGTGAAGGATATGCTGTGTGTTGTTATGTGAAGGAGATGCTGTGTGTTGTTATGTGAAAGATATGCTGTGTGTTGTTATGTGAAGGATATGCTGTGTGTTGTTATGTGAAGGATATGCTGTGTGTTGTTATGTGAAGGATATGCTGTGTGTTGTTATGTGAAGGAGATGTTGTGTGTTGTTATGTGAAGGATATGCTGTGTGTTGTTATGTGAAGGAGATGTTGTGTGTTGTTATGTGAAGGATATGCTGTGTGTTGTTATGTGAAGGATATGCTGTGTGTTGTTATGTGAAGGAGATGTTGTGTGTTGTTATGTGAAGGAGATGCTGTGTGTTGTTATGTGAAGGAGATGCTGTGTGTTGTTATGTGAAGGAGATGCTGTGTGTTGTTATGTGAAGGATATGCTGTGTGTTGTTATGTGAAGGATATGCTGTGTGTTGTTATGTGAAGGATATGCTGTGTGTTGTTATGTGAAGGATATGCTGTGTGTTGTTATGTGAAGGAGATGCTGTGTGTTGTTATGTGAAGGATATGCTGTGTGTTGTTATGTGAAGGATATGCTGTGTGTTGTTATGTGAAGGATATGTTGTGTGTTGTTATGTGAAGGATATGCTGTGTGTTGTTATGTGAAGGAGATGTTGTGTGTTGTTATGTGAAGGAGATGCTGTGTGTTGTTATGTGAAGGAGATGCTGTGTGTTGTTATGTGAAGGAGATGTTGTGTGTTGTTATGTGAAGGATATGCTGTGTGTTGTTATGTGAAGGATATGCTGTGTGTTGTTATGTGAAGGATATGCTGTGTGTTGTTATGTGAAGGATATGCTGTGTGTTGTTATGTGAAGGATATGCTGTGTGTTGTTATGTGAAGGATATGCTGTGTGTTGTTATGTGAAGGATATGTTGTGTGTTGTTATGTGAAGGATATGCTGTGTGTTGTTATGTGAAGGAGATGTTGTGTGTTGTTATGTGAAGGAGATGCTGTGTGTTGTTATGTGAAGGATATGCTGTGTGTTGTTATGTGAAGGAGATGCTGTGTGTTGTTATGTGAAGGATATGCTGTGTGTTGTTATGTGAAGGATATGCTGTGTGTTGTTATGTGAAGGAGATGCTGTGTGTTGTTATGTGAAGGATATGCTGTGTGTTGTTATGTGAAGGATATGCTGTGTGTTGTTATGTGAAGGATATGCTGTGTGTTGTTATGTGAAGGAGATGTTGTGTGTTGTTATGTGAAGGATATGCTGTGTGTTGTTATGTGAAGGATATGCTGTGTGTTGTTATGTGAAGGAGATGCTGTGTGTTGTTATGTGAAGGATATGCTGTGTGTTGTTATGTGAAGGATATGCTGTGTGTTGTTATGTGAAGGAGATGCTGTGTGTTGTTATGTGAAGGATATGCTGTGTGTTGTTATGTGAAGGATATGCTGTGTGTTGTTATGTGAAGGAGATGCTGTGTGTTGTTATGTGAAGGATATGTTGTGTGTTGTTATGTGAAGGAGATGCTGGGTGTTGTTATGTGAAGGATATGCTGTGTGTTGTTATGTGAAGGATATGCTGTGTGTTGTTATGTGAAGGATATGCTGTGTGTTGTTATGTGAAGGAGATGCTGTGTGTTGTTATGTGAAGGATATGCTGTGTGTTGTTATGTGAAGGATATGCTGTGTGTTGTTATGTGAAGGAGATGCTGTGTGTTGTTATGTGAAGGAGATGCTGTGTGTTGTTATGTGAAGGATATGCTGTGTGTTGTTATGTGAAGGAGATGCTGTGTGTTGTTATGTGAAGGATATGCTGTGTGTTGTTATGTGAAGGAGATGCTGTGTGTTGTTATGTGAAGGATATGCTGTGTGTTGTTATGTGAAGGATATGCTGTGTGTTGTTATGTGAAGGATATGCTGTGTGTTGTTATGTGAAGGAGATGTTGTGTGTTGTTATGTGAAGGAGATGCTGTGTGTTGTTATGTGAAGGAGATGCTGTGTGTTGTTATGTGAAGGATATGCTGTGTGTTGTTATGTGAAGGAGATGCTGTGTGTTGTTATGTGAAGGATATGCTGTGTGTTGTTATGTGAAGGAGATGCTGTGTGTTGTTATGTGAAGGAGATGCTGTGTGTTGTTATGTGAAGGATATGCTGTGTGTTGTTATGTGAAGGAGATGCTGTGTGTTGTTATGTGAAGGATATGCTGTGTGTTGTTATGTGAAGGAGATGCTGTGTGTTGTTATGTGAAGGATATGCTGTGTGTTGTTATGTGAAGGAGATGCTGTGTGTTGTTATGTGAAGGAGATGTTGTGTGTTGTTATGTGAAGGATATGCTGTGTGTTGTTATGTGAAGGATATGCTGTGTGTTGTTATGTGAAGGATATGCTGTGTGTTGTTATGTGAAGGAGATGCTGTGTGTTGTTATGTGAAGGATATGCTGTGTGTTGTTATGTGAAGGAGATGCTGTGTGTTGTTATGTGAAGGATATGCTGTGTGTTGTTATGTGAAGGAGATGCTGTGTGTTGTTATGTGAAGGATATGCTGTGTGTTGTTATGTGAAGGATATGCTGTGTGTTGTTATGTGAAGGATATGCTGTGTGTTGTTATGTGAAGGATATGCTGTGTGTTGTTATGTGAAGGAGATGCTGTGTGTTGTTATGTGAAGGATATGCTGTGTGTTGTTATGTGAAGGAGATGCTGTGTGTTGTTATGTGAAGGATATGCTGTGTGTTTTTATGTGAAGGAGATGCTGTGTGTTGTTATGTGAAGGAGATGCTGTGTGTTGTTATGTGAAGGATATGCTGTGGGTTGTTATGTGAAGGAGATGCTGTGTGTTGTTATGTGAAGGAGATGCTGTGTGTTGTTATGTGAAGGAGATGCTGTGTGTTGTTATGTGAAGGATATGCTGTGTGTTGTTATGTGAAGGATATGTTGTGTGTTGTTATGTGAAGGATATGCTGTGGGTTGTTATGTGAAGGAGATGCTGTGTGTTGTTATGTGAAGGATATGTTGTGTGTTGTTATGTGAAGGATATGCTGTGTGTTGTTATGTGAAGGAGATGCTGTGTGTTGTTATGTGAAGGATATGCTGTGTGTTGTTATGTGAAGGATATGCTGTGTGTTGTTATGTGAAGGATATGCTGTGTGTTGTTATGTGAAGGAGATGCTGTGTGTTGTTATGTGAAGGATATGCTGTGTGTTGTTATGTGAAGGATATGCTGTGTGTTGTTATGTGAAGGAGATGCTGTGTGTTGTTATGTGAAGGAGATGCTGTGTGTTGTTATGTGAAGGATATGCTGTGTGTTGTTATGTGAAGGAGATGCTGTGTGTTGTTATGTGAAGGATATGCTGTGTGTTGTTATGTGAAGGATATGCTGTGTGTTGTTATGTGAAGGATATGCTGTGTGTTGTTATGTGAAGGATATGCTGTGGGTTGTTATGTGAAGGATATGCTGTGTGTTGTTATGTGAAGGAGATGCTGTGTGTTGTTATGTGAAGGAGATGCTGTGTGTTGTTATGTGAAGGATATGCTGTGTGTTGTTATGTGAAGGAGATGCTGTGTGTTGTTATGTGAAGGATATGCTGTGTGTTGTTATGTGAAGGAGATGCTGTGTGTTGTTATGTGAAGGATATGCTGTGTGTTGTTATGTGAAGGAGATGCTGTGTGTTGTTATGTGAAGGAGATGTTGTGTGTTGTTATGTGAAGGATATGCTGTGTGTTGTTATGTGAAGGATATGCTGTGTGTTGTTATGTGAAGGATATGCTGTGTGTTGTTATGTGAAGGAGATGCTGTGTGTTGTTATGTGAAGGATATGCTGTGGGTTGTTATGTGAAGGAGATGCTGTGTGTTGTTATGTGAAGGAGATGCTGTGTGTTGTTATGTGAAGGAGATGCTGTGTGTTGTTATGTGAAGGATATGCTGTGTGTTGTTATGTGAAGGATATGTTGTGTGTTGTTATGTGAAGGATATGCTGTGGGTTGTTATGTGAAGGAGATGCTGTGTGTTGTTATGTGAAGGATATGTTGTGTGTTGTTATGTGAAGGAGATGCTGTGTGTTGTTATGTGAAGGAGATGCTGTGTGTTGTTATGTGAAGGATATGCTGTGTGTTGTTATGTGAAGGATATGCTGTGTGTTGTTATGTGAAGGATATGTTGTGTGTTGTTATGTGAAGGATATGCTGTGTGTTGTTATGTGAAGGATATGCTGTGTATTGTTATGTGAAGGATATGTTGTGTGTTGTTATGTGAAGGATATGCTGTGTATTGTTATGTGAAGGATATGTTGTGTGTTGTTATGTGAAGGAGATGCTGTGTGTTGTTATGTGAAGGATATGCTGTGTGTTGTTATGTGAAGGAGATGCTGTGTGTTGTTATGTGAAGGATATGCTGTGTGTTGTTATGTGAAGGATATGTTGTGTGTTGTTATGTGAAGGATATGTTGTGTGTTGTTATGTGAAGGATATGCTGTGTGTTGTTATGTGAAGGAGATGCTGTGTGTTGTTATGTGAAGGATATGCTGTGTGTTGTTATGTGAAGGAGATGCTGTGTGTTGTTATGTGAAGGATATGCTGTGTGTTGTTATGTGAAGGAGATGCTGTGTGTTGTTATGTGAAGGAGATGTTGTGTGTTGTTATGTGAAGGATATGCTGTGTGTTGTTATGTGAAGGATATGCTGTGTGTTGTTATGTGAAGGATATGCTGTGTGTTGTTATGTGAAGGAGATGCTGTGTGTTGTTATGTGAAGGAGATGCTGTGTGTTGTTATGTGAAGGATATGCTGTGGGTTGTTATGTGAAGGAGATGCTGTGTGTTGTTATGTGAAGGAGATGCTGTGTGTTGTTATGTGAAGGAGATGCTGTGTGTTGTTATGTGAAGGAGATGCTGTGTGTTGTTATGTGAAGGATATGTTGTGTGTTGTTATGTGAAGGATATGCTGTGGGTTGTTATGTGAAGGAGATGCTGTGTGTTGTTATGTGAAGGATATGTTGTGTGTTGTTATGTGAAGGAGATGTTGTGTGTTGTTATGTGAAGGAGATGCTGTGTGTTGTTATGTGAAGGATATGCTGTGTGTTGTTATGTGAAGGATATGCTGTGTGTTGTTATGTGAAGGATATGTTGTGTGTTGTTATGTGAAGGATATGCTGTGTGTTGTTATGTGAAGGATATGCTGTGTATTGTTATGTGAAGGATATGTTGTGTGTTGTTATGTGAAGGAGATGCTGTGTGTTGTTATGTGAAGGATATGTTGTGTGTTGTTATGTGAAGGATATGCTGTGTGTTGTTATGTGAAGGATATGCTGTGTGTTGTTATGTGAAGGAGATGTTGTGTGTTGTTATGTGAAGGATATGCTGTGTGTTGTTATGTGAAGGATATGCTGTGTGTTGTTATGTGAAGGATATGTTGTGTGTTGTTATGTGAAGGATATGCTGTGTGTTGTTATGTGAAGGATATGCTGTGTGTTGTTATGTGAAGGAGATGTTGTGTGTTGTTATGTGAAGGATATGTTGTGTGTTGTTATGTGAAGGAGATGTTGTGTGTTGTTATGTGAAGGATATGTTGTGTGTTGTTATGTGAAGGAGATGTTGTGTGTTGTTATGTGAAGGATATGTTGTGTGTTGTTATGTGAAGGAGATGTTGTGTGTTGTTATGTGAAGGATATGCTGTGTGTTGTTATGTATACCGGCACTTGTAATCTCTGTCTACTTCTATAATCTCTGAATAAACATCATTGAAAGAGAAAAAACAATTTGTGACAATAAAAGTGAGATTTTTTTTTTATCGTATATCGTTGTACATGTTTCTTACTTACTAGTAGCCCCCCCAGTAAAATCTCATTGTCCTCTTCTATTGGTGGTGTTATTGGTAAATTGGGGATGGGTGAAAAACTATATTAGGTGGTCATATGTTTAATTCAATATCATAAAAACCAGCAGTGATTTTATCCCAGAAATTAAAAAGTTAACCTTTTATCATCCTCTTTGCCATCTCCGGGATCTTTCAGCTACTACCTGTCTACCTGCACTGCCTCCAGGAGTGGTGTAAATTTTTGTTTATTAAAAATCTTACAAACATAATAAAAAACATATTTACATATATACAAAATAAATAAATAAATATAAAAAAAATTATATATATATATATATATATATATATATATATACTATAGTTCCGGCTACAGGGGAGGAGTACCATCCAGAGGCCTTTAATATGTAACATGCAGCACAGAGTATAGCAGTTCTGAGTATGTAATGTACAAGGTGTTACAAAGCTCCCACCACTGGACCCCGCATGCTGCGCCATACCTTACGTACTCTTTGTGACTAACTCTGTATCCTTTACTGTCCCTCCAGAAAATTTCCCCCTCAAGTATCCTCTCAAAAGTAACCACCAAATCCTCACTTCTGCTTATCTCTTTGTTTACCTCTGTGCCCCCCATCCACACCTGACCTCTGCAACCCTCATCCACAGCTCACCTCTTCTATCACCTGTCCACAGCTCACCTCTTCTATCCCCTGTCCACAGCTCACCTCTTCTTCCCCCTGTCCACAGCTCACCTCGGCACCCCTATCCACAACTCACCTTTTGGCCCCCCATCAACATCTCACCTCTGCACCTCTCTTGCTACAGAATACACCCCCAGTCCACACCTCACCTCTGCACCCCCCTCCATATTATCTCTGCTCCCCTTCTGCACCTGCATCAAAAGCTCAGCCCAAAACACAGCTCTCACCTTTGCCACCCCCCCCCCCCCCATGTTTCACCTCTGCACTCCCAGCTTCCCCTACATCTCTCACCGCTGCCCCCCACCCAACAGCTCTCATTTTGCACAACTTGCCTTCCGCAGCCTTATCTCTGTACAAAGCTCCCCCCTTCCCAGTTCTCCTCTCTAGACAAACAGTAGGGCAGAGGATGGTGTCAGTAGGGCAGTGGACAGTGTCTGTAGGGCAGAGGACGGTGTCAGTAGGGCAGAGGATGGTGTCAGTAGAGCAGTGGATGGTGTCAGTAGAGCAGTGGACGGTGTCAGTAGAGCAGTGGACGGTGTCAGTAGGGCAATTGATGGTGTCAGTAGAGCAGTGGATGTGACAATAGGGCAGTGGATGGTGCCAGTAGAGCAGTGGACATGACAATAGGGCAGTGGACGACATCAGTTGGACAGTGGACGACATCAGTTGGACAGTAGGGCAGAGGACAGTGTCAGTAGGGCAGAGGATGGTGTCAGTAGGGCAGTGGACGTTGTCAGTAGGGCAGAGGACGGTGTCAGTAGGGCAGAGGATGGTGTCAGTAGAGCAGTGGACGGTGTCAGTAGGGCAGTTGATGGTGTCAGTAGAGCAGTGGATGGTGTCAGTAGGGCAGAGGACAGTGTCAGTAGGGCAGAGGACGGTGTCAGTAGAGCAGTGGACGGTGTCAGTAGGGCAGTTGATGGTGTCAGTAGAGCAGTGGATGGTGTCAGTAGAGCAGTGGACGGTGTCAGTAGAGTAGTGGACGGTGTCAGTAGGGCAATTGATGGTGTCAGTAGAGCAGTGGATGTGACAATAGGGCAGTGGAGGGTGCCAGTAGAGCAGTGGACATGACAATAGGACAGTGGACGACATCAGTTGGACAGTGGACGACATCAGTTGGACAGTAGGGCAGAGGACAGTGTCAGTAGGGCAGAGGATGGTGTCAGTAGGGCAGTGGACGTTGTCAGTAGGGCAGAGGACGGTGTCAGTAGGGCAGAGGACGGTGTCAATAGGGCAGTGGGTGGTGTCAGTAGGGCAGTGGAGGGTGTCAGTAGGGCAGTGGATGGTGTCAGTAGGGGAGTGGAGGGTGTCATTAGGGCAGTGGAAGGTGTCAGTAGAGCAGAGGAGGGTGTCAGTAGGGCAGTAGATGGTGTCAGTAGAGCAGTGTACCTCCATCCAAAAACCCAAATCAGCTCTACCGAACCCAACCCCATCCAAACTGCTCACAAAGCCGCATTGTGCATTCTACAACACTTTCAAGCTCCTTTTAATTACCAAAAAAATCCAAAAAATCCAAAGAAATCCACAGGCACCCCACAAATAGAGAAGAAAATATCAGATAAAGGTTACTGAGTGAGCACAGGGCAATATAGTAAATATGCCAGGATGGGACTGCAGAGGGTACAAGACTGCGATCTTCAATGTCCCTGGAAAGAGCAGCATGACAAGTCCCACACCGGAAAGATTGTGGACTGTGAACTTCAGGAAAGTAAAGCAATGCCGAGGAAAGGAAGGACCCTCAGCTCTGCACCCACCCAGCGGTCGTGTCCCTTGGCTCTGTCTGTGCAAACCGCACTCCGGACAGGCCACATACTCCATAGCTCCCAACTGTCTCTGATTTGGAGGGACTGTCCCTGATTCGGAGTAATGTCCCTCTGTCCCTCTTTCCTCCTCATTTGTCCCTCATGTTGGACTGATCCATATAGTTGTATATAAAATGCACTTTTTATCTTTCAAAAACTGTTTCCCAGAGCTAAACCTTTCATTCAATTTCTAGATTTGCAGCATTTGTAAATTTTAAAAGCCAATATAAAGGAATAGTGGTGGTAAAAAGAAGCCCTTGTGAGTGTCAGTAGGGCAGAATTGGAGATTGGAGTAACCTTTTTTGGGGCCCTCACTAATGTGGGGTACTTACGCAGTAAGTGGGCTTAGCACTATATGACCGTATAGTGTGACCAAACCCCCGTATTTTATTTTTAATATGTTCAGGTGTTTGTAACTAGCCTTGCAGGATAAATGTAATTCTTGAATGAGTGCGCTATAATCTGTTTTGTACCGTTTGTTGGTCTTGTAGCAGCACCATCTTGAATCTAAACACATTTTAGGGTGTGCCCCTCCCCCAACTATGTTTTTGTATTGTGTGTTTTGGGATTAATTCTCCTTTAAAGGGGTGTGGCAGGGGGTGTGTCCTATGCCTACATACGATTGGTAGTAGGTGTCCCTCATTCCCATCTCAAAATGTTGGGAGGTATGCATACTCGGCTTGCAGAGGGGAAGAGGCCGGGGCTGTGTGTCTGCAGACTCTACACTGAGCAGACACTGGTGCGCTTCGCCACCCCCACCCCCCGCCTCACAGCACACTGTGTGCTTTACACAACACCGCACCGCAAAACTCACACAGCGCCGGGGACTCGGGCAGAGCGCCGAACAGCGCAGGCAGGGGAGGGAGACACCTGCACTGGATACACCATTCAAAACCCGCACTGTCCGGGTGAAGAGGGTTTCCATAGGTGCCGGAATGGCAGACAAAAAGCCCTGAATTGATTAATTATCAGATTATCAGACAGATGAAGTAACTCTTGATGTCTTTACAGGTAAACAAGATGTTCAATGTCAGCAGTGAAATGGAACCAACCGCGGATTACAACTATATTCATTTGATCACAGCCCTGGCTTTTTCTCTCACCACTCTTGTGGGCCTCCCCGGCAATGCTCTGGTGCTTTGGGTTACTGGAGTGAAGATGGAGCGGACCGTGACCACTGTTTGGTTTGGGAACCTTGCTCTGGCCGATATCATGTGCTGCTTGTGTCTTCCATTCCTTGTAGTGCAGTCCTTCTACCAAGACTGGCTGTACGGTCCTGCCCTCTGCAAGATTTTACCCTTCATTGTTTCCCTAAACATGTACACCAGTGTCACACTGGTGGCCATCAGCATTGACCGATGGATTCTGGTTGTCCGTCCCGTGTGGGCCCAAAATCACCGAAGAATCAAAATGGCGTGGATGATATGCTTGGCTATTTGGATGTTGTCCTTTGTGATGTGTCTGCCTACCGCCATCTACAGAAAATATGACACCTTTCATAACATCACCGTCTGCTATTCAGAAGATCACATAATAAAGCCCTTCTATCTCACGTGTGCAATGTGTGGATTTCTGATCCCTCTTATTATCATTTGTATCTGTTACATTCATCTGGCTTTTGCAGTAAAAAATATCAGATTTTCTGAAGTAGGTAGAAAAACCATCAAGATGTCAATAAGTGTTATTGTCGTGTTTTTCATCACCTGGGCCCCCTACCACATCTTCAGAGTAACCCTGCTATACACTGTTAATCATGTAGTGCTCATCTTGGCCTTTCTCTCACAGTCTCTGGCCGCATTCAATAGTTGCGTCAACCCAATACTCTACGTCTTCATGGGGAGAGATATGAAGCAGAAGCTGAGACAGTCTATTGGGGAGATCATACAAAATATATTTAGGGAGAACTTATTATCTCCACCAGGCAATGAGGACCAGCGCACCCCAGAAGAAGAAGAAGGACTCCCGATATAATGTATGGAATGGATTTGTAGATGTTTTAGCGCATTTTTAGCTTTATTAGTGATTGTAATGAACTGCCTTCTCAAAATCTTATCATTGCGTGTTAGCCCCTGTACACACGGTCGGAGATTTCGACAACCAAATCCGTCGGATTTTGCCCGTCGGATCTTGTCCGAAACTGCTGCATATACGC
This sequence comes from Lithobates pipiens, assembly GCF_037356315.1. Classification (NCBI taxonomy): domain Eukaryota; kingdom Metazoa; phylum Chordata; class Amphibia; order Anura; family Ranidae; genus Lithobates; species Lithobates pipiens. The sequence continues at coordinate 661,495 of NW_027507915.1, forward strand.
GGTCGGACAAAGTTGTCGGAAAATCCGATCGTTCAGAACGTGATGACGTAATTTTGTTACGATGGGACTACATTCACGCTAGTAGCCAATAGCTTTGATGTAGGAATTTGATCTGAGCATGCGTGGCACTTGGTCTGATCAAAATTCGCTACACATGATCGGACTATGTCCTATCGGAGCAGTTGGTCGGAAAATATTTCCAACATGCTGGAAAATTTGGTCCGACGGATATTCCGACGGAAACAGTCCGATGCAGACCACACACAGTCGGATTATCCGAAAACACGGTCTGATAGGACACATTCCGTCGGATTCTCCGACCGTGTGTACAAGGGCTAAGGGTGGCCATACAGTATGTCATGAATAAGTCACATGGCATCAGGGCTTGGTGCTTATTGGCCATTTGGGGTGATAGGTGTTATCAGTATATGTGCAGCCCCCCCCCCCCCCTCCAAGTTGTCCAATCTGTCCACCGATCACTAAGCCGGGAACAAGTCTGCTTATCTGTAAAGTCAGAAATCTTTATCTCTTTACTTGTTCAGGGCATGGGACACATAGTAGTGAAGAAAGAGGATAAAGATGACAGCCGGGAAACTGGCTTCTGCAGATGTAAATTAACAATGACATATACAGTGTATATATACATGTATACTACCCACCAAAATAATAATAATAATAATAATAATAATAAATAGGGCTTTTTTTAAGCAGGAACGTGGAGGAACAAAGTTCCGGCACCTCCTGCACTAAATGTATGTAATGACAACGGGCGCTGGGGTGTCCTAAAGGGCTATTAAAGCTGGCTGCTTAGGGATCTATTGTTATTGGGGGCATCAATTATTGCGGGTGGGGGGAGGGAGTCTATTTTTGCTGGGGAAGTCTATGGCTGCTGGGGGGCTTTTTTCCGTTGTTTGGGGTTTCTTGGTTGCTGGGAAGGGTTGACAATTTAGGAAGGGATCTACTGTTGCTGCCTGCTAGAAGATTTATTCATACTGGCTGATAGGAGATCTATTGTTTCCAGTGGGGGTTTATAGTTGCTGGAGTTGATCTGTTCTTGCTGGTGGGCTATATTGTTGCGGGGGAAACTATTGTTGCTGGAAGGTCTATTGTTGCAGAGGAAGTGTACTGTAGGTGTTGGTAGCTGTATTGTTGCTGTTGGGCGGGTTCTATATTTGCTGAAATGGATCTATTGTTGCTGGGAGAATTTATTTTTGTTGTTCAAATCTATTGTTGCTTGGGGATTTATTGTTGCTGAAGGTTTCTATTGTTGCTGAGAGAGGAAGTCTATTGTTGCTGGTTGCAGGGGATCCATTTTACTGGTTTTCTTGTTATTATTAGCACATTCCATATAAATTACTTAGCATCACAAATTAACCACTTACGGAGCGCCCGCCGTCGTTTTATGCCGCTACTTTGAAGAGGAATATCGTTGTTATGGCAGCTACCATAACCCCGGTATCCTCTTCTTCATCGGGCGGTCCTCTTTCAGATAAAAGTGGCAGTGGCGGAGGCGATCAGATCCTTCTTCCAGTTAGGCATGGAGACAAGTGAGGGGAAGATGCCCCCCCCACCCGCCTCCATACCACTGTGGGGCGGAAGTGACGTCAAAATGTTACTTCCGCCCATAACTCTTAACCACTTGCCGACCGCCGCACGACGATATACGTCGGCAGAATGGCACGGGCAGGCATATGGGCGTATATATAAGTCCCTGCCTGCCCGCGGGTGGGGGGCCCGATCGGGCCCCCCCCCGGTGCCTGCGGCGGTCGGCATTCCGTCGAGAGCGATCCGGGATGAGGGGGCGGCCATTCATTCATGGCCACCCCCTCGCGATCGCTCTCGACGAATGGAAATCCCCGGTGACATCACTTCCTCTCCTGTAATGTAAACACAGGAGAGGAAGTGATGTATTCTCTCCTCCGTGTCGGTATTTTTCGTTCCGACACGGAGGAGAGCGGATCGGTGAGTTGCACCAACACACCCCACATACAGTAGAACATGCCAGGCACACTCACACCCCCCCTTTACCCCCCGATCACCCCCCCCAATTACCCCTGCCCCCCAGTCACAGTGACACCAATGTCATTTTTTTTTTTTTTTTTTGCATTGGTGTCATTTGTGACTGTAATAACTGTTAGGGCAGTTAGAGTTAGCCCCCTTTAGTTCTAATGTGCCCCCCTAACCCCCCCCAATAAAGGTTTAACCCCGTGATCACCCCCCGTCGCCAGTGTCACTAAGGCTGGGTTCACATTGCAGCGGTTTATGAGAACGAATGTGATTCGCACCGCACTGCAGTGCAAATCACATCCGATCTCTGTGCGATTCGAGTTCAGCCATTCGCCGCACCCGCCACACCCGCCGCACCCGCCGCAAATTCGCACGGGACCCTTTTTTTGGCCCGCAGCAGAATCGGATCGCATGGGTGTTCACACCATGCGATCCGAGTTTGCAGATCGCACTGCGATATGCGAACTGATCTGGGGGTGTCAGTAACATTTCACTGACACTCCCAGCAGTTCGCATAGGGCAGTGTGAACTGCCGCCGGGAGGCATGCGATGCGGGAACCCGCCGCGGATTCGCGGCGTTTCCGCATCGCTCCAGTGTGAACCCAGCCTAATAAGCGATCATTTTTCTGATCGCCGTATTAGTGTCACAGGTGACGCTAGTTAGGCAGGTAGGTATTTAGGTTCGCCGCAGCTTTTTATAGCGCCAGGGACCCCCATATACTACCGCATAAAGCCCCCTGATTGCCCCCTAGTTAACCCTTTCACCTGTGATCACCATATAACTGTTACAGGTGACGCTGGTTGGTTAGTTATTTTTTTATAGTTTCAGGGCACCCGCCATTTATTACCTAATAAAGGTTTAACCCCCTGATCACCCGGCGGGTGTCATTTGTGACTAATAACTGTTAGGGCAGTTAGGGTTAGCCCCCTTTAGTTCTAAGGTACCCCCCTAACCCCCCCCAATAAAGGTTTAACCCCGTGATCACCCCCCGTCGCCAGTGTCACTAAGGCTGGGTTCACATTGCAGCGGTTTGAGAACGGATGTGATTCGCACCGCACTGCAGTGCAAATCACATCCGATCTCTGTGCGATTCGAGTTCAGCCATTCGCCGCACCCGCCGCACCCGCCGCACCCGCCGCAAATTCGCACGGGACCCTTTTTTTGGCCCGCAGCAGAATCGGATCGCATGGGTGTTCACACCATGCGATCCGAGTTTGCAGATCGCACTGCGATATGCGAACTGATCTGGGGGTGTCAGTAACATTTCACTGACACTCCCAGCAGTTCGCATAGGGCAGTGTGAACTGCCGCCGGGAGGCATGCGATGCGGGAACCCGCCGCGCATTCGTGGCGTTCCCGCATCGCTCCAGTGTGAACCCAGCCTAATAAGCGATCGTTTTTCTGATCGCTGTATTAGTGTCACAGGTGACGCTAGTTAGGCAGGTAGGTATTTAGGTTCGCCGCAGCTTTTTATAGCGCCAGGGACCCCCATATACTACCGCATAAAGCCCCCTGATTGCCCCCTAGTTAACCCTTTCACCAGTGATCACCATATAACTGTTACAGGTGACGCTGGTTGGTTAGTTATTTTTTTATAGTTTCAGGGCACCCGCCATTTATTACCTAGTCTCACTAGTGTACCCCTAAATTTAGGGGTGTCTACTTTCCAAAATGGGGTCATTTGGGGGGGGTTTGTGCCATCTTGGCATTTTATGGCCTTCAAAACTGTAACGCCCTTAGAAAGCCTGAAGGCGGTGCTTGGTTTTCGGGGCCCCGTACGCGGCTAGGCTCCCAAAAAGTCCCACATATGTGGTATCCCCGTACTCAGGAGAAGCAGCAGAATTTATTTTGGGGTGTCATTTCACATATGCCCATGGCATGCGTGAGCAATATATCATTTAGTGACAACTTTGTGAAAAAAAAAAAAAAAAAAAAAAAGTTTGTAATTTTCCCGCAACTTGTGGCAAAATATAAAATATTCCATGGACTCAACATGCCTCTCAGCAAATAGCTTGGGGTGTCTACTTTCTAAAATGGGGTCATTTGTGGGGGTTTTGTGCCATCTTGGCATTTTATGGCCTTCAAAACTGTAATAGGTAGTGAGAAGTGAACTCAAAAATTTACGCCCTTAGAAAGCCTGAAGGCGGTGCTTGGTTTTCGGGGCCCCGTACGCGGCTAGGCTCCCAAAAAGTCCCACATATGTGGTATCCCCGTACTCAGGAGAAGCAGCAGAATTTATTTTGGGGTGTCATTTCACATATGCCCATGGCATGTGTGAGCAATATATCATTTAGTGACAACTTTGTGAAAAAAAAAAAAAAAAAAAAAAAGTTTGTAATTTTCCCGCAACTTTTGGCAAAATATAAAATATTCCATGAACTCAACATGCCTCTCAGCAAATAGCTTGGGGTGTCTACTTTCTAAAATGGGGTCATTTGTGGGGGTTTTGTGCCATCTTGGCATTTTATGGCCTTCAAAACTGTGATAGGTAGTGAGAAGTGAACTCAAAAATTTACGCCCTTAGAAAGCCTGAAGGCGGTGCTTGGTTTTCGGGGCCCCGTACACGGCTAGGCTCCCAAAAAGTCCCACATATGTGGTATCCCCGTACTCAGGAGAAGCAGCAGAATTTATTTTGGGGTGTCATTTCACATATGCCCATAGCATGTGTGAGCAATATATCATTTAGTGACAACTTTGTGTAAAAAAAAAAAAAAAATTTTTTTTTGTCATTATTCAATCGCTTGAGGCAAAAAAATAAAATATTCAATGGGCTCAACATGCCTCTTATCAATTTCCTTAGGGGGTCTACTTTCCAAAATGGGGTCATTTGGGGGGGTTTTGTACTGCCCTGCCATTTTAGCACCTCAAGAAATGAGATAGGCAGTCGTAAACTAAAAGCTGCGTAAATTCCAGAAAACGTACCTTAGTTTGTAGATGTGACAACTTTTGCGCAAACCAATAAATATACAATTATTGACTTTTTTTTTACCAAAGACATGTGGCTGAATACATTTTGGCCTAAATGTATGACTAAAATTGAGTTTATTGGATTTTTCTAATAACAAAAAGTAGAAAATATCATTTTTTTTCAAAATTTGCGGTCTTTTTACGTTTATATCGCAAAAAATAAAAATCGCAGAGGCAATCAAATACCATCAAAAGAAAGCTCTATTTGTGGGAAGAAAAGGACGCAAATTTTGTTTGGGTACAACATTGCATGACCGCGCAATTACCAGTTAAAGCAGCGCAGTGCCAAAGTGTAAAAAGACCTCTGGTCATTTACCAGCAAAATGGTCCGGTCTGAAAGTGGTTAAATGGACATTTTTTTTTTCTCAAATGACATTTAATTATTTTTTTTTTTCATTTTTTTTTTATTTTAGTGTAAATATGAGAGCTGAGGTCATTTTGACCCCCCAGATCTCATATTTAAGAGGTCCTGTCATGTTTTTTCAATTTTTTTCTATTACATTCCTTGTAATAGGAATAAAAGTGACACATTTTCTTTTTTTTTTTAATAGTATAAAAATAAAAAATAAAAGGTCAAATAAATAAGTAAAAAAATTAAATAAAAATGTAAACGCGCCCCATCCCGCCAAACTCACACGCAGGAGCGAACGCATACATGAGTAGCATGCGCATATGAAAACAGTGTTTAAACCACACAGGGTGAGGTATTGCCGCGATCGTTAGAGTGAGAGCAATAATCCTAACCCTAGACCTCCTCTGTAACTCAAAACATGCAACCTTGTAGAATTTTTTAAATGTCGCTTATGGAGATTTTTAAGGGTAAAAGTTGCGGGGCGCAATTTTGAAGCGTGAAATGTTGGGTATCAATTTACTCGGCGTAACATTATCTTTCACAATATAAAAAAATCCTTTTTCTTTCTTCACATAAATAGAGCTTTCTTTTGGTGATATTTTATCACTGCTGAGGTTTTTATTTTTTGCTAAATAAATAAAAAAAAGATTGAAAATTTTGAAAAAATTATTGTGTTTTTTTTGTTTCTGTTTTAAAATTTTGCAAATAAATAATCTTTCTTCATAAATGTATTTCCTTATATAATATGTATTGTATTCTGCTACATTTCTTAGGTGAAAATAACCCAAATCAGGGTATATTATTTAATCTGTTATGTATTTATACATGGTGATCATATCCCCCTTATGTATTTATACATGGTGATCATATCCCCCTTATGTATTTTTATGTGTTGATCATATCCCCCTTAATCTCCTGTTCTCAAGAGAGAATACATTCAGTTCCTCTAATCTTTCCTCATAGCCGAGCTCCTCCATGCCTCTTATCAGTTTGGTTGCCCTTCTCTGCACTTTCTCCAGTTCCCCGATATCCTTTTTGTGAACTGGAGCCCAAAGCTGAACTGCATATTCCAGATGCAGTATAGACGTAGATTCACTCTACACAAATATTAGACAAGATAATGCCTTGAAGGCAGTGGAATGGGTCCTAAAAGGATCATCAGAACTAGAAGGTCCACAAGAGAAGTTTATTATCGAAGCCTTAGAACTGGCCATTAAGAGCAATTACTTTTGGCACGATAAATCGTACTTTCGCCAACATAAAGGCATATCATTGGGTGCAAAGTATGCACCTAGTGTGGCAAACATTTTCTTAAGTAAGTGGGAACAAGAATAGAGCTATGACAAATTTAGACCAGGCATAGCATTATATAAAAGGTATATCGATGATGTAATTATACTGTGGAGGGGATCGGAGGAAGTCTTGAAACGGTTCTTATATATATATATATTATATTATATATATATATATATATATATATATATACACACACTGTATCCAGTTTAGCTAGATCTCACTGCAGGCCATTTTAGGTGTACGTTTTCAAATACACTTTCAGGCAAGCAACAAGTGATTCAGTGATCCGCAGTGCATAAAATATATATACCGTCTCCTACATATATATCCACTACATTCTACTCTAGCCAAGCATATATCTGACTGCAGGCCATTGCTAGTGTATGTTTTCAAATACACTTTTAAGCAGGCAGGCAAGTGATTCAGTAATCTGCAGTGCATAAAATATATATACAGTCTCCAACACATATACAGTATATCCACTGCATTCCAGTCTAGCCAATCCTATATTTGACTGCAAGCCATTGCTGGTGTATGTTCTCAAATACACTTTCAGGCAGGCAGGCAAATGATTCAGTGATCTGCAGTGCATTAAATATATATACAGTCTCCAACATATATATATATATATATATATATATATATATATATATATATATATATATATATATATATATATATATATATCCACTGCATTCTAGTCTAGCCAAGCCTATATCTGACTGCAGGCCATTGCTGGTGTACGTTTTCAAATACACTTTCGGGGAAGCGATTCAGTGATCTGCAGTACATAATATATATACTGTATATGCTGTCTCCTACATATATATCCACTGCATTCTAGTCTAGCCAAGCCTATACCTGACTATAGGCCATTCCTGGTGTACGTATTCAATGACACTTTTAGGCAGGCAGGCCAGGCAGGTGATTCAGTGATCTGCAGTGCATAATGATATATATACAGTCTCCTACATATCTATCAACTGCATTCTAGTCTAGCCAAGCCTATACGTGACTGCAGGCCATTCCTGGTGACATTTTTCTAGTAAACTTCAGGCGGTGTTTTGATTATATAATTTTACAGCATGTATGCAAGGCCAACAAATAAAGGCAGATGCTCACAGGCCACTAAAAGAGGGCAAGCAGACTCTGTGTCTACAGCCAACAGTGCTGGTCGTGGACACGGTGCATCTTCAGCACGTGGCTGTGTGGCAGGATTGTCCCTTTTTTCTACAGCTGGCCGTGTTGAGCTACAACACGCAGAAGAGTTGGTAGAGTGGATCACAAAGCCGTCCTCATCCTCCTCATCCTCTGTCACCCAGGCTAAGGCAAGTTTGGTTGCCAATGCAGCTGCCAAAGTGGCCTATTCCATCTTCTCAATGGAATCTGTCTCTCTTTCCCTAGCCCCACCATCATGTCCTGAGGAGTTCCCTGAAATGTTCAAACACAGTATTAGGTACATGCTGCAGGAGGATGCACAGCGTTTTGAAGGCCCTGATGATGGTACCCAGGTTGATGATGAAGGCAGTAACGTGTGCCCAGAGAGAGGGGTGCCCAAGAAGGACAAGAAAGATGCCCTCCAGGGGCCAGCTTAAGGACAGCCAACTGACTGCATCACACCGCAGAGCTCCGCATGTGGGCCTTTTTTGAGATGTATGCATCAGATCACACCATTGCTGTTTGCAACATATGTCTGAAACATATCAAGCATGGCCAAAACAGCAGCTGCTTGGGCACCACATGCTTGACCAGACATATGTCGAGCTCCCATGCAGTCTGTTGGCAACAGTACTTAAAAGACCCACACCAAAGAACAAGGCAGACCTCTCCTTGCTCCTCATCAGCTGGGATCTCAACCCCACAACACCTTTAGTCCTCTCAGAGACCTGCACTGAGAGGAATGAAGGTGTAGAATTAGGTGTCCAAAGCACTTGCGGGAAATATGCTAGCGGTACACCAACATTCGATTGTAGCAGGCAAATTTCCCTACCCCAGTTGCTAAACCATTGAAAGAAATTCGGTCCCCGCCATCCACAAGCTCAGCGGCTGAATTCTAGTTTGGCTAAATTGCTAGCACGCCAAATGCTGCTTTTTCAGCTGGTACACTATGCCCCTTTTCGAGAATCTGTGGAATGTGCAGTACCTCAGTAGCAGGTTCCTAAACGCCATTTTTTTTCAGAAGGCCATTCCGGCTTTCTACCAGCATATGAAAGGCAATGTCTTGGCCTCGTTGGACAGGGCGGTCAGCGGCAAGGTGCGCACTGGGTAACTCTGCTGGCAGCTGGGAAAGATACAGGACAGGTTGCAGTAATGTTGGGGCTTGTTCCACCACCACTCCTCCAAAATGCTGATAGTGGTGATTCTGCCACACCTCTCTCCTCCACCCCCTCCTCTTCTTCTTCCTCTATGGCGCCTCTTGCAGATTTGACCTCGGAACCAGCGGGGCTCCGTAGGCGTTCTAGGGGCTACGCAAGCACTCAGGCAAAAAGATGCCACATGGTGCTTGAGTTGGTCTGCTATGGGGACAGGAGCCACACTGGGGCAGAGATTCTGGCAGTTCTGCAGGGGCAGGTTCAGAGGTGGTTAACACCATGCCAGTTTCAGGCAGGAATGGTGGCTTGCGACAATGGCACCAACCTCCTCTCCCCCCTCCGACAGGGACACTTGACCCATGTTCCCCCGTTTAGCTCAGGTCCTTAATTTGGTGGTGCAGTGGTTCTTGTGCAGGTACATGGCTTACAGGATCTCCAGAGGCAGGCCAGGAAAGTCTGTGGGCATTTCCGCCGGTCATATAATGGCAGTGCTCGGCTGGCTGAGCTTCAAAAGGAATGCAACCTGCCCAAGAACCGCCTCATCTGTGACATGCCTACCAGGTGAAACTCAATGTTGGCAATGCTGCAGTGGCTGCACAAGCAGCAGAGGGTCATCAATGAGTACATGTGCAAGTATGGCACAAGGACAGGGTGAGGGAAGCTTGGCTTTTTTTGCCACGCCAGTGGCTAATGATCAAGGATGCATGCACTGTCCTGTCACCATTTGAGGAGGCCATGAGGATGGTGAGCAGTGACAGTACATGCATGAGTGATACTGTCCCTCTTGTCTTCCTGTTGGAGCACATGCTGCATGGAATAATGGACAGGGCACTTGAGGCAGAACAGAGGGAGGAAGAGGAGGACTTCCATACCTCTCAAGGCCCCCTTTATCCAGACACTATTCCTGCAGGCCCGCCTATCACACAGAAAGAGGAGGAGGAGGCAGAGGAGGAGGAGGATTGTGTCAGAGTGGAGGTGGAGCCTGGCACTCATCATCAGCAGCAGTCTTCAAGAGATCGTTTTCAGTCCCCAGAAACCCATGGACTTGTACGTGGCTGGGAGGAGGTGGCTGCTGATCATGACGTCCTTAGTGACCCAGAGGACTCCGGACCAAATGCCTCAGCAAACCTATGCTGCATGGCCTCCCTGATCCTCGAAAGCCTGCAAAAGGACCCTCGGATTTGTAGTATCAAGGAGAGGGATCAGTAGTGGCTGGCAACCCTTCTTGATCCACATTAAAAGGGTAAAGTTGCGGCACTTATCCAGCCTTTGCAGAGGGAGCAGAGGATGAAACATCTTCGGGAGGCCTTGCAGAAAGGTTTGTGCAATGCATTTCCAGAGCCCGGGAGGTTGCAATTTCCTGGTCCTCCTGGAGAAGGTGTTGCTGAGGCTTCGGTCAGTCACAGAAGGAGCGGTGGAGAAGGTGGCCATCTGACTGATGCGTTCAGACAATTTTTTAGTCCGCTGCCCCAAGGTATGATCAGTTCCAGCAACCGTCGCCAGAATCTGATTTACATGGTGCAGAAATACCTTGGGGCAAGATCAGACTTGGAGACCTTTCCAACCAAAAATCCACTGGGTTACCGGGTCTTGAGGATGAATCACTGGCCAGAGCTTGTACAGTATGCACTTGAGCTACTGGCCTGCCCTGCATCCAGCGTTCTATCTGAACACACATTCAGTGCTGCTGGAGGCTTTGTAACCGATCACAGAGTGCGCCTGTCCACAGACTCGGTTGATCGGCTCACCTTCATAAAAATGAATCAGTCTTGGATCTCCAGCTACCAAGCACCTGATGCTGATGTAACCGATTCATTTTTTTATGAATGTGAGATCCTTTGAAGACTGCCTATGCTGATGCTTGAGTGACTATCATGTTATGCTGAGTGACTATCCTTTTCCTCCTCAATGTTCATGTTGATAGCTTCTAAGCTTTTTCTGTCCTTGTTTAACAGGGGCGTATAATTACAATTTTTGCTGTAATATTTCACAGCAGAGCACGTTCCTGCGCTCAACTAGAGTATCTGTGAGGGGTTGCAGTGTTCTGACACCAGCACCAGTGCCCAAAGCTCAATTTTTCTGCCCGTGTTTAACAGGGACGTGTAATTAAAATTTTTGATATACTATTTCACAGCAGGGCCCATTCCTGCGCTCAACAAGAGCATCTGTGCGGCTTTTGCAGTGTTGTTTCACCACCACCACCATCGCTGCCGCCTAAGGCCCAATTTTTCTGCCCCTGTTAAACAGGGGCGTGTAATTAAAAATTTTGATCTAATATTTCACAGCAGGGCTCGTTCCTGCACTCAACAACAGAATCTGTGAGGAGTTACAGTGTTGTGGCACCACTGCCACTGCCTAAGACCCAATTTGTCTGCCCCTGTTCAACAGGGGTGTGTAATTACAATTTTTGATATAATATTTCACAGCGGGGCCCGTTCCTGCGCCCACCAAGTGTAACTGTGAGGGCTTACAGTGTTGTTGCAACACCACCACACCACCAAAGGCCCAACTTTTCTGGCCCTGGTAAACAGGGGCATGTAATTACAATTCTTGATATAATAGTTCACAGCAGGGCGTTCCAGCACTCACCAAGAGTCACTTTGAGGGCTTACAGTGTTGTGGCAATATCTTAGGCTCAAATTTCTGCAGAGCATATAGGGCAAGCCCCTACTTTCAAACATCCAACTGACAAACGTCTCCTACATGCAAACGGAAGGAGACAACAGGAAGTGAGATAAAATCTACCCCTAGGAAGGGAAATTCTTCCTGTAAGCCCCTGTACACACGGTCGGACATTCCGACAACAAAATCCGTCAGATTTTTTCCAACGGATTTTATCCGAAACTGGTGTTGCATACACACGGTCGGACAAAGTTGTCAGAAAATCCGATCGTTCGGAACATGACGACCTACGTTCGTTGCGACGGGACTATGCTGCGACTAGTAGCCAATAGCTTTGGTCTCGTAATTTGATCTGAGCATGCGTGGCACTTTGTCCGATCAGAATTCTCTAAAAACGATCAGACAAAGTCCCATCGGATCATGTTGTCAGAAATTTTTTATATCCAGCTCTCAAACTTTGTTGGTCGGACATTCCGATGGAAAAGGTCAGATGTAGCCCAAACACGGTCGGATTTTCCGACAACTTGGTTAGATCATTTAATTTTAATTTAATCATTTCAATCACATTAGATCTATCCTTGAATAGGAACCATGTACTGTGGAAAATAAGGTGTAATCCCTCTCTTGCGGGTGGAGGATACACCAAATATATATCAGGTGATGGGAATCCTAATCCGGCCCCGAGCTCTTAGACACAAGGCAGAAGAGCCCCTGGAGGAGTCCCTATGAGGGTCAATGGTGAGGTTGTTTATTTGTGTTCCTTCAGTGAAAGAGGCCAGGGCGTCCAGACATGCATCGAGGGCTGAAAGTTGGACTATATTTGGCAGATACAGGTTTGCTAGGGTAAAGGTTTGAGAGTGAGGAGATCCTTTGACAAAAAGGTATCTACCCTCCCGCGTGGAGGTCAATCAGCTGCCAAGGTACTGTTTTGGCTAGAAGGATACACGTGCCTTTGAAGTTGGAGTTGGGTGAAGTACTGTGGTATGCTATCGGGAAGTGTTTGTTATAAAGTTTTGGAATTTGATCTGATCTGAAATGGGTCTCTTGTAAGAAGACTACGTGGGGCTTTTGTCTCCACAGTTCTGTGAGGCAGCTAGTTCTTTTTTTGGGAATGTTCAAGCACTTAACGTTCCAGGAGATAAATTTTAGAGTCATGTTGATGGGATAGGACTGGATTGCCGTACTCCGCCGAAGCCCCAATAAGGGAGAAGCGTCAAGAGAAGAAGAGGTAAGGTAGAGGGAGAAGCTTGAGGGGACGGGAGAGAGGAAAGGAGAGCTCAAAAGAGTACCCAAAGGGCCTAGAAAAGGGAAAAAGAGGAGAAAGTAGTAGTGAGGGGTTAAACTAAGTCTCCGATTGGAGAGTTTCTACCCTCTGGGCAGTAAGGGCCTATTGGGGGAAGAGGTAAGGCGCTTCAGGGGGACAGGCCTCCAGACAGCTCACTGTCTGTCTTGGTCAGAATTGGGCCCTATAGTGAATGTGTACTTCCTATGTAGTGTTTCCCCGAAAATAAGACCTAGCGTAATTGTCGGTGATGGCTGCGATATAAGCCCTACCCCCCAAATAAGCCCTACCCTGTTTCCCCGAAAATAAGCCCTACCCTGAAAATAAGACTTACAAGGACTTTAACTAGGGCTTATTTGGGGGATAGGGCTTATATTGCAGCCATCACCAACAATCATGCTAGGTTTTTTTTTCTGGGGAAACAGAGTAGTTCTTAATAAGAGAAAGGCAATGTGGCAGATTGAACAAAGAAAAAGTAAAACATTTAACTATTCTATAACACAAACAAGATGAAGCCCCATTATGTAATGGTAACAGGTAATAGCCCAACACAATTAAATTGCACTCTGAAAACCAGAATCAGCAACCGAGTCTGCCTCCAGGTCCCAAAGGAACAGTTCCCACCACCCCAGCCCACCCTTTGGTTGTCTGTGCAGCCTATCAAAGT